>NC_058368.1:78646592-79283154 GCF_018350175.1 Felis catus
AAACTAGCTGAGTAGGAGGGAGATACCTCTCCCTGCTCACATCTTTCCTGCTGTATATTATTTTCCTCCTCTTTTTGTGCATGTGCTATCTCCATTTCTGGCGTCAGTGCTAAGGCTTCCCCCCCGCCCCTCAGATTTTTCTCTCCCTGGTGATCTTCTCACACCCGAGGCTTTCATATCTGTGATTCGTAAGAAATACAGTTGACCCTTATACGACACAGGGGTGGAGGGGCACCGACCTCCCCCCTACAGAATTGAAAATCTGTGTATAACTTTCGACTGCCCCAAACTTGACTACTCACAGCCTACTGTTGCCCGGAAGCCTTGGCAGTAACATAAACAGTCGATCAACACATATTTTGTATGCTGTGTATCATATACTGTGTTCTTATGGTAAAGAAAGCCAGGGAACAAGAAAATGGTAAAGAAAATCATAAGGAAGAGGAAATACTTTACAGTGCTGTGCTGCAAATGTTCCCTGTGTAAGTGCATGCGGCAGATCAAGCCCAGGTTATTCAGGGTCCGCTGTATATATTTGGTCTTTATCCCTGTTTCTGCGACAGAGCCCCTAAAACCCTTGGAATTTCCCAAGTGGTGAGAGCCAGGAAGATGTCCTTCGTTGCGTTTATCAGGTGGCTTTTGGAAGGCACCTGTGGTGGGGGCCGGTTGCCAGGAGAACCAACCATGTGATTGGAGGGTTGTAACTTTCAGTCCCACTGTCACCTGAGGGGAGGGGAGGGGGCGGGCTGTTTCAATCAGCCGCCTTTGGGCAGTGAGTTAATCCATTCTGCATATAGAAGGAAGCCTCTATAAGAACCCAAAAGGACAGTGCTCAGAGAGCTTCTGAGTTGGGGACGCTGGTGCGCTCCGTTGGAGAGGGTTTGGAAGCTCCTCGCCTCTTTCTCATACCTGGTCCTACACGTCTCTCCCATCTGGCCTTTCTCGAGTTCTGTACCCTCACAGTGAATTGGTGATCTTATAAGTACTGTGTTTCTCTGAGTTTTGTGAGCAGCTATATAGCAAATGAAGGAGGGGATTGTTGGAAGCTCTGACTTACAGCCAGTGGGTCAGAAGTACAGGCAAGAGTTACGGGGACTGGTCACTGGCATCCGAAGTGGGGCAGAGGAGGGGGAAGAAGCAGTCTTGAGGGACTCAGCCCTTAACCTGTGGATCTTACACTGTCTCCAAGTGGACCGTGTCAGAGTTGGGTTGAGTTGAGTTGAATGGTGTAGGACGCCTGTTGGTCTCCAGAGAATTGTTTGGTGTTGTATGAGAAGCACACCCCACACCCCCCCCCCCATTGGAATGGGTCCAGGGACCCAAAGAATCTATCAACTATGGATTTCAAGTGCCCGTTGTCAATCCATTGCCTCCTAAGAGCTACGTAGACCAAATAACCCACTCTCTGCTAGAACGTTGCCCTAACACTCAAGAAGCAACCCTAACTCACTGTCTCTAAGCTGAGCTCTTGATGTCCGTAACCCCCCACCCTGGTCCTCAGTGCCCTGGGTGGTCTGGTCGTCTGCAGTCTCTCAAACCCTGATGATGAATTGCCCCCAAATTCTGTAAAATCTGCTTCCTCAATAGATTAGAGACTGCCTCGTTTCCTCCTTTTTATTTTATTTATTAAGTATGAATTTAAAGAATCCAGAAAAGCATATCATTTCGTTTTCTGTGTCTGAGAGCTGGTCATAGGCAGTGTCTCTATCTGTCCCCCGGCTCTGCCGCAGGACCCGCCACCCTGCCTCGCAGTATGGACGCCATAAAAACAGTTACTAATGGCTAAGTAAAAGGAGTGAATGGAGACCAAAACCCAGCAGCAGCACAGGCCCTGTGCATGGCAGAGGCACTGTAATTATTGGTTGAATTGACAAACGACGGTTTTACAAGGATTGAAGGACAAGACATTTTTTTAGGTTTATTTACTTATTTTTTCAGAGACAGAGGCAGCTGAGCAGGGGAGGGGCAGAGAGACAGGGAGACAGAGAGTCCCAAGCAGGCTCCACGCTGCCTGTGCAGAGCCCAGCGAGGGGCTCGAACTCACGAACTGTGAGGTGACGACCTGAGCTGAGATCAAGAGTAGGATGCTTAACCCACTGAGCCTCCCGGGCGTCCCAGCGAAGGAGAGGACCTTTTGAACACCTCCTGTATGTACTTTGTATTCTATTGGGGACATTACTTAGACTTTCCAGCCCCACAGAATCCCGTATTGCCTTTCCCCAAACCACCCCTTGCTTTTCTGCTCCTCTGTCCCACCGATGACCTCACCAAGCAAATGGGGCACCACTCCTTTTCTCCCTTCTGCGTCTCTGCTCCCGCCCTGGCAGGCTCACAGTCATTGCTTCCTTCCTGAGAATTTGTCCCGGCTGCCTTGTCCCACCGCCACGGCTCTCTTTCTAGGCCTCATGATGTCTGGCTTGGACTTTTGTCAGAGCTTTTAATTTACTTCCCTTCTGCCGGTCCTGTCTCCCTGGGAGCTCTCCTTCACAGAGTCTCACGATTTAACCCATTTGTTTAAAATCTGCTAGCCACTCTCCATCAACTTCAAGAAGGGTCTTAACTGGGTCAGGGATCCCTTTGGAAATCTGTGGGCCCTCTGGCAAGAGTCTGTGGAAGGCTGTGGGATTCGAGATTAAATAAAGATGGCCGAGATGATGAAGCATTTTGTGGCCACATGCAGCATCCGTAGTAATGTGCTCTTGTCTGTCTCTTCAGGTTCAACTCTAACCCCTTCTTAAGCCTCAGTGCCCATGTCCCCGAAATCCAGCTGGCGTATAGGAGTCTTGAGGCGCTGTGCCTTTGCTTGGTGCCCTGTCCTGGAAACCGTCTTTTCTTACCTCTTGTGAGCACCATTCTTCCTGAATGACACTTACCACTTTGCTTCCATGACACTGTGTTTATAGTTTGCTTTTGCATTGACCGTATTCTATTATAATTGCCAGTTTACCATGCTAGGAAATCACTCTAAGGGCAGTGACTAGTCTGTGTTTATAAGTGTATGCATCTGCGTAAATCTGTGGAGCCTGTCGGCCAGTGGTTGTCGAAACGATAAATGTAAGATGAACTACCTTTGTTTTATACCCCCTTGGAAATCTCTTTTGCTATATATACCTCTTGCTGCTGTGTTTGGAATTATGTTACTTTTTGCAACCCTTAAAAAATTTTAGATGTAATTTTGATACGGTAAAAAGCATGGATCTTACGGCTCAAAGCTTCATATACCTTTATATCTCTCTATGTTTATATTTGTGTCAAAACATGCCTGATCAAAATATGAAACCTTTCCATCATTCTGCAATAGTCCACTTTTAAAACTTCTGTCCTCCCAAGTTAGTTTTACATGGTCTTGAACTTCATGTAAATGAAGAGTTAACATTTGACACCCTCAAAATATCCCGTCAGGTTCATGTGAGACTTTTATTTTGGTGATATTTCTTCGCACCCATGGCATTACATCCTACCTTAAACCACTTAATTAACACCTCCATATTGGGGTCTAGAGATGTGTATCAACATCCTCCGTGCTCTGAAAATAATTCTATAATATTAACAGCCTGCCTATGATTGCTAGCAGCTATACTATGTTAAATTGAAAGAAAAGTCTATTAAAGTTGTTATGGCTTAGCTACTTTATAAGAATTTAAAATTCCCTACCTCTCTGCCTCTTAAATCCTGTATATAAAAACGTATCCCTCTTCCCTCTAGTGAGTCCTACTACTTATCTGTAGATCTTTTCTTAACACTTCCCTTCCGTTTGGGCTCATGGTTGACTGACCCCGCACACCGCAGGGCTGCCGTGATGGATATGCTAGGGCTTAAGAGTAAACATCATTGTATTAGCATCATATTAGCATTTTGAGAGAAAGCCCACATAGGACATAAATAATCCATAATGGGATGCAGAAGCAGAAGGTATGGCCCTCGTAAGTAACTATAGTTCACCCAGGCAAAGAACCAAGGGGTGGGGGACAGAGAAAGGGGAGGTGATTCACCCATGTTTGATCCCCAATTGCTTGTTTTCTACCTTCTGTTCCCCACCTTCTTGCCTTCTTCACCTTTTCCTTCTCTGTAGGTCCTTTCTATGGGCAGCTTCCCTCACTCTCTCTTCTCTCTCTATAGGTACATAATAGATAGGGCTGAGTTAATCAAACAAAGGAGGTTGGTGGTGCGAAAGGCAGTAAGGAACGTTCCACACGGAAGAAGTATGTGCTCAGGGTTGAGAGTTTCTGATGCGTTCTAGAATCTGAAAGGAAGGCTTGATCCCCAAGCTTTGAAAGAGGGTGCGACTTATACTGTGGCCTGAGCGTCTTGGTGCGCCATCATGTGCTCTCGCTGTTGTGTGATTTTGGACATCTTGCTTAGTCTTTGTGACTCAGTTTCTTCTTTTGTTCAAAAAAAGAAAAAGACGATAGTACTTACTCTGGAGGTCGGTTATGAAGATTAGGTAACTTGGTACGTGATAGTGATGAGAATAGTGCTTTCTACATGCTAAGCACATTTTAATTGCTGTATGAAATTAAGCCTTCAGAAGAAATTTGAAGTCACTTCCTAAAACTGTTCACCGAGAAGCTTATTCGTGATTTACTTATTCTGTACGACTGATTTGAATATTTATTCTGGAAGTGCTAAAGGGAACGACACTGTGTGTATTTATATTTTTGACTACCTGGGTTTCAGGACGATTCTGATATCTGGGACCCAAGCCACCCTGAAGGCAACAGGGGAGGGGTGAAAAACAGGGGGAGGAATAATTCGGGTGACTGTTTCTGGCACCCCTGACTCTCTTCTGATGACATTTCTAGGAGCAGAACTTGTGGAGTTTGGGCTCCTAGAGATCATTCTAGAATTGGTGACGGGAGGTCAGTGAAAATGGCACATTAGATCAGATTAAGTCTGCCCTTTCTGAGGATGCTGGGAAAGTCGGAAAAGGAGGGCTTATAAAGAAGAAAACAAACTCAGGGAGGGGACTTTGACACAGGTGAAGGGGCTTCCGGTTTGGTTGAAGGATGTGCCGTCTGCTCTCCCCACGCCCCACTACCTTTGCTCCGGCCTCCAGCCCCCTTGCCGTGTGTTCCCTGCACAGGTGCCCATTGAGATGACCTCCCCCCTCCCCCGCCCCGCTTGTTGTCTCCTGCTGCCACGTCTCCCTCCAGCCAGTGGTGCTCATAAATTGTACCTCTCACCACCCCCTTCCAGCACCCACCCACGTGAAGGAATAGAATCACCTCACCCCTGTCTCCAGCCTGGACTCTGCTGACTTCCCTGGGTTCACCTGTCACCTGGCCGTTCCAGGAACTTCTCCTGCAGTCACGCCCAACTGTTTTGTTTTTTAGTCTGAGCCTGTCTTGAATGTCCCCATGTCACCCTGTCTGCCCACCTCCTTGGCCAGATTTCTTTCCACTCACGCTCAGGTGTCTGATGAGACGCCCCTTCTTCAGGAGTATTATCCAGACCCTCAAGCTTTGGTGATCAGCTTCATAAGACTGTGCATTCAAGATACCGTGCAGAGTCTTTCAATAATTCCTACTTCCTGGTCTACAATCTTGGTAAGCTCCCTAGGGCAGGGTCTAGGCCCAATTTGTAACTGTCACATGCATCGTGCATGCACGTGTTTCCAGGGTTGATGGAATTCTGTGAAGCTGAGCCATGTATTTGGTGCCTGGCTCATAACACACATGGAATAAATGTTTATGGAGATTGGGTTTCACTAGTCATGGATATCTGCACGGCCATACCAAAGGGTGGTGATGTCTTCGGGGCAGATCACACAATAAATATTTTCAATAATATAAAGATAGCACTAGGTCAGTGAAACTCAGGCGTGTACACGTCGTTTTGAAAATAATGGCTGGGAAGGTCCAGTGCCTAGCCAGCCTGTGCGTAAGAATTCTGTGTAGTATGTATCATCATCTCCAGTTTTCATCTGAGGAATTTGAACCTCAAAGAGGTAGTGTGACCTTTAGGGAGTGGCAGAGACAGGATTCAGATCTAAGCCTGTTCCCGCAGGTCAGTGTAAGAAGGGGCCACCCACTGGAGGAGCCTTGGTAATAGAAAGGAGGTGCCATCTGCTCTTGGGGCTTCATTTGGCCGGAGGAGTTTTACCTGTGTTTATAGCTTCACTCTGAGAAGTTCCTCCAGTTATCCCTGGGACAGAAAAGTGGGGGGTGTTGAGAGAGACAGAGAGAGAGAGAGAGAGAGAGGGAGAGAGAGAGAATATGTTAACAACTCTTCTCCAGCAAGAAGAAAAGTCTCCAGTTATAACACCCTAAAATATAATAATATATAATATAACATATTATAAGCAAATGAGTCTGGGGTGATTACTCCCCAAGTCTCCCCAGCGTTATGCTCTACCTTTACCTTCTAAGGTGTGATTGTATCCTTGGGCGTGTTAACCATTAGCCCAAGGCTGACAGTGCTCCTTGACTTGACAGCCCCGACTGAAGATATGTGGAAATAGTTATGGAGAACTGCCCCCATTACTGAAGATGGAAGGAGAGGCTCCAAAGTCAGTTTCCTCAAAATTCCTTTCATATTTTTCAGGAAAATTGAGATGATCTTTTACATCCTCAAAATACTGCCCCGGAATTGTCTCCTTAGTGACAGTTGTGAATATGTCTGCCCACTTAGTTGAGCCTCGTTACTTAGGCCATCGCTGATCTCTGCAGTTACCTTTGTCGTCATGGAAAGTCCCTTCTGGCTGCCCACCACTTGCAGAAAGCTGTGTACTCCCGCAAATGGGTTGAAAAACAAGGCAGAGAATGCTTACTTCCTCTTTTGCACACCTGTACCTGCATACACACACACACACACACACACACACACACACACAAACTTACTGCAGTTGTACAGACATTAACACTGTCCGTGTCTCATTTACGGGTAGGGATGCAAACTCGTGTTCACTGTGAGATTTTGGTGAATTAGAGCAATGTCTGAAAGTGGGCGGGTCATCCTGGATGGTTGCTCCACACACGCTGGAGAAGATTTCAAAGTGCTGGTAATGTTCAGGTGAATCCATTTGCAAAGGTTTGCAGGTGTCCTCTCCTAGATAGCTCATTTAATTCATGCTCATTAGAATCCAACGCATTTCATTTTCATTAGGGAGATAGAAATCACAAAGGGAGTGTGAGTAACCAGATGCCTCTACGGAACAACTGGAGAATCACATATAGCCTTTGTGTGTGTGTGTGTGTGTGTGTGTGTGTGTGTATAAATCGATATATATACATATCCATTTCAGTGCACATATATGCATATGTTATATTACTCTATATTGCATTACATAAAGAGCATCTTCTCTTTTGTGGAACAATTTTTTAAAAAAAAGTTTTAAATGTTTTTATTTATTTTTGAGAGAGAGACATAGAGAGTGGGAGAGGGGCAGAGAGAGACAGAGGGAGACACAGAATCTGAAGCAGCTCCAGGCTCTGAGCTGTCGGCACAGAGCCCAGTGCTAGGCTCAACCTCACGAACTGTGAGATCATGACTTGAGCCGAAGTCGGGTGCTGAGCTGACTGAGCTACCCAGGTGCTCCAGAACAATTTTAAAATTGCATTCTATTTTACTTTGCATTGCTCTTCTATGAAAATATTAGTGCTAATACTGATGAATATTTTCCAGCCTTTATATTACATGTTCACATTCAGGCATTAAGCAGTGCTCAGCTGGGTTAGCATCCTCAACTGCTCTGCTGTTATAGAAAGGGTGGTCCGTGTTAACCTGTCCTGTCTTTCCAGCCATGCAGATCCAGGTTGTAAATTCCTTCCTCTGTTCCCCCACGATTGCCTGCATCTAAGTTAAGTGTCTGCTTGTTCTGATAGGAGATTTGTGGGACTGTTTGAAGGTGGGGAGCCAGTGATTTAACATACTGGCTGAAATATTAGATCAGTCCTAACAGGTGGCAGACTATGAAGAGGGAGCCGGTTAGAAAGGCGGGGGTCTGATCAGTCAGGCAAGGCAGGCTTGATCCTGGTCCTGAGGCATCTGTGGGATGACCAATGAGACCGATTTTCTAGCAAATACTGAGTTTGGTGATGCTCTTTCTTTTTGACAGCTCACGTTGTTCTTTCTCTGCACTCTTCAGGAAAAGCCCCCTTAAGTCTTATAGGGCCCCCACTTACTAAACCAGCATTATTCTCAGGAAAGAAGGCGGTGGCTCCCATCTACTAGACTAAAAGCACTCAGTATGCATGACAGGTGATACTGTAAATTTAATTCCCAGCCATTTTGTGGGGGTTACGTATGGAGCAAAACCTGTGTGTGATTTGTTTCACCAAACCCCAATATTTCTCTGCCCCCACCTATTCCCAGAGCAGAGGCAAAGATGCCTACATCATAGAGCTTGAATTTGAATTATAATTTGCGCATGGATTTGTAGCCTCACTTGGCATTTTTATAGTAATTTACTACATACACGAACCCTACATAAACTAGTGGTGTTTGTAAACTTGAGTTTTACTCCTATCGTTTGATAAAGTATGAAACTTACAGGACTATTAGATTTAGAAATTGTCTATGAAAAGACTGGCATAATAGATCTGTCCCAACAGAGGACTAAGCGGAATGCTATCTCACCGGTGAGCTTTCATTAGGAAAACTGTTTTGAAACTGGTGTATTTCACACATCCCACTTTAAAAGATATTTAGTAATAATTTGGATGTAAATTTTAAAAAATAAAAAATAAAATACGAAAAAGATATTTAATAAGTGTGTAATTTTCAAATGCTCGTCTGGCACAAGAATCATTCTCCTTTCATATATTTTTTTGGGGGGGCCAGGAAATTATTTGAAAAACAATCTGGTGTATAATGATGCTAACATTTGAAAGGAAGAAATCATGTGTTTTCATCAGAAATAGTGTGAATAGTGAGCAGCTGTTGGGCGCATAAAAGAGAAAAAAATAATTTCTCTGTTATTCCAAATTGCTTTTGAAATATTATGTGTGACATTCAAAGAGAACAATGGGTCATTGTGATAATTCTGAAAGATAATGAAATGTTTTGTGAGGGTGTAACTTTTGTGACTGAGAAAAGCAACTTCTTTTAATGTGCTTGCTGAGCAGTCGGCAAGAGAAGTTACTAATAATGCAGCTAATCCATCGAAGTCTTTCCTGACCACCATCACCATTGCTGATGTTACGATTACTGTATCAGATCCAAAGAATTCTGAACCTTTCAGTCTGATCTCTGAACACCGAGTTTGTGCTTCTTAGGGGTGGGCAGAGATCACGAAATACTAACCAGTTGTAAATGACCAGTAGTTTTCTATTTTATAAAAGGAAGTGAAGTAAAGAGAGCCAGAATTATTTTCTGTTTTTATTAATGCCTACATACATTTTTTTTGTTTGCTAATGAAGATTAACATAAAGCTGTATTTCTCTGTGGTTGAACGTACTTCTACTAGTGTTTTGAATACAAGTATGTGGTTTTCAGAGATAAAAGAGAGGAGAGAACTTCTTAATCTGGGGGGGTTATCTATATATCCAGCTCATGCGTAAGAAGCAGATCCCGAGTATTATAATAAAGGTAGAATACATCTCTTAGGGTAGCCTCCTTCAGCTCTAAGTGGATCGTATATTACTCCTTTGGGTCAGAGATCTACGTTTCCCATCTTGTAATTTCTAGCGCACTGCCCTGCGCTGCCCTGCGTGACTGTCTAGATTTCACCAGGTGAGAAGCGCTATGAGGGGAGGAACGACACCAGCCTTCCCGGTGTCTCAGTGGACAATGACTTGCCAGATATCTGTGGAATAAATGAAACAGAGAATCACAAACGCGTTTGGTAACAAGCCCCTCAAGTATGGGGAGAGATGTTAGTGTTCACGGGGGATTTTGTTCAGAGTTCTGACTTGAGGGGGTTTTGGGTTCGTTAATAACAGATTTTTGGGCCCCAATCAATCCTAGTTTCAATAACATATTTTCTTTGCCAAGCGCACACCATGCTTTATCTGAGTCTCCTACATTAATTTTTCTGTTCGAAGAGGAAATGGTGTGATAGAGCTCAGTTGTCTTACGCCGTTTGTCGAGAATGTATTATGTGAAGACATGCAACCTGCAGAACAGTAAGAAATCTGTATATTTAAGGAAGGTAGGTAGACAACATACCTTTGTGTAAAGGAGGGCGTAGTGATATCTAGGTAGATAGCACCTTCCCCATGATGTTGGGCCACGTTCATATACATAATTCCTGTCTGTGTATATGAAGACTTGTCACGAGGTGAGAGAGCCTGGCTCTCTGTTGGGTAACAGACATGCGTGTTCCTGAAACAGACAGGAAATCTTAAATAGTAGGCTGTATCTTCCTTGTATATAAAGGCAATAGTTAATTGTAGAATGAATGAATGAATGAATGAATGAATGAATGAGAGAATGAATGAAGCATACGTATGACTGGTAACAGTTCAAAATCCTCATTCCGGTTCCTGGGAAAACAAGTTACTGTGTCCATTGCAGTCATTCAGTATATGCTGTCGTTTCCTCGTTAATGCTGATGGTAGCCTTTTAGTGCATGCCGACAGTACAAACCAGAATCTCTGTAGATGTTTTTCTGACCTTTGGAACAAAGGTTAGGAATTGTACTTCCCATGTGTCCGTGAGGAAACTGAGGCTCTAGATAAAATAACTTGTTCAAGTTGGTACTCCAGTAAGTGATCGAATCTGGATCTGAACTTGGGTCGTCCTGACCCAGACCTTGAACTTGTTCTTCTAGACATCATACTATTTAAATGGCTGAAATGGGGGTGCCTGGATGGCTCAGTAGGTTAAGCATCCGACTTCGGCTCAGGTCATGATCTCGAGGTTCATGAGTTCAAGCCCTGCGTCGGGCTCTGTGGTGACAGCTCAGAGCCTGGAGCCTGTTTTGGATTCTGTGTCTCCCTCTCTCTCTCTGCCCCTCCCTCGCTCGCACTCTGTCTCTCTCTGTCAAGAATAAATAAACATTAAGGAAAAAAAAATTAATGGCTGGAATGATTTCTCATTGAAAACTTAAGTCATGACCCTTTGTTGCATAGGTTTGCATTTTATAATCTTTCTGCTTAATGGAGGTGTTTCTCTTAAAGTTTTGCTTAGTAAGGGAATCCCACACCTAAGCTTTTGCCATAAAAGGATGTACACATTTAACCTACTTGTTCAAATTTGTCTTTCCAATGCCCTCAAAATCTGAAACACAAATTCTAGACTGTGTCAAATCACCTGCAGAGATCATGATAAAAAGTCTCAATTTGTAAGAACAATTAATTTGCCTCTGTAAGTAACTTAAACATGACCTTCATCTTCTGCTAACGTGGCTATTGCAGGATAAGCATGTTATTTATTCTTATTGCAGTAATCCTTGAAGACCACATATCTCTCTCTTTCTGATTCCAATTCAGTCAGACTCCGTTCATCCGGTCGTACAGTGATATCCATCACGGTCTGCAGAGGTAGCAGAATCCTAAATTTGTAAAGCTTCGCAAACCAAAAGCTTTTTTGGGGGCT
This sequence comes from Felis catus, assembly GCF_018350175.1. Lineage (NCBI taxonomy): Eukaryota > Metazoa > Chordata > Mammalia > Carnivora > Felidae > Felis > Felis catus. The sequence goes on from NC_058368.1 coordinate 78,658,071, forward strand.
AACTGAAGTTTGACATTCTGCGTGTAGAAAACCGAAAAGATGTGTTGTGAAATGGAATGTCATTTCCTCATTACGAAGAGGCGGACCCTACGACCTCCGATTCTAAGAGGTGGTATTTTGAGGTCCTGCTCTCCGTTTCGTGTTCACACACAGCAACTGGTGGTAACTAAAAATAGTGTGCTGTGCCACCGGCTAGGAATCTGGTCACATTGGGCTCACGGACAATGTGCACGAGTAAGATTTAGGATCCCTGGTTGGGTTTCTTGCCTCCAGCCCACTCATCAGCTAGTTTGCTGCCATTTGCAAGCTATTGAAAAGCCATTAACAGGCAGGACCAGGCGAGCCGCACTGCAGCACCTCTGTGCGGGCAGAATGTGGCTGCGTGTGCGCACCAATTAGAGCGGACGATCCCCGGGACTGTGGCACTCGGAGCCCTGTCAATCATCGGCGCTACAATAGCACGTGCAGCAGTGGTGGCCCCAGATCCACCCGGGAGGGGCTTCTCCGAACTCCAGCTGCGGCATGCGAATGAGTTTGAAGCTTTCTGCAGGATCATGGAACAGAGCCTCGGTTCGATAATCCATCCCGGGGTAAACTGTTACCTGAGGAAGGGCTCTGAATAATGCATTGCCTGGGGACTCCAGTTGTAGCCGAAGACAATGCTGGAACCCGGAGCGAGATTGCTGTCTGAGCTGGAAAGATGTCTCACTATCATTTTATCAAGTGCTGTAAGTAAGCTTGACATTTTGCTCATATGGCTGTCTTCTTGAAATATTATTCTGTGCAGGTGCCAGCATCAGGGCTGGTCTTCCCGCATGCCACATGCAGAAGGGGGGCATGGAACGGTGACTTTGAAAGATGTGTTACATGCTTGAATGTATTTCCTCTTAATTTCAGGTTCAGAAATTGTTACACTGTGATCCAAATACTGATGGTACAGAAATCTTTAAAACTTGACCTTTTCAGGAAACATACACATAGCAATTAAAAAAAAAAAAAAAAAAGAAACAACAACTAGCAATTCGTGAAAAGGGATTTTTAGGATATTTCTGGGTATCAGCCTATGATAATACAGTGTTTGCAGAAAAACTTAGTTCACGAATGAGGGCTGAAACCATTTGGTTACCGTGTTTCTTTCAAATTTTACTGCTTCTTCCTGCTTCAAAGCTCAACTTGTCAGCTTGATCTTTCCCATTATCCTTGACTGTAAACTTTTGTCCTTGCATCGTTTACCTTGGAGTGCTCAGGGACTCGAGTGACATCTGTACCAAATGCTCTGCATGGACGCTAGCATGGTGAAAACAGTTTGTCACTGGCTTTTCTGATGAGTCCACAAAGGCTCTCTTCAATGCCTGATTTTTTAACGATTTTCTGAGCTAGATAAAAAGCTGCATCTGAACCTTCTCTAAAAGATAATCATAAAGAGGGAAACATATTTATAGCAAAAATGGCTTGCCAGACACACATGCTTTCTCTTGTGGCACTTCTGAAAACTTCTGTACATGTATGTCCTTGTCTTAAAGTGACAGAAGACATTAGTAGAAAATGGTTTCCTCTTAGGACGAGGGTTTGGTTGGCAAAGGACATTCATTACATGTTCCACGTAAAGTAACGTTCAAGGGAACACATTTTGAACGGATCTTGAGTTTTGCACTAAAGGAGAGTGAAAGATAATGATAACTGAGAAGGAAAAAATCTCTACCTTTCTTTTGTCTTCTGTGGGGGATGTATATAGGAATGAAAAAGAATCTATGATTAATGAGAACAAAAAACGTCTTACTCTTCACCAGACCCCAAAGAGGCATGCGTCTGGCTTGCAGGATAATTTTAGTTCCAAAAGGAATTCATTGATCAGCTTGTAAGTTTGAAGATTAACTCTTTCATTGATAAAATTGGGGATGTGCAGCATCTTTAGGAATTATGAGCATAGGTTTTTTGTGTTAATCCCTGAAATCCTGGGGTTATTGTCTTGGTGAAATATATGTAGGATAGCACTGCATTAGCACAGTGTCATTATTTCTCCTTCCTGTGCCTCTGCAGAGGAAATTCCTTCAACCTTCTGCACCATTTCTACAAGGAACCTGGGTGATCGCTGGTCAGAGTGAACACACCTGGTGGAAGGTAGCCGGGAGAGTTGGGCAGAAGCACAGAGGGACAGAGGGGCATGAATTGGGGCGGTTCCGAGAGCAGTTAGTCACCAAATACAACGTGAAGCTGCCCCTTCCTGCCTTATGTTACTTTTGTTTCAGCTGCATGATTTGAGTTTAGAATTTCAGAAAATTAAAACAAGCGATGATGTCTGGTCAATGGTAGTGACTGGAGTTAATTCTTGCAGCCTAGATGAAATGTAAAATGAAAGAACAGTGAAATGTTTCAAATACCTGGGGAAAACGCTCCTGAGGAATTTATCAAAGTAATTGCATACTGCTTACAAAAGATCGGACCACGTCCTACGCTCGGTGTTTGGTAATATCTATAAAACGGAAAAGAAGCAGGGAAATGTCAAGAACGGACTTCCGTGGCGGACTGGTATGGTGTGCTAATGGAGGTCAGAAACTATATTTCATTGTGTGCCCCTGGTCAAGGGCACTTCACAATTGGGCTGGATCTTGGAGGATGAAGAGAATATAGAAGGAAAAGTGGGGGCATGTCGATGCGGGTTTGTCGCCCAGAGGGTTTGTCGATAAGGATCATAATCCACAGCTTTGTTGTTGCTCTCAGTGGATCGGGTGTTTCCGTATTGTGTTCCCTTGATCCTCATATTGGGAATGATCTATTGACAAGGCGAATTGGCCTGTGTTCCTCACGTCATCTCTTCCTGGCATCAGCGTCCACATGCCCGTCTTTTCATTGTGGCCCTGGTTTGTCGCCACGCTGTGCCCGCTTGCAACCAGGTAGCAATGCAGGAAGTGGTCGAATTCCAGGGCAGGAGTAAGAACTTGTGAGAAAGAGTCCCCTGTGGGCCTAGTAAGGGAGCCTTATGTCTGGATGTCGGGAGACCAAGCAAGAATGCTTACATGGAACTTTTAACTTCATCTGGGGAAATGCTCATTATTCAGTGTTAAAGCATGTATGTACTGAAGGGTCTAGGGGCACCTGGGGGGCTCAGTCGGTTGAGGGTCTGAATTTGGCTCAGGTCATGATCTTACGGTTTGTGAGTTCAAGCCCCACATCAGGCTCGGTGCTGTCTGTGCAGAGGCCACTTTGGATCCTCTGTACCCCTCTTTCTCTGTCCCTCCCCTCACGGTCGGTCTATCTGTCTCTCTCTCTCTCAAAAATAAATAAAAACATTAAAAAAAATACTGAAAGGTCTGAACTCAAATTCTAACAGTGGAAGTCTAACTGATGCAATAATCAGTTTTTATAAGTGTAATTGTATATATCATATAATTATTATAGTTATAATAATCATTATTCATACATAAATGTAAAACATAGGTATTAGATATTAATTATGACTACATACTGAATATAATTATTTGTGTAATTAATTATAACTATGGAATTCTCTGTTACTTTTATGAATTAGCCTAAATTGTCTATAGTGGGCATGTTTTATTTTTTAAAAAATTGCTTTTAAGTATATTTATTTTGAGAAAGAGAAAAAGAGAGGGCAAGCAGGGGAGGGGCAGAGAAAGGGGAGAGAGAGAATCCCAAGCAGACTCTGTGCTGAGGCCCAGTCCCACCAACTGTGAGACCATGGCCTGAGTCGAAATCAAGAGTCTGATGCTCACCCAACTGAGCCACCTGGGCGCCCTGGCATGTTTTACTTTTATAGTCGGAAAGAAAACTTTAAGAGCATGTCAGAGAGAGAATATATAGAGGAAGAAATCGCTTGGACCCACATCTCCACCCACATTCCTTTCTCATGGCGTGGGCTCTGGCCTAATTCTGCATGTTCCATATCTCTTATATAGAAGAGTCGAAAACTAGAGTATAAGAATTTCCCATGGAAGCATGATATCGCTGGAAAGCTCTGGAGCATCACCACAGAAAGTGCTGATACTTCCGGGATCTCTGTGGCCAGGAAGTGCGTTTGGACGGGTCTGTCGTGCGATTCTGTCTGAGTCACGCCTGGTGGGTGGCAAGTGAACCCGGCAGGTGCCTCAGTGAGGTGCAGGCAGGAGCAGGAGGGAGGAATGAGAGTTCTGGGCCACATGAAGGCCCGGAGCTGTCCTTGGACTTACTGTTCACCACGGGCACAAGCGTGAGGTTCGCCCTGCTCCGGCCTCTTCAGTGCCTCGGGAACAGGACCTGTGCCTGGCCTGTGTCTCTCCCGGTTTTACTTCTCCAAGTCTGTGGGGCTGGACAGCACTGTTTGCAGTAGGAAGGGAGCGGAAGCTACTTCACATGAATATACTCCAGAACCGTTAGTTCACTCCCGGCACCCAAAGATGAATTCTACAACAAAGGCTGCTGTTTTGCATATTAAAAAAATTTCACAATACCAAGGTCACCTTAGTTTTCCTCTTCCTCGCTCGTCTTTATAAACGCTCCTTCCACCGAAAGGTCCTCCCTGCTCGTTTTCACTGGTTGTGCCTGCTGTTCAGGTGTTGAGAGCCCCCCTTTCCCACCCCACCCCCCCGCTGCAATGCTGCAAGCCTACCGGCACGTCCCGGGAACGCCTCACCCCCTGGGTGCACCCTGTGCCCGGGTCAGGCCTGTGGTCCTTCCACGAAACCACTCCTTTGGCCTCATCTCCCCCTTGCACTCAAGCAACGCATGCCTAACCCAGCTGAGCCCGGCCTGTGTGTGCGCACACCTAGCTGCTGGATGATCCCTGAAGGCGAGGTCCGGGCGAACGCAGGCTCGTTTCATGTCAGTGTCGGACGGTAAACTCCCCTTCGCTCCTCCCATGCTGCGCGTGGTTGCTCACATCTAGAAGATCCTTAAATTTCCCGCCCAAGAAAACAGCCATCAGATGCAACTTGGGCATCTTCCCACCGATAAGTCTGTGAAGGTGCTGGTGTGTGAATTTCCCTCTGCCCGCCGTGAGTTGCTGCTCCGTGTGTGTCCAAAGAAAGACACGGTGCTCTAGACCCTACCCGCTCTCGCCTCCCTCCTTCAGTTACCCCTGCTTTCTGCTCCCTCAGTCGCTTCTCCTCGGAACGTGTTTTGTACATACAGGGCCCAATATACCTGCTTTGGGTAATCAGTCTCCCTTGACCTTCCTGGCCGCCAATGCATTTCTTTGCTTTCATGGTCACTCTTGGAAAAATTGCCTACACACTCCCCCTCTTGACTCTACAGATTGTTCCACTGACCACGCCACCGAATCCGTATTAGTAAAACCCTCTTTATGTGGCGAAATCCGGTGGACAATGGTCCTTCCTTATGTTCGTTAATTTCTCACTCCGCTTCTGCCTCTTCTTTGGCAATCCTTGGGACTTTCTCCTGTTTCAGTGGCAGCTCTTCCTTTGAATCCTTGAGGGCTTCTCTTCTTAGAGCTTGGTCCTGACACTTTGCAAAGTCCCTGGTTGACTCATCCATTCCTGTGGCTTTAAACCTCATCTGTATTTTCCCAAACAACTACCTTTAACTCAGATGTGTCCCCTTCTCTCTTAACCACATGGGCATCTTTTCTGGCTGGTAAATATGTCTAACTATTTTTGTTTTGATTGCTACGTAATATTCCATAGCGTGTGAATTATTTATTAAGCCATTTATTTATAGACTTCTCTTTTGTAAAAAAAAATGTTTATTATCTTATTTTGAGGGAGAGAGAGAGAGAGAGAGAGAGAGAGAGAGAGAGAGAGAGAGAGAGAGAACATGAGCAGAGGAGGGGCAGACAGAGAAGAAGAGAGAATCCCAAGCAGGCCCTGTGCCATCAGTGCAGAGCCGAAAGTGGGGCTTGAACTTGTGAACTGCCAAAACCACAAGTCAGACGCTTCAATGACTCAGCCACCCAGGTGCCCCTAGACTTCCCTTTTTGATAGGAAATAAAACACTATGTTTTAGGATTTGGGCTTCTATTACTCAAGTATTGATTCACAAGGGCAGTGTTGTTGAATCACATGGTCTGTGCCATTTTAAGTGGCGTAGAAACTGCCAGATTTCTCTCCAATAGGCTGTGGCACTTCAGATTCTCACCATCAGCAGAGAAAGCCCATCCCTGCATCTCTGGAATCCCAGAACGTGGTCCTTCTTCAGATGCTGTCAGCACCTTCTCCCAAAGGTGTAATTTTATTCTACTAATAATGAAGGAGTTTCCCCCATTTTGTATGAGCCCCATTTCTTCATACTTGTTCTCATTTGTTGATTGGATTGTTTGTACTTTTCATTAGCAACTGTATGTTATCTTTTACATTAGGAAATACCAATATTTCCTTGAGCGTGTGCTGAAGAGAGCTCTCCTATTTTTCTCTTGTGTTTTTGTTTTGGTGTTGGTTGGCATCTAAAATTGTAATAATTTATAGAAACAATATCTCCTATGGATTTTGGTTTTATTTATTGCTTTTGGTTGTCTGTTTTAAAGTTAAATGGTTAGTCGTTGTCTTACTTAAGCTTTTATTTTTATATATATTTTTTTAAATTTTTTTTCAACGTTTATTTATTTTGGGGACAGAGAGAGACAGAGCATGAATGGGGGAGGGGCAGAGAGAGAGGGAGACACAGAATCGGAAACAGGCTCCAGGCTCTGAGCCATCGGCCCAGAGTCTGACGCGGGGCTCGAACTCACGGACCGCGAGATCGTGACCTGGCTGAAGTCGGACGCTTAACCGACTGCGCCACCCAGGCGCCCCTTTATTTTTATATTTTAAGTTTTGATCCTTGTAAAAGTTAATGTATGGTGTGGTGTGAGATGAAAGTCACCCCCTTCTATTTCTATATGCGTCACATCCACTGAATTCTAATTCCATTTTTGTCATATTTTAATTCCAAAATGTCCTTGCATAAATTTCTAGTTTCTGTTCAGTTACACTGATCTAGTTGCTTCGTTCACGAGCATACTGTTCTGATTTTTAAAATATTTTGTTAGGTGTTCTCAAATACTTATGTTTTCATTCAGTATTAAATTGTTCAACTAATCTGAAGTGAAAAAAAATTCTCAAGCAGGTTTAAAAAAAATCACCTTGCAATCAATTTATTTATTTATTTATTTATTTATTTATTTATTTATTTATTTATTATTTTAAATGTTTATTTATTTTTGAGAGAGACAGAGAACAGGGGAGGGGCAGAGAGAGAGGGAGACACAGAATCTGGAGCAAGCTCCAGGCTCCGAGCTGTCAGCACAGAGCCCGATGCGGGGCTCGAACTCAGGGACCATGAGATCATGACCTGAGCCGAAGTTAAGACGCATAACCTACTGAGCCACCCAGGTGCCCCATACCTTGCAATTTAAATTTTGTAATCTTAGTTTTTTTTTAATGTTTATTTATTTTTGAGGCAGGGAGAGACAGAGCATGAATGGGGGAGGGTCAGAGAGAGAGGGAGACACAAAATCCGAAACAGGCTCCAGGCTCTGAGCTGTCAGCACAGAGCCCGACGCGGGGCTTGAACTCACAGACCGCAAGATCATGACCTGAGCAGAAGCCGGATGCCTAACTGACTGAGCCACCCAGGTGCCCCAAATTTTGTAATCTTAGAATAAGATCTGTAGATCAATAGCACCTACGATTCTACTAAAATTAGTTGTTTTTTTTTTTTTTTTTTTTTTTTTTTTTTTTCAGAGAAGTTCTTTTAACATGAGTATCAGATCAGGTTACTCGTCTGTTCAGCCAGTGGTTGATTCTTTTTTTTTTTTTTAACGTTTATTTATTTTTGAGACAGAGAGAGACAGAGCATGAATGGAGGAAGGTCAGAGAGAGGGAGACACAGAATCTGAAACAGGCTCCAGGCTCTGAGCTGTCAGCACAGAGCCCGACGCGGGGCTTGAACTCACAGACCGCAAGATCATGACCTGAGCAGAAGCCGGATGCCTAACTGACTGAGCCACCCAGGTGCCCCAAATTTTGTAATCTTAGAATAAGATCTGTAGATCAATAGCACCTACGATTCTACTAAAATTAGTTGTTTTTTTTTTTTTTTTTTTTTTTTTTTTTTCAGAGAAGTTCTTTTAACATGAGTATCAGATCAGGTTACTCGTCTGTTCAGCCAGTGGTTGATTCTTTTTTTTTTTTTTAACGTTTATTTATTTTTTGAGACAGAGAGAGACAGAGCATGAATGGAGGAAGGTCAGAGAGAGGGAGACACAGAATCTGAAACAGGCTCCAGGCTCTGAGCTGTCAGCACAGAGCCCGACGCGGGGCTCAAACTCACGGACCAGGAGATCATGACCGGAGCCGAAGTCGGCTGCTTAACCGACTGAGCCACCCAGGCGCCCCTAAAATTAGTTTTAATACATAGCACAACTGTTCTAAATGGATACTTCTCTTTATAACAGAATTGATAATATATGAGTATTTATATAAGAATTATAACAATGATTTAATATCTTATGAACACTGCTTTATTGAATGTTATGGAAATGAAAGAAAACATGAATAAAGCTCTCATACTAGTGATAATCTAGGACCCCTCAACCTAACACAATTAAGAAAAAGATAGAAATTAAATATGCTGCTGAAGGTAAATCTTTTTTTTCCCAATGTTTATTTATTTTTGAGAGAGAGAGCGAGCCAGAGCATGAGTAGGGAAGGGGCATAGAGACAGAGAGAGGGAGACACAGACTGAAGCAGGCTCCAGGCTCTGAACTGTCAGCACAGAGCCTGATGCGGGGCTTGAACCCATGAACCGCGAGATCATGACCTGAGCCAAAGTCAGACGCTTAGCCGACTGAGCTACCCAGGCATCCATAAAGATCTTTATGTTTAATGTCACATGTCTATATCTATGTACAACTCCAAATCTAATCTATATCTGTCTATATAACAATATAGAAATATAAAAATATTTCATGTATATGTATGTATATATATATTTCTGTTATCAGTTGTAAAGTGAACAGCTGAAGAATATCAGTACAGTGATATGTCTGTTATTCAACATTTGACGGCATTGTTCGTATATTTCACTTTTTATACAGACTCGGGAATGTCATGGCTGCTGTGTCCCAGGGGTGCATCCAATGCCCGTCTCTTTGTGTGTTGCTGCAGTTTTGGCCTTACATTATTCAAGGCTTATCATTGTGTACGGAGGGTTCCATACCTGTGGTCTCACTCGACATCTGTTAGTCTAACGTGATGCCCTCTCTTTCTGTAGGTTGTTTGGTGAATGAAAGGGGGCTTTTTATGCTTCCAGGGGTTGGCTCACACCTCATGTCACTTTAGAGACATAAACATGCCACGGTAACTTAACTGAGTTGAATAGATTAAGTTGATTACATTTTTTCTTTTATCCCATTCATTCTTATATTTATGAATTCGGTAAATATATACTGAATTCCTGTTCTTTTCCAAGGACTGGTCTGCGGGCTAAGAATCCAAGGGCAATCAAGGCAGCTAACATCACTCCCGCCTTGAAATTCCAATTACAGTGGTGAGACAGAGCAAGCTAGTCAACAAACAGATGCAGATAAAAAAAATTTTGGTGGCAGCAACTGATGTGAAGAAAACAAAGAAGTTTTAAAGATTTAGTAAGTGATCTGGCAGCAGAATGGGGTGAAAGTCCATTTTAAATAGTTTATAAAAGGATGACCTCTAAGTGACTGAATGAAGTGAAAGAACCAGGATGTGACTATCTGTGGGAAGGGTGTGCCAGGCAGAGTGAGTAGTAAGTGCAAAGGCCCTGAGGCCGGGATGGACATGTTGCTAATTCAGAGAATCTAGGCTCTCGGAAGCTAACTTTTTTTTAAAACTCTTTTTTAATACTTTCCAAACTCATAGATAAATATTTTTTATTTCATTGCTCTTATCTGTTCAAGCTAAGGGTCTGTAAGTCCACTTACCTTTACTTCCAAACTTCTTTCTTTCTTTCTTTTTTTAAATTGAAGGTTACCTTTTTTTTTAATATGAAATTTATTGTCAAACTGGTTTCCATACAACAGCCAGTGCTCCTCCCCACAGGTGCCCTCCTCGATGCCCATCACCCACCCTCCCCTCCCTTCCACCCCCCATCAACTCTCAGTTTATTCTCGGTTTTTAAGAGTCTCTTATGGTTTGGCTCCCTCCCTCTCTACCTTCCAAACTTCTTTAAATAGGTATTTATATACGCCCCTCAAATGCCTTCCTACCTAATGACTACGTTTTAGCTCCTGCTTCATTATTGCGTTGAAACATCAAACTCTTTTATGTGCCTCATTTACCTCCAAATGTTTACCTACTTTGACTCTGTGATCATCTCTAATTTCTTAACTTTTTCCTTGCCTGAAAAAAGTGCTGGTGGAACTCTTTGACTCATTTTCTTCCAGATTCCTTGCTTGTCTCCCTACTTCACACCTGTTGCTTTCAAATGTCTCCATCATTCACTTATGCCCAGACATGATGCGGGACACCCAGCTTCTACGGGCGGATAGGTTTCTTTGGTGCGGGAAATTCATAGTCTAGAGGGGAGATTGGAAAGTGAGCACTCATGTTTCTGTAAGTCGGAGTTAGGGGAGAATGCAGAACAAGGTGCCTGGTTCTGCTCCGGGGAAGGCGTGTGAGGAGAGGGCCGGTCTTCTCAAAGTGAGCGAGCAGGCATTGAAGGAAGGGGGTGGGGCGGCATCTACTGATGATGGACGGGTGAGGAACCTGGGCAGAGGAGACGCTCTCTGTGATATACATCATGGAGAGTGTATGGTGCATTCAAAGAACAAACAGACAGAGAGTCCCACGTTGGGGAGGGGGGAGAACAAATGTGCAATATTTGGACAGATAGGATGCATTTTTATGGTATTCATCACATGAGAGAGTTCACGGGGTGATTTTTGAAGAGTATGCGATGTGATAGGGTTTGCGTTCAGGACTGTCATTCTGTAGCGATATGGTGGGTGGATTAAAAGGGAGATTGGAAAGGGGAACAGACAGGAGAATAAGCTGAAATCAGAATGGTGGCCATAGGGATGATGAGGCATAGTCTGATTTGAGAAGTATTTATGGGAAAGAATTAACAGAACTTGCTGTCTGATTAGTGAAAATTTCTGTGCTTTGCCTTGCTCTTTTTCTTTCAATGTGTCTTATTTCGGTTATTTCATTTCCAGCATCTTTGTGGATAGATTCCAGGAAAACATCTGTGGCTCCGCTTCTATCAGGGTCTCTATGTACATGTGGTCAGAACCCAAGCAGGCCACTGTATCTTATCAGCTCTTCAAACTTGGAACGTCTGAATTCGGTCCACACTCTTCCTTCCTAAGCCTGGACGTCCAGATCGTGAAGGCCCAATCCACTATGTAACCATGTTTAGATCTTTCCTAAGAGTAATTGGACTCCATTAAAATCTTTCACCCATTAGAGTGGAGAGCAAAGCTTGGTGTTAGTGGGGTTGACTATGGAGAACCAGAGGAGGGGAGCAGGAGTGGGGTGGGGGAGACCAGCTAGGAGGCTCGTGTGGCAGTCCACACCCAGGTGGAGGGAAGTCTGTGTTGGTCATGGACCTCAGAACGGAGAACAGTGGATGAATTTGAAGGAGACTTGAGTACTACGGAATCTTAGGCTATAGGACTGATTTGGGAGTTGCAGAGGATGAAAGAGAGGGAATATTCAGGACTGGCACTTAATATTTTCGCTTGAACGACTATGTGTATGGTGTTTTCATTAAGCTCAGATGTGCCCCAGAGAAAGAGAGACAGGCCAGGACACGTTGGGTCCCGTGATGTCCAAGGAGAGCTGCCCAGGATACAATTGTATATATGGGTCTGACGTCAGGCTGGAGATGTCTATTTAGAGACATGGGGTAATGAACATACTGGTTTTATTTCAGCCGTGCTGCAGGAGGAGCTAGGCAACGGGGATACATGGCTCAGGTCCGACACTTCTGGGAAGCAGATAGACGAAAGGCGTTCACAAAGGGAGGAGGAGGTCTTTGGTCAAGAACACGAGCATCACAGTGTCAGAGGCAGGGTCTGCTGAGCAGCCGGTGTGATGTGACAAGATTAGGACACATGTTTGAGGAGGATCTACTGGGACAACAGGCAAGGAGCAGTGTCAATGGACAAAGTGAGTGGCATTCAGACCGCAGTCTCTTGAGCCATCATCGGAGAGGAGTTGAAGACCACTGTGTGCTTTTTTTTTTTTTTAATGTTTTATTTTAATTTTTGAGAGACAGAGCAGGAGCAGGGAAGGGGCAGAGAGAGAGGGAGACACAGAATCGGAAGCAGGCTCCAGGCTCTGAGCTGTCAGCACAGAGCCCAATGTGGGGCTTGAACCCATGAACCGCGAGATCATGACCTGAGCCAAATTCGGATGCTCAACCCACTGAGCCACTCAGGCGCCCCAACTATGTGCTTTGGTTTCTAAAAGAAAAAGGAGATTAAGGTCAATTGGTGGGTGGAGATGTGGTTCTCAAAAAAAGGTTTTCTTTTTTTAAGCTAGGAAATACTTGGGTTTTTAATTCACTGTATCTACTTCCTCATCTTTGAAAACTCAAACCCATCTATGCTTCCACTTGTTGTCATTCTAGGCTATGTGTTGGGACTTAAAACAAACAAAAAACCCTTTGAGCATCATCCAATTGCTGGAGAAATTAAAATAATGACAGAATAATGGCAATAATGGTGATGACCTTGAAGTTTCAGAAGAGCCTTGACATAGAGGAAACAGGTTTTCACCAATTGCCACAAATAAACTCATGCGAGATCAGTACCTCTAACATCATGTTCTAAGAGTGGTTGTTATATGGAAACGACCCTCTTGTGCCACGCTTTGAAAACTTCTGTTCCAATCCACAGTAGGGTTATCTTTTTCCTTCTAAGGAGAAAGTGTCATACACGCACCGAGTCTGTTGGAATGATTCTTATTGACATATCTTTCGAAAACTCTCTAGAGGTCGTTGTGGACAGTTCAGTAAACATGTCATCTCTGCAGATAGATGTCGTTAAAAAAAGTGAGTTGGGAGCCGCGCTCCACTTAGAAACAGGATGATACAAAGCCAAAGGGGAATTATGACACTGCATGAATCAATGGTACGTTCTCAGTACTGCTCCCAGTTTTGTTTGATTCAGCATAAAAAAGGTCTTTGGCTCATAGGAAGTGGTCAAGGGAGGAATAAGTAAAAGGCGAAAGCTTCAGGGTCCTCTGAGTAAGGAGAAGATAGAAGAGGCTTGAATTATTTATTGTCTGGAGGGGAGGAGTGACAGCAGAGACAGACATAAATGAATGAATGGTTTTGTGGAAATCAATTGGCCATTCTTTTTCATTCAGGCTTTTAGCAGAAGAGGAAGACACTTATCTAAGTGGCTGAAAACACATCTGACATGGATGAGGGATATGCCTCTTGGAGCCTCGTATTTTAAGCACATAAAAGCCAGTTCTGCGGAGTATCTTTGAGAGGAGAAAATCATTTGAAGGTTGAATTGTTTCCTAAATTTCTGGTTCATTATGCTCTCCTCTGAACCACTTTACCTGTGAGGTTCAGCTCTGGGGACTGACTGAAACCCTTCCCACAGAGCACTCGTGACTAGAATCACACGTCACTTTGCCTTTTCTCATCTTGGGAGATCCTAGACAAGTATTTTTTAAAACATTAAAAAAAATTCCAGTATAATTAACATACGGTGCTAGATTGATCCTGGTCAAGTGTTAACCTCTTTGTTTTCTCATCTGGAATCCATGGAGTAGAAACATGTGTGGTGGGCCACGAAGCCAGTTGACGATGGGCCCAGCAAAGTGTCATGGCACTCTCTGTCCAGGTGAACCGAGGTCACAAGCATGGCCTCGTGGGTGATGGAGGCAGCTTGTGTCTTCCACAGCCACCTGTTACTTATAGGACCACTTGGGCCAGTCTTAGCATGTTTTAACTACTGCCCCGTTTTTTCTGTTTTATCTTTAGTATTTCACTTAATTTCTCTAGGGCTTGGTTCTTGATGTCCTGGTTTGAAAAGTATAGCCAATAACACCATCCTTAGTCACTTTGCTGGTATATGTGGAAGTCAGGAAGTTCATTACTCTCCCCCTCCACTCCCTTTACCCACCATGCATCCCTCCGTCTCTGTATTCAGGACCGGGTCTTCCCTGAATCACCTGCTTATGCTGAGGCTGCACCCGGTCTGGCAGGGTATGGAGCCCCTCAGGCAAAGAAAGAGCAATCATCCATCCAATGAACCTGGTTTGGTGTTAGAACGAAATTCACATTAATAATATCAGGCACATGGAGCGCCTGGTTGGCTTAGTCAGTTACGCGTCCGACTTCGGCTCAGGTCATGATCTCACGGTTCGTGGGTTCGAGCCCCACGTCGGGCTCTGTGATGACTGCTTAGAGCCTGGAGCCTGTTTCAGATTCTGTGTCTCTTCTCTCTGCCCCTTCCTAACTCATGCTCTGTCTCCCTCTGTCTCAAAAATAAATAAACATTAAAAGAAATTTAAAAAAAATTTCTAAAAAAATTTTTCTAAAAAAAATAATATCGGGCATATGTTAATGACACAGTAATATTTGATAAATGAAAATAAGTCATCAATAGTAATTAGTTCACATAATGACCATCATTAATATGCTTTAATGAAACCATCTTTTAAACGGTGTTGCTCTATATTTCCCTGGTATCTACAATAATTTTTTTGTGTTGCAAGTGACCTCTGAACCTTGTAACGTTTAGTACATACTCTGTTTCTTGGCCCCTTCTTAAGGCCCCAGTGTGTTTCTGGACGTGCAGAGACATCAGTCTCATGCAGACCTCCTTGCTCCCCTCCCCATCAGACCTCCCACAGAGTAAGGAGCACCGTCTCACTGGTCTACGTGGACTCTTGGGGTAAAGGCTCCATGGCAGTTCTCACCAATGGTGACTGTGGTGCACACATACTGAGCTGCTTATAAAGACAGTGTGAGAAAGAAATCCTTATAAGGCGTGGGATTAAATTGTCTTGGGCTGGGTCGCTTGGTCGGTTGAGTGTCCAGCTCTTGATTTCGGCTCAGGTCGTGATCTCACGGTTCATGAGTTCGAGCCCCGAGTCTTTCTTCTCCTAATGCTCTCACCTCCCATGCTCTCCATGGAGGTCCTGCTCCGGTGAGGCTGGGACCCTGACGCCTCAGCTCCGAGAAAGCGTGCTCCCACCCCGTCTGTCCTACGAGCTCCTCCATCAGCTTCCTGATTCTCCACAGATCCCACTGCTGTGATTGGACATGCTGTTGACAGGTCCTCACTGGCTCCCTGTGGCAGAGCGAAAAATGGAGGACTGTTTCCTCCCTTAGAAATGTTCTGATTCCACTTGCTGTAGTCTCATTTTCGATTTTCCGCCTTAATGTGTGTTTGGGTTGATCCAAATGAACTCTGCAAATGATTTCTGGTTTTCTGTGATTGCTGCCTTTCTTCTGTTTTTGCCCCCCCCCCCCTGTTTGAAATGGAGAAATGTCTTCTTGTCTTTGAATTTCCAGATTTTGCTTATTATCAGCGTTCAGGTCACATGCCGCGGAGTTGTACTCGGCCTCCAAGTACTCAATTGTCCTTACATCGGAATTAACGTAGCGCTTTATCTGTTTTGCTTTAAAGCTAGGTATGTTTAGGACTGTCCTCTTTACCCTGGGGAATAAGCATTAGGTGTGCAGTGCGGTGACTGATGACACTTGTAGCCATCAAATGTGTGCATACTGAACTTTGCATGTAGCAGGGTCTTCATAGTATATTTGAACGAGTGAATGAAAGGTCGAGTCCCTTGCATGGCAGGCCCCTTGGGGTGCTCTGTGGATGTACCTGTGAGCAAAACTAGAGGCGGTCCTTCCCTAAAGGGGTGCGTGGTCTGTGGGGGGGGGGCGGAGAGAAGGGAAGCGTGTTCACTGAAGTGTCCAGTTAGTCATGGGAATAGGGTTGTATGGGAAACTGCTTCACACCCATGTCAGGTACGTGGAGATGGAAAAATTAAAATGCAAGAATTGGATTCCTTGGTCTGTGCTAGCATCCAAGGGGGCACACTGAACCTCCCTGCTCCAGGAGTGTGCTCTCTGGTCCGGCGGGTCAACACCTTCTGCGGGTGGTCAGCCATGTTGGCATGTGCCCCGTGAGAAGCACAGAGTACTGTCACTGTGCCGGAACTTTCCCTCATGTGTATGAATGCTCAACTGTGTGGTTACATCTTTGTGACCAGGGACATTTGCTTCTACCTTTTTATGTCTTGGTTCATAGCCACGTGCACTGAAGGCCCTCACTTTGTTTACTGAGGACTGACTAACTGACGGGAATGTTCGCGCACAGCATATAGGAGCAGAGGAGGGAAGCTTCCTGAAATTTAAAAATGTATTATTTTAAAATAAGTAATATATAATAATAAATATTCACTATAATTATAACAATAAATATTCACTATGATATAGAAGTTTAAACCTTCCTTCTACTAGTGGAAATAACCTACCTTTTCACGGCAGAAGAGAAAAGAAGTCCGTGCTCTAAAGGGATGTATCCTTTAGCAGGAAAAAAAGAAAAGATCATCATGAACTTCTATGTTATATGAGTCACCTGGTTCCCATTGACAGAAAATCAACTTATAAGGGTTTAAGGTTTAAGCACAGAAGGGAATTTATTGGCTTTCATATGTGGCAAATGGCCCTTGTACCTGGAAAGTCCAATTCAGTTGGCTTCATATACTAATGCATTTGGAATCTGGGGGCTTTAACTTATATTATTTTTTCTGTCTCTGTCTGTCTCCTTTTTTTCTCTTTCTGTTTCTGCCTCTATTTTTCTCTTTCTCTGAGTCAGAAGATAGGAGCCTTGATAGCACATATCTACATCCTAGTGGATTGATAATAAAAAATAAGACAGGGTCTTTTTTTTTTTAATCTCCTTATGTTCATCTATTAAATCTCATGGAAGAGTCCTGAATTGTCCACACTATGATCATATCCCGTACTGGGACCAGTCATCGATCTTCAATGTACAGGCCATTGTGATGGGCCCAACCTAGGTCATCTTTCCAGCCCTGCAAGTTGAGTTGGGTAGCCTTTGTAATAACCCCACTAGGACCATGTGCAGGGAGAGAGGGGAGGTGATTTCCAGAAGGAAGGTTCTCCCAGAAGAAATAATGGGGCTCACTGATAGTCTCAGATTCTGTACCAGAGTAACAGAAAGTCATGAGTAAAGATGCAAGGCATGGAAAAGACTGGTTCGTTTGTATGGTGCACTAATTAATAATAATATTCAGCGGGCAAGGTGGAACCCAGGGGTGAAGGGCTTGAGGACTTTGATGAGCTTTGTTTCTTATACCATTATTTTAGGTTAGTATTAAGGCAGGCTTTCTCTTTTTTCTTTTTCACCACGAGCAGAGCAGAGTGGTGAAAGAAACCAAGGATGTTTAATGCAATAATTACGACCTGAGATGAGGAGGGTCCTTATGCTGGACATGGGGATGTTTATCTGTGAATCATAGTCTGTGTTTTGACCTTGTGTTTTAAGTTGACCTTGAAGAATTTCTTTTATCTGAATGTACCTTATAAATTACTGCAAAGGGCAGTGGAAATCGTTTAAAAACACAAACTATAAACTAGAAATTCTCTTTTAACCTAGAAACGATGATAGACATTTTAGCATATGATGTTTTCCCCTAAATTTATCCTATTACAAGGAAAGGCGGGGGGAACCAGAGTCTATAAAGCCAAAATTAAATATTAAATGTGCAGTTCAGTTTTGTTTCAGCTCATTTCAGGACTGAAAATATTTTATATCAAAATAGTGTCAGTTATCAAATATTTTATATGAAAGTAACATTTGGAACAAAAATCTTTGCAGGGCTTAGGGAAACGATGAGATAAAAAAAAATTACTTATGGCCATGAAATTACAGTTGCCCTGACACATACACACAAGCTTTCAAATAAAAGTAAATACATTTGGAGAGGAGCTGTTAATGCACAGCATTTGGTCATTGCTGTCTACTTTTTATTTGCAATGCTTGTTTTATAGCACTGCTTCAGGACTTAGGCTAAAGGCATCCAGGAAGCTGCATGATTGACTGGTGGGGTCATGGAGCCAGTCAGGGCTCAGCTTCCTAAAGAGGAACCAGTGGGTTGAAACTGGCAGGTATCCCATTCTGAGACAGTCAGGAACACTAGGGAATTTGCCTATTAGAAACATTGCCCGGCAGGAATAGAGTGAGCAGAGTCTCTTCCAGCCAGAATTAAAGATGTGTGTCTAGGAAAGGTGAAATGTGCGGATGTGGATTAAGAACGGAAAATTGTTTAAAGTTTGGGGGCCCAAACGTGTATATTTGGGGTAGAGGGTCTAAATCTGTTTTATTGAGAATGAACCAAAAGAGAGGTTCTCTTTTGAGCTCCCCAGGAATTCGAGCTTGTCTGAGACTGTTTAATTCCAGAGCATCGCCGTCTCTTGGATGGACAGGGATGTGATCAGAGCCATCTTGGTGACGCCCAGTAGTGGGACCATGGTGTTTAGAAAGGCAGGGCACTCAGGAAAAGTCAGGACTTGATTTTAGCAATATGGCATGCCATCAGAAGCGTTTGAGAACAGCCAGTAGTAGGAAGTTCTGATCTTAAAGGGTCCAGACTTCTCCAGACAAGTTCTCATGAGTGTATATCTGATATAATAGCTAGTTGATATTTAGAGGTGGGGCTCCAAATGACCAGACTCTGGGGATCCTAAATGTCGTTGAGTTGTCTTCTGAAAAGGAGCAGGGTCATTCAGTGCTCTACACATCAAGGTAAATCTTGGTTCTGGGCATTAGCACACGGGCATGATTTTGGAACCACCTATGACACAGTGTAGAGCGGTCATGACATGACCTTCCATCAACCATAGATTTGATTAGACATGTGGGTCCACTTGGATAATGAACCGGAAGCATTACCTCAAGGTGATAACCTTCAGATTTATTGCTACCCTGAAACAAATTCTGGAAAGAATTAGGACTATAAGTCTACCAAAAAGCTGTTTATCATAATCAAATCACTTGTTAATAAGGAAATATTAAATGTACAAAAATATAGGTTGATGTGTAAAAAAAATATACTCCAGAGTATGCAGCAATTTTTATGTCCTCTGTATTTGTTTTATTTCCAATTTAATTTAAAGAGAGAACATCTTTCACATTCTCTCATTAGAAAAGCATGCCCTAATAATTGCACAGAAACTGAAGAAGTGATCCCTTGATATGTAAATGAAAAAATTTAAAGACAGCCAGTAGTGAGATGAAAAGCATTGTTGATTTTCTTAAAAAGAATTTAAATTATTTGAGTCTGTCTCTCCATTATTCAGAGAAATGTTTCAGTGCAGGATTCTACAAAACAGGCGTTGTAGACCTACATCCCGAGATATTTTAGGGCATAGCATCTATATCTTCTTTGCCAAATGTAATTTCTTTTTACTATTTTTCACTCCACGAAGAGGGATATGAACCTGCAGCTTGATTACAAAGATGTTAAAATCTAGCACTTTTTAAAGACTTCAACCCTTCAGAAGAAGTTTTCTTTTTTAAGGCTCTGGGGGAGTATGTTGAAATTGATTATACTCTTGTCTTTGAAAATCCTCACTGTTCCTTTGTTTCATTGTCATTGTATATGCAGTAAAAATAACTCTGGAAGCACATTATAACAATAGATTCTGAGAATAAAGCTTCTGCAAGGACAATGGTTGGGAACATAGACGTGAGTGATTGTGCGCACGCGCACACACACACACACACACATGCACATGCACACACACACACACACAGGTGTGCTCAACACCTGTTTGTGCACATATGCTAATTTCCGCCCCGGACAACTGACTTATGCTTCTCAGACTTCATAACAAACGTTTTATAAAGTGGGATAAGCAAGTTTGCAACTATTTTCATGAAATACTTAAGCCATTTTATTTATTTTAGAAAAAAAATTTTTAGAGAGAGGGAGAGAGCATGTGAACAGGGGAGAGGGATGGAGGGAGAGAGAGAGAGAGAGAGAGAGAGAGAGAGGAGAGAGAGAGAGAGAGAGAGAGAGAGAGAGAGAGAGAGAGAGAGAGAGAATCTTAAGCAGGCTGCATGCTCAGTGCAGAGCCCAATGTGGGGCTTGATCCTGAGCCAAAATCCAGAGTCAGATGCTTAACCAACTGAGCCACCCAGGGGCCCCTAAACTCTATATATTTTTTAAACTCCTGTGATACAGCCCCTTGTGTCTTATTCTCTTTTCCCCCCACTTTTTTTTTATTTTTAAAAAAAAATTTTTTTTTCAACGTTTATTTTATTTTTGGGACAGAGAGAGACAGAGCATGAACGGGGGAGGGGCAGAGAGAGAGGGAGACACAGAATCAGAAACAGGCTCCAGGCTCCGAGCCATCAGCCCAGAGCCCGACGCGGGGCTCGAACTCACGGACCGCGAGATCGTGACCTGGCTGAAGTCGGACGCTTAACCGACTGCGCCACCCAGGCGCCCCCCCCCCACTTTTTTTTTAATGGTGGTAAAACACATAAAATAAAATTTACTAGCTTAACCATTTTAAGTGTATCATTCACTAGTTAAGCATATTCACGCTGTTGTGACACAGGGCTCCAGAAGTTTTTCATCTTTAAGATCTGATACTCTGGGCTCATCAAACAACAACTCTCCCTGTCTCCCTCTTTCCAGCCCCTGGTAACCAGCATTCTCATTTATTTCTGGTAACCAGCATTCTCATTTCTTATTCTCATATATCACACAGTATCTGCCATTTTGTGCCTGGTTTACTTCCTATAGCATATTGTCAGGGTTCATCCATTTTATAGCATGTGGTAGGATTCCTTTCCTTTTTCAGGCTGTGTAATATTCCATCGTATGGATAGACCACATTTATTTATCCATTCACCCATTAGTGACATTTCGGTTGCCTCCATCTCTTGGCCATTGTGAGCTATGCTGCAGTGAACAGAGGTGTTTAAACGTATCTTTAGAGATCCTGCTTTCAGTGTTTTGGATATAACCGGAAGTGGGATTGCTGGACCCTCCGGCAGTTCCATTTTTAATTTACTGTGGAAACTCCAAACTGTTTTCCGTCGTAAACCATTTTACATTCCTACCAAGAGCGCACAAGGGTTTCAATCTCTCCACATCCTTGCCAACACTTATTTTCTGCCCCGCCCTTTTTTCAGGGGTGGGTGATGGGTAAGAGCCATTCTAATGGGTATGAGGTGATGATTTATTGCAGTTGTGATGTGCGGTTCACTGAGAATTGTGAGCTTCTTAATATTCTTAACAAATATGCTTGTTGGAAATTTGTGTTTCATCTTTGGAGAAATGTCTGTTTAAGTCCTTTGCCCATTTTTAAATTTGCTTGTTTAATTTTTAGATTATTGAGTTGTAAGGGTGTTTTTTTATATTTTGGGTATTAACCCCTTATCAGATATATAATTTACAAGTATCTTCCTCCCTTCCTTAGGTTGCCTTTTTACTGTGTTGTGTCCTTCGATGCATAAAAATTTGCATATTCATCCATTTTGTCAATTTTTGCTTCTGTCGGCTGTGTTTGTGGTGTCCTATCCGAGAAATCATTGCCAGGTGCAGTGTCCTAAAACTTCTGTTTTCTTCTATGAGTTTTGTACTTTTGGGTCTTATGTTTACGGCTTTAATAAATTTTTGTTAATTTTTGCATATGATAGAAGGTTAGGGCCCAACTTTATTCTTTTTTAAATTTTTTTTAAGTTTGTTTCCTTATTTTGAGAGAGAGACAGTGCAAACAGGGGAGGGGCTGAGAGAGAGAGAGAGAGAGAGAGAGAGAGAGAGAGAGAATGCTAAGCAGGCTCCGCACTGTCAGTGTAGAGCCCAACGTGGGGCTTGAACCCATGAACCGTGAGATCATGAACTGAGCCGAAATCAAGAGTCCGATGCTCAACTGACTGAGCCACCCAGGCGCCCCCCCAACTTTATTCTTTTGCAGGTGCGTCTTATTATTTCTTGTGCTGCTATGACTTGTAGATTTTGGAAACCTACATCATTAGGTATATTCAGCCTATAGACATACATTTCGCATCTCCAAAAAAATGTCTTCTCGGGGCGCCTGGGTGGCGCAGTCGGTTAAGCGTCCGACTTCAGCCAGGTCACGATCTCGCTCGCGGTCCGTGAGTTCGAGCCCCGCGTCGGGCTCTGGGCTGATGGCTCAGAGCCTGGAGCCTGTTTCCGATTCTGTGTCTCCCTCTCTCTCTGCCCCTCCCCCGTTCATGCTCTGTCTCTTTCTGTCCCAAAAATAAATAAACGTTGAAAAAAAATTAAAAAAAAAAGTCTTCTCTTTGGTGTAAACCGTGAAAGTTAATAGAAAATGAGAGAAAAAATATATATAATCTTACTTGTATTAGTTTGTGTTCCCTAGAAGCAGAGTCTTGGGAGAGGGCTTCAGGAGCACACGGCAATATGCAGAGGGAATGTTCATCAGGGAAATCCCATAGGGAGTGAGGGAAGCAAGGCATAGAACATAAATCGTATACATTTGAGGTCTTTGAGAGGAGGCATCCCCCAAATTGAAACATAAGCTGGTGGAATTGACATCGAATTCGTACCTGTAAATTCAGATAAATGCGCATTCTTACCTACAAACGATAAAATGTATTTTCGTTCTTTTCACGGGGGAAATTGGAGCACTTATTTTTATTTTTATTTCATTCTGATGATTTATTATCCTCATGGAAAAACAGGGTGACAAGTTTTTCTTTATAAGTGTGCCCACAATATGTTGGACCTTTGGCCAGAATCCAGTCTATTCTCAGCCTTTTGAGGTATACTCTTGGAAGACAAAAGCATATCCACCAATATCTAGTTCATTAATTAATAATAATAATAATAATAATAATAATAATAATAATAAAATGAGTCCAGCAAAATGGGCACCATTTGCTAACTTTCTTGCCTTGTTGGTGCCCTGTGGTGACAGCTATCCTGCACCAAACAGTAGGTGGGCAGTGTTCTAAGAAGGGACCGTTCTCATGCTGGTTCCTGGAATTTGGAATCTGCCCTGACCGCAGCATGTCAGAGTCCATCCTGAGTGGTCTTGATGAGCCACGTAATCTCACCTCGACATGTTGCCACAGAATGTGGTTAAAGAAAATGCCAACCTGTTTTCTGAATGCCTGCACTATTTTACGTTCTCAGCATCAAAGTGGAGAGGTCCTGCTTCTCCACATCCTTGCCAGTATTTGGTATTGTCACTAGTTTTATTTTTTTTAAGTTTTTTTAATGCTTGTTTATTTTTTGAAAGAGAGAGAGCGCACAAGCTGGGGAGGGGCAGAGAGAAATGGAGACAGAAGATCTGAAGTGGGCTCCACACCGACAGCACAGAGCCCAACGTGGGGTTCGAACCCACGGACTGTGAGATCATGACCTGAGCCAAGGGTGGACACTTAACTGACTGAGCCACCCACGGGGCCCCCCACTAGTTTTATGTTTGTTTCAGCTCTTCTGATACATGCGTAGTGATGGGTCACTGCTTCCGGTGGGCATCTCCCTAATGGCTGGTGCTGTCGGAGGTCTCTTCCTATGCTTGGCTGTCATCCATCTGTGCCCCTGAAACATCCGTCACTCTTCTGCCATTCTCCAGTTGGACCACCTGCCTTTTTGCTGCTGAAAGTTAAGGCGCGCGCGCGCACGTGTGTGTGTGTGTGTGTGTGTGTGTGTGTGTGTGTGTTGTAGAGGTGATTCTTTTCTTTTTTCTTTTTTTTTAATATCTATTTACTTTTGAGAAAGAGAGAGCGAGAGCACGGGAGGGGCAGAGAGAGAGAGAGAGAGGGAGACACAGAATCCGAAGCAGCTCCAGGCTCCCAGCTGCTGGCACAGAGTCCGACGTGGGGCTTGAACTCACGAACGGTGAGATCATGACCCCAGCCAAAGTCAGACGCTTGACCGACTGAGCCACCAGGTGCCCCAGAGGTGATTCTTTGTGAGACAGGTGGTTACAAGTACTTTTCCCCAGAGGTGCCAGGATGGCACAGTGGGTTCAACATCGACTCGTGATCTCGGCTCAGGTCCTGATGTCACAGTTAAGGAGTCTGAGCCCCGAGGACAGCGCGGAGCCTACTCGGAATTGTCTCTGCCTCTCTCTCTGCCCCTACCCTGCTTGTACTCTTTATCTCTCTCAAAGTAAATAAATAAACATAAAAACAAACAAACAAACAAAAAACAACTGCCTTTCCCCACTTTGCCACCCTGAGCGTGGCTTTCACACAGCCGTGTTGTGTTCTCAGATGAAATCCAATTCATTCTTTCCTTTTCTTTTATGGGCCGTGTTTCCAGGTCAAGTCTAAGGCAGGGCTCAGCGGTTCCATCCTGCAGTCTTCAGGATGCACTGCAGTTTTGTTTTACATTCAGATTCGTGATCCGTTTCGGGTTCATTTCTGTGTGAGGTGTGAGGTTTGGGTCGAGGTTCATTTCTCCCTAAGGGTGTCCAGGGGCCCCACCTTCGCTTTGGGAAGACTCTCCTCTCTGGCTTGCACCTGCACCTTGTCATGGACAGCAGGCCGCCTGTGTGCGGAAGTCTCTGCAGGTTGTCCTTTTCAGGTGCCATTGATCTAGGTGTCCCTCCTGCCAGTACCAATAGCAGAAAATCCGACGGGTACATGTGGCAAAACAGACTTCTTTCCTCCAAAAATCAGAGAAGGGATTGTTTTCAAAGTTGACTTTTGGTACTTCTAATCTCTTTCATTACCTATTATTTTTTATTTGTTTAATTTTTATTTTTTTGAAGTGTATTTATTTTGGGGGAGAATGCATGTGCGCATGAGCAGGGAAGGGGCAGAGAGACAGAGAGAGAGAGAGAGGCAGAGAGAGAATCCCAAGCAGGCTCCACACTGTCAGCACAAAGCCCGATGCAGGGCTCGAACCCACGAACCATGAGATCATGACCTGAGCCGAGATCATGACCTGAGTCGAGATCAAGAGTCAGGCATTTAACCAACTGAGCCACCCAGGTGCCCCTGTGTGTGTCTATTTTTATCTGCAACATGTATCGAAAGGTTTCTAGAGTACTGACAGCGGTTGTGGGAGAGATATATCTTCAGTTTAGCAAAGTACTTCCAATTTTCTCTTTCATAGTAATGGGACAACACTGTCAATCAAATGAGTGTGAAATGATAGGTTTAAATTTTTTTTTAGACCTTAGTAAGGGTGCACGTCAATTCTAGGGTTGAAAATGTAACTTTCTTCTTGTGTGTGTGTATTGACTTGTGTTGATATCAATTCTAACGGCTGAGTCATAGAATGTGTTTGGTTTCTTACGAGGATAACGGTGTTTACAACAATAACTGATTTTTCTTCCTTTTACCCGCGTTAGGACAATTAATTTAATTCATGTAATGATTATAAATCTATCCAAGTTTTTGCTTCTTGAGTCGTTTTTGATAAGATATATTTTTCTGGATATTTTCTGTTTCTCATCTCTTCATCTTTGCTCGGTCCTTATTTCGTTTCTGTCCATTTGTACTGTGATTTTATTATTTTCTTCTTTCTTGTTGGGCTTCCTTTATTGTTCTTTTCTATGAATCACATGTGTTGGTCACTGATGCTAAGAATACAGTCTTTTCTAATATATACATTTAAAGCCGTAGATTTATTTCTGTGAACGGTTTTAGTTTCATCCGTGAAATTATGATCAATGATTGGTTCTAAAAAAGTATTATTTCCATTATGCTTTCTTCCTTATATATGCTTTATTTTGAATCGACTTTGTAAGTTTCTGAACAAGTTGGCAGGTGTGGTTCCACATCTGTAGTTGAAATCCAGTTCTCCAGTGTGTTAAGAAGGTGTCCGTATAATTTCAGTTCTAAAGCATTTTTTGAAATTTGCTTTGCTTTGTGCCCTAAGACAGAGTTAACTTCATAAACCATCCACGAATGTCTGCTCCCCTGAAAGTGGGTCCAAGTTTCTGGAAATGTCCTTGCTTTTACCATTTTTTCTTATCTAGCACTTATGGATAACTTTGCAAAAACTCTCCCGCAGTGAGTGTGCTGTGGCTACATGAAGATTTTGTTTAAATATTAAAAAAAAAAAAACTAATGTGTATTTATTTTTGAGAGAGAGAGAGTGTGAGCGAGAGTGAGCAGGGGAGAGGTAGAGAGGAAGACAGGATCTGAATCAGGCTCTGTGCTGAGTGGAGAGACTGCCGCGAGGCTCAAACTCACAAACCATGAGATCATGACCTGAGCCGAAGTCGGATGCTTCAACCGACTGAGCCTCCCAGGCGCCCCACCACATGACGGTTCTGAGTCTAATGGAGAGGAAGGCATTTCTGGCAGTTGTATCCCCAGAATAATTTCCTCATTTTCCTAGTTGCCTTTTCCTTAACTTTATTCTGTATATTTCTGGCTTGCTACAACACAGCATCGTGAGATCATGGCACGGTGTCTCCAAGACCAAAGCTGCTAGTTTTTACTAGATGTTCCGTAATGATTTCTGAACATAGATCTTTGCTGTTTCCTTCATGTATTTAATTTGCCGGCTCTCAAGTTTTATTTTATGGAGATGCATATTTGCTGAGCAGGGATTTCTGCCTATGGTAAATGTCTGTAAATATTTTTTAGAAGTTTATTTATTTTGAGAGAGGGAGGGAGGGAGGGAGAGAGAGAGAGAGAGAGAAAGAGAGAGAGAGAATGAGAAGAGAGAGAGAATGAGAGAGAGAATATCCCAAGCAGGCTCCGCACTGTTGGCTTGGAGCCTGATGTGGGGCTTGAACTCGTGAACCACAAGATCAGGACCTGAGCCAAAACCAAAAGTCAGATGCTGAACCAACTGAACGACCCAGGCACACCAAACGTCTCTGAATTTTTATCTAGAATTTCAGATTAGCCATGTATATAACCCCCATGCCAAAAGAAGAGTAGGTCAAGTCATAAGCGTTTGCTACCTACTATATGTCAGTGCTGGGTCAGGTTGTAGTAATGCGTATGATATTTCTGCCAGTGATTTAATTAACAACAAAAATATTTAATATCTGCTCTTCCAACTGCTGATAAAACAGTCCAAGTTCGTGCTTTTTGGTGGGGGGCTTATAGATAAATAAAATATATGGTGTATTTTACAAACAGCATTGGTATGAGTATAATATACAGTCTAAGTGTGATGATTGATGCTGTAGAAATATATTTCAGGGCGATAAAAACTTAAAGAGAAAAAGCAAGAAATAGGAATTGGAAATATTGTTAGGGAACAGGTGCAAATAGAAATAAAGGGGCCTGTGAAAGCATCACGAGGTTGGAGATTTTGAGCTAAGACCAGGAGAAGGGAAGGATGCTAACCATTTAGCCTCCCTCCATCAGATGAATGTCCCAGGAACTGGGAACAGCAGGTGCAAAGACCTTGTGCTGGGAACATTCTTGGCACATGGTAGAACCAGAAAGAGCAAAAAAGGGAGAAAGAACTCTCCATATAACACATTCCCTTTTCTTCAGTTCTCTTAACATATTCCATGTATACACACAGATCCTCATGATATATTCCTCATAAAAATAATTACCGTTCATTGAGTATTTACTTTGTGCCGGACATTTTTTTTTTTGCAAACTATCTCCCATTTTTTAAGTATCCCAGCAAACTTCAAACACCAGCTCTTTTTTATTTATTTCAAGCATCTTAGAAATGTTGAAAATTTCACCCCAGGTCATAAGTAGAAAATGTGATACCTACAATTGGAACTCAGTTTTAGTTTTTCTAGTTTTTCTGTTATTTAACATTACCTTCTACAAGTGAATAATTTTGATGATTAGGAATTTAAAGCATATGGTCTCTTGTCTGCTTCCTATGATGACTCAGACTCAAATATATATATATATATGTATATATATATATATATATATATATATATGAAATATATATATATTTAATGGCTAACACACACATACACACACACACACAGTTATGCTTAATGTTATAGTTATTTTCTCTTGAGATGTGGGTAATTCTTGATGCTGCTTCTCTTACACCTTGGGGGTCTTTCTGGAATATCTTTTCCTGAGTATTTGTGATTCCGATGCAAGAATGAAGCCATGAGTCTCCATGGTGGGCTTGATGCAGTGGTTGTGTGGAAGCTGGCCCCCACACTGAGGTGGAGAGAGTATATATTCTCATCTCTCTGTTTAGTAATGCGACAGTGGTAGCTTGGAATTGACTGTGAACTGTGCACCGTGGTAATAGGCAGACATGACAAGTCAACGATTTCATTCCCACTCCACCCCTACTGACTGTTACAAATTTGCTAGAACCCCACTTGGTAGGTAGCAATGGTCCAGTCCTGTCATTCAAAATTCTGCAGAGCTTTGGATGTTCCCTTGATCACCATTTAACACGGTCGGAGAAAACCAAACAAACTTCTGAACCACGGCACCCTCTAGCTAGGGTGATGTTAATTTCTGGAAGAGTTAAAACCCAAAATAGCAACGCCTAACTACAATTGAAGTGAAATTCTTTGTCAGATGAAAAGTTAGGACAGGGGCTGGTTCGTGGCAGGTGCTCCAGGGAGCCATGGGGGGGGACCGAGGCTCCTTACCTGGGACCATCTTCGCTATGTGGTGTCCACACTGCCATATCCATAGGCTGTAGGAGGTTTAGAACATGTTAAAGTGCATGTGGGCTTTTTTTTTTTTCCGTTTTATGAGCCAGCCCTGGGAAGGTCAAAACTGACGTCAACTTACGTGTTTAAGGAGAAAAGAGAACGGGTTTCCCTAGTCAGTCTCTGCCGCAGCAATGAAAATATGCTCTGTTTTACTACAGCACGTGCCCTGTATCCTAAGGAACTCACGTATGATTGTGAGAAGGTGGTTTGTGTGAAGTGGAAATGGTGTTAGTGCACGCGTAGCCTTTGGTGGGTGAAGAACGCCAAAATAGTGGGAAAGAATTAAAGTCTTTTCCGGGGAAGAGCCCTCACTCAGTCCAGCCGCCGGGCAGGCAGAACCAGGTCAACTCTGCTACAGGACAATTGAGACCCAGTGCCTGCCCGGGACCCCCCGCCCGGGGAGGCCAGCCAGCCTTGTCCAGCTCAGACACAGTAGTTCCTCTTCAGCCGCACCCCCCTGCCTGCCTGGCCTGCCCAGACTGTCACCTGAGGTGCTAATGACTGCTATTCTTAGTGCCCTGGTGACCAAGTTCCACAGGTTCTGGGTAGCCTGCCTCAAAACTCCATTTACCATTACTATGTCATTTTTAGTGTGGTGTCTTACAGACTGACTACAGCACATATACATGATGCAGCTGGTCCATCCAGAATTAGACAAAAAGAAAGTCACAATGCCCGCTGTGCTTGTAGAACGTAAAATAAATCTCAAAGTTCAGACCATTTAAAGTCAAAGCATGGGGAATTATTTGACAAGAAAATATGTGAAAAATTAACATTTTATACATGGATGGACGTGGAAGTTCACAGCCTCGGCCTCCGATTTTCCGAATCGTAAGAGAATTAATTTATGAACATCCCTCAGCGCTCCTTTCTGACAGACCGAGAGGGCTGCTCAATAAATCATGAGCTGACACTACAGACTCCTTCAGAGTTAATTGAAAATTTCACAGGAAGGTTTTTCTCATGAGCGGAACACTAGAGGACTGTTGTGTTGATTGGGTTATCCTGCACCTTCGACTGCCTGCTGATCAGCACGTAACACTCTGTGAGGTCACTGGTCTGACCCTCTGGGTTTTCCCGTGGTTCTGCTGATTCCCTGGGCACCTGCTGACAAATCAGGAAGGTCACGGGAGTCACAGTGTCCCGGGAACCCACGTACAGTTTTCCCTACAGGTTGCAAAGCAGAGAATCTTTCCTGCCGTTGTTAATGAGCTGTCCCAGAGGATCTGTTTGTGACGGTGATCCTGGCTTTTATCACACAGCCTTCAGAGTGATTTGTCATTATTTCAGAACTGCTGCTGTCTCTCTGTGGTTAGGTCACTGGAAAGGGAATGCTTTATGTATAGTGTTTTTTCCAACACCACACTTACAAATACTCACAACGATGGAGATGTTTATGAGATTAGTACGATTCTAAAATGTTGTCAGATGCTAAAAAACGACCAAAACAAAATTTCCCAACTCTGCCTCTCCCCTGTCCCCCTTATGGATGTTAAGTATCTGGCTGTCGGGAATCCCCGGCTCTTATTCTGTCCTTTTCTTGAGCCTTTATGGAACATTTGTGGCTGTCACGGAGTCCTCTTTTTGGTCTTGGACAAATCACAGCCTCGCTCAACTTCGTTTTCCTTACTTGCAGAAGAGAGATGGTCTTGCCTGGCGGTTGTGAGAATGACACTTTGCAAAGCCTCAAGCGAGACAGAAATGGAATTTGCACTGTCACAACTTGGTGCCCTTTCAGAGGAATTGGGCACATCTCCAAAGATGAAGAAACAGACCCCTTTCTGAGTGATCTTTCCAGATATAGTGTATGATCAACCACACTTTGGGGCACGCGTCGCTACTTTTACTTGCTTGAGACTTAAGATCATAGATATCTGAATGGAAGAACATGCAACGCTTATCTGAGCCTGTGCATTACATTCTAGAATTTTCAGTGTTAATTTTCTGCCAAGAGTAACATTTATTCTAGTGGTAAACATGCGGGTCTGCATGATTCCGTTGCAGGTGTTTTGAGTGGCATTAATAAGGAATATCCTAGCGAAAGAAAGGGAAGATTTTCAGCTTCAAGATGGAGAGCTCACTTTGTCAATCACTATGTTAATAAGACAGAGACCACAACGGCAACAGTTCTATCCATGATTTTGAATTGCCAAGAGAAAAATCTGTTTCATTGCTGAACCATTATTAGGTCTCTTAGAAAGGGATATTACCAATCACTAAGAAAAGTGTTTAGCAATATGTTGGTGGAAAATATCCAGGGTGTCACATGAACAGTTGCTAGGCTACATAGGTTCTATTCCATTAGATACACAGAGTCATCGGGATATACAAAACCAGGGTTATTAGGCTGTGCTCAAAGACTGGGAATGGCTCTCTGCCAGAATTTCACACACAGTTTAGTTGGCATTATTCAACGAAGGGGCTTTAATGCATCGGTAAAACTTTTCGGCCTTTACAAAAACAGTAAGGATGGTTTGCCAGTAATTGCGTTGTGCAAAGCCACACATCTGTCTCTAATTTTCTTATTTGTTTTATCACCATGCAATGTTGAGTGTGACACCAGTTCCCTTCGCTTCTCCCCTGGTCTGTAAGCTGGCCTGCGTGCTTGCGTGCCAAGCACAAAGGGGAGTGAGTGAGTTTCTGACCTCTGGGGTGGGTAATGGGAAATCGAGCGTGCTCTGTGGTGCTGCTGTATTGTCGTGACAGTGGGTCCACTGACTTTCTCACCGTGTGTCTCGTAGGTTGCTTTCAGCTATGTAACGTGTTTCGAACCCATGAGATGGAAATTGACCAGTGCCTGCTGGAGTCCCTTCCCCTCGGCCAACGGCAGCGGCTGGTGAAACGCATGCGCTGTGAGCAGATCAAAGCCTACTATGAAAGAGAGAAGGCTTTTCAGAAGCAGGAAGGGTTCCTGAAAAAGCTGAAGCATGGGAAGAATCAAAAAGTTCATTTTAACCTCGCTGACATGATACAGGATGCAATTATCCACCACGATGACAAAGAAGGTACAGGGCACACACATTTTCTGGTGTGGGTTTCCTGGTGGGGAGATGAAGGGTAACATTTCTTCTAAATATTTGGGGCTTTTTACTGAAGGTCTGAAATCGTCCAGGGAAAATCCTCTTTCTTTCTTTTTTTTTTTTTAATTTTTTTTAACATTTATTTATTTTTGAGACAGAGACAGAGCATGAATGGGGGAGGGGCAAAGAGAAAGGGAGACAGAATCGGAAGCAGGCTCCAGGCTCTGAGCCATCGGCCCAGAGCCCGACGCGGGGCTCGAACTCACGGACCGTGAGATCGTGACCTGAGCTGAAGTCAGAGGCTTAACCGACTGAGCCACCCAGGCACCCCAAAAATCCTCTTTCTAATGAACACAGTTAAGAACTCCAAGTCTCTTAGTAAAATGAACAAAATGCAAACTTTTGGTGAAATTATTGTATATATATTTTTTTAAAGAACTGCCTACCTGGAAAGCATGTGATTTCCCCAATTTTTAATGAACCTTTTTCTCCCCCCCCCCCAATGAAATTGTTTCCTTTGAGGATGAGATTGTGCTGCAAAATTCGTTATTGTCTCCTTCATGGGTAGGTATACCAGAGGAATAGGAGGTAGCTCCTTTTTTGTTATTCGTATTTCACTTATAGCTCTTCATGTAACAGCCATCTTCTCTGTGGAGCTGGAAGCACCTCGAGGGGCATTGGCGCTCTCAGCCAGGTTCACTGGGCCCTTCTGCTGGTGCTGGTACCTTCTGGTGCTGTTGAGTGAAAAATTGAAGCAGTTTGTTCAAGTTCACCAAGCAGTGGTTGTTGGAACAGGTCTAAATTAGAATGCAGGTAGACATAAGCCCTATATTGATTTAAAAGGAATGCAACCACAAAGTTTCTTGGCAAAGTTATAAAGTCTCTTGTGTAAAGTATCAACAGGGCAAATAATGCCTCAGTTTGGGTTAAAAAACTTAAGAATGGTAAAATAATAAACCCAGAGAACAAGAGGAACTATTTAATATATGTATAATATGTAACACTTATAATAAGATGTAATATTAGGGGAAGACATTGAAGACATAAAATCTGAATTAATGCTGAGGTAGGCATGTCACTTGGGTGGTCAAGAACAGGAAGAGATATGAATCCTGTCTTTAGAAAACCTCTAATCTCAGTAGAGGGGGGAAAAGTCCTCATAATAAAGTAGAAAACGATCAGTAGAAATGAAGTCTGGTAGAATGGGAGTGGTTGGTGGTAGAAGGTGTTTTTTCGAGGGCTCTGAAGGAAGGAAAGCCAAAACCACACTTGGGCAGTGTGGCCAACAGCTGCCAGCGTGAGTTCTAGGCATGGAGATTTGTCAGAAAGGGGCAGGGGTGAAGAGGGCGGCTGCTAAACTGGTTTCCAGGAGATAGGATTATTGTGGATACTTCACACCCTGAAGCAGAACACAATGGGAGCCATTGTATGTTCCAAAGAAGAAAACTCACATGCTGCAAGTAGTGTTTAGCAAATATTAATCAGGGGTGTTTACCTGTAGGATGGATTGAAGGGTAAGGGTAAGAAGTATGGGTAAAGACACCGACTGAGAATCCAGGGATGGCAAGTCAGTGTTAGAGTGAGCTGGGTTCGGATAGTAGCAGTGAGGATAGGAACCAAAGAACTAACTCAGGAGCTGTATTTCATAGGAAAAAGTATATTAATTTATCAAATATTTATTGAGTCTTTATTATGCAGCAGGCAACTGCAAAGGAAGCAAAATCTGGCTCTGGGATGCCCAACTGTCTAGTGTGTGTGACCGTAAATAATGAGGTAGAGTTAGGTATACAATATGGTGGACAACGAGGAATATGGAGGGAGGAAGACCAGAAGGAGGTGGGGAGTTGGGCATATGGATATCTGAGGAGGAGCATTTCGTGTGAGTGCAGAGCCATGAGGGGGAGCATCCCAGCCTGGGGCGGGGGCGGGGGGCGGTGGGAACCAGTGTGGTGGGAACAGAAAAATAAATGAAGACGATGGAAAGCAAGAAGCCAGCAGGTAGGGACTGCAAGGGTCAGGGAAAGCATTTTGGCTTTTGTGCTCAGTGAGTTCTGAAGCCAGTGGGGGGTCTTGAGCAGAAGAGAGACCTGGTAGCACATAGGAATTAACAGAATCAACCTGGCTGCTGCACTCGGACTTTAATGAGGAATCATGAGGGAGAAGCAGAGAAATCGGTTTAGAGCCTTTGTCAGTGAGCTGGGCACGAATGGGTGGCTTGGACCAAAGTGGAGCGAGGGTGTGCTGAGAAATGGCCCATTGGGGATGTACTTTCAGGGTAGAGC
This sequence comes from Felis catus, assembly GCF_018350175.1. Taxonomy (NCBI): domain Eukaryota; kingdom Metazoa; phylum Chordata; class Mammalia; order Carnivora; family Felidae; genus Felis; species Felis catus. Next base: position 78,691,924 of record NC_058368.1, read on the forward strand.
GGACAGGAAATGCTGATGCGGAGTGTATCAGTTCACACTGCTGCCATAACGAATGACCACTGCTTCAGTACGTGATTGAAGAGGGTGTGAGTGCCTCATCTTATAGTTCCAAGGGTCAGAAGTCCAGGATGGGTCCCGCTGGGCTGAAATCCAGGTGTCATCAGGCCGCAGTGCTTTCTGTGGAGGTTCCAAGGGAGGATCGCTTTCCTTGACTTTCCCAGTGTCCAGGGGCCATCGTGTTCCACCAGTCATAGCCCCTCCTCCACCTTCAGAGTCGGGAAGGGGCGCTGAAGTGTCCCTCTCCTGCTTGGAATTTCTCCTGTTTCTTTTTCTGTCCTTGTGTCTCTCTGACTGAATCTTTTGCCGCCTTCTTCCACTTCCAAGGTGCATGTGTTTTCAGGGCCATGGGCTCACTTGGATCATCTAGAATAATCTCCCTGTTTTAAGCTCAGCTCATTAGCCGCCTTAATTCCTTTCCCCAGATACTATACCATATTCACAGGCATAGCACCGAAGGCAAAATTATGGAACACAAGTCCTACCTGCCACAGGGAGTAACAGACTCCAGGATAACAGCAAGTTTGTCCTGGCCCAAACAACTAGGAGAATGATGTGTTCTTAGAAGAGTTAGGGGTGCGTCTAGGAAGTCAGAACGGGAGGGGGTATCATCAGTGAGAGCGGTATTCCTGGCCACCTCCTGGTAGATGGCCACCTACTCGTTGTATCCTCAGGTGGTGGAGACAGGTAGCTCTGGTCTTTTCCTCTTCTTGTAAAGGCACTAATCCCATCATGGAGGCTACACCTCATGGTTTCATCTAGCCCTAATTTTCCTCCCAAAGGCCCCAACTCCTGATATCATCACAGTGAGTTTTAGGGCTTTCATATATGACTTTGCGGGGTGGGGGGGGCACAAAAACTCAGTCTATCGCAGATGACATACTAATTCTATCCTTGGACCTGGCCTAAGTATGAACAAATGAAATAGTACTTTTTTTTGAGTCTCTCATGTACCTTGGAAACTCCCATATGAGTACCAATAGACTTCACAGTTTCACAGGAAAAGTATTAATTTCTGCAAATTAAAAAAATTAATTGCATTGAAAAAGGTAAGCAATTTCTTTAGAGGCAGTATAATCTCTCTAGCATATGTTGTACTTCTAGAAAGGTAGTCAGGAAAAAGTATTTATTCAATTATGGTAGTCATATTTTCAATTATCTTGAAACTACTCAAATAGTGAAATGTACATGTTTATGAAATTGAGACAAAGATATTGCCATGAGAACCAACTTTTTCCATTTAAATTATTATTTCAAACTTTATAGTTCTACCTTTGTGTAAACAAATACATTTTCTATCATAATTCCAAGGCTGAGTGTAAAGAATCAAATATACTTTTTCAAAGGACAACATATTGTTCATGCTTAGGTTTGTATTATATCATTGAGAAGCAATTCAGAATTTTTGTTTTATTTTCTAAATGTTGCATTTTTGTAATTTCAAATTTAGTATCTTCAATGCTTTATTGTTCTCTTCTGAGAGTTGGTGATACTTCAGTGTTAATTTGTCAATTTAATGTACTACATCAATGTAAAATGTGTTCGACATTCTTTTCCATCTAAAAAAATGTTCTACATTTTGTTTTAGGGTTTTTAATTCACTTTCTTTGACATATACCATGCAAAAGGAAAAGAGAAAGGGAGAGGGAGACACAAAGAGAAAGACAGAGTGGGAGAGCTAAGGACACAGAGAGGAAGTGTCTACGTAGAGAAAATGTAAATGGAATGCAGTTCCTCTGTTAGAATTTCTCCTCCCAAATATCAGTCAGCTTTTACTAACTAATCCACAATATGTTCTTACTAAATGCAGAATAAATGCAACAGAGTGACTTTATTATGCTTTTAGTATCTAGCACTTTGCAGGCTTACTCTGTGCATGTCTATAATTTAAATGACTTTTGTCACTTCACTGTCCTGATGAACATATGCAGTAGGTTGGATTTTCTTCCTGTGGTATGAGTGCAGATATTGAGCCTTACAAGAAATAATTGCTCTCTCAGGTCTACCTGAGTTAAAAAACCATCTTTTTGTCCACAACAGCATCCTGTCTTTCAAGTCGGCTTCTTTTTTTTTTGTTGTTTTGTCTGTTTAACAATTTTGCTGAGGTATAATTGGCATACAAACAGCTGTATACATTTAGTGTGTACAACTTGATGAGTTTGGAGAGAAGTATACACTTGTGAAGGCATCACCAGAATGGTCATAAACTTACCATTTTCCCAAATTTCCACCAGTCCCTTTATTTAAAAAAAAAATTAAATGGTTTCTTCTTTGGTGGTGAGGACATTTAACACATCACCTCTCAGGTTGGCCTTGGATGGTAAGTGAACTAAACTATCAACCACACAAGTGGGTTTGCCTCCACTGCCATTTGGAATCCTTTCTTCCTCTTGTCTGGTTGAATTCTCCTTACTGTCAAAGGAATGGACAGGGGTGGGGACAGACATTCTTTATGCTGTGATGTTTTCCCTCCATTTCTGCTCATACCCTTCCCCATGCCCCCCTTTTTGGTTATAATTTAAGAAGACTTATTAACTTATATGCCAGATATTTTCTGAGAGTCCCTTTTATTCCAGTCACAAGAGAACTTGGAAGTGTAGTTGCAGATTTGTAATGTCCAGCTTCACTTAGATCAGAAGTTGACTCTTAGGAAGAATCAAATTATAACAATGTGAAACTCTGTTTCCTTCTCTTACCCCTCAGATGCTGGCCCCAGTTTCCATGGAGGGCTGAGGTTAAGGGCCGTGGTGTAATGCTCTGACTGTAACTCTCTCCTCTTTCCACTTGTTTTTCCTAGAAGGTGTTACCTTTTCTCATTTCATTCCCTGTCCCCCACTCCAGTGATTCCCAAATCTGCATTCAGACCTTTCTGCTGAGCTCCAGATCCTTACATTCCTTACTTGTCACCTTCACCTTTGAATATCCTTCCCTATCTCCTCCCAAACCAAAATTTCTTCTTCTATTCTTTACTTCAGTTAATGTCACCTTCATTCGCTTCTGGCCCCAAAATCTTGAAGTTGTGTTGATTTTTAAAAATTTATTTATTTTAAGAGAGAGAGAGAGAGAGACTGGCAGGGGAACATGGGAGGGAGAGTGGCAGAGAGAGGGAGAGGGAGAGGGAGAGGGAGAGGGAGAGAGAAAGAGAGAGAGAGAGAGAGAGAGAGAGAGAGAGAATCTCAAGCAGGCTCTGCACTGTCAGCACACAGCCTGACGTGGGGCTTAAACTCATGAACCATGAGATCATGACCTGAGCAGAAACCAAGAGCTGAACACTCAAGCAACTGAGCCACTCAAGCTCCCCAAAGTTGTGTTGATTTACATACAAATTTGTAAAACACTGATGCCTGTACCGCCCCTGAATTATTCACAGAAGTATTATCTGCTTGCATATTATCTAGAGCCCTCTAAGAATATACCTAGAATGTAGCAGATACATTAGTCCAATATGTATTGAATTATCTATTGATGGGTGGACAGCTTACTTAGACATTTATAAGTAAATCATTAGGACCAAGTTTTCTCTCCCCTTCCCACCCATACCCCCAATGTGTAGTCTTGGGTCAGAGAATAAACTTCACATATTTCTTAAGTGTTTCACACATGAAACTTGAAATGAGGCTTCCCTTTGACTTAGCACTGGTGGGTACTTAGATGAGCCCTCTCCTTGTATTTGCTAGGACTGATGCAGAGGTTAAAATGATAAAGCGGGTGATTACTACATACATTTATTTATTTTTTAAAATTTATTTTCTATTTATATTTTAATGTCTAGAGTATAAATGTAAAAGGAGCCAATGATAATATTTTGCTGCTACCATCCTATCTATGTGAAGATGACCCTTCTGCCATGGCCCTGGTTCCCGGTGGTGGCTTTGGATTTCTACGGAATGCAGCCTCATTCTGTCTCCCTAACCTCCCCATATCCAGCTGCACAAGTAGGCAATGAGAAAATGTGACAGCCAATAAATGGATTTAATTTGACCCCTAGAGAAATTGAAACCAAGACTCTTCCACCTTTAGAGTGGGGTCAAAGCCACCCAACAGATATCCAATCCTGGTCCTCTATATGCATTTACTATGAACATAATTGAGTGTGATGTGTTAACTACTCTACAAGAATACGTACTTCTAGAACTCAAAATTAGGAGTATATACTTGGCATTGAATGTAGATAGACCCTCCCCGAAAGGGTGGGATTCAGCCAATACGAATGTCTTACATATTGGATACTTGGGATTGGAAATATAAAGCATCATCCCGTCTTTAAGGAAGAGGTTGGGGAAAGGAACATTCTCAGCGAAAAGATGAGCGGTATACTGCTGTCTCTACCTTCCATGATCTAGAATGGTACCACATGTGGGCAGAGGGAGAGAAATGACAGCTTTATTAGAACCATTTCCATCTTGTTGATTTCTCAGTGATCTGGGAACAGAAACTATGAATGAACCTGTTCTCATTTGGCAAAGGAGGGCCAGCATTTTGGAAGAGGTAGCTCAGGTAAGATATTACGTGGGGCAGACACAGGAACCAAGGGACCACTTCTAGAATTTAAGTAAAAGGATGCGTTTTTTGGCTCCAGGCATATGTTCACATCAGAAATCTGGAAGGCTAAATGAATATTGCTTGTGGACATGCTGAATCCAGAAGCCCAGGGCATTTGCGAGTTTCACGGAGAATTTTCCAGAGTGATCTTCACTGGACTATGATGCTTCCAATTAATAGGTAATAGTGGCTAGGTAATTAAAGGGACCCATTTCAGAACGAGTTATAGAATCATAAAGAGCTGGAAATTAAGTGCAGTTAAAATCTGAGGGATTCCGTATGAATTTAATGAGTAGCTTAGTATTTCGCCAACACCGAATTCATATTCCTGACAAGTATTAATTATTTTAACCGCCTGCTTTGTAGCCGCAACTTTATCAGGTACTGTGAAAATAATTGGGGGAAAAAAAGAGAGGAAGAAGCATGCTGCATAGGCTTTTATAATCTTAATGGAAAGATACACTGTCCTTTAACAAACAAACTGAAATTGATCTCTTTAAAAGGAATCACGGAGGGCATTCACTGGGGTGAGGTTCAGATGAGATGAATCTGAAAATGCTCTGTGGGAAGATTTTCATTTGGTAGAAGGGGAGAGAAGGACACTTTGGCTGCAAAAAAACAGCTGGAATGCAGGGACAGAGGCAGAGAAAGGCAGGTGTTTGACGGAGAGCATCTTGAGGGAAGCATCGTCGGGGGTTAGCATCAGTGGTCCTAACCCGGCAGTCGGGAGGGCGGGTCATTTCCTCCCCTGACAAGATGAGCTGTGTGAGCCTGGCCAGGGCATTTTCTGTGCCCTGAAAATAAGGTTGAGAGGCAGAGCAAACCTCTCAGAAGTGGCTGTGAGGATTAGTTAGGTAACTCACGCAGAGGACTTCTGTCACGCAGGTGACATCTGTCATGTCTTATTACATGCACAGTCAGTGTGTTGGCCACTGTTTGGGCTCAGAAGAGAATTAGGAGATAGTGTTGCAACAGTCACGAGTGGCTGGTAATGACCCTGACTGGCGTGGGGTTCAAAGACAATGGCAGCGGGTGTTAATGTACAGGAATAAAAGCGTAGCGTTAGGAAGGTTTTGGGCAACCGTATTATAAATTATAATGAAATAGAAAAAAAGGCAAGATAGACAGATAAGCTCAGGGCATGGTTGTAAACATGAGTTAATGAGAAACAGCAGATGGATAGAACCTTCGGAAATGGATAGAAAGGGAAAAATCCACATTATTAAGCTGAGCATTGTCTTCATCATTCTTTTCTGCTGGGGCAATGCATGTTTTTATATGAAATATTACATATAATGTGTGTTTTTATATATGCACACATGTATTATATGTGTATATAGTTTTATATATAGAGCATAATATGTGACCATCATCTGTCTCAATACTTTATTAATTTTTTTTTAATTTTTGAGGCAGATTGGGGAGAAGGGGAGAGAGAGAGACACACACAGAATCCAAAGCAGGCTCCAGGCTCTGAGCTGTCAACACAGAGCCCGATGAGGGGCTCGAACTCACGAACCTAAAGATCGTGACCTGAGCCGAAATCAGATGCTTAACCGACTGAGCCACCCAGGTGCCCCGAATACTTTAAATGCATTGTTTCATTTAACCCTCAAAATAACCCTGTGAGGCACTGTGCTGGGTGAAATAGTGATCTCCTTAATTCCTGCGCACCCAGAACCTGCAAATGTGACCTCATTAGAGTCTTACAGATGCACTGAGGCTCAGATGATGTCACACTCGATGAGGGTAGGTCTTACAGCAAGGGCTCGTGCCCTTATGAAAGGAGGGAGTTTGGGCACAGAAACACACAGAGGGAAGGTGGCCATGCAAATACGAAGGCAGATGTCAGACTCCACAGATGGCTGGTGGCCTGAGAAGCGAGGAGAGAGGCAGGGAAGGGTTTCCCTCAGGGCCTCCGAGGGAGGGAGGCCTTCCTGGGTTCCAGACTGCAGCCTCCAGGACCGTGAGACAAGAGGTTCCTGTTTCCTGGCCCCGTTTGTGGGACTTTGTATAGCGGCCCTTGGAATCAGTGCAAGCATATGCAAATACTGTCCAGCTTTATGGATTAGCTACTTGGATTTAAAGAGGTTAAACAAATTGCTCAGGATGAGGGCACTAATCAGGGACAGAGGGGGGATTCAGACCCACCTGCGAGTGAACCTAGCGTTCAGCGCTGCCCTGTGCTGCCTCAGATTGCCTGCCATAGCAGCTCTGATGGTGGCTCCGGGCTGGTCCCGCGTCCCTGTGTGTGAGCTCTTCCAGCTCTGTGGCTCTGTGACTCGGAACTGTTTGAGCCAGTTGCTTTAACCCGACAGTCAGGTGCGGAAAGGAGGCCATTCGCAGAGCAGCATGAGAATATGGGCGCTCTGTCCAGCAGAGAGCCACCTGTGAGCCATGGAAAGTTCACGGTTACCAGACATCCTTTCCCTCCATCCTCTGACTCTGATTGTCGGTGGGATGTCTGACACTCTGTTTCCTCTGGGACACACGTTGCCATTAAGCAGATGTTTGAGGACAAGTGTGGCCCCTCTGTGGCTGGGTTCTGGGATACAGGTGCGTCAGCCCAGAGCTGCATGGAGCCGTGTAGGTAAGGCTCAGGGCCAGGACTCTATCTCCATGGGAGGGAGGTCCTTCTGCCATTCAGTTCCACTCATTCTGCAGGGCTGCTCTGGGTGAACTGTGAAGCCCCGCTCTCTCTTCTTCTAGCCTGGTGCTGCCCGTCCCCAGGCCCCTGCTCCCTTCCTCCCCTACAACTCGCCCCTGCAATTCCCTTGACCTCCTCTGCAGCCCCGTGGTCCTGATATCCAGGCCTCCGGAGAAGGGGAGAGTTGAATTATGTTGTTACAAGACACTGGGAAAGCATCTAGTCCCAAATCCTCAGTTTGGAACCTCTCTTCCAGAATTTTCTAAAGCATTTTAAGGAGAATCAATCTCTTCTTTACCTATGCTGAGGCCATTTTCCTTCTCTGGTGATTGGGGGGAAAGTTGTCTCTTTCCTCATTATTCTGCGTCTGCTGCTTGTTCTTGCCCCAGGCCAACTACTTTCCATTGATCCCAGGCAATAAATAGGTGGGGGGAGAGAATAAATTGATAGAAATTTGTCTGGACTCTGCTGCGTCCGTGGTCTGCAGTTCCCAGCACGGGAAATGTACTTTCTCACTGCTGTGTCCCTGGGGTCTTTATTTAAGCTCTGTCCTCTGCCTAGAACCTTCTTCCACCTTTTTCTTCCACATGAACCTCTTTCTCCCTGGGGGAACTTTCTCTGACATTCTCAGGCAGCACTAATCTTTTTCTCCATTGTGTTGCCTGTGATGATTCCTTGAGGTTTCCACGGTTGTATGTTCTACTGGAATGGTTGCCATGTAAAAAAACGGTCATTCCTTGTTCAGCATCCATTCCATTACTTAGTTCATATTTACTGACCTCCTGCCATCTGCCGTGCGCCATGTTCGGGGCTAGAAATAGACAAAAAGGGGAGAATGGGTTCTGGGCAAAACGAAAAGACAGAGCAGAGGTACGATCAGAAAGTGTATTTTCTTTTCCTGCCCTATTAAACGCTGTGATATTCCTACCCCTGTTCCCAGCATAGAGGGTGTCTGTGTTGGTCAAGGTTCTGGAGAGAAAAAGGACCAATAGGACACACACACACACACACACACACACACACACACACACACACACGGGGTGGGGAAGATTTATTTTAAATTTTTTTTTTCAACGTTTATTTATTTTTGGGACAGAGAGAGACAGAGCATGAACGGGGGCGGGGCAGAGAGAGAGGGAGACACAGAATCGGAAACAGGCTCCAGGCTCTGAGCCATCAGCCCAGAGCCTGACGCGGGGCTCGAACTCGCAGACTGCGAGATCGTGACCTGGCTGAAGCCGGACACTTAACCGACTGCGCCACCCAGGCGCCCCAAGGGGAAGATTTATTTTAAAGGGTTGGCCCCCAGGGTTGTGGTGGCTGGCGAGTCTGAAATCTGTGGGCTGGGAGGCGGAGAATTCAAGTGGAAGTCGGGGTCGCAGTCTCACGTTTGAAATCTGCAGGCTGGAGACTCAGGCAGGGCTCTGTGTTGCCGTCTCGAGGCAGAATTCCGTTTTCTCTTGGAAACCTCCACCTTTGCTCTTGAGATCCTCCACCGATGGGTTGGGGTCCACCTGCAGTGTGGAGGGCTGTCTGCTTTAATCAGAGTCAATTGACTGAAGAGTTAAGTCACATCTGAAAAAATACCTTCATAGCAACATTTAGACTCGTGTTTGGCCAGAGAGCTGGGCACCGTGGCTTAGGTATGTTAACGTGTATAATTCACCGTCACAGGCGTTCACAGGGGACTAATACGAATAGGGTTTATTGAGTATTTACCATGGTTCAGGCACTGTTCTAAGGGTTTAAAATGTCTTCATTCCTTTCCTCCCCGTCGTGGCCCTGTGATTCCAGAACAGGCCTACGCACAGACTCGGACCCATGAAGGGACTCATCACAGCCCGCATCGCTAGTTATGGTAGACCCGGATGGAAACCCGGACTGAAAGCCAGGCAGTGAAGCTCCAGAACCTCCTGACCAATAGAAACAAGTCTGGATTTGTCAGGAGGCTTATATGAAGCCTGTTGCAATAGGGGGGACACTGACCTTAGATCTGCAAGCATCTTGAAATCAAGGCGGAAGAAGCTTTGCTTTTCTGGGGAGGCCTTAGCAGGACCAGCAGGAACGTTGGGGAGGGGGGCCGGGAGATCGGGCTGGCGTGCAGCAGGATTGAGTGCGTTAGCGGGACATTTGTCTCCCCGTGGACAGCTTATTTTTGGAATGAGCTGTTAAGGGAAGGTGTTCGGCCCCTTACTGCTTGCTTCCACAGGAGGCTGCCTGAGTCCAGGGGCCTGGGCAGAGGGGCTTGGGCAAGCCCAGTCACTAGGTAGATAGCAGGCCATTGTGAGAGTTCTCCGTCATAATCATGCACATGAAATCTAAACTCTCCAGGCAGTCGGTACAAGTGTTTGCAATTAATTAGCTAAAGAGCAAAATACTTTCCCTAATGATATTGTATGATAGTCTACGTGAAAAGTCAGGACATTTTGCTTCCTGTTGAAACTAGTATTCATGGACTATAGCCTCCCCATTGTTGGTGAATATTTGCTTCTTGTAGTTTTTCCAAATAGATTCTGATAGCACCTAGTGCAGGGCAACATGAGTGGATCGGTGTTGAGTCCATTCATTCATTCATTCATTCATTCATTCAGAATTAAGGGCTCATGTTTTCAAGTGTGCCCAACAGTGGGCTAGGGATGGGGAGCACCGAGAGAAGTAGAGCTTGCTCTCGGCGGCCTGGCAGGAGGCACAGCTGCAGCAGACAAAGGATGACAGTACTTAACATCTATGGGAGAAGCAACATGGACGGTGAGGGCGGTGGGTCAAGGGGGAACGTGAGGCGAAGGGGACTGGCGTCTCTCGGCTCTTCTGAGTCAGGACACTGAGGCAAAGCTAAAGTTGGTCAAAGGCCTGAGGTCCTGGAAGGATGGAATGTTCCAGAACTGCAGGCACTTGGATATGATTGAGGCTGGGGGAGGTTGGGGGATATGATATGGGGCTGGTCTCTGGAGGCCTTCAGTGCCATGCAGGGAGCTGGGCATTTGGAACAGAGGAGAGAAAGAAGATTGGTTTTACCCAAGTGTGTTCAGTTGTAGGTGGGCACTCTAGACAGTTATGAATCTTCATACTCTCAACGTGGACGTCGCAGCCCCTAACCTGCCTGGGACAGTGATTTAAGGCTCTTTCTGGTTTTCCAAAAGGAATGGCAACATGGCAGCAAGAATATGAAGGCAGAAACTAGTCTTTTAGGTCTCATTCCCTGCTTGCTACCCGTTTTCTCATGTGAATGTCAGGAAAAGCGTGGGAGGGAAACATCGGATGGAAAAAACACATTGAAAACTTTTAACCTAGTAAGTTTTCATATTTCACGGGGTAGGGGGGGCAGATGGTGGATACTGGCACAATAACATATTGTCTCCTGGTTTTGTATTCTTACTGCTCTCACTTTCTTGCTCAAACGATATTACTTCTTGGACCTGCTGTCTTCAAACGTAAATGTCAAGCGAGAATTAATGGCAGAATATGAAATCTGTGCGTTGTAACTCTGCACATTCTTAAGTTATTTTTTTAATTTTTTTTTAATTTTTGAGAGAGAGAGAGAGAGAGAGAGCAAGTTGGGGGGGGGCAGAGAGAGAGGGAGACACAGAAACCAAAGCAGGCTCCAGGTTCTGAGCTGTCAGCACAGAACCCCACGCGGGGCTCGACCTCGTGAACTGTGAGATCATGACCTAAGCTGAAGCTGGATGCTTCACCCACTGAGCCACCCAGGCGCCCCTCTAGTTTTGACTCCATTGAAAAACAAACTTTTTAGGTCACCAAATTAATATTGCAGCTAAGGTCTCTGACCCGTCAAACTTCAGGCAGTGTTGCTGCTGCGGGCATAAACCATGAGTTTTCTGATTCATTGTGCTCAGAACAGCCTCTGAAAAAAAGAAGAAAAAGAGACTTGTAATTTTTGGAGGAAAAAGGCACAATCTGTCGGAGGCCCGGACTGCTGCTCGGTGTACCAGTGCAGCCCCAGAACAGTCTGTAGATCGCATTTGCCTTGGACAGTGCAGCTGCGACAGTCCAAAGGAAGAATGTTCTGCAGGCAGATTGTAGATTTGCCATTTATGAGATGAGACAAGTCGTTTAGTGTGTGCGGGAATGGACAGAGCAGAATAGATCATCAGGGATTATCTGAGGGTTTTCAACAAACAATTTCTAGGCAATTGACATTTATTTATTTTTATTTTTATTTTTATTTTTATTTTTTTGATGTTTTATTTATTTTTGAGAGAGAGAGAGAGAGAGAGAGAGAGAGAGAGCGAGCAGAGGAGGGGCAGAGAGAGAGACACAGAATCTGAAGCAGGTTCCAGGCTCTGAGCTGTCAGCACAGAGCCCAATGCGGGGCTCGAACTCACAGACCAGGAAATCATGACCTGAGCCAAAGCGGGATGCACAACCAACGGATCCACCCAGGCACCCCGGAAATTGAAATTTATAAGGGCTGTTTTGTAAAGCATCCTGTTGGCATCAAGGTCAAACTTGCCCTCTGGACCCCTCTGTCTCGGGCTTCTCAAGATTGCCATTCTTTCAGCTGCCCCATCATTGTCCATTGCGCAGGGTCATTCCATGGAAGCAAAATACTTCACGTTGTCCAGAGTGGAAAGGGAAAGAGCTCTAGACTAAACCAAGCCCCCTCCCCTTCATTCGCTGATCCTTCATGACCAGAAGAACTCTGTGTCCTGTTCTCTGTCGTCTGTTGTTTCCACGAAAACACCGCTGCCGGGATTTATCCCAGCACTTGCCCATGACCTCCTTGGTGCCAGTTGGGACTTATTTCCCTGTCCCCCTCACTGTCAGCTGGAAGCGGCATCCTCTGGGTGGCGTCCCGGGTCATGTCTCCTGCTCAGTTGGCTTCTGGACTTTTCTCTCCTCGGTTCCCTGTCGGCCTTGCCGGTCTCTGCTTCTCCGTCTTTTGGGCAGCTACTCTCAGTCTTCAAACTTTGAACTTCAGGGCTCTCTTCTGTCTACCCTCCACCCTCTAGGAAATGACATTCCAGGCCATGTGGATGCTGTGAATCCCACTGTCTATTCCCAGCCGAGATCTCTTCCTGGACGTCAGACTTCCCTGTAGCACGATGTGCACACCTGCCCTCCGCACACTCCGGGCTCCCCACCCCGACCCCTGACAACACCGGATGCGTGTCTTTCCCACTCCATGAATTCTCTCTGCTCGCACCAAATGCCTTAGATGCTTTCTTGACTCCCCCCTCTCTCCCTCACGCTGTCTTATCCAGGCATACATTCTGTTCCCTCTGTCTCTGGAGGGATTCCAAATCTGACCACCTCCAACTGCTTCTGTGGCCACTGTCCCGTATGCCATCACCATGTCTTGCCTGGATTATGGCAACAGCCTCCCACAGCACCCCCTCTCTGCCTCCACATCTTCAGTGGCTTCTGGGCTCACCAACCGTGGCATCTGCGTCCTTGCTGGGGGCAAGAAGACACCATGGCATCTGCCCTCTCTCCTGCCTCACTCCAGCCAATTTCCTGATCGCAACTTCACGCACACTCTTCCTGAGCCTCTCTGGCCTTCTTGTGTTTCCTCACCAATGCCACACCTGCTCCTGCCTCAGGGCCTTTGCACCTTTGGCTCTAGAGCCTACAAGGGCATAGATTCACCTCCTGAGCTCTCTGCTGGAATGTCACCTGATCGGAAAGGCTTTCTCTGACTCCTGGGTGAGCCGGCTTCTCCTCAGCCCCCTCTCCCTCTCCATCCACACTGGATTCTTGTTTTCATTGCACTTCTCTCTGTACAGCCAATCCCTCATTCGTGTGTGTGTGTGTGTGTGTGTGTGTGTGTGTGTGTGTGATCTCCCAGGAGAATGCAGGTCTACAAGAGCAACGGCTTTGTTTCCTTCAATGCTGTCCCTTCACAGCTTCTAGAACAATGCTTGCAGGAAGTAGGTAACCATAGCATGTGTTTAGTGAAGACAGATAGGGATGCGGTCTCTTCCTAAGCATCTTTGAACGTGTAGCCGGATTCTCACACAGAGTCCTGACACTGAGGCTTTTCTCTCCAGGAAGCAACTTTATTCCTGCCGGTGACGCTTAGTTGGGTTCGTACCCAAAGAACTGAGCCCCGAACATGGCACAGTTTTTTATACATTTTTACTTCTTTGTCTCCCATATATGGTAACACACAAACACTCAGTCCGCTTAGGTGGTCTCACGTTACAAGGTCATGAGGGATGTCACGTACACATACAGCCAGGTTGACTTTTTTTTTTCCTTAGGGAGGGGACCCTACCACAAATGCATCACTCTTGGAAATCCCCACTGCCTGTTGTGGCCACTGTCACCTCCACTTAGGGACAAGTGCCTTTGTCCATAAACCAATTACTGCCTTCAGTTTGGTCTTCCCCTGGCTCATTCTTTACAGGCTGAACATTACAGTCTTTCCAAAACACAAACAGAAATTTTGTCTCCTCTATGCAGAACTCTTACTAATAATATTAGTTTCCTGGCTCCTTTCCCAGTGATCAGTCGTATTGATCTTTCCAGAGTGATTCCTTGATTCACGACCTTCCTCCACCCCACCCCACACGCAGCCTGGCTCCTCATCCTGGGTCCCCAGCATCTCGTACTGTCTCGTCCCTGGAACGTTACACAGCAGTCCACACCCCAGCCCTTTCCCCACGGATGGTTCCCATTCACTCTTAGGTCTCCGTCTACCTCGAAGCTTCAAGCCTGGGGCACCTCCACGCAGAAGCCAGTCCTGTGTCCCCAGGTCGGCTCCCAGGGTGCCCTGAGATGTCCCTGTTGCAGTGTGGGTCACTGGATGTATGACATGGCTCATTTGCTTCTCTGCATCTGGCCCTCACAGTGGGCTCCACGGGGGGCAGGACCTGGATGTCACCTCTCCCCCTGGATCCCCGCACCTAAGGCAGCGTAGGCGCTCAGCCATGCACGTTATGTTTTGTATCTTCATTTTGCAAGTTAACATAAAACACCTCCACACAGCTACACGTTGTTTCTACAGCGCAACGAACTCAACAGCTCTTCTCACCGTACTGAATGCGTCCTGTGTCTAGTATTTACCGAAAACACCCAAGGTCAGTGTGTGGTCTCTGGGTTAACCTCGCCAGCCCTCTGGAATGCAGGCTCTGTCTAGACTTGCTGCCTTCTTTGTTTGTTTTCTCATGGAAGTAGAGAGAGAGCCTAATTCCTGCTATGAGTACAATCAAAACCACCCTTGTTTTGCTACACCTTGAAGCACTTTTGATCCGTCTCTCATGTTTCCAGCAGTTACGTCCATATCGGGAATTGGACTTTCCTAAGACGACCTGAGAGGAGAAGGCATAGTTTTGGGAAGACCCCTAACACTCTCATTACACACCTCCCTCCCACCGCCGTGGACTGGATCCCACCATGTGCAGTGAGAGGGTTCACCCCTGATGTTGTAACCTCACTGCAGGAGGGAAGTTCACGCTTCATCGAGGTCCCAGATTATGTGTGGATGATGGTGTTGTCGCCTATATTATACATTTGTGTAGGGATTTCATGTGACATTACGTAATGACAGTGATTTTATTAAAATCTCCATGGTCTTGGGGCACCTGGTGGGGGGGCTCTGTTGGTTAAGCGTCCGACTTTGGCTCAGGTCATGACCTCATGGTTTGTGAGTTCAAGCCCCGAGTTGGGCTCTGTGCTGACAGCTCAGAGCCTGGAACCTGCTTCGGATTCTGTGTCTCCCTCTCTCTCTGCCCCTCCCCCACTCACTCTGTGTTTGTTTCTCTCTCTCTAAAAAAATAAGTAAACATTTAAAAAATTAAAAAAAAAATATCTCCATGGTCTTATATGCAGAACAGTTGTCAGTGTGATTTTTGAGTAAAAAATGTCGAATGTCTTTCTCATGGCCTTGGGGTAATTTCTAAATTTAATTTTCCAAAGTCCGGGCATGACTCTAATCTTTCCTCTTGTGTTTTTCTCCAAAAACCACACAGGCATCTGAAACTGTGCCTAAAGCGGCTCTGTTTCCTATACCCCCACTCTCCTTTCTTTACAGAAATTTCCTCCTGCACGCTCTTTGTCAGTATAGGGTGATTTTTCTCCCCCAGAAACTCCAGTTTGAAACCTAGTAGTTACTTTTGATATTTTTTTGTCTGAACCGATCGTGGGCCTTGAACGCCTCCCTTGCAGATCCCACTAGTGAGTCTCAGTCACAGACCCGACCCCCACCCTGCGTTTTGCTCACTGTTGCCTGAAAGGCTGTTGGAAACTTCTCTAGTGCTCACCCTTTGTCTTGTTGTGTCTCTGTTTCTGATGTTTTATCAGCTGTCCTCCACCCATTCACTCTTGAAGTCCCCAAATGTATCTTCTCAGTGCATATTTGTGCCCAGGAGGGGGTTATACACTAGGGAGGGTAATCACGGGCACAGGCAGGTGCGGTCCTTAGCCGGTGTGCATTACAGCCCAGAATGAGAAGCCCCCCCCGTCCCTTGGTATGGTTTTCTTCTCTTCCTCCACTCGCGCGCTCTCTCTCTCTCTCTCTCATCAGGAATGTGAATTCTTGCTCAGCTGGCAGATGGAATGCTGCTTCAAAGGGATAAGAGATCAACATATGTCTTGTTTTCTCCTAAGACAATTTCTGAAACACACAGCTGCTTTCTGGTCTAAGTTTTGAATGGAATAGTAGGAATGCAGGGAGGCATTTGTCTTCAGAGATGCTTTCTCCCTATAATCTGCATGCCGTTCCGGACTTTCATGCCAGTATTACTTTCTGTGTCTCTATTTTGTGCATCATACATATGCCTCCCCAAGGACCAGGGTCACCGTCACCTGGGAGCTTGTTAGAAATGCAGATTCACGGGCCCCATCCCACACCTGCTGAATCAGTTACTGGGAATGCGGCAGGGATCGGTGTTTTAAGACGCCCTCCAGGGGATCCCGAAGTTTTAGTTGGATTCTAGAGCTTCTCAGCTGGGCAGGTGTGTCATACTCTTGGGGTCTACTGAAATTCTTTGCCCAGGGGGCAGAGATGCTAAATGTTGTACAACCTGTAGGACAGTGACAAACAAAAATAACTGTCCTGTCTCCAGTGACCCAGCCATCCCTCTGGACAACAGGATGAACCTGGTCTAGCAGAAATGTTGTGGTGCCTGGAATGCTATGGCTGATCTCCCGCCCTTCTGTGTTTCTTCGTTCCATTTCTTACCCTGATTCCTATCCCAAAATGTCCCTGTTGTCTTCATCTTTCACGGCCTGAATTAAACAGTACCTGCTTCAGGAGTCTTCCCTGACTTCCTCGACTGAAAGAATAAAACTTCTGCGTGTGCCCGCCGGCATTTTGTCCGTGGATCTGGAATGTGCTTATTTGTCTTTGCCTTCTGCTATAGTTCTTGAGAGAACTGTCTCCTCTTCCCTACACTGCACAGCTCAGGACAGGATTGTGTCTTTTCTGTCCCCAGCAGAGTGGCTGGCCTGTGAGAGGCTCGTAGCAGAAACCACTTTTCCCTTCCAACCCCTTGCACTGTAGCGGCCCACAGTGCTAGAAACACAGAGCACCACTGATTGACTTCGAGGTGTGTGGAGATAGGAGAAAGATAAAAAAGGAAACAGCGTCCGTGGCAGTCCACGACCAAACTCTCGCAGGAAGCGTCTGCAAGCAAGAAGCCTGCCTCTGACAAATGAACCGCTTCGTACAGAATTGGTGCATGATACAAGAAGCCGGAATCCCGGCTCGTTCCAGCTGTGGGATCCTAGAAGCCATTGGTGAACACCCTGGGGCAACGTAGGTTTGACAGTGGCCTTCGTTTCCTTCACGATTGGAGATGATTCTATAACTAAACAAAGCTACCTTCTTGGTCTCATAAAATGAAGATTGCAAACACTATTTCTGATCTGATCTGATCAGAGGGAAATGGAGCCATGTGTAGTGGGTGATAGACAGGGGCATCTAGGGGCACATGATGTCCTGTAGAAATGGCTTTCTGCCACATGTGCCCACCTCAGTCCCTTTGATCTTCCCTTTGGATCTCACAGCTGGCCGCTGCTACAGATTGATGCTATGACATTCCAATAGGCAACCATTTTGGGCCAAGAATAGTTACCAAGTTTATATGATCCAATTTTGGTTTAGTTGCTTATTCTCAAAATGTATTTTATTGTATTTTTCTGAAAGTTACTTTTGTAAAATGTTTATTTGGAGAGAGAGAGAGAGCAAGGATGAGTGGGGGAGGAGCAGAGAGAGATGGAGAGAGAGAGAGAGTCCCAAGCAGACTCTGAGATGTCAGCACAGATCCTGACACGGGGCTTGAACTCACAAACCTCGAGATCAAGACCTGAGCTGAAATCAAGAGTTGGACACTTAAACGATTGAGCCACCCAGGCACCCCTATTTTATTAATTTTTTCTAATACTGTATTTGAATATAGTTGGCACACAATGTTACATTAGTTTCAGGTGTACATCATAGTGATTCAACATCTCCATATGTCATGTGCGCTCACCACAAGTGTAACTACCATTTTGTTACCATACGACGCGATTATAGTATCATTGACTGTGTCCCCCGTGCTGTGCCTTTTATCCCCATCACTTATTGGTTCCATAACTGAAAGCCTGTATCTCCTACTCCCCTTCACCCATTTTGCTCATCCCCCCCCCACCTCTGCCCTCTGGCAACCATCAGTTTATTCTCTATGTTTATGGGTCCGATTCTGCTTTTTGTTTATTCATTTGTTTTGGTTTTTAAATTAATGTTGATTTTAATATTAAATTTTTAAAAATGTATTTATTTTGAGAGGGAGAGAGAGAGAAAGCATGCAAGGGGGGGAGGTACAGGGAGAGAGGGAGAGAGAATTCCAAGTGGAGCCCTTCTTGGGGCTCCAATCCCATGAACCAAGAGATCGTGACCTGAGCCAAAAATCAAGTTTGACGCTTCACCGACTGAGCCACCCGGGCGCCCCATTTGTTTTGTGGTTTAGATTCCACATATGAGCAAAATCATATGGTATTTATCTTTTTCAGTCCAACCTACTTCACTTAGCATAATACCCTGTAGGTCCATCCATGTTGTTGCAAATTCCAAGATCTCAACCTTTTTTATGACCATGTAGTATTTCAGTATATACGTGTGTGTGTATATGTATATATGTACATATACATATATATATACATATACATATACATATATATGTAATATATTATTATGTGATATATATTATATAATACTGCAGTAAACATAGGAATACATATATCTTTTGGAAATAATCTTTTCTTTTTCTTTGGATAAATAACCTGTAGTGTAATTACTGGATTATATTTTAAGTATTTTAAGGAACCTCCATACTGCTTTACACAGTGACTGCACCTGTTTGCATTCCCACTAACAGTACATAAGGTTTCCTTTGTCACCACAATCCTCACCAACAATGTTGTTTTTGGTCTTTTTGATTTTAGCCATTCTGACAGGTGTGAGGTGCTGTCTCATTGTGGTTTTTGTTTGCCTTTCCCTGATGGTTAGTAATACTGAGCTGATTTCCATGTGTCTGTTGGCCATTTGGATGACTTCTTTGAAGAAATGTCTTTTCAGGTCCTCTGCCCATTTTTTAATTGGATTGTTTGGGTTTTCTTTTTTTTTTTTTTTTTTTTTTTTAGTGTTGAGCTGTATAAGTTCTTCATATATTTGGATATTAACTCCTCATTAGTTATATCATTTGCAAATATCTTCTCCCATTCACAGGGTTGCCTTACCCTTTTGTTGATGTTTCTTTCACTGTGCAGACTCTTTTTATTCAGGTGTAGTGCCTATAGTTTATTTTTGCTTTTGTTTTACTTGCCTCAGGAGTCATGTCTAGGAGGAAGTTGCTAAGATCATCTGTTTTTGTGCCAGGACCAGACTGGTTTGATTGCCACAGCTTTGAAGTATATCTTGAAATCTGGGATCGTGCTATCGCTGGCTTCGTTCTTCTTTCTCGATTGCTTTGGTTATTTACGATCTTCTGTGATTCCATACACATTTTAGGATTGTTTGTTCTACTTCTGTGAGAATTGTTGTTGGTATTTTGACAGGGATTGTATTAAATCTGTAGATTGCTTCGGGCAACACAGACATTTTAACGATATTTATTCTTCCAGTCCACGAGCATAGAATATCTTTCCATTTGTTTGTGTCATTTTCAACTTATCAATGTTTTATAGCTTACAGAGTAGGGGTCCTTCACCTCCTTGATCAAGTTTGTTCCTAGGTATTTTATTCTTTTTGGTGCCATTGTAAATGGAATTGTAAAAGGAGACATCACTTTTGGACCTTGCCCCTTAAAAAAGATTGATTTTTAATGACTGAGTTTTTTTTTTAATTTTCTAATATTTATTTATTTTTGAGAGACAGAGACAGAGCATGAATGGGGGAGGAGCAGAGAGAGAGGGAGACACAGAATCTGTAGCAGGCCTCAGACTCTGAGCCGTCAGCACAGAGCCCGATGTGGGGCTTGAACTCAACGAACTCTAACATCATGACCTGAGCTGAAGTCCGATGCTCAACTGACTGAGCCACCCAAGCACCTCTATAATGACTGATTCTATGCTATGGAAGAATACTATGCAGTTAACTAAGGAGTTACCTTAAGTGTAGGTATATACACAACAAGTATAACTAGAACATAAGCCCACCTCCTCTGTTAATTAGTAGACTAACTGCAATGTTTTGGTAACAGTTATCGCAAAGGTAACGTCATGGGCAAGTCCCTGGCCTGGCTTTGGTGTCAAGTTTTTGATGCCCTAGATAACTATTATCACAGACTCTCCTATGTATTCCACGTGGATGTTTTCTTCGCGTTGAGCCACACTAGACTGGTCAGAGCTGATCTTCCAAATGCAGAACACATCAGCCTCAGGTTCAGAATTCCTGCCGCCTCTGGGATTTTTGCTTTTTGTCCATTTGAAACCTGTTATTTGTGGCCTGCATGCATTTCCTAAATGTGTAGCTGGGATGAGTTGAAAACACATTGAATGTAGAAAGAGAATCTAAAAAAAATCTTTATGGATTTGAACCGTGTACTTAATCCACCAACAGGAAAATTAATTGGGGCAAATGTAAATTCTAAAATAACGATGACTCACGTTGGGAGATGCGATTTGCTGTGATACTCATGTGCAGCCTTCCCCAATTAGGAAAATCAAAAGCTGTACTGATAGAAGTACAGTTTCTAAACCAAGAGAAGCAGAAGTCAGGGGGTAATGTAAATTAACACGGGGGCCTTGGTACATAAGGATTGAGTAGCTCACCAGGACCGTGAGAACAGTGAAGGGCCTAAAACCATTTTAGGGAGGAAGAGACAAAGAGAAACGCGTGTTTGGCTGAGCGGAGAGAAGGCTCAAACAGAGACGATTGGCTCTGAGCATTTGAAGAACTGCCATGTAGAACTTACTCCTTATTTATTCATTTATTCATTTTATTTATTTATTTAGTTATTATTTTATTTTTTTTCTTGTGACTTAGACTTGTTCTAAGCGGGATCCAATGGGTAGAGAAATCCAGGGGGTTGCCATTGCGTGGAAACATAATTTTTTTAGCTTTACATAAGGAAGTGATTTCATGTATTCATAACGGTCTGCCTCGGGAGGTGGTATGCAAGTTAGGCAAGTTAACTAATCTGTCAGTGTCTGGTTTACTCATCTAAAATAATGGTGCCTACTCTGTAAATACATGAATATGAATTCGCAGTTTTGTAAGTGTAAGTTACAATTACTGCTATTATGAATTTACTGTTATTTTGTACGTACTTGGATTGCCTGATTTTTAGAGTTTCCCGCAATATTATCATAGTGTGATTCTCCAGGTCTTTATACCAGAATAATTACGTGCTCCCATCACAACTGGAAGCTGCCACAGAATTGCCTTAGAATTCTTGAAAATCTCAGGATCAAATTTCTCATAAGATTTAACTTCAAGTATAAATTATTTTCAGTGCAGAAGTAGAAACTGATGCAGGCAGAAAACAGCCTCCTAACAAATTTCATCTCCCGTCTCCCGAATGTTCTGTGCAGGTGGGCACTGGACGGGGCGTGGGGAGGGGATATAAAATTGTAAGACTTTATTAAAGTGCTTCATGAAAATAAATTTTAGCAAAGATAGTAGGTTTTGGAATCAATCATTGGCATGTGAATTGGTAATGTGATTTTTTAAATTTATATTATACCATAATTTTTATCGTGAGGAACCTTTAAAAATATATTGTGGATAACTGTAAATTTAGTTATCCTAGTGTATGTATATTTGCTCTTAAATGTCACAATCAGACATTTAAAAAGATCCTAGTAGCTAATTGAATTGATAATTTTAAAGGCACAAAATTTTATCATGAGGCTGTATTACAGTAGTCAAAATGAATCGTTTTACTTGAATGACCCGCAAAGATCTCTATGCGAGTAGTAGACATTTTTTGATTATTTTTTCAATGTTTATGGTTGGTAAGGATTGACCAAACTTTTATTGTCAAAGCTTATCTAACTTAAACCGAGACAAATAACCTATTTTCTTGCCTATTCTGTTTTTATTAACTGCTATTTCCTTAAAAAGTGAATGCATGAACAAGCACAGAGAGTTTTTAAATTTTTTTTAATATTTAAAATAATTTTTTAGTATTTATTTTTGAGAGAGAGAGAGAGAGAGACAGACAGAGCAGTAGTGGGGGAGGGGCAAAGAGAGAGAGGAAGACAGAGGATCCCAAGCAGGCTCCAGGCTCTGGGCTGTCAGCACAGAGCCCGTCCCAGGTCTCGAACACAGGAGCCAAGAGATCATGACCTGAGCAGCCATGAGATCATGACCTGAGCCGAAGTCAGATGCTCAACCGACTGAGCCACCCAAGTGCCCTGAGAGAGCCTTTGAAATGCAAAAGATAAAAACCTAATAGCAGCAAAGAAGCCAAAGCAGAAAAGCTCATCCAATACCAAACTGGATTTCAAAACCATGTCAGCCAATGTATTTCTAGTTACTTCATTTCTGGCGGAAAAGAACCAATGAACTGAGGAACAGAGAAAACAGTAGAATCCATAAACAGTCTTCAAAATGAGACTCTACATCTAACACCTTGCAGTGGGGGCTGAGAATGGCACCTGTATTTTCACAGAATATAATGAATTATGTACGTGCCTTTGTCAGTTACGCGGTCTGCATATGAACTGGCTCTCGGCTCACCCTCCACAGCTTTCTCTGTGTCTTGTTTAAAACCCTCACTTTTCAGATAGAAAGTCCAGTGTCTTCTACAAGATACACTCAAATCCTTTTACTATAAAGGTGAAACTTGGGGCCCCTCTGTAGGATGATACAACGCGAGAGGAAAATACCCTCTCAGAGGACCTTCTGTGAATGCCTCCGGCTCCGGGGAAGGCTTGGGACATGGGGTGTGTCAGTTTCTCAGCTGTCCTCTGTGTCTGTCTTTCCCTCACCTTTTCCTTCTTTTCTCTTGTTTCTGCTTTTTGCAAATGATTAAAACCCTTGTTTTATTTTCCCAGGGAGTCATAAAAGACCGTGAACACCAGAAAGCAAAGATTCTGGGGATCACCCTAGAGCATGCCCACTGACCATCTGCTCTGTCTTTTTCATGATTAGCACTTGGTAATAAATACTCATGTTCGGAGGTCTCTCTTTGTCTCTCTCCATTTCTGTGACACGCATGCACACACATTTATGCACACTGCCCTCTGTTAGTCATTTGAATTCCACATCTCTAAAGAGATTAATTCAAAATTTATTTCGTTTAGCTAAACTTTCTGTTTAACATAAAGTTTTAAAAATACCTTTTGAAATACATGGGGTTAACCCTGAAACAGTTGTAAAGGCCTTTGCAGAATTAAGTGAATTAAATACCATTCAGAACACTTAAAACTCTTTTTATAAAATGTTTACAGTGTCAACCTTGAAGGAAAGTTTTCCTGCTGATATATGCCACTCCCAGAGTGCAAAATCATTCTCCTCACTGCATATTTTTTTCCTTGTTTTAGTAGTGTATGTAATTTGAAACATATAAAATAAGACAACTCGGGACGTGTGGGCGGCTCAATCGGTTAAATGTCTGACTCTCGGTTGCGGTTTGGGTCGTGACCTCACAGTTCATGAGTTCAAGCCCCACACTGGGCTCTGCGCTTATGGCATGAAACCTCCCTGGAATTCTCTCTCTACCCTGTCTCTGTGTCCCTACCCTGATTACACTTTCTGTCTCTCAAAATAAATAAATAAACTTAAAAAAAATCAACTCGTGACAAAGGATTTACAAATATGCTTTAAAATTTTTTTTTAACATTTATTTACCTTTAAGAGACAGAGAGAGACAGAGTATGAGCATGGGAAGGTCAGAGAGAGAGAGGAAGACACAGAATCCAAAGCAGGCTCTAGGCTCCGAGCTGTCAGCACAGATTCCAGTGTGGGGCTTGAACTCACGAACCGTGAGATCACGACCTGAGCCCAAGTCAGATGCTGAACCAACTGAGCGACCCAGGTGCCTCGGAATATACTTTTTTTAAATTCACACTTTGAGTTATATTCTTATTTCTCAAATACTAGTTCTTTCAGTGTTGATTTTAAATCACCTTCTTACTTTTTTAGATCTTTATTACAAAACCAGAGTAAAAAGGTCTATTGAAAGTAACAACTAGATTGTATGATCAAGTTAGATTTTTTTTTTTTTTTTTTTTTTTTTTTTTTTAATTTTTTTTTTTCAACGTTTATTTATTTTTGGGACAGAGAGAGACAGAGCATGAACGGGGGAGGGGCAGAGAGAGAGAGGGAGACACAGAATCGGAAACAGGCTCCAGGCTCCGAGCCGTCAGCCCAGAGCCCGACGCGGGGCTCGAACTCACGGACCGCGAGATCGTGACCTGGCTGAAGTCGGACGCTTAACCGACTGCGCCACCCAGGCGCCCCTGATCAAGTTAGATTAAACAAGAACTCCTTTGGGAGGAAAAAGCAAAATTAAAAAAGAATATTTTAAAGGGTAGGCAAGTTAGACAAGACTAGAATATTACACATTTGTGCCAGGTATCACCTTACCACAAAAGATATTGAACCAAATAGTAGATCTGTATAATCATTTTTTGTCTACTAATTTTTTTCCTAGATATGTTCTATAAACTTTGTTCTGTCTCCATAGTTACACCAATTTCTTTTTTTTTTTTTTTTTTTTTTCAACGTTTATTTATTTTTGGGACAGAGAGAGACAGAGCATGAACGGGGGAGGGGCAGAGAGAGAGGGAGACACAGAATCAGAAACAGGCTCCAGGCTCCGAGCCATCAGCCCAGAGCCCGACGTGGGGCTTGAACTCACGGACCGTGAGATCGTGACCTGGCTGAAGTCGGACGCTTAACCGACTGCGCCACCCAGGCGCCCCACCAATTTCTTAATTAAGCTGCTTGAACTGACTGCTCTGATAGTTGAGAGTGATTGTCATCAGTGAAATTAAGCTGATCACATTTGCACAAAATACTGGATTTCGCGTGCACACGCACACACACGTGTGTGCGCACGTAATCATGCTGTAAAATAACCATGCGCGTTTGGACTTTTGCACCTAGGAGGCTTTATTTTCAGAGTGTTCTTTCCTTCCTGCTTGTGGCCACCTGTGCTTGGACTTGCTGATGGGCCGTCCATTTCTTTAGCGTCTCCGTGGTATAATCTGGTGGTTCTGTGCTTTCTCCACTGCTGCACCATTTTGCATTCCCACTATCTCTGTACATCACTGCTTCCCTGACGATGTCTCAGCCATTTCGTTCTGGAGGCATGTGACTTATCTGTGCCTTTCAACTCTATCGTTAATCCCTTAATCTTCTGGCTAGCCGCCTATCTTCGCTGTCAGCTCTACTCTGGACTATAACTTCCAGTATATTCCAGAGGCTTCAAAGGGGCTAATCTTTTGATCCAATGAAAATAAAAATCTATCTTTTTCTTAGTTTGGGGCTTCAGTGTTTTTTTTTTTTTTTTTTTTTCTAATTACACATGTAGAAACCCTAGAGAAATGTTCATGATAAATCCTTTTTTCAGAACCTCGGGTGTGTGATAATGATCTGAATTTTGTTTTGATGATTAGAAAATACAAGATTGTAGCCTAGTACAAAAAGTAAACTTCTTGAAACTTCAGAAGCCAGAGTCTGAATGCGCCAGACCAAAATTTGATGCATCGATGAGCAGTAGGTGGGGCCAGGCCTTAAGTCTGAACATTGTGCAAATAATATTATAAAATGGTGTTGTTAGAACTATGATAGAGAACTTACAATCTAAGGAAAATGGGATGGGATTGTGGGGTTTTGTGTTGCACGAGGCATCTCACCAGTGGTGCCACTGCTCTGGGGCAGGAAGACCATGCGGGCCACAGGGAATTTCATTTCATGTCTTGGGAACAATCAAGCGGCCACTGGATTCATAAGCTTAGAAAATACATTTCAGGGGCACCTGGGAGGCTCAGTCGACTCTTGATTTTGGCTCAGGTCATGATCTCATGGTTTGTGAGTTTGAGCCCCGTGTTGGGCTCTGTGCTGGCAGTGTAGAGCCAGCTTGGGATTCTCTCTCTCTCTCTCTCTCTCTCTCTCTCTCTCTCTCTTTCTGCCCCTCCTCTGTGCTCTCTCTCTCTCTCTCTGCCCCTCCTCTGCGCTCTCTCTCTCTCTCTCAAAATAAATAAACTCAAAAAAATAACAATTGAATATAGTTAGGTGTTCAACTGATTTCCAGAAGGGCAAAGTCTTCCTAAAATAGATCAAGTGCCATGTATTTACTTAATTTAAGTTCCTGTCTTAAAGGTGGCCATAGATCTCAGAGTTACATAGCTGTTTGCCTCCAGGACTCTGTTGGGGAACACAACATCTGTGTGACCAAATGTCAACTCATGGCACTTTTGTGTTAATAACAAATTAATGTTTGTAATATAAAACATTTCTGAAAATTCGTAAAACTTTTCTTGGAATTTTTTTTTAAGGAAACACTATATAACACATAATATAGCCCCCAAGGACACGTTCTCAGAAAGGCATGGAAGTAGGGAGACGAGGGGAGCTTCAGTTCTGGAATTAACTCTTCACGTTGCTAGGGATCAAAACCCTGAGTCACCGCTATCCTCTAATGTAACTAAACATTTTTGTGTGTCCTCAGTCCCCATTCCCTCATTTGTAAAATCATGATTCTTATTGTAGGTTTTTATTAGTTTTCACATGCCGAGGTATTAACAGATTATTATTTATATAGACTTTTCAATTTTTTTTTTTTTTACGTGTCCGAATCAGAGTCAGGCTCTAATGTTGACCTATGTGGACTTGAGAAACGTTGGCCTGATTCTGTGTCCAACATGTTTTCAGGCAACAGCTGGGTCGTTGTGTCCCCTAAATAAGTGTGAGGCTCAGGGAAGTGTGTGACGCCTATTTCAAATTTCTTCCTTTCAGAAAGGATCCGCTTTTTGTATGTGGTCTGTCCATGTGTTGCCTGTTAGGTTGCTGTAGCTTGAATAACGGAAGGAAAACCAGAGAATAAGGGTGGTCTGGTTGGGTCGTGCAGAAAAGTTAAGGGGAGGCAGAGAGAGAGAGAGGGAGAGGAGGAGGAGGAGGGGGAGGGGAGGAGGAGGAGGAGGGGGAGGAGGAGGGGGAAGAAGAGGAGGAGGAGAGATCATTTGGGTTTTGCTGTTTGTGTTTACTTCGTGTCGAGTCCAGACTGATGGAAGATGTACTTATTCGGTGATCTCTGTCATTTACTTCATCATTCCAGTTTCTGGCTAAACCAGTGTTCTGTTGTTGTTGTTTTAGGGAGTTTTGGGTTGAAGAGAGATGACTTTTATGATCCACGACACTAGTTGGTTGTGTATTCGATGACTGTCAACAGGCTGGAAAACAGCCCAGACTAACCCCACTGCCGCAGACGTGAGCTTCAGGAGAGCAGGGCACCAGACCTTGGTTTGGAGGCTGACCACGTGGCACCTCAGGACAAAAGCCCATTTGTCTCTAGTGTCTCTCCGTCAGAGGCACCACTTCCAGGGACAACAGTTTGAAATCTCCCTGCAGCTTAACTCATTTTTACCCTTGCCGCTGACGTTTTTGGCCTTCTCTTCACATTTGATAACGAATCCTTAAACAAAGAACATCACGAATCACACGTAAACGCTCAATATGGGGTCTGGCTAAGTCAGACGTGGACACCAGGAAAAGGCTGCTCTTTCAAGAATGGTTTCCACCATGCATGCCTTATATTGCCTTGGTGTTTCAAGGAACAAAAGTGTGCTTGGTACCTCGGGGACGAGCCGAGGTGCTTACCACTCACCAGTGTAACTTCATCGGTGTGCATAATATTGGACTTCCAAAAATGTTTAAGACACACACTGCAAATTGGTGAATCCAAAGTAAATTATTCCACGTGCAGGGACATTAAATACTGTTGATTTTGTGTTTGTCAGGCAGTCCTTCCATGGGAAGACCTAACACCGCTAGATAGATTGGTCTGGCGCCTTCTGCAGTCATCAGCATCCCGGGAAGGGGCGGGCTCCCTCAGTTTTGTTGAATGCTGAAGCCTCTGGCAAGTACTGAAATTGGAATTGATAATTTCCTAGGGGGCGGCATTAATCTCTCTGCCTTAATGCGTCACACGGTACATATTTTTCTACATGAGCTTCTCTGGGGACAACAGTTATAAATGCTTAATGGGGCATATGTCTGAGTATAGAAAAGAAAAATGAAATGATTAATGAGACTCCAAAAGGAAGTAAGTGGTTGAAATAGGAACCCGGGAAATAGCAGGGTAGGTGGGTCAAGAAACAGCTAAGAGCCTGTGGTTAATTTGAGGCTGAGTTGAAAAATTGTAAAAACTGGTGTCCATGGTGCTGACCAGACTAGCTCTGTGTGACCAGAAATGATACCTATGAATTCAAAACTATTCTGCTGAGATTGTTACGGGGACTAAAGTGTGCAGACGTTTAGCACATTGGAGAAAAAATTTCTAAATGAATATTATGCAGATAAGAAGACTTAATTAGGTCCCAAAGTTGTTCCCTTTCTACCTCAGAATTATTGAACAACACAAATGGGAGTTATATAAATAAAGTTACGTGACGTTAGATTCTCTGTAAATATAGCTTTATAAAACTTAATTGTAATAAAATGTACGTGGCTTAAGAAGGTTATCAAGTTCAAGACATTACAACAGGGGGATGAGGACTTTTTAATTGTGGTAAAATACATCTTAAATAAAACGTCACATTTTAACTATTTAAAAAAATAATGTTTATTCATTTTTGAGAGACAGAGCATGAGCAGTGGAGGGGCAGAGGGAGAGGGAGACACAGAATCTGAAAGAAGGCTCTGAGCTGTCAGCACAGAGCTTGATGCGGGGCTCCAACTCACGGACTGTTAGATTATGACCTGAGCTGAAGTTGGACACTTGACCGACTGACTGCTTTAAAGTGTATAGTTTAGTGGCGGTGAGCACCTTCACAATGTTGTGCATCCATCAGGACCATCTCGTTCCTGGACATTTTCACCACCCCCCACCCCGCCCCGGCCAAATGGGAACCATACCCATTAAGCAGTCACCCTACATTTACCCCTCCCCCAACCCTAATAACTGCTAATCTGCTCCCCATCTCCGTGGGTTTCCTATTGCTGATAATCCAAGTAAGTGAAATCACACAGTATGTGGCCTGTTGTCTGGTTGTTTTCACTTAGCATAATATCGTCAAGGTTAATTTGTGTTGTACGTGTAGCACTTCATTCCTGTTCATGGACGAATACTATTCCATGCTGTAGATATAATCACCTGGTTTATCCATCAGTCATTCGAGGGACATTTGAGTTGTTTCCACCTTTTGGCTGTTGTGACTAGCCCTGCTAAACGTTCATGAACAAGTAGTTGTTCAAGTACCTGTTTTCAGCTCTTTTGGGTTTATACCTGGGAGTAGGAAGGTTAGCATGGTAATCCGTATTTAACATCTTGAAGAACCATCAAAGTTACATTGCCACTTGCAGTGTGGGTGGGTTCCAGTTTCTCCACATGCTTGCCGACACTTGTTATTCTTATTTTTAAAATTTACTGTAGTCATACTAGTGAGTGTGAAGTGGTACCATTGTGGTTTTCATTTGATTTGTGTTTCCCTAATGATTAATGATGTTCAGCATTTTTATGTGCTTCGTGGTCATGTGTGTATATCGTCTCTGGAGAGCGTCCACTTAAATCTTTTAACATTTGTTCTCCGTATTTATGGGTCTGCTGGCTTAATTTTTTTATATGTTGTGAATAATGGTTCAACTTCATGCTTTTGTAGGTGGCCATCCAGTTGTCCCCGCAAGCACATTTGTTGAAGAGATGATTCCTTCCCCCATTGAATGATGTGGAATAGTCATTGACAATCTGTTAAACATCTGCGTATGGGTTTATGGGTTCTGGATTCTCAATTCTATTTCATTGGTCTGTACATCTATCCTATGCCAGTACCGCACTGTTTTGATTACTGTAGTGTTTTATTACGGGTTGAAATCAGAAAACGTGAGGCATCCAACTTTCTTTTTCTTTTCTCTCATTCTTTTTCAAGATTGTTTTGGCTATTCAGGGCCCCCTGTAATTCCATGTGAATTTTAGGATCAGCTTTCCATGTTTTCAAAAAAAGGGGCATTGGGGTTTTCATAGGGATATATCATGGCTTCCTTGATATGAAGAATGTCCTGGGAAATGAAGGAGAAACGTGCCATCTCGTGGCACACAAGATTTTTTGTTTCTGGAGAGCATTTTTGTTCTCACTGATGTTAGCTGCTGTAGGTAGACTTACCAAAGAATGGTTATTATTTAGTATCCAGGATTTTGAAACATTAGCACTCATTATTTTAACAGTACTGTCGCACCTTTTTTTCATTTTCTAATCTTTTAGTGTGAAACAGAACGCACAGTAAAATTTGGCAATAAAGGTGCACCTGTGATTTATCAAAAGTGAATTTCATGGAATCCCCACCGAGCAAACAAAGTAGACCATTTTCTGTACCCCGGAATGCAAGGTTGCTTTATCATTTGAAAAGTACTGTGATTTTCTACATTAGCCAAATAAAGGAACAGCAATGATATGCAATAGGTACAGAACTGCTGTAAACCAGTAAGAAAACATACTAAAATCCACTATAAAATATTGGATAGGAGACTGGGGAACCACAGAAAAGGATCTCCCAATGACTAATACTTGTGTAAGGATTCTCAACCTTAAAACTCATGAGGGTGCTGCGAATGAAAACCACATGGAGAGAGGTCGTCCTCCCCATAAGTATGGCTCCATTAAATACCCAGTATCCAGCATTGATGAGAACGTGGAACAATTTGAACATGGTGTATTGCTGGTGGGAGTGTAAAATGGTATAACCCACTTGTGAAAGCTCTGACAATTCCTAGTACATTCAAATCTGTGCATACTTTGTATTCTAGCACTCCCACTTCCGGGTATGTGCCCTGTAAAAATGAACACATTATTTTACAAAAAGACTTGTGCAAGAATGTTGGGAACAGCTGTATTCATAATCGACCAAACCTGGAAACATTCCGGTGGTAGACATTTTATTCTTTCATACATTGCCTATTCTTGGACCAATTCTCAAGTGTTTTCATTTGTGATCGCTTTAAGGTACCTGGTGTCTTTCTGTGTAATACTTCACTCTATTTTTAGCTCATTGAAGAATTAAAGCATTGAAAAAAAAATTGTTGAGCCTTTCCAGTTTTCTTCAGGGAGTCTGTTGCTCCAATTTGTTGAGGCTGGCAGAGCAAACTTTGCTCATATGAAATTTCACTTTTTTAAAATTTTTTTTAAGGTTTATTTTTAAGGTTATTTTTGAGACAGAGAGAGACAGAGCATGAACGGGGGAGGGGCAGAGAGAGAGGGAGACACAGAATCCGAAGCAGGCTCCACGCTCTGAGCTGTCAGCACAGAGCCCAATGCAGGGCTCGAAATTACGGACCGTGAGATCATGACCTGAGCCGAAGTCGTACGCTTAACCGACTGAGCCACCCAGGCGCCCCGAAATTTCACTTTTAAAATGAGTTTAAAACTCACGAATATCTGTGAGACCCTTGGAATTCACAAAATACCCTGCACTCAGTGTTGTCTGTCAGTTACCTGGTGAGGAAGACTGGAGGGGAAATAAGAAAGAATAAAAGACTACATCTACCCAACTACCAATAAATCAAGGATTAGCCTAGGATGCTTTCTACCGCTCTCTTCTGTCTGAGTTTATCTTTAGGTCGTGGTCAGTGGCATAAATACTCAGATATTTCTCTGCCCTTTGCCTTATTTTTTTTTCTTTTTTTTAAGATTTAGTTTTTTGAAACTGGCTTGTCATGATTTGTTTTTATTCAAGTAAAAGTAACATACAATGTGATATTAGCTTCAGGTATACAATGTAATGATGCAACGATTCTGTGTGTTACTCCAGGGCTCCTCAGGGGACAGTAGTCTTACTGCCCTTCCCCTATTTTGCTCGCCCCCCCCCCATTCCCCTTTACCTTACTTTTAAAAGAGGGTAAATATTTGTTTTACTTTTCATTTCAAGTAAATCACATTTTAGTAACTTTGAAGGATGTTTTTTATATTATTTTCTGTTGTTTTTTTTTTACTGCCCTAAGAAGTAAAGAGAATTCTAGATTAGTAGCAACGTCAATTGTGTACCTCATGTTTTTACCTTTTTTTTTTTTTTTACCATTTTTTACCATAAGATGTAAAGAGAATTCTAGATTAGTAGCAATGTCAATTATGTACGTCATTTGTTTTACCATTTTTGGAAAATGAATCCTTTTTTTTTAAGCTAAGGCTACTTCTAAAATTTGAACTATAAAGCCCATTTTGAAGTTATGTGTTGTAAATTGACAGAGGATTATAGAGAAAAAATAAAAAGGAAAGCATGTATTTATATTGTGTACATTCTGGATTTACTATACCTCCATCGCAGTCTGAACAAATAGGGTGCAGTTAACTGTGTGTGGTTGTAAAACCGTCACTTTGGGCCTGTTCTGGAATATTCAGAGAGGTAATGATTTAGGATTGGTTTAGGTACAGAGGCCACTCCTCATTCCTGCCAAGCATATAAGCACAGTAATATATGTTGAAATTCTACAGAGCAGGTGAGTTTGATAGAAGCCTTTTTTTTTTTTAATACTTTTTCAGCTCCTTGCCAGTGATGGCCTTGAAGGTGGGGAAGGGAGGAAAGGGGTTACAAGCAACATTTGAAGAGAGAAATGGCAAATCATTTTCCAAAAAGAGTCACCATATCCAGCCAGTGTTCGAGAACTACAAATCCTTCTAATATACAATAATTGCTTGTTTGCCTTCTATCTTCATGTGTTATTGCCCACAACATTATAAACTGTATGAAAGCAGGATTTATTCTATTCTTTTCTCTGCTATACCTCCAACTCCTGAAACAGTGCTTAGCGCATAAAAGACACGCACTGGACATTTGTTGCATTAGTCACAGCTGCACAAGAGGGTTAGGTGGGGCTTTGAATCAGCCTGGCCATGGTGATCTTGGATCTCAGTCTCACAACTTCCAGATTTTAATCAGATCCAGTTTTGACCAAGTTTAGTAGGAAAGCAGAACTCTTAAACTAATTGCAAAGTAAAACAAAAACAAAAAGGAAAAAACAACAACAACAAAAACTCATTGCAAAGTAATACGAAATTAGCCTTAACTACCAGAAGCCCAGTAGGTCAGTATGACTAAGGTGGTCCTCAGTGCACGTGATTGATTTGTCTGTAGTTCTCTTGCTAAGCCTAGAGCCCAAACTCATCCCTGACCACCTGGGTCTCCTCTTCCAGGAGAGTGGCTGGTGGCATTCTTGAATGTCCTGTTGATGCGGGTTGTTGCAGGATTTTTCACCACACTACGCGGGGTTCGTTGTCTCGCCCCTTCGAAGAAGGAAGAGGGGGACACAGAATGAGCATCGGGCAGAAGTTTATTAAAAGTGTAAGATCAGAAGGGAAGAGTAGTAGCAAAGCTCTCTTTCCTGAGAGGGGACATTGGAAAGTGAACGCCAGGACTGTAGGGGAGGGTCCTTGCTTTATAAGGTTCTGGTCACCCCTCCCCCTCCGCCATCCCTTCCCCCTTGGTCCTTTTCAGGCTCTACCCTTACTGGCTGGATCGCTCTAGGTGCTGGGTTGTCCATTCCTGATGGGCTCCTTTCCATTGTAGAAGGGGTGGTCTCTGGCCATACTTAGGTCTTTCATCAAATTCCCGAGGGAACCCTGAGGGAGAGTAGGTGGGGTCTGTTCCATTGTTAAGAGGAACCTTAAGCCTGAGGGGGTTTGCTGTGATCACACACCCCCAGCATTGTTCCCAAATAGGTGTTTTTCCCCACCCAGGGACCTCAGGTCCTAATCTTTCCCTCTCTGCCTACTGGATCCTATCTTCTATCATAGGTAGACCTGATCCAAATCAGAAGCAACCACTTAATGTGTGACTGAGCACCTCTCCTGAATATAGAACCCAAGCAAGTCCTCAAGGCGAGCTTCAGAACCTGCTAGACCCTCTTCAGATCACTGTGGGCTGGGGTGCAAATAGGCCAGCCAGCCCTTTGGATGCTGATTTCCACTGCTTCCCACCCTTCCCAGTATCATAATCATCAAGGTACTTTGACCTTAAAAACATATACATAATTGGGCACTTCCTGATTTTAAGAATCTGGTGACAGAACCGGGGGATTAATTTATTTTTAAGTTCTGGGAGTCGTTCTAAGCATAATGAGGGTTGAGCATCATTGCCCCAGACTTGGACTCCAGCACCACCTGAGGCCTCCCCATTGACTCGGACCTTGACCTCTCAGATCGCCCCCTAAACCAAGATTCAGCTCAGACAGGTTTGGCTAAGTATTCATTTATTGAGAATAAATAGTGTGTTCCCGTGGTTCAAGCAGTGCCAGGGGCCACGTTCTCAATGACCGATTAATGGGAAAGGATCTGCCGTGAGTTCTTAACATTGCCATGAATTCTCTTGTTCCAAGTAAGGTGTTTGGAGGTAATTTTCCAAGATTATAAAATCCTAGCACTTTGTCTCAAAGTGAATTTAGGTGGCCATCTGCACCAGAATCTCCTGGAGTGTGTGTTTGAAATGCAGAGTTTTGGATCCCATCCCTGGATGCCTGAATCAGTATCTGGACGTAGGACTAGGGCGTGATTCTGAAGGGTTGGGGAGAAATAGCCTTAAGTCTTTCTGGGGGGAGAAAAGTGTTAACTTTATCAATGGGCTATTGCCCTCCAGAGGTCACAGCACCTGAACAGATGGACAGAATGCCTGTGGTACTACAATTTCATGGTAGACGTTGACAGAGAAGAAGTGATAATGAAAAGTAGGTTGAGAATCACTGAACTAGAAAAATCTATATAAAAAAAAAAAAGTCATTGTTAGACATCCTAAAATTTGAGTTCTACTTAGGGCGGGGAATCCTTCCTGCTGTGCAAGTACACATGCCTGTGGTGTTAATAACCTAATCTCTATGTTCCTGCTTTCTGCTTCCCTTCCTTGTTGACATATTGATAAGATAAGCCTTTTAAAGCATTTCTTAGAAGACTATCGATTGTTATGAAAATTCTCACATCTACCTTTTTGGAAGTCTTTAAAATTTATTTTTTAATTTTTTTTAATGTTTATTTATTTTTGAGACAGGGACAGACAGAACATGAGCGGGGGAGGGGCAGAGACAGAGAGGGAGACACAGAATCCAAAGCAGGTTCCAGGCTCCGAGCCATCAGCACAGAGCCCGATGTGGGGCTTGAACTCACAGACCGCGAGATGATGACCTGAGCCGATGTCTGACGCTCAACCGATGGAGCCATCCAGGCTCCCCAACCTTTTTGGAAGTCTTCAATTGATGTTTCTACCATCCTTTCAGGGGCAAAAGGACCCTGCCTTGATTTTTTGTGGTCATTCTTTGTAACTTTTTATTTAGAAATTAAATTAAACTCGCAGAAGAGTTGAGCAAATAAATCAAAAACTCCTGTACACCTCCCCACCCCCCAACCAAGCCTGCCATTTGCTGACATTTTATCACCTAAGAGTTGTCTTTTCCTCTCTCTAGAAAATGCCTTCACCGGACTTCCAACTAGAACCTCAGATTATGGTGTGTTTCATTTATCCTTCCCTCTGTTGATTTAAAAAAAAAATTAAATGATATTTATTTTTGAAAGACAGAGCACGAGCAGGGGAGGGGCAGAGAGATAGGGAGACACAGAATCAGAAGCAGGCTCCAGGCTCCTAGCTGTCACCACAGAGCCTGACGTGGGCCTTGAACCCACAAACTGTGAGATCATGACCTGAGCTGAAGTCAGACGCTCAACCCACTGAGCCACCCAGGCATTGATTTTACACATAAAATCTTTGTGAGTGTAGACCTGCTCTCATCATGAAAATCACATGAGCATTGATTGCTGCTGTAGTGAGGTATCCATATCAGTTCACAGGATCCCCAAAGCAGTTACTGTCCCCAGTTGCTGTCCAGTAACCATCGTAAATGTGCTGTGTGGCATCCACCCAGATAAGTCACAGTAATAGCTGGAGACTCGGAACAAGTGCTAATTACCAGCTGAACTCTTGGGTTTGGGGATTGTTGGTGATGGTGGGGACGTGGAGTGGGGACAGCCTATGCATATTCAAGTAAAGCTCCTTAGCAAAATTTTATGATGTCTTTTCATCCATTTTTTACCCCTATGGCTGAAGATTTAAAGACCGAATGTGTCTTTTTAAATATCAAATCATGCCCCGCACACAGACATCTCGGCGGAGCTCTGTGGCAGCTTGATGGCGAAGCCACAAATATACAATAAATGCTGAATCAGTTCCAAGCGGCGACACTATAAAAGGAAGCCTCAGCTTCATTATTCTGTTTGGTCCCCAGATGGCTGTTTTTCCTCAGGCTGTTTTCCTGCGGATTTTATTGTCACAGAAAGACACTGCCATTTCACTCGACTGGCGATTGGAGTCTCGTTATTACGAGGCTGCCGTGAACGTGTACCTTTTGGGAGAAAGTACTTTAGCCTACGTTTGGAAGGTTTACCCAAAAGGAGTGATTGGAGGGCCTGAAAATGGATTTTGACTCGTGTCTTGGTTTTGGAATTTCTCTATCCTGCTGCTGCTCTTGGCCTGTCAGACCCCAAGTACTTAGAAAAGTGCTCCGCTATGTTGGCATTGGAAACATGGACCCTCTCCTCTTTGGAAATTCTTTGTGATGAAATAATCAGGCTGCAAGTGGCATTTTCTTCATTATATCTTAGCATCTAAGTTCTTTACAATGTCTGGTTTTAACCCTTCGCAGAGACCTAGAATTTAGCTCACTCTACCGTTTGTGTGTGTGTGTGTTTATATGAAAACATGTTTATTTTGTCAATAGCTGAGTCCCCACCTTGGTCTCCACGGGCAACCCGCTTAGCGTGCAGTCCGTGGTTTGAATTCAGGGCTGTAAATCAGCCCTTTGGGACAATAGCTCAAATTCTATGCAGGGAGAAAAACCATGCTCAAATGGTCCCCACCTCTTTTCTCCGTAGGCTGATGTGTGGCCCAAACGAGAGGGGTGGGACTTCCTTGTCTGTCACTGTGGCACAAAGTTCTGGAGCTCGTGGGTGTTGTGCCTGCCTCATCCTGGACCTTCTTGGCCCCCCTCCTTCTCGACCTCGGGCTTCCCCCACCCCGTGGTGGGCTGAGTTTACCTTCCTAGCCCCTGAGAGCCCACTGTTAAATTTTCAGGAATTTGCCAGTTGGTTGTACAGCAGGGAAACAAAGCCTATAGAAAAGTGAAAGCATACAAACTTACAGTTAGGTAGATGGCAATAAAACCAAGGGTAACACGCAACACTCATCACTTCCTAACTAGTTCACTTAGGCCCTCGAAGTCACGTTTGTGTCTTGCGGTGAGTGCTGGAAGTGCCCCCCAATCATGTGCTGTCTCATGTGTCACATCGTTTTCCAACCCTGGGTTCGGTGACTTCTTGTTGGGGGCCTGAGATGAGAGAATTACACCACGAAAGTCGGCGTCATTTACTGTCTTACTGATCGTCTAGAATTAAGAAGTTTTGGAGGATGTGTTCATTCAGGGCTACACTTACAAATACATTATGTCAGGGGCACCCAGGTGGCTCAGTCAGTTAAGCGTCTGACTTCGGCTCAGGTCATGATCTCATGATTCATGAGTTTGAGCCCCGCGTTGGTCTCTGTGCTGACAGCTCAGAGCCTGGAGCCTGCTTTGGATTCTGTGTCTCCCTCTCTCTCTGCCCATCTACTGCTCATGCTCTATTTCTGTGTCTCTCAAAAATAAAAATTAAAAAATTAAAAATAAATGTGTTATGTCAGCACCGAAAATGTGACAAAATATGATACATTGTCTAAAAACCCTGGTCTTACTTCCACAGATGTTTCTCAGGTCCTTGATAAGTGAGTGACATCTGACATACTTCAGGGGAGTCAGCGAACTTTCTGGAAAGGGCCAGATAGAAAATATGTCAGACTTTACAGGCCACATAAAGTCTATGTTGCCCAGTCTTCTTGGATTTTTTGGTTGTTTTTTTTATTTTTTATTTCTTTTCTTATGTATGCCTTGAAAATGTAAAAATCATTTTTAATTCAAAGTCTTACAAAATCTACAGCTGGATTTGGCCTGCCAGCCATAGCTTTACACCCCACCCCCCACCCCCAGCTCTACTCACCAGTGTCAGTGAGAATATCTACCCAAATGTCAAGGTCATATGCACTAATTATAGCCACAGACTGGCTGTGGATATAACAGTTCAACAAAAAGCATGAAAATTATTCTGTGAGACCAATTGGCTATATGGCATTTATAACATTCAGCGTTGTATATTTAATTATTTCGGGGCGCCTGGGTGGCGCAGTCGGTTAAGCGTCCGACTTCAGCCAGGTCACGATCTCGCGGTCCGGGAGTTCGAGCCCCGCGTCGGGCTCTGGGCTGATGGCTCAGAGCCTGGAGCCTGTTTCCGATTCTGTGTCTCCCTCTCTCTCTGCCCCTCTCCCGTTCATGCTCTGTCTCTCTCTGTCCCAAAAATAAATAAACGTTGAAAAAAAAAATTATTTCTAAGTTGTGGGTTACACAGCCTTTGTATCAGTAAAATGTGTAGTAAACACATAAAGGCATATCTGTCTGTCCAGCTTTCCATCCCTCCTTCCCTCCATCCATCCCTCCCTCCATCACTCTATCCATCCTTCCCTCCCTTCATCCATCCATCCCTGCATCCACCCACCCATTCCTCCCTGCCTCCCTCCCTCCCTCCCTCCATCCCTGCATCCACCCAGATCTCCATCCCCATCCATCCCAGTACGCCGGTGCGGCTCCCCCTGCCTCTTGATTACTCATCCATGTTCTGCACCCTACAGACTGCTCTCCCTGGTTGTGGTGTCAGTGCTCCATAGACACCCCCCCCATGCCATGTAGCTCAGACTCCCGCTGTGTCCCCGCCTGCCTAGTGTGTTCTTTATCTTCCATAACAAAGCTGTGCACGCTCACTGCTGTGACTGCCACCCCACTGCCTGATCGTGAATCCGCTTTCAGAATTCATCTATTTTTTAAAACGGTTATTTTTGAGAGAGAGAGGGAGCCAGAGAGAAAGTGTGAGTGTGAGTGGGGCGGGAGGGGGGTGGGTCACAGGATCTGAAGCTGGCCCTGCGCTGACAGCACAGAGCCCGATGTGGGGCTTGAACTCATGAACCATGAGATCATGACCTGAGCCGAAGTAGGATGCTTAACCGACTGAGCCACTTAGGCACCCTGCATTCAGTACTTACACAGAGGGTGGGAGCAAGAGACCCCTTCAGGCCTTTGTGTTTCCCTCCAGCAGCCGCTGTAACAGACATGCTGTAGACCAGGGCCTTAAACAACAGACACTTATTCCTCGCGGTTCTGGAGGCCAGAAAGTCCAAGATCAAGGTGCCAGCAGATGTGGCCGCTGCTGAGGGCTGCTTCCTCATTTATGGATGGCCTCCTTCTCACTGTGTCCCCACAGGACAGAGAGGGTGAGCTGTGGTCTCTTCGTACCCGAATAAGGGCACTAATCCCACCAGGAGGTCTTGGTCCTCATTACCTCCCTCATTCCCATCTAATCAGCCCCCGGCAGCCCCCTTCCTGATCTGGTCACCTTGGGGGCTGCGGCTTCAACACAGGAATTCGGGAAGCACACACACATTCAGCCCATATTATGCTTAGCTCATGAATCTTTTCAAATCCTTTGCTTGAAACCCTGTCATCTACTTTGTTGCCCACAAACTGGTGTCTGAATCCTGTAGGGTCTCCTGCCTTATCCTTTTCACCCCTTTCATGGTTGGCACATAACACACGCATCCTCTGGGTGAATGCTGCAAGGTTGGGGTTCTTTATGTCCTACGCTTACATTCGACGTTTAAAAATCAGAAGGTTTTGAGAAAATTGAGAACAAACCTTAAGTTATGGATTCTAAAGTCTGTTATTATGGGGTTTTGTGACTTAGAATAATTATACTAATAGGAATCCTTTGGAGATCGGTACCCAGTGCCGGGGGCACAATGAATATGCCGTACTGTCGTCCTCTTTCCGTTCTCTCAGGGCCCCCATGACCTGAGTCCAGTGACTGTCCGTTATTTTGATCTGACAGAACACGGAGGCACAGAGGATTCAGTCGCTCTCCCATTGGGGCCAAGCCCCAGAGCCAAGCCTGTGGAACCCCAAGGCCAGGGTGTCACCGGCTCCTATTATGTGTAACTCACTACACATCTGCAAGGTGGATTCGATTCAAGAAATCTAATGGCGTTTTACACATGTCATAAGTGATATAATCTGCCTCCTACTGTATTTGTAGTTCAAGAGCTTGGCTGTAGAAGCTGTAAACGCACTCTATAGATATTAGTTAATTCAAGATGAATATGTACATTTGTTAAAAAAATAAACATTCAGGGAAAAGTGCTATTCATCTTCTGAGGAAAGCATTGATACACATGTTGAATTCACTTTCTGTTGTCGGCAATGGACTTTTCTTTTTTCTTTTTTTTTTTTTAATTTTTTTTTCAACATTTATTTATTTTTGGGACAGAGAGAGACAGAGCATGAACGGGGGAGGGGCAGAGAGTGAGGGAGACACAGAATCGGAAACAGGCCCCAGGCTCTGAGCCATCAGCCCAGAGCCTGACGCGGGGCTCGAACTGCTGGACCGCGAGATCGTGACCTGGCTGAAGTCGGACGCTTAACCGACTGCGCCACCCAGGCGCCCCGGCAATGGACTTTTCAAAATTAAGGGTAAGAAGGGGCGCTGGGGTGGCTCCGTCGGTTAAGTGTCTGACCCTTGATTTCGGCTCAGGTCATGATCTCACGATTCCTGAGTTCAAGGAACATCGGGCTCTGCGCTGATGGTACAGAACAGAGCCTGCTTGGGATCCTCTCTCTCTGCCTCTCCCCTATTCATCCATTCATTCATTCATTCTCTCTCTCTCTTTCTCAAAAGTAAATAAATTAACATTTAAAAATACTTAAAAATTAAGGGTAAGAAGATGTGAGGGAACAGAAAGTGTGTCCGTTTACAATTCGTGTGCACAGAGAGAGCCAGGAACAGGGGGGCAAAAGGACATCTGTTGTGCCATGCGGGACCGCTCTGAGAAATACAGAGAGGACAGGAAAGGCAATACCTTCCTAGATGTTGTCCTGATGGCCGAGGGGCAGGATGCCCAAGGAAGTAGATGGATGCCCCACGTGCTGTCAGGTTACTCTCGATCCTGTGAGACAGCCATCTTGGGCAAGTTGTGTTGTAACAAACTACCCACATTTGGAGAATTTGTCTTACGAGGAGAATTAAATTCTTCACTGGAGAAAGAGCATCCCAAGAGGAAGCCATTTGGAAGATGAACAGGTGTGGATGCTCTCCTACTAAGGATGCTGTCAGGGTGCAGACGGGCGTGAACAGGTACAGATCCAAGAAGCCACATGTGACCGCTGTGGACCGAGCACAGGAATGTGTCTGAGTTCCCTGGGAAGAGACATTTGGACAAAGGCACTCTGATTTCAGGAAGGGCTGTCTGGAGGGCACGCGGGGCTGGGTGTGGATGGCCTCTGCTGTCACCACCTTACCCTCATTTTGGACAGGCTGTTCTGCTTCCCTGTTCACCTCCAGGGCACATGCCATCAAAGGGATGGCCTTTCTGGAGAGGGGACTGCTGGAGTAACCGTGTCCGCCAGGACCCGTGGCGCCGCTTCTGACGTGCAGTCAGCTTTGGGGAAGATGGGGACACACTGGGGATTGGAACACATAAAAGAATTGGGGTGCCATAGCAAAGAAGGTACATGCAGGTAGCACTCCAGACTGCCAAGAACCTTCATGGAAAGAGTGTGTTCAGTGAGGCACGAGTTTGAATCTGAGCCATTTCATTCAGTTCTATGTTACAATAGAAAAAAAAGAGTCACTGTTGCTTTAATTATAGTTTTTGTGGAAAATGCACTAACGGCTTTTTATTGAGACTGTGATATTGCTGTTAACTGTGGAAACCACGAGAGTGCTTTGGGGAGCTGATGAGCCTTTCTGCGAGGCTGGCCCTGGAGCCAGTGGAAGAAGCAGAGGTCTCCTTATGCCCGGGGCGTTCCTTGTACTAATGAATTCACCTTTGCTGTTAAATGGAAACACAGGTCACCTTCCAACTGTGCATTTAGTGTGATAATTGGTATATGTTTTGACCTATTTGGCATTATTCTTTTTTAATTTTTTTAATGTTTTATTTTTGAGAGAGAGAGAGACAGAGTGCGAGCAGGGGAGAGGCAGAGAGAGAGGGAGACACAGAATCCAAAGCAGGCTCCAGGCTCTGAGCTGTCAGCACAGAGCCCGACGTGGGGCTCGAACCCACAGACCACAAGATCATGACCTGAGCCGAAGCCCGACGCTTAACTGACTGAGCCACCCAGGCACCCCCGGCATTAGTAATTTAGATAGAAATGGCCTTGTCCCATAGTGCTTCTTGGAATGATGGGTACACTACTGTCACATGAAAGGAGGTTTAACATGCAAAGTATAAGCTTTGTTTTAAACCAATGGGTCCTAACGAGATTAAAAAATAAAGTTAACTGAACCAATGCCTACATGAGCCTAGTGAAGTAATTTCTTTTTATTATTTGGCCCTACAGAGGGTATCCAGACTGGACACTTTGAAACAATAAAATGCAAAAGTGTTTTCCTCTTTCTGGAAAACAGTATGGAGGTTCCTCAAAAAATTAAAAAAAAAAAACTACCGTATGACCCAGCAGTTGCACTACTAGGTATTTATCCAAAGGATACAGGAGTGTTGATTCAAAGAGGCACATGTACCCCAATGTTCATAGCAGCACTATCAACAATAGCCAAAGTACGGAAAGAGCCCAGATGTCCATCCCCTGGTGAATACATAAAGAAGATGTGGTATATATATGCCATGGAGTATTACTTGGCGGTTGAAAAGAATGAAATCTTGCCATCTGCAACAACATGGATGGAACTCGAATGTATTGTGCTGAATGAAATGTCAGTCAGAGAAAGATAAATATCATGTGATTTCACTCATATGTGGAATTCAAGCAACACAACAGATGAATTCAGGGGAAGGGAAGGAAAAATAAGATAAAAACAGAGAAGGAGGCAAACCATAAGAGACTCTTAAACACAGAGAACAAACTGAGGGTTGCTGGAAGGGGTGGGGGGGTGGGCTAGATGGGTGACGGGCCCTGAGGAGGGCACCTGTTGGCATGAGCCCTGGGTGTCGTATGGAAGTGATGAATCACGGGGTTCTGCTCCTGAAACCAAGACTACTCTGTATGTTGACTAACTTGAATTGAAGTAAATACGATTTTTTTTAAAGTGTTCCTTTTTCTGAATAATTTGCACAGCTGTGATAGGAAATTATATGGACAAATAGAGGATTAAGTTTGAATGTGCAGATAGATGCCCTCAGCCCTACATACACGAAGCTGAGGTCAGATGGCGATCAATGTGTCTTTCGCTTTTGTGACTGTTTGCAGTTTAGAGCTGAATGAACCGCTACAGGTTTTGTATTCACGGGGTGGATAAAAGACGTGCTCTAACCTCCTTCTCCTCTTTCCGTCCTGCAGCGCTCCGGCTCCTGAAGGAGGGCGCGGATCCGCACACCCCCGTTTCCTCAGGAGGGTCCCTGCTCCATCTGGTGAGAACCGTATGGCCTGGGCAGGCCTGGGGGGATGCCGGGGGGAGAATCAGTCCTGGGTTCCAAACTCAGTTGCCAAATGTACACGTGCCAGAGGCTGGTCAACACATGATGTTTCCAAATGATCAGGCTCAGATATTGACCTGCAGTGTTTACTTCTGCACTGACGTTTGTAATTAATCTT
This sequence comes from Felis catus, assembly GCF_018350175.1. Taxonomy (NCBI): domain Eukaryota; kingdom Metazoa; phylum Chordata; class Mammalia; order Carnivora; family Felidae; genus Felis; species Felis catus. The sequence continues at coordinate 78,735,433 of NC_058368.1, forward strand.
TGATACATGGAGTCAGAACTCCTGCCCTCAAGAAGATGCTGTAGAAAAAGAAGTAGATGGTATTGTATCCATTGGAGACTCCTAGGCAATCATTCTCTTGCTTCTACAAGTTGCTTTTATTGCTGCCGTGAACTTTCTCGATACTCTGCTGGTGACCAGGTTCACATAAATGTGAATAAAGCTTACCTACATTCCTTTGGGGACCAAGCAGTGAATAAGTCAATCAACAAATAAATAATTGTATGAACACAAGAATATTAGGTTCCTGTGCAAGAAATTGTTACTGATTCAGGTCAAAATTAAGTGAAAGGTTTCAATTCACTGGTCTTCAAGACTTCATTTTGGAAAATATCAAAATTGACATAATGTGAAAAACCTCACGTAGGATCATCTACCAAGGTCAGAGATCAGCTGTATTTCTTCGCGGTACTGTGAACTATGTGAAAGAAGGCGATACATCAAACAGCCGGAAGCTTCAGGACTCAGCACGGGTTCTCAGCCCTGACTGCACGTTAGAATCACCCGGGAGCTGTAAAAGACCATCACCCGCCTCCCAACCGTAGCCCCATGTCTGGAGATTCTGACTTAATTTTTCTGGGATGTAGCCATTCTGGGCTCCCCCGGCTGATTCTAATTTACAGCCTAGGTTGAGAACCGGTGCATAGAAGAGAAACTTGTACCCACAGAAGACTCAGGATATCTGGGACACAGACAATCCTCTTATGCACTCAGCAGCATGGAAAAATAACTCAGACTGTTGATAGGTGACAGTCTGTAGAAGAAATATAAACTGTTTCTCTCCAGCGTTGGTTGAGACAGATGTCTAGATTACTTTTTCCTTCTCTGCAGTGTTTTGGTCTTGAAATCTCTCCATTTTACACTCAGATCATTACGTGGCTTGTGTGATGTTTCTGTGGGGCCCTGCCTCATTAATCCCTGGGTCCCGGGTCTGATGGTGATGATAATCCTAGGCCAGGGACGTGCTGCTAACAGCTTTCTGTAGACAAGCATCCTCCCCTTGGCCGATACGATTATCTCTCTACCAGGAGGTGCAGTGATCAGCATGTTCAAAAAAGACCAGGCCAGGCTCTACGCTCTTTCCTCAGGAGTGCCTACCCCTGTCTCTATGTCCCCCATCAAAAGAGGATTGGGAGAGGATTAGATCCCAGGCCAGATGCCTCTGGTCTTTTCCTCTCCTATGTAACTTTATGTACACTTACTCCTTTTATTAAATTTGAGGAGATGCCGAAGCTCACGGAGACTCATTTTTCCCATCTGTGAAATGGACATATTATCTGGGCTCTTGTGCTCAGAGTATTTGTTGTGATGTGTACCTACCGCTGCATGCGTCGTGATGATCAGATAGATACGAAAATAACTTTTAAGCCACGACGTGCCTCTGATATGTTAGATATTGATCAACATATACATTATATTGTATTATTTATGATGCATTTTCATATGAATTAATTTTTCATTCTCAGTGTGGTTGAGAATATGCCTCTATTACCTTCCTAGTTGGAATGAGAAAACAGGAGAATGAAACACTTTGGCCAGGGTCACATAGTAGCAGACAGTACAGAGCTTTCCCTCTGGCCTCTGAGGACAAATACAACATTCTTGTCGTGTGTTTTCCAATAACACCTGCAAGCTGTTCGTTTGAGTTTTCAGAGAACACACCATTATTCTAATCCGAGTGCTGGAAGACCTGTTCTGCGAACAAATCACGTCAATGCATTGTTAATATTGCCAAGAATGCATTATTACTGAGTGTGTGTCTTTGTGAGAGAGAGAAAGAAACAGCCACTTCTTTATATATGTTATGCACTTGAGGGTAACGAGCCCATGAAAGTGCATCCTAGCCTTCGGCAAATCAGCGGTTGCTTTCTGGACATCTGACACACAGCCAGATGCCATTGTCTCCCTTCCCCCGGACCACGGCCACCCTCTCTTAAACCATCATCCCTTCCCTGGGTAGGGAGCATCATCTCTCCTCTCCCCAACCCTCCTCGCCTACCCTGAAGTCCGTTCCCATGCAGAAGCCCAATCAGCGTCACTCATCCATCCGAATATCCCAGACGCTTTCCTTCTCGCTCCAAGAAAAACCCAAAGTCCTACATAGAGCCATCCCGTGACCTGCTCCGCTGTGGCCCCGCCCCAGCTACTCCCCTCTTGTTCCCGTAGCTCCTTGCTGTGCCCACCATGTTCACAGGTGCTCCCTGCCCCAGTCCTTTCCACCTGGAACATTGCTCCGCAGGTGTCCACGCAGCCCATGCCTTCATTTGCTTGGGTCTCTATTCAGAAGTCCTCTAACACAACAGGCTCCCCTGGCTTGCCCTGGAGGATGTAGCAGCCTGCTGTCATGACTCCACGACCAACTTGACTTTCAGCTGGCTGCTGGTTTCTTTCTGGTGCCACCAAACAGACTACGGACCCGACGATTACGTTCTGTTTATTAGACTGTGTGCTCCCTGAGAGCAGGCACTGGGCATATTCTCCTCAGCCTATTTTATCTGCCGGGCCTGGGGGGTGCCCAGCATGCAGACGATGCTCAGCAGGTTTGTTGAGTAGGAAAGTTGGTGCGTTAACTACTTAATTAATAACCGATGCTGTGATAGGTATTAGGGGTGCGAAGGTTCAGAACACATTCTGTGCCCATATGGAGTTTAGTTTTCTGAGGGAGAGAGAAAAAACAAACACCAATTGGAGAAGACCCAGAATACGGGTAAGCAGAAAACAGTGAAAGAGAAAGATAAGGAGGCCACGCCTGCCTGGGGAGAACATTCTGACATCTTTGTCCACCCTCCTGATCAGACTTAATTACCCTTTTATCGAAGATCTCCTAGCGCACCATCCTGGCTTCTAGCGATCTTGTCACGATGGGTTCTCATTAATGGATGATATGCCTTTTCTCTCTGCTAGCCTGAATTTTCAAAACCTGTGACTGTCTTAGATACTTTCATGTCCTTGGCATGTAATGTATAGGAAATACTCAATCCATTATCCATGAATGAACGAATGCATGCATGCATGCATGCCTGGGCTCCAAGGACGTGAGGATCTCTTTGGCTAACGTGAAATTAGTTATTTGAGGCCCAGGTCACAGAGTATAAAGATTCAGAAATGGTGGAATCAGAAGGAAAAAAGAAAGGAGAGGATTAAAGCGATAAGATAGAGGGAAATGCTGCATCAACTTCACACTCAGTGCACGTATGTAGCGTTTCTCTACCGGGAGGCAGGGCTGTGAGCCTCAGATAAAGGGCAGGCGCAAGAGGAGTGCGCATGAGAAAGCCCGGTGACAGCTAACCGGCTACGGGCATGGTGCTGAGTCCCCTTTTGCTGGGGTTCCCGAGTAAATAAAAGCAAATGAAAAATTGCAGGTTGCCAGAGGGAGAAAATTACAGGGTTTCAACGTGCCGTAGGTATTGAAAAAGGCAATTTAGGCATCTGAAATGTCAACCGAGCCTGTCTGCTGTTCGCCCCACCTTGGGGGCATCCTGCGTTAGGAAGCCTGATGTGTTATCAGCACCGAAGCTCTAATTATAGATGCTCAGATCAACGTCTTTGGGGAAAAAAGGCAGCATATGTTTGTGTGGGCCACCGAGAATAAGCTGCGGAGATTGTTGAGATTTCCGGAGTTTCGTTCGTTTAACTTAGTTAACGCTGAGTGAACTCATTCCAAGTGTAGATTTCGGTACATTTCTCTCAGAAGTGCCAGGACAATTTTGATGTTGGAGATGAACAAATGCCATTGGATTACAGGTAGATATTTGCGAAGAAGGTTTTAGTGTATTTTATCGTATAAAATCTTTAGTTCTATCTAATTTTCACACTTTCCACCAATGCCTCCCATTAGCTTGTTTACCTGCCCTTCATTAAATAATTCACGTATCAAACATATGGCAGGTGTCAACTCCTGTGAGAGACAGGGGGGAGATATTGACAGCAGGTAACTGTATCTGCACCCCAGGCATTTCGTCTTGGGAGGGCAAATAGACGAAAACTCAGATTTAACTCCTGAGTGGCTCAGTCGCTTAAACGTCTGACTCCTGATTTCGGCTCAGGGTCATGGTCTCAGAGTTTGTGAATTCGACTCCCACATTGGTCTCTGTGCTGACGGTTCAGAGTCTGCTTGGGATTCTCTCTCTCCCTCTCTCTCTGCCCCTCCCCTGCTCATACTCTCTCTCACTCAAAATAAGTAAATAAACTTGAAAAAATAAATTATGATATTTATGGATTCGGAAACAGAATCACATAGGTTTTGCTAAAATACTGTCCAGGGTTTTATGTTCTGACCGCTAATAAATGAGCTCTTGAGAAGGAGCTCGTGATGGTAACCAAACCCTCTTGAATGGGGTATGAAATCCAAATTCTTTTAATGTGACAGCAGCAGACCCCAGTGAAGCTTAAGTGAAATACGTTAGAAATGGGCAATACTTTCTTTGACCTGGTGGATTCTAGTTTGACATAAAGACAGGTCTTTGCATGGTGGACATCAGGTAGCTATCAAAAATACTGAGCCGCAGCAGATACGGGAATCTGTTCACGACATATTGGTAAATACCAAAAGTAGGTTAGAGTGTAGTATATTTAGTACAGTCAGGTAGATAGATGAGACGAGGGAAAGAGAGAAACTTTTTCAAAAGCAGAGAAAATCTTGATGGCTAGAGAAAAATTTTTAACAGTGACTCAGGCTGGGGAAAGGAGACAAAGTCTGTTCATTTTTACTCTGTCTTTTTACATATTGCTCGATCATTTACAATAATCAGCATGTATCTTTCACATAATAGAAGAAATTAATCAAAGTGGTTACGGCTGCGTTTTTATTAGAAGCTTAAATTTTAATCACTTCCTGCTCTTACGAGAAAGTCTGGTGTCTGAATTGGCTGTTCATTGGACTTCACTATACACGTCTTTCAAGTTTCAGGAGCTGGGAGAAGCAGTAGTAATTAGAAAATAACCACAGTAGCAGCTTTTCAACATCTTAGTATCTTTTAAATTGAGGAGAAAATAGTGTATTTTGAAAAGAGTCACAGGCCAGCTGTTGTTGGTCTTTTCCTCTCATATGTAACTTCATGTACACTTATTCCTTTCATTAAATTTGAGGAGATGCTGAAGCTCACGGAGACTCATTTTTTCCATCTGTGAAATGGGCATATTATCTGGGCTCTTGTGCTCAGAGTATTTGTTGTGATGTGTATATTAGGACTGTGGAGGAAACGTCTAAAGCAAGATTTCATTTTATTTTAAAGTTTATTTACTTATTTTGAGAGGGTGGTGCAGAGAGAGAGAGGGAGAGAGAGAGAATTTCAGGCAGGCTCCGCACTGTCAGCACAGAGCCCGGTGCAGGGCTCGATCTCATGAACCCTGAGATTGTGACCTGAGCCAAATTCCAGAGTCAGACGCTTAACCCGCTGAGACACCCAGGCACCCCAAGAAAGATTTTATTTTAAAACTGATTTAGGTATTAAAGAACAAACATGGTGGATAGATATGTGGAAGTTGTCTACACTTTCCCTGCCCACCCACTCCGGAGCGTCTGGGCATCCACCAGGTTACTCTACCCTCCTTTGCTTTCCTGGAAGGTATAAGGGGAAAGCTGTAAGGCCGAGTGCTGGCAAGAAATGAATCATAGCAGAAGAAAATGTGCCCTCTCCAGGGACTGTCCCTGGGAGTTTCTTGGGTGATGGGGAACAGGGGACATTGATACAGGATGGTACACCAGGAAGCAGAGGCGATTGAATGAGCAAGATGGACCCAAGTGATCATGTCATTGAGGAGGAGAGCCCAACCATTCTGCAGTCTGAGGACGATGCTAGAAAGTGCTAGAAGTAGAGTTTCTGTTGCCTGGAAACCATGACTCCTTTAAATTTTTCCAAGGATGTAATTAATTCAATTTTTTTTAAAGTTTTACTTATTTTTCAACGTTTATTTATTTTTGGGGGGACAGAGAGAGACAGAGAATGAACGGGGGAGGGGCAGAGAGAGAGGGAGACACAGAATCGGAAACAGGCTCCAGGCTCTGAGCCATCAGCCCAGAGCCTGACGCGGGGCTCGAACTCACGGACCGTGAGATCGTGACCTGGCTGAAGTCGGACGCTTAACCGACTGCGCCACCCAGGTGCCCCAAAGTTTTACTTATTTTTGAGAGACAGAGAGAGACTGAGCGTGAGCAAGGGAGGGGCAGAGAGAGAGGGAGACACAGAATCCGAAGCAGGCTCCAGGCTCTGAGCTGTCAGTACAGAGCCCGACGCGGGGCTTGAACTCATGAGCAGTGAAATTATGACCTGAGCCAAAGTCGGATGTTTAACCGGCTGAGCCACCCGGGTGCCCCAAAAGTCAAATGTGTGGCCCAACTTTGCATGGTAAAATCCAGCATTTCTTTTGTCTGTGAGAATCATGTTATCCATAACTGGAAAGTCTGAGTCCAGCATTTTATCATTAATAGAGTATCCATCTGAATCTTGAATGAAAATCTTAACCTTGATCTATACTGCGAGTATATTTTTATTTGGATTGCCTGCGTGCGTGGCTTAGGGGGTAAAAGTGCACGTTGTGGCATTTCTCAGAAGGTCACCAGAAACCGAATGGAGTGAGTTTTCATTTTTGAGCAAATGTACTACACAGGACTGGTTCATTCAAAAATTCTAAAAAATTCTGTAGTAAAGTTACCAGCGAGGTTTTTGTTTTGTTGTTTTGTTTTGCTTCTGCAATAATAGAACCCAATTTATAATGAATCAGAATCTTTCATGACAGGGTGAAGGCAGATGGGTGAGGAATTCTTTACAGATGTCTTTGATCTGTGAGCCCCTCTGAGAAAAATCCCAGCCAACCAGCATGGAGAGCACTGGGACAGAGCCTTCCCAACTGGAACTTGGATGTTGCACCCAGAAAGGTTTCCCCTGAGGTATCAGCTTGAAACTCCTGCTCAGAAAGGCCTTCCATGCCAAATGATGTGTAATTCCCCAAAGAGCTATTTGCATTCCTCCTCCAGATTGTTCATGCTGTTTCCTACTTTGGGGTGCTTCTCTGAGATGGCCCCACAGCTCACTGGACTTCCCTGTCATACTTCTCTTTTGACTGCATTGCCCTCTTGAATTTGGCTATTGACTGGGGACAGTATCTAGTTCATAGACCAACTCTGGCATGGCACCACCCTGGGCGTATGGTAGATCTTCAGTGAATAATTAATCGATTATGATTAATGTCTCAGCCCACTTCCCCCCACAATCCTTCAAGACTCAGATCCTGTTCTGAGTACCCCATATTGGAGTACTATTCCAGTTCTATTCAGGCTGTTGGTAGCCCCCACCGTGACTCTATAGAATGCTCTCAACACCCTCAATCTCATTTAAGTGGGTTGTCTGGTACTATGTTATTAAACATTACATGTTTAATTAAATTACATTAAACAAGTGTAGTTACTATGTCATTAAACGTTACATGTACATTTCCAAGCACAGTACCTGGAATAGAGGGTTGCGTAACAAAATCTTGGTGATCCAAAGTGAAGCAAACCAATATTGCAGCCGAAGGGGCAGAGTTTACATTCACTTAAAAGGATAAAAGTTTGATTAGGATTTAAAATTTTCTGGAAATGCATCAATGGTACATCTGAATCTCTTTAGAAATAGCTGGTTTTATAATTAGAGTTTGGTTCAATTGGCTGGAAGATATGTGTGTTTGGAAGGCAGGTGGCAATAATAATAACCGTAATTCAACTAACTCTAGATGTTCTGGGTCATTTCTGTATGGCAAGGTAATCTGCAGTACAAGTATTTACCAGGGAGAAGATACAGATCTTCTTTGACTTACGATGGGGTTATGTCTGGATAAACCACGGAAGTTGAAAATATCCTTAAGTCAAAATGCATTTGGTACGTCTAACCTACTGAACATTATAGCTGAGTCTAGGCTGCCTTAAACGTGCTCAGAACATGGACATTAGCCTACAGTTGGGCAAAACTCATTGAACGCAAAGCTCATTTCCTAATAAAATGTTGACTACCTCCTGCAATTTATTGAATTCTCTACCGAAAATGACACGCACAGAATGGTTACCTGGGTGCAGAATGGTTGTCAGCATCTCGGTTGTCTCTGCTCACCATGGCGTGGCTGCGTGGGGGCTGTGTCTGCTGCCCCAGCATCACGAGAGGGTGAACTGCGTGTTGCCAGCTCTGGACAGGATCCAAATTCAAAATTCTTTCACACCTTCGTAACGTCTAAATATCATTAAGTTGAACCATGGTTAAGTCCGAGACCATCTGCACGTGAAAAGCAAAAATGATGAGAGGTATGGTCAAGAGCATGTAATGAGTGAAGTTCCTCAATGTGAGATAGTGGCAGATAAGTCGAAGTGATTTTGTGCAGATCCAGGCACTGGCTGGAAAGGCTGGCCAGTAGGATTGATATTCAGTACAAAGGGCCATATGGAAGTTCTAGAGAGATTTCAAAAAATTTAAAAATTGCAACAGATTCAAATTCATTTTGCTACTGATAGAAATCTCTATACGTGTGTGTCCCTGTCTCTGTCCATCTGTGTCTGGTTGTAGAAATGTTTTGAATCGCTGAGAACTCATACAGATAAGACAGGAAAAATGGGCAATGATGAAAACAAATTGTATAAATCATATTGCTTCCCCTCCCCCCACCCCTTCCAGAGAGTTCAGACATAATTTTTTTGTTTAAGAGTAGACTTGTGCTTAGCACATGATATCCACTCAATAACTGATATCTGGATCAAATTAGATGTTGTCCCGGTAACTTTTTGCTTGTCTCCTCTGCCCCAGCGGCTTTGAAATCAACACTGCGAGGTAAAAAGGGAAGTGTGTGCTGAAAATGTATAGACATCGAGAATGAGAAAGCTAATATCACAGTATATCCAACTCATGTTAAAAAAAAAAAAACAGCCAAAAACTTGCAAGTGATAACTTTCATGTATGCATGATGAATGTGTGAATTCAATGTTTGGAGAAATCTTTCGATTTTCTGAGTGATAGATTTCAGGGTTGTTCAAGACATACTCCTTAGCTAACCAGAAGGACTAAAATACATAAGATATCCCTTATGACAAGATGTGGGGAGAAGGCAGAACATCTTACGTTTAAAATTGTCTGTATTTGTTTATTTGGTTTCTATGATTTCTCGGGTCTTTTCAGTGGAATCAGGAATACGTGTTGCATGGGGTTTGAACCTTGCAAAATGTTACCGTTGTTTGGAAACAGTTCCAAAGAGTGGAAACATGCATCACCGAGAAGCTGTGGACTGCAGACTTGGTGTGGAGAGTGTTCCCTGTCACTAATCCTGGCCAACTCAATAAACAGTCTTGGAGGAAGACTTATTTGCCTTGTTGCTCTCTAAGTATGCTTTAGGAGGTAGAACACGATGTTTTTGTTGTCACGGGCTGTGATGTTAGGACTTACGACTTAGCGTGGAGCCAGTCTTGGTGGCGGTAAACCAGGGGGCGGTAACTCCAGTAAAACGTGGTGGAGGTTTGTGGGGTCCTGGAGTCAAGGCACTTCACGCTTTCAGAGAGGGGGGTAACCCAGTGTTGCTGATGTCCTCAGACCATGGGGAAGACTGTGATCTCAGTCCCTAACTTTGATGAAAGAGGAGAGTGACCCGGTTGGGAGAAGAGGGGTAGTATGTAAGGATAGAGTGAATCTTAGAAAGAAGCACTTTAAGGTGAACAGACAATGATTCTAAAAGAATCAATAAGCTAAGGGGCGCCTGACCGGTTTAGTCAGTGGAGCGTGCGATTCTTGATCTCAGGTCATGAGTTCAAGCCCCATGTTGGGCGTAAAGCTTACTTAAAAAAAAAATCAATAAGCTCAGAAAATGGCCAAGCCTTTTCAGGGCCTGATAGGAGAAAAGTTTCTCTACACCGAAGAAGGCTGCAGGAGAGACGGTGTTTCCAGAGAGATCGATTTCCACAGAGGTTCTGTGGACATTTCCAGGTGAGGGAATGAACCAGAAGTTGGCTGGAAGGCAGTGCAGTGTGTGGACTTGAGGGACCTGGTTGGGGGCAGGTTGGTTGAGAGGCTGGGCAGTTCAGCGAGGGCTTCACGGGCACACGGTCCGCTCAGTCACACAGGAGTCTGTGCTCCGCAGGGCCCGTGCTTGGTTTCATGTTGTGCTGTCGCCATCTTGAAATTCTTAGCCATTTTTGAATAAGGGGCTTCACTGTTCCCTTTTGCACTGGGTCCCACAAATTATGCAACCAGTGTTGCCTGGACCTTAGAGAGGCAGGGGAAGAGGACAGGAGGAGCCAGAGACTTGGTTCCAGGCAGTCAAGGTGGACTGGTGCTGTCAGAGCTCTCTGAAGGTGACAGAGTGGCTGTTCAGCCACCTTCTTGGTGCTGTAAGCTGTTGCCAGAAACTGGTTGAAGTGATGAAAGGAGCCTGAACTGGGAGGAAGATTTGCTTGAAGAAAATTCTTTCTAGCGAGAATTAGCTTTACTATCTAACGATAATGTTGTAAGAACATTGTAACAGGAATGTTCAACCATCATAATCTTTTCAGACAAGTGTGATTAGAAGGTATTTATTGCTGTCAAATTATTATTCATGATCCGTGGAAATGTGGATCTAAAAATTACCTTACTTGAGAGAGGCTGATACCATTTTCAGCACTGTATCTAATTAAGTCTTTTTTTTTGGTGAAAGACACCGCAAAGGCAAACTGTAGGTATCTCTGAATTGTAAATGCGGATTCCCGAGGTGCAGGATGAGGATATCTTGACAGACACACGGAAGGAGGAGTCACATCACTGTTGATTATGCAGTGAGTTATCAAAATGATAAAGAGAACAGAACAGGAATTACCTGCATGTGAATTTCCTAAAATAAATTGGATCCAGGCCCCAATTCTAAAACCTATTTATTGAGCCTTTATACTCTGATCCGTATCTTATTAGTCATCGTATCCAAACCTGCAGCCACTGTCGGTGGGGCCACGATTCATACCGTCTTCATTACGGTTACACACAACACGGTACATCACATGTGCAGAGATCTTGGTTCAGACCTGAAACTAATCCCTCAGATTTCACATCTGCCATTGCCCCACATGCGTCCACACATCCCAATACTGATGCCTGCTTCTATCTTCCTTTCTATGGGACGTGTGCCATGATTTTGCAGTACATTGACTATGTTCTTGAGACCTCCATGTCTCAAGGAGGGAAATATGAATGTTTTCCATGACTGTATTATGCTTGTGAACCACAGTTCATACTTCTTTCTTTCTTTGTTCCTTCCTTGCTTCCTTCCTTTCTTCCTTCCTTCCTTTCTTTTCCTTCCTTCCTTCCTTCCTTCCTTCCTTCCTCTCTCTTTCTTCCTTCCTTCCTTTCTCTCTCTCTCCCTTCCTTCCTCTCTCTCCCTTCCTTCCTCTTTCTTTCTTTCTTTCTTTCTTTCTTTCTTTCTTTCTTTCTTTCTTTCCTTTCTTTTCCTTCCTTCCTTCCTTCCTTCCTTCCTTCCTTCCTTCCTTCCTTCCCCTCTCTTCCTTCTTTCCCCTCTCTTCCTTCCTTCCCCTTCCTTCCTTCCTTCCTTCCTTCCTTCCTTCCTTCCTTCCTCTTCCTTCCTTCCTTCCTTCCTTCCTTCCTTCCTTCCTTCCTTCCCTCCTTCCTTCCTTCCTCTTTCTCTTCCTTCCTTTCTCTCTCTTTTCCTTCCTTCCTTCCTTCCTTCCTTCCTTCCTTCCTTCCTTCCTTCCTCTTCCTTCCTCCCTTCCTTCCTCTTTCTTTCTTTCTTTCTTTCTTTCTTTCTTTCTTTCTTTCTCTCCTTCCTTCCTTCCTTCCTTCCTTCCTTCCTTCCTTCCTTCCTTTCTCTTTCTTTCTTCCTCCCTTTCTCTCTCTCGTCCTTCCTTTCTTTCTCTTTCTTTCTTTCTTTCTTTCTTTCTTTCTTTCTTTCTTTGAAGTATCAGTTAACAATTGGGCTATCTTCTAATTACTAACTTTAATGAGAATTAAATACTAAGGAAAAAACATAAATCAATCCACATAGTCCCCATTTCAATCTGTGTGGTTACTGTCTGGAGATGTCCAACAGCTCACCAATGCTCTGTTCACTTATTCAAAGTCATTTTTTTGCTCGCACGCCCTTTGTGGAATCTACGTTACTGGTTCACCAGTCTTGTCTTCCACAACATCTTGTTCATTGTTGGTTCCATTCATTGGTATAGTTTTTATCTCAGGCATGGTAGTTCTCATCTCCAGGAGTAAAATTTGAGTCTTACTGCTGTCTTCCATGTCTCTACTTACTGTGTTCAAAGGTTTCCCAGTGTTTTGAACATACAGAATGTGGTTTATTGTAACAGTTTAACACACAGATTTGGTCCTTTGTTAGGTGTATCACTTCTGAGCTGGTTCCCCATTGATCATTCTTTCTCCTCCTTGTGGGTCTTATTTTCCTGCTTTCTTATATATCTGGTCATTTCTTCTTGGATGTTGGACATAGTGAATTTTGCCTTGTTGGTTACTGAATATTTTTGTATTTCTGTAAATAATCTTGAGCTCTGTTTGGGGGGGCATTGGAGTTATTTGGAAACAGTGTGATCCTTTCAGAACTTGAATTTAATACTTCTTGGTGGGAATAGAGTGGCATCCATCCCAGGGCTCCTATCTCCCCTTCTACACCTGCACTGAAGCAAGACATGTGTGTGCTCCACCCAAGGCCACCTTCAGTTAGGTTTCCATTCTGGCTACTGAAACAGACGCTATTTATGGCATTGCATGAACTCTGACTCCTCTCCCTTTTCAGGGGGTTCTGTCCCGGACCTTGTGTCATTTCCTGGGGTGCAGGCACTGATCAGAACTCTTCTGTGTACTTGAGGGGGCCTTCTGTAGATCTTTGAAGTTCTCTCTGCAGCTCTGTCCTCTCTGTGACTCTGTCCTGTGCGCACCGGCCAGCTCGGTCTCTAGACTTTTGGTTCAGTCTCCTCTTGAGTGGCCCTGGGTGACACAGATTCCTTCTGTGCTGCAGCTTGGGAATGCCTTCAAGGCTGTGAGCTGGAGCGACAGCAACAATGTGACCGCCTCCTTTCTTCCCAGCTCTCAAAAGTCATATTTTTTCTGAGTGGTTTTGTTTTTATTTCAGCTGATTCAGGCAGGAATGTAAGTCTGGTCCCTGTTACTCATAAGGGAAGTGCTCCTGTGGTCTTTTAAAATTCTACTATCTAGTGAATAGGTTGGAAAGTTGACATGGCAATACTTCTGGTGGTGGTATGGTTACTGTTTCTTTTGGGACGGAAACTTGTTTTATGCATCGAAATCTTATAAAAAGGGTATATCTTTCAACCCATAAATTTTGCTAATAGATATTTAGCTGATTTATTGGCTTAGGTCCGTTTTTAAACTAATTAACTAATATGCATTTGATATTAATGTAGCCTTCTAGATACAAATATAAAAAATCAGACTTCTGTAGACCAGATAATTCATAAGGTCCAGGGCAAAATGAATATGTGGGACTCTTCAAAAATTATGGGAAATTCATGATGGCCACAGAGCATTAAACCCAGTCCAGGACCCATCTACGCATGACTGCAGAGATCATGCACCCGCGAAGCCAGCACTGACCAGCATATTTTTATGAGTTTTACCTATAAATAGTAAATATAAGAAGCAAAACAATTTCCTGGAGAGTTTCATTTAGTAGTCTATGAAATTTCTGAAAAGCACAGTATTATACAGTGATTAAAATTTATGTTAGAAGATTTCGAAATTATAATAGTTCGCTGTTACAAGTTGGGACTGTGGAGTTTTTAGTTGCGCTATGCAACTGGTGTGAGGGTTGCATTTGAGTATGATGGGGGATGAATTCGGAAGGACCAGGAAGGGTCATGTCTGCCTTGGATACAGTACAGTAGTGAAGCTTTATTCTTTGGTCAGTGACAAACTCTGTACATTTTAAAGCAGAAACATCATGTGATGAAATGTGTATTTCAGAAAGATAATTATGGTAAATTGTCCAAGATTTTCTGATAATCTTATCTACAGATGAATGGCACTGTTAGGAATTTACCCAAGGGATACAGGAGTGCTGATGCATAGGGGCACTTGTACCCAATGTTTATAGCAGCACTTTCAATAGCCAAATTATGGAAAGAGCCTAAATGCCCATCAACTGACGAATGGATAAAGAAGATGTGGTTTATATACACAATGGAATACTACATGGCAAGAGAAAGAATGAAATATGGCCTTTTGTAGCAATGTGGATGGAACTAGAGAGTGTTATGTTAAGTGAAATAAGTCATACAGAGAAAGACAGATACCATATGTTTTCACTCTTATGTGGATCCTGAGAAACTTACCAGAAGACCATGGGGGGAGGGGAAGGAAAAAAAAGGTTAAAGAGGGAGGGAACCAAAACACAAGAGAATCTTAAAAAGTGAGAACAAACTCAGGGTTGATGGGGGGTGGGAGAGAAGGGAAGGTGGGTGATGGGCATCGAGGAGGGCATCTGTTGGCATCAGATGGGTGTTATATGGAAGCCAATTTGACAATAAATTTCATATAAAAAATAATAAAGTTTGTTCACACACACACACACACACACACACACACGAGAAGGGGACCCAAATAGTGAAAATCTCCGCCCCTTCCTAATCTCTGTCCTTATTTTCTTATTTTTCTTTCTACTGTGTATGGATGTAATTTCCCCTTGAGCCTTCCACGTGCCCCTTACGTGAGCTGGAGAACATGAATACATTCTTTCTCCATTTAGCCCCATCTCTCAACCTCTAGATTGCCAGTGGAGTTTTTTTTCATGGACATTTGCAATAAACCTTATCACTGTTTGAAATATGTTTCCTTTTTTCTTCTTTCTTTCAGTGCGCTCGGTATGATAATGCCTTCATTGCAGAGATCCTGATTGACAGAGGGGTCAATGTCAACCACCAGGATGAAGACTTTTGGACACCAATGCACATCGCCTGTGCTTGTGATAACCCTGACATCGTCCTGCTGCTTATATTAGTAAGTAAAGCAATGTGGTTTATTACCATTTGATGATTGGATGGCATATAAAAGGCTGTGTATTTAACTAGTAACATTTCACAATAGGTAATACTTTGGTTGATAAAAAAATGTGTGTGTGTGTGTGTGTGTGTGTGTGTGTGTGTGTGTGTGATCGTTTGTTTTCCTGGAATTACCAGATAATTAGAGACTAAGGTTGTGGGTCACATAGTTCATAAAACAAATTGCACAGATGTCATGTGAAGCTATGCTGCCTTTTCTGGGAAATTATAAGCCTTAATATTTGCAGATCAGTCTTAACTAAAATGGTTTGAGAAGTGTTGTTTCATTAAGTCCACAGTCCATTCTGTTCTTAATTTTTAGCCAACTAGACACACGGTATCTATTAAATCTTATCCTCTTGGTGACGTCTAGTAAAGAAGTATCTGCAACATTTCTTTATGAGGAAATGAAAACGTTAAGTATAACAATCACTAGATTTACTTGTCGCTCTTGTTTTCGGGTAGAGCTTAGACGCTGACATTGACCCTCACACCACACTTTAATTATTTTGGAATTAGGATTGGGGATTTTTTTTTCTGGTGAGTTTAGCTCTAACAAAGGTTTTAAGAAGTTGTGCAGGATTTTTTTGAAAACATGTGCCTCTCAATGTCTGATGACATTGCGTGTCTTTAACAGACAGAACTGAGCAACAGAATTTGACTTTACTGCATGTATGAGCTGGAGGTCAAATCTGTAGTTTTCGAATTAACATTTTCCTGGTTCTGCAGTTCCCTTTTCTCACATCGTATGCATAGTTCTATTTCTGATAGTTATCTTAGTGACCTTCATTTACCGAGCATTTAATTAATATTTATTGATTATCACTTTCAACACAGTTCCTGCCTTTGAAGAAATTACAGTTTATTCATTCATTCAGCAAATCATTGTTGAATAACCACTATGTTCTAGGTGCTACACAGTGGGCGAAAAGACATTGGATATTATAGAGCGTGGCAAAAACAAACCAAAGCAAGTAAAGTGAGACTGAGAAATTTGATTAGTGGCTTAAGCAAGTCTGAATAGTCTCCTTGCCACCATCTAAGAGCCAGCCCAGCCAGCCATCCATGGGAATAATTTACTTTTAAATAAATATGGATGAAACACATTGTCCTAAAAATTGTAATTTCTATAGAAACGTGTTCCCATCAACAACCCCAAGCGAGAGATTTATTTTATTTCCAGAATTAAATGCCATTGTACTTGGTTTAGCGCTGCATTGTCCAATATTCTCTCCGTTTTCCAAAGATTATTGATGCGTAAGAGACTGCGTAAATATTTGAGTGCCTTTTGTTCTGTACCAAGAGGGTCAGCAGTGAACAAAAGTAGCCGAAATCCCTGCAGAAATCCCTGCCTCGTGGGGCTTACATTCTACCGGGGAGAAGGACAAACACGCAAATGAGTCAAATACACAGGATGTCACCCACAGAGAACCGTTGGAAGGACAAGAAGAGAAGAGTAGAGAGTATTAAGGGGTGGCCTCATGGAGAAGGTGACACGTGAACCATGAGCCACATGGAGGGGTAGTCACGAGGTGAGCAGGGTGTGGGGGGATAGCAAGGGCCTTGTATTTGTGGAACAGCAAGGAAACCAGTGCAACTGGAGTGCGGCGGGTGGGGGCAGGGGGGGCCAGTGTCAGAGACACAGGCGGTGGATCTGCTGGCACCAGTGGGCGGGACATTGGAATCTCCTTTCACCCCAGGTGACTCGGGGATCCTTTGGAGAGTTTGGGTGGAGAAATGATACAATCGGACTTATGTCTGAGAAGGTCACTGCCTGCTGTGTTGAGAACAAACAAGTGGAGGGGAAGGATGGGGGGCACTTAGCACCCTGCTGTCAGCCGCCAGGCTAGCCCCAGTGGGGTGGTGGGACATGATTGGCATCTGCAAGTGTGCAAAGTCAGGCTGTCCGTGTTTGGTGTGGGATTGGATTTAGCACTTGAGAGAAAGGACACGAGTCTCAGATGGCCTGCCCCTTTTGGTGGGAAGATGAGAGGGTTGGAATTTGTGTTAAAAGCATCTGAATCATCTTTTTCAAGTTTGTCAGGAAATCGTTGTCTAAAGAAACAATTTCATCTCTCTCTCTCTCTCTCTCTCTCTCTCTCTCTCTCTCTCTCTCAAAAATAAATAAATAAATATATTTTTGTAAAGGGGGCGGTCACCTGGGTGGCTCAGCTGGTTACGCGTCTGACTCTTGGTTTCGGCTCAGGGTCGTGATCTCACAGTTCGTGGGTTCGAGCCCTCTGCTGATAGCGCGGACCCTGTTTGGGATTCTCTGTCTTCCTCTCTCTCTGCCTTCTTCCACCCCCTCAAACGTAAATAAATAAACATAAAAAAAAAAAGATTTCGGTGAGTTGAGATAATTACGTATTGTGGGTTTTTGTTAAGTAGAGATGTGTGAATGTGTGTGTTGCTGTCGTATCCTGAACAGCATTAGAACATTCCTACTTTAATTGGATCACAAGTGGTTTGTGTTTATGGAGTAGGTTTAGGTACTGTGAATATTGTCAGTATTCTTGCCAAATGATCTACAAAATTCTAGAAGATACTAATACTTGACTTTTATACAGCACTTCATATGTGCCTGGTATTTTTCTACAGGCTTCATAGGGATTAATTCACCCTACTACATATGTGCTAGCTTTCACCTGCCTTCGATAGGTGAGGGACGGGTCCTCAGAGAGGGCAGTGCAAATGTTGCAGGCCAGAACATAGTGTCTGAGACCAGGTTTGGTGTCCTAATCTGAACCCCAGTCCCTGTGATCTGTTGTCGTATGGCTAATGCTAGAATTCATACAGAGCCAAAAGTCCCCAGAGTGGACTACTAAGGCCGTCATTCCCATTGTTGTTTTTTATAATTTTTAAAAATATGTATTTATTTTTGAGAGAGAGAGAGAGAGAGAGAGAGACAGAGCATGAGTGGGAGAGGGGCAGAGAGAGAGGGAGACACAGAATCCTAAGCAGGCTCCAGGCTCCGAGCTGTCAGCATAGAACCCAACACTGGGCTCGAACCCATGAAACTGAGAATATGACCTGAGCCTAAACCAACACTCAGATGCTTAACCTTCTGAGCCACCCAGTCGCCCTCGTATGAACCTTGTTTTTGATGTCTTTCAAAGGTTTTAAAGACACTATTTTATTTTATTTTATTTTATTTTATTTTATTTTATTTTATTTTTATTTTTAGAGAGAGGGGCAGAGGGAGAGTGTGAGCAGGGGAGATGGGTAGAGGGGCAGAGGGAGAGAGAGAATCATAAGCAGGCTCCAAGCCCACGCAGAGTCTGACACAGGGCTTGATCCCATGACCCTGGGATCTTGACCTGAACCAAAATCGAGGGCCGGGCACTCAACCAACTGAGCCACCTAGGTGCCCCGTAAAGACACATTTTTAAATATATACTGGTAATTCATAAACATCATTGAACTCACGGCCAGTGACACTATAACTCATGCCTGAAGGAAGTTTATCCACCCACATATTTTCCCCATAAGGCTCATCATAGCTTCCTTGCGCTTAGAAGCAGTAGATAGCACTTCAGCACCATGCTTGGGGCTCATTTTAAGCAACAAAATCACCGACAAAAGGACAAAAGTGTGAAAAACATGGCACCAAATAGACTACAGTAAGACTTTTTTTCACTACTACCCTGAACCAAGAAGATGCAGCATCGTCTCACACAAGCTCGGCTCCCAGCATGTGCACTGGGTGACTGGAATGTTCGTGCATGTGCGCGAATGGCCATGGACGTGTACCGGAAGTGCTCGTCTTGATGTTACAAAATAATTCGGCAAACAGGAATAATGAGGACCCACTGTGTTTATTACTAAACAAGACAATTGATACTTTCTGGAATTTTAAGTATGAAATGGAAATCATCTAAACCCAGTATATTTTCGGAATTGGGGTGTGTCCAAGAAAATGATGGGTTTCTGCAGTAACTTTTCAAAACTTAGACCAAAAGAAATATGATTTTTATAATTTCCAGCACATAGTTAAATAGGGCTTTGGAGTTTCCTCAAAGTTTTACAAATACCTCACTGGGAAAATAGAGTATTTCTATGACGTGAGCAACACACTTAATATATAATCTCTATTTTTATGCAAAGAAATCAGATATCAGAGAGGTTATATAATAGAATAAAATCTCAAATCTAAATGTTTTGGGTCCCAATAAAATAATGCACTATGATTTTTTTATATTTATATATAAATATATATACATATATATATATTCATGTTATATATAAATACATGAATTTAATTATATATATATAACATAATATATATCATAATAGTTTTTCCACTGCGAATTTTTTTACTTACCTTATTTTAGTGATTGTTGAGCATCTCCCATATGTACATTTTTATTTTTCATCTTACATTATCTGATTTTTTGAAAATATTTTCTGATTTGCATCATATTCAAACATTAATGTTCTATAGCTCAATATTTTACCTTTTTTTTTTTTAATAATTTCAAGGTAATTTGCCATTTCCCAGATTTTAAGAAGCTTTTCTATTAGGAATAAATCTCAAAAGCTGATAATTGATGAACTCCAGTCATGTCAGGATTTATTCTCTTGAAAATCTCGATTTCACATTTATCCCAACATGTTTATACATGTATGTGTCTGCGTTGTGTCTGGAAGCACACGATGAGTGAGCGCTTATAGGATATGCTCAGAACCTGCTCAGGCACTTGGCTCACCAGCCGGCTTCCCTCTGCCATCAGGTGCCACGGGACTGCGCTCAGGGTGGTCTCTGGGTCCGCTTGCTCTCTCCTCCCCTCTTTCCTCATGTGACTTTGGATAAAAGATTTGCATTTATTGCGGTTTTCTGAATTTTCACATCTGATGGCGCAGTGCGGCCCCTTCCAAAGCCGGGGCAAATCTGAACACTGTAACAGCCCGTGGCATTTGGAACCATATGAAACAAATCCCTTTCATTTGGAGCTCATTATTTTGAAAGGAGAATAATTTAATTGAGTCAAACACTGCGGGGTGCTTATTTATACTGGAGAAAATGATTCACCCGTGTTACTGACAGATCATCTCGGGCTTTTTCTCTTTTCCTGTTGAAAAACTTGGGAGGCTATAATTTGATATTCCACATGTCCTGGCATTATTTAATAAATCTTACTTTATAAAGGGTAGCTCTGATACATAATTACAAGAAGTGAGTAATAGACAATTGAAGGATACAGTGTCATTTTAATTAGTTTTATTTATTCGCTTATTATTTTTTTAAAAAGTATTTATTTATTTTGAGAACGAGAGAGACAGACCACATAGGCAGGGGCTGGGCAGAGAGTGAAAGAGAGAGAACCCCAAGCAGGCTCTGCAGTGCCAGCACAGAACTGCGAGATCATGACCGAGCCAAAGAGCCAGACAGTTAACCCAGCTGAGCCCCCCAGGTGCCCCAGGGTAATGGTGAATTTTTTCTGTTACATACTCCCAGGAGATATTTCAAGGGCTTTTCACTCCTTGAAATCAGGTGCAGGGAAAATGTTAGCAGGTGGACAATCATTTACTAAGGGGAGCTCAGCAGTATCTTTACCATTGGCCGCAACAACGCACACGGAAGGTTTTTTCGATCCTTGGCTTTTTGTGTTTGAACGTCTGATGTTCGCGATTTTTTTGCCTGTTGGATAGAGGGTGTCATGGACCGTGTCTGGTGGGCAGTGTGGAACCAGATCATTTTAATGGGTGCCGCATTTAATGGGTCTTAGTTTCTGGGAACTAACAATTCTGTCATAACTGAAACAGTAAATGATATTTCAAAATCATGTTGCTTACTTTGTGTTAGTGGCTTCAACTGAGAGGTCAAAATTAACTCATTCCCAGACTTTACTCGTTAGTTGCTTGGACCATTCTATACTAGTATGAAGTTTTTATATTGTTTCGTTACAATTTATCTTTCCCATCACTTTGATTTAAATATTAAGACGTTGGGCACCCTGCTGTTTAAGATTATATTTCTCCCTAGAAAATGAGCTATAACTCCAGATGGTTCAGGGTAAGTCTGATTCTCCAAGACCTGTGGCAGAGCTGATGTCTTTATCAACTTAAAAATTTTTTTCTTAATATTTATTCGTTTTATTTTGAGAGAGAGAGAGAGAGAGACAACTTGAGTGGGGGAGGAGCAGAGAGAGGGAGACACAGAATCTGAAGCAGGTTCCAGGCTCTGAGCTGTCAGCACAGAGCCCGACGTGGGGCTTGAACTCATGAACCATGAGATCAGGACCTGGCCAAAGTCGGACATTCAACCGATTGAGCCACCAAGGTGCCCCATCTTTTTATGTAGATGACCCTACATATGATATTCGACCTCTTTCTTAACAGTTTATCTTGCCTTCAACTCCACTGACAAAATAAGTTTTCAGGCTTGAATGTGTTTGGCTTCACCCAACAAACTGTTGATTCCTCCCCCCCCCACATTTATTCACAGCCTTTTTTCCATTCCAAAAGGTGTGTGTTCGTTCTCTCTACACTATGTGCTCATCCGTCCTCTCTAGATTCAACTAATTTCCACCCTTTGAAGGACTTCTTCCTCACTTTTTCATCTCTCATTTCCATGGTCTTTCTATTGGACCCTTCTTTTAAATTCATAGTTAGGTCCCAGGATCTTCCATTAATTCAGAAAATAAGGAAAACCCTGATCGAATGTATTTCCTGTAATTGTCACCTCAGTGTCTCTCTCATTTTTATAGTCAAGCTTCTCTGAAGAGCAGTGTGCGTTTGCTGACCCACTTATCACCTCTCGGCCATGCTTCGGTGCGGCCAGGCTGGCTGCTGTCCATGCAAGGACCACAGCGTGGCCCTTGCCAAGAACACGGTTGGCATCGCTGTGATGGACTCGGGAGGCACATTTTATTGTTTACCCTACTTAATTTATCTCACTAGATCTGAAGGCAAGTGGGTCAAAAAAAGAACTTGGGCAGACATCCAGGTTTTTAGCCCCGGGTTCGTGGCCATTAAACCCAAGAGCCTCTTTGCTTTATTGAGGTATACTTGATAAACGTGGTTGTGTATACATATATTTTAAATTTTTTTAATGTTTACTTTTGAAAGAGAGAGAGACAGAGGGTGAGCAAGGCAGGGGCAGAGATAGAAGGAGACACAGAATCGGAAGCAGGCTCCAGGCTCCGAGCCATCAGCACAGAGCCTGACGCGAGACTCGAACCCACACACCGTGAGATCATGACCTGAGCCAAAGTCGGATGCTTAACCTACTGAGCCACCCAGGCGCCCCATGATTGTATATTTTTTAAGTGTGCAACGTGATGATCTGATATAAGCATACTTTGTGAAACGATTACCACATTCAGATTAATTAATATACATCCACCAACTCACGTAGTGGCCAGTAATTCTTTTTCTGTTGTGGTAAGAATGTGGTAGGAAGATCTACTGTCTTAGCAAAACTCAAGTGTACAAAACAATGTTACTACTCACAGTCACCATGCTGTATGTTAGATCCTGAAAGCACATCCATCTATCTGTAACTGGAGGCTGGTTCTCTGCCCAGTAGCTCCCCATCTCCCCGACCCCAGCCCCTGGTGACCACCCTTCTCCTCTGTGTTTCTAAGAGTTTGACTTCTGTTTGTTGTACGTCCTACCATGGCCTAAACCTTCCCATCACTAAAATCTATAGTGAAAATCCATCCTGACCTTACGGTGAAAATTCTCACTCAATATTCACTGGGACTAAGACCATGAAAGGGATTTCAGAAAACGGGCAATAGTGTGTGCTTCGTGATTTTTCTATGACTTGACATAAAATTCTTTGAAGGACCGAGAAATACACTTTCATAGGCATCTGACAGAAACATGAGTCCTTTTGGTTTTTCCCAGGCTTGGAAGGTTTGAGACACACATGTGTCCAGGTCCAAGGCATAAGGAAAACTTCCTTAGGCTTCCCTGTTCATTTATGTAAGCTCCCATTTTTGGTAAATTATACTTCTTCTTCAAAAGTGCTTTCCATTATAACCTTTTTTCATCTACATTTAAGACAATTTAAAAAATTTAATAATTTAATATTGCAAAGCATTTAGATTTAATTTCTGAATGTCCTTTTAGTAAGACATATTGTTTTTCTTTAAAAATATTTTTTTTAATGTTTATTTATTTTTGAGAGAGAGAGCGTGAGCAGGGGAGGAGCAGAGAGAGAGGGAGACACAGAATCCGAAGCAGGCTCCAGGCTCCGAGCTGTCAGCAGAGAGCCCGATGTGGGGTTCAAATCCACGAACCACGAGATCATGATCTGAGCTGAAGTCGGACACTTAACCAATTGAGCCACCCGGGCACCCCAAGATGTGATATTTTTCTAATCACAGAAGCAATTCACATTTATTTCAGAAGCATTGAAAATATAGAAAAACCAAAAGAACATAAAAGTCCCCCACAATCCCACAGCTCAGAGAAAGTCAACGTTATCATTTTAATGCATAGCTTCCTGGTTCTTTGTGGGGGTGAGCGTAGCACCCACTTAGTCCATACGATTTCTTTGCAATATCACAAAATTATTCCATGTTTTTAAGTATTTTGTGAAACGTGTATTTAGAGGCTGCACAGTGTTCTAGAGTTTAGATGCTGTAATACTTTTGGGGAATTTCAGCTGTTTCCAGTTTCTCACGCTTAAAAATGATGAGTAATTTGTAATTTAAAAGAGCTGCTATTTACAATGGAACATAATCATCACTTTTATTTCCTCCATGACTGAGTGGAAGAAGTTCAACTAAAGAGAGCTCTGAGGACGGATACGGATGTCTACGCATCTGGCTCTTTCTAAACTAGAAGCACGTAACTGAGTTTTTCCTAGCTGTTGCCAACTGGATTTCAGCATAAGAATTACGCCGTGATGCTCTAAGACACGCCTCATGTGAAATGGCTGGCCTGTACCTCTGGAGTGCATCTAATAGTTCAGTCCTTGGAAGACTGACAAAGTAGCCAAGTCCAGAACCCTGCATGAGAAGGGCTGTGCCATCGTGCCCCACGGCAAGTTTGTGTGGGACATGGGCTACTGTAGGGTCAGAGATGCCTGGAAGTACTTACTTAGAAGCATCATGTGGCATTTCTGCTCTGCTTCGTTTCTCACCCCCTGCCCCCCAACCTTGTGTTCAAGGTTACATCTCAAGAACGGCTTTGGGATGATGAAATATCACCCCTTTGTGGGTGTCATAGCCCGGGAGTCCTTATACAATATGACTGCCTTTCGATTTGGAATGTGCCTTCTACGTAGGTAGCGCTGGATTGTGTATAGAGCAGTGAAAGAAAATAACCTGCTATCATATGCCTTGACTTTTGGTTCAAGTTGTGTTTTTCTCAGTGTTCATTCCCTGTAGGTCGATGATCAGTATCCCATGCAGATTTTCCCCTACTGTGTGCCCTCTATGTAGCATTGCTTAGGAGTTTATATTTTATTAGCAATGACTTGCATTGAACCACTTCTGTAAGTGATCACTGTTTCGACGACCCCGTAGTTCTGAGGTGGTTAGATTTTCATACAGTCGGTTCAGCTAAAGAGAAGAGAAAAGGGTCAAGACATTCCCATGAGCATAGAGAAACATTGGTTTTCTGATCCCGGTCATTACGGCTCCCTCTTTACCTCCATTGCAAGAGCACGCCTGACCGCCATACTGGCTGCTAGCTGTGGGTGACAGAGTGTTTTTTACTTAATTCCGAACTCATCCCGGGGACTTGGATGCAATGTTTATTAATAAATCAAGCCCCACAAGATAAGAAATTCCTTCACAGTCAAATTTAAAGAAACATTCAGTCCTTAAACCGCATTGGAAAAGCACATTATCGTACCAGGATACTGCACACTGCTTGCTCGTGTTGGGAGGGCTCGTAAACACAGACCCAGAACAGTGCATATTTCTGGTACTTTCCTGTAATGCCATTGTTGTCATTCATGATTCTTGACACCCTCATTTCTTTTTCAATATTATATCTGTTACAACAACCAGATCTGGGTATTTTAATATTCACAGAAATATGATGTTAGGTAATTTAGTCTTTAGATTTTTTTTCATTTTCAGTGAAGATATTATGAGATATATATATATATATATATATATATATATAATTTCTATCTATAATTTTCTATGATATATTATATATATAATTTCTATCTATAATTTTCTGATATGTAATATATATAATTTCCATCTATAATTTTCTGATATCTAATATATATATTATTTCTATCTATAATTTTCTATGATATCTAATATATATATAATTTCTATCTATAATTTTCTATGATATCTGTGATATCATATATATACATATATGCATATATGCATATAAATACATATGTATAAATACATATATGCATATATGCATATATTTATATATACATATATGCGTATATGTATTTATATATGCATATATGTATATACATTTATATATATATAAAACTTAATTCAGAAAGCTTGAGCCAGGACTTGCCAAATGAAATCACTCTTTGAAAGACTTGGTAGGCTGTGTTCCCTTAATGATTGTAGTCTGTGTTTAAAAAAAAAATCCTAACACCTAAGAAGGTTTTAACTTTAAGAATTGTGTAATTTGCAGATAATATAACAGAATTTCAGGATTCCGTGTTAAAACTTGAATAGCTGCTAGTTGTTTTTGTGGAGATGGGGCGGGAGTAAGAAAACACACTGTGTCTCAGAAAACACACACACTTTATCCCCTGGTTTGCTATCATTCATGTGATTTTGGTATTTTGTCTGGTGGGCACATGTCATTTCATGCCATTTATTAAATCTTTGGCCAGTTGAGATTTAGGAGAAATCAGCAATCTGCATTTACCTGGCAACTGAGAAGGAAAATGAGGAGGAAAGATGTGATGTGGGAAAAGTGTAGAAAAACTAAGACACGTTTGAATTTCGCTCTGTCTGACTGCCCGGGGTACACAGAGTATGCAAGAAAACCTAGTGTGGGAACCATTTGGCAGACAGAAGTGCTCTCACCCTTTTCTGTAATAATTGAAGACTTTTACTAAAAACTTTGGCTTACAACTTGGCAGACTAGGAGTCAGGTGGGAGTGTATATAGGAATAAGGAATATAATAAAAGATAAGATAACTTTTTTGGCTTGAGAAAGTAAATTAAAAAAAAAAAAAGAAGGGAGCCAAGCCAAAACGATGCCATAGAAAAATCCAGTCACCATCCAGTATTTTCTGTCAGCCTAGAGGAAGTAGAAGGGGAATAAATCTGCAAGTAGTAACAGAAGCAAGAGAAGTGTTTGATGGCCGTTTCCACATGACTCTAAGGCTGGGGGCAGAAATAAAATAACGTTTCCAGGAAGCACAAGACAACACAGCTATGACAGCTGTGAGCCTGTGCAGCACGGGGCCCTCCCTTTAGAGGCCGTGAGGAGTAGGTCCAGGCCAGAGTGCTGCTTTCCACATGAACTGGTTCTCAGAATCGGCAAACATCGGTTCTAGAATTACGTCCTTGGTTCTGACACTCACCTGTCCTGCTGCCCTCATCCGTGGGGACACAGTTACCACCTGCCTCCATTCTTAAATAATGAAACTGGTAACTAAAAGGGTTACCATTGGGGCGCCTGGGTGGCTCAGTCAGTTAAGCGTCCGACTTTGGCTCAGGTCATGGTCTCGCGGTCCGTGAGTTTGAGCCCGTGTCGGGCTCTGTGCTGACAGCTCAGAGCCTGGAGCCTGTTTCAGATTCTGTGTCTCCCTCTCTCTCTGACCCTCCCCTGTTCATGCTGTCTCTCCCTGTCTCAAAAATAAATAAACGTTAAAAAAAATTTAAAAAAAATTTAAAAAAGGGTTACCATTAAAGAAAAGGGTTTGGGCATCCCCAGTCCAGGTGCCTCCTGATGAGGTCCTTACAGACTGTCCCTGGGACTCAGTCTAGCTCAGTAGTGCCCCAAGCACTTGGCCCAGGGCTTCCCGTCTCACTGTGACCCGTCCAGCAGGTGGAGGCTTCACAGTGCTCTGGGGCGGTGTGGAGTTCTAAGATAGAGATTCTGCAGGGACCCCAAATGCGTTTGACCGTGACACCTGGGAGACATCTCTTAAAAACATACTGTGCCATGAAATGCAGGTAAAAGTCGCAGAAGCTCCTCAGTGAAGCTGGAGAGGAGAAAGGACATCGATGTGTGAGGGGCTGGTTCCACCAGGATCCAGTGCCCTCACCTCTGTTACCTCCTCTGAGCAGGGTTTAGTCGACAGTGAAAATGTGCAGGGACAGAACTTTGAGAGCATCAGTCTGAGATTGGGGAGAGTTAATTGGAAGGTCGCTGATAACGAGAAATTCTCAACAATAGAATAGTTTAAGAGACTTCATTTCCGTCTCCTCTCCGAGTGAGATGACAGTCGGTCTTAATGACATCATTGCCCGGGGTTTTCACAGCCAGCGACACAACCAGGTGAGGATCCACCTGGGGTTTGTTTCCAAAATTCATGTCCGTCCCATTTCTGCCACGCTTCTGTATCTACTGCCTTTCTTGGGCTTTGATGAGAGTGGGGATTATTTCATAAATTTAACTGGACCCTTTAAATAAACTGTAAATACCTTGAAGGTGGCTTCTTTGCCTTATAATTTTTATACCACTTCTGCACCCTCATCTGAGAACTGCAGATACGAAGATGCGAAAGAGACCTCAAAACATGGAATAGGGTTATGGGATTGCAGAGTCTGGCAGGGACCTTGTCACATCATCTCATCGAAAGACTTATTTGAACTGTCCCAGGGGTCTGGGGCTGGGTTTGGAGAGGAAGCCACCTGTCCACCTGGCACAACGCCATTGATGGATCTGCTCAGGGATCCTTGAATCCTGACGGGTTTAACCTTTCCTACGGCAGTCAGATTCACCTGCTTCTTCTCGCACGTACTATGCTCTGGATTAGTACAAATTCTGATGATATTTTAGAACAAAAAAAAGCCATTCTCAATAAGCTGTGAGGGAGTCTTCTCCTCAAACTCAGGATAAAAATGGAAACACTATTTTCAAAAATATCTCTGGCGAATTATGTGCATTCATTCATTCATTCATTCAGTACATTTTTTATTGAGGGACTGCTGTGTGCTGTGTGCTAGGCTTGCTCCTAAGGATACATGAGCAACAGAGCAACCAAAGGGTCTTTGGCCTTAAATGTGGATACTGTGTAGGAGAGAAGGTGAGAGTGAGCATAAACACTAATTTGTTTCTTAGTGTATACATATTAATATATTTACATCAATATTTTTATGCGTGCCTCACATCAAATCTCAGCTTCGGGTGAGGGTTGGGATGGGGTAAGTAGGCTGTGTGTGGACCTCACCCCCGTGGCCCTGCGCACACGTGGACTAAGACAGAAGAGGCCCCTCAGTGGAAGCAATGCCTTTGCAAGAACATGACCTGAAATGCTGGTGAGTCACTCTGGGCTTAGGATGTGGTGATGAGAGTGAAGGAAATACTGATGTTATATTTTGAAGGTGAAATCGGTAGTAATGTGGGTCGTTTAACATCAAAGATGGAGAGGGAATTTAAAAATGACTCCAAGCCATCTGTGTTTGGGAAATTGGAAGGGGTGGTGCAAAGACCATCAGAGAAAAAAAGTTTTCTGTGGGAGGGCTATGCATTCCTTTTTGAACATGTCAAGGTCAGAATCCATGAAAGATCCACCGGGGGACGTCCAGGAGGCATTGTTTCTGGAACTCAAGAGAGAGAGTCTCATCTACACACATGGGAACAGAAGCCCTCGAGTAAATCAGGTCACCCAGTCAAAATGAAAGAACATTTAGAGTGCCTGTGTGGCTCAGTTGGTTGAGCGTCCTACTTTAGCTCAGGTCATGATCTCACAGCTCGTGAGTACGAGCCCTGCGTCGGGCTCTGTGCTGATGGCTCGGAGCCTGGAGCCTGCTTCGGATTCTGTGTCTCCCTCTCTCTCTCTCCCCCTAACCCACTCGCATTCGTCTCTGTTTCTCTCAAAAATAAATAAACATTAAAAAAATTTTTAAATAAAAAGAAATGAAAAAAAGTGAAAGAACATTTGAAAGATGGTCCAAAGTATACCAATTAAAAGACTGTTAGAGAAACAGGAGGCTGCAGAGAAAACTGGAAGAGAGGAGCCAGATTTAGAAGGCAAACCAGAAGCTGGTGCTGTCGTGAGTGTCCAGGGGAAACATGGCTGGAGAGTGTCCTTGTGGATGGCGGAGTGGGAATTAATGGGAGAAGCTAGTCATTCAAACGTGGGGAAGTAAATGCTAGGAAAGTTTCAAATTGTGTCCCAAGCTCAAATGCAAGCACATATACACTCTGTGTCGTTTCCCTTTCGTATGTGTATAAATATCGCAGTGTGGAACATTAAAACTGTAATAGAATATGCTAGACTAAAGAAAGAAAAAGAAAGAGAGGAGCTGATACCATAAGGCACCAGAGATAAATCACACATGAGGACCATTAACGCAAGGTATTTAGGGACAGAAAATATCAATTGTCCATATTCACAGTTTGCCGGTAAACAAAACCAGAAAAGGCTGTATTTTCTCTGAGCAAAGTATGGAGTGTTCGGATGAACAAAATAAGCCTTTTATTTTATGTATTTATTTTTTAATGAAATTTATTGTCAGATTGGTTTCCATACAACAACCAGTGTGCATCCCAACAGGTGCCCTCCTCGATGCCCATCACCCTCCCCTCCCTCACACCCCCCATCAACCCTCAGTTTATTCTCAGTTTTTAAGAGTCTCTTATGTTTTGCCTTCCTCCCTCTCTGTAACTTTTTTTCCCCTTCCCCTCCCCCATGGTCTTCTGTTAAGCTTCTGAGGATCCACATAAGAGTGAAAACATATGGTATCTGTCTTTCTCTGCCTGACTTCTTTCACTTAGCATAATACCCTCCAGTTCCATCCACGTTGCTGCAAATGGCCAGATTTCATTCTTTCTCATTGCCAAGTAGTATTCCATTGTGTATATAAACCACTTTATCCATTCGTCAATTGATGGACATTTAGGCTCTTTGCATAATTCGGCCATTGTTGAAAGTGCTGCTATAAACATTGGGGTACAAGTGCCCCTATGCGTCAGCACTCCTGTATCCCTTGGGTAAATTCCTAGCAGTGCTATTGCTGGGTCATAGGGTAGGTCTATTTTTAACTGTTTGAGGAACCTCCACACTGTTTTCCAGAGCAGCTGCACCAGTTTGCATTCCCACCAACAGGGCAAGAGGGTTCCCATTTCTTCACATCCTCTCCAGCATCTGTAGTCTCCTGATTTGTTCATTTTAGCCACTCTGACTGGTGTGAGGTGATATCTCAGTGAAAATAAGCCTTTTAAAAAGCAGGGAACACTGACTGGTATTAGAGAATAATTAAATGAAAATCAGTGAGGTAGAAAGACACTGCCTCATTTCGTGCAAGGTCTTTGTCAATGAATATTGTGTGGTTCACACAAAACCATGATATGAAGGGAAATAAATGAGTGGCTTAGTAGGACACGTAATATAAGCAAATTGCACAATACCTTCAAATTATGTTCAATTTACCCTCACCATAGGGGGCTCTTTACTAACGTGGAACCCATGATTTCTTCTCTCAGCTTTTTCTCGGAAACACTCATTCACCGTGGTTCCTTATGAAATTGTATCTTTTAATTGGATGGTTGACCTTTAATTATATCGTGGCCACTCATTGATTCAAACGTTACTCAGGTTTGCTTGCCAGATAATCATTGACTTGTCTAAAGTTTTACTGCTCACCTTTGACTTTAGTAGATTTGAAACTCATCCGGGACCCAAGAGAACAGTCCTGTGTTTTCATCTTGTTTCAGAGTGTTGTTCATTGTTTATTTTGAAGAATACTTTTCTCAATATAAATGTCACACATTTATTGTAGAAAATTGAAGGAAACCCATACATGTAAAGAAGAAAATTAAAAATCACTAATAATTCCATCGCATAGAGCTAATCACTGAGTATGTTTTGATGTGTTCTGTCCTCTGTGTCTCTCCTCCCCACATGCCAGAATTTACACAGAATTTACCTGATATGATGGTACATGTATGTATTGGTAGCTTTTCTTTTTATATACACTTTCTGCACATCCCCAGGTCCTAAAATTTTCTTCTACATGGTGGTTTAGTAATACGCAGTTGTGTCATATAAATGTCCTTATTTAAGTATTCTCCTCTTTTATTTTTTATTTTATTATTATTTTTTTAATTTTTAAAAATTTTTATTTATTTTTGAGACAGAGGGAGACACAGGGCAAGTGGGGGAGGGGCAGAGGGAGAGGGAGACACAGAATCTGAAACAGGCTCCAGGCTCTGAGCTGTCAGCACAGAGCCCGATGCGGGGCTCGAACTCACAGACCGTGAGATCATGACCTGAGCCGAAGTCAGACGCTCAACTGATTGAGCCACCCAGGTGCCCCTATTTTATTTTATTTGTAATGTTTTTACTTATTTTTGAGAGAGAGAGAGAGAGAGAGAGAGACAGACAGACAGACAGACACAAAGCATGAGCAGGGGAGGGGCAGAGAGAGAGGGAGACACAGAATCCAAAGCAGGCTCCAGGCTGTGAGCTGTCAGCACGGAGCCTGATGCAGGGCTTGAACTCACTAACTGTGAGATCATGACCTGAGCCGAAGTCAGACGCTTAACCGACTGAGCCACCCAGGTGCCCCTATTTTATTTTATTTTTAATGTTGATTTATTTTTGACAGAGAGAGAGAGAACAAGCCGGGGAGGGGCAGAGAGAGAGAGAGGGAGAGAGAGAGAATTCCAGGCAGGCTCTGCACTTCCAACACAGAGCCCGATGTGGGGTTTGATCCCATGAACCTTGCCATCATGGCCTAAGCTAAAATCGGATGCTTAACTGACGGAGCCACCCAGGCGCCCCAAGTATTCTCCTACTTTAGACATTTTATCCAAATTTTCGTTACTTTCTCTGTTTTTACAACACTATTATTCACGGTCATGGCAATATCTATTTCTTGTTAAATAACTATGTTTATATCGCTACACTTTGGCTTTTCATCTTTTGTCTGGCAGATGGGGATTCAGCTCTTGGTGCCACAGACCCAGGCCCTAACAGGTCTGCCCACTGCTAGGTGCCCGTCCTCCCCTGTGTCCCTTTAAACCGCTGTCATATGTGGAAACATGTACAGACTTCTCCAGCGTGACTGTAAATGCCATCCACACCAGTTTACGTGGCATTTTACAACTACCCTTTCTTTCTTACATGTTTTGTTTTCTTGACATGGGTGGTAACTTCGCATGACAGCAGGGCCACAATAAACATTTATGCGCTCCCAGCGTAATAATTATTGACCTCAGAATGCTTACAGCGGGAGCTGTAAAAATGTGTTCCAGTATCATCTCAACTGTTATAAAATTTTAAATGGTTGTAATACAGGTTTTGAGATTTTTATTACCATAAAGATTTACCATCATTTAAAAATCAAAGTACATTTTAATTATAATAAAGGCTTAATACATAGTTCCTAATGAATGAATGGATTCCCCGATGGTATTGCCTCCTGCATTATCTGCCAACATTCTAGCATCTGGAGAAAGTTAAATGCTTTTAGTTTTCTCTCTCTGCTTAAACAGTGGGAACCCATGGGAAAGTCTTTGCTTGAGACCAGAGATGCATGAATCTTCTGGTTCAGTTCCCTAAGTTCTCGTGATTGTGGGCGGATAGAAGCCCCACGGTCCCTTGGTTGGTCCGACTCAAGTACAGGAGGGACGTCCTGTGGCAAGACGATGGATTCTTCCTTCGTGGCCTCGTTCACTGGCGGTCATCCGGGGTAATCCGCTCTGTTACAGGTTTCTGCTGGTGCACACCCCACCTGACATCCTCCTTCCTGGCTGCCACAGGGCTTTCAATGATGATGTCTCAGCTGAGCTTTGGGAAGAGAGATGGCAATTGAATGTGTTGAGGTTTTGAGGTTTAACAGTTTCTTCACCTGTTTTCTTTGGTGGCATGAATATTTCAGAAGGAGAGGGGTTGCTTGCTGAACGTACCTCATAAAATAGCATCTCGGCTCGATTTCCTAATCCAACAGCAATGATAAATGTAAAATGATGCAGGGCATAGAGAGTAGGTGTTTCATGAGAACATGTGCTTCTTATTCCTGTTTGCATTTGATTGCCCTTTGGATCAGTATCTGTTATTCTTTTTGTTCAGTGATGTTAAGTTTCATTTTGGGGGGACTCTTACGGTTTTGCTTATCTTTTTATGAAAATGGTTTGCTATCTTTGCTATGATTTGTTTGAAGCTTTAGCAGTTCTTTGGAGTTTGTCCTTGAAGACAGGGCAGAATTGTGAGGAAGTTTTCTTTTCGTTTGCAAATAATGGCTCCTAAGCAATAGTGAAGGGTCTGTTGTGCTTTGCGGGGCCACTGGCTGGAGGACAGACTTTCAAAGAAACTAAGTGGTAAGTTACCTGGAAATAAGCGAAGCGGTTGGATTTTTTGGAGATCTCTTTCAGAAGTGCCTGTAAGTTTCTACTCAATCTTTCATCAAAGTATTTTGTTCCATGTGGGTTCTCTTTAAGGAACAGATTTGCAAAGAGTTCTCACATATACCTCAGGGCACATTGCCTTTTTGTCAGTAACGGTCATAAGACAGCGCATTCTGGCATTTTTTCTGGTTTGCCTCAGATGCTATACTTGAAGCTGTTACCACCATTGGGCTGCATAGTCTGGGCATGGAGCTTTAGAACCATTTCTTGCCTTTGAAATCATTTTGCTTCCTCATTGCTGCTTTTGTCAAATGTATCGTATGGTAAGAGTGAGGGGAAGAAGGGAAGGAGTCAGACCGGATCTGCCACCCTCAGCATTTCAAGGAGCTGGGGCCGAACTGCCCTTCCTTCTCTCCTTCAGCCACTGCATTCTGCCCATGCTGTTTGGAGCTTGCATTCAGGGCCCCGCCAAATACTGCACGCAGAGAGGGGTGGGTGACGTATTAGACGCTAGCCCATGGTGGTTTTACAAATACTGTACTTTTCAAAATTAAAAAAAAATTTAATGTTCATTTATTTTTGAGAGAGAGAGAGACAGAGCATGAGCGGGGGAAGAGCAGAGAGAGAGGGAGACACAGAATCCGAAGCAGGCTCCAGGCTCTGAGCTGTCAGCACAGAGCCCCACGCAGGGCTCGAACTCACGAACTTCAAGATCATGACCTGAGCCGAAGTCGGACGCTTAACCAGTTGAGCCACCAAGGCATCCCACAAATGTTGTATTTCATAAGATACTCTTTCTTTTTTGATTACGTTTATTAGTGCAGGTACAGTTTATTGAGTGGCTGCTGTAGGTCAGCACTGTGCTGGGTACTGCATACATTTATACCGAGGTTAACTGGCATCTACATTAAGTAGTAAGAGTTGGCTCCACCTTGCAAGCTGATGGACAGAATTAGGTGTTTTGTCCTCGGTCCTGAAATCGGCGAACAGTAACCCAGCACTCAGAGCGTGGCTTCTGTGACACCAGAAGAACTTCCCTCCCCTTCTCCTGTTTCCTGCTACCTCTCACTCAAACACTCCTTGACAGATGTGTCCCTGTTTTGCAGCTCTCTGAAGGCTGATACTCCACTTTCATTAATTTTTTTTTAACGTTTACTTATTGAGAGACAGAGAGAGACAGGGCACGAGCAGGGGAGGGGTAGAGAAAGAGGGAGATACAGAATCTGAAGCGGGATCCAGGTTCTGAACTGTCAGCATAGAGCCCGATGTGAGGCTCAAACCCATGAACTATGAGATCATAACCTGAGCCTGAGTCAGGTGCCCAGAAGCTGGGTGGCTGAGCCAGCCAGGTGACTCACCACTTTCCATTTTTGAATAGTGTCACTAAACTTACCATCTCAATGAATGCAAGATAGCGGAAATACGTCATTAAAAATTTATAGACTTCTTCTATTTCAGAAACCCCATTTAGACTTCTTGTTCTTATCTAAATCTGTGTTTCTTTGTTTTGAATGTGCATTTCTTGTTGGATAGCAACTTTTATTGTTCAGTTAATATGAGACTCCATGAATAGTTCAGCAGTGAATATTGTCGCGCTTCCCAAATACAGTATTTTTGGTCAAGTGAATTCAGAATATTTGGACGTTTAAGGGGTTGGGGTCTGGATGACACAGGTCCTTGAAGTCTTGAGAAAAAGTTGGGGTGATCTCACCATACAGTTCCCCGTATCCTTAAACTGAACGTTTGCAAACTCCTAATATGTGCTGTGACCCAAAATAATTGTTTGCGCATTATACATTCCTCTGGGACAGCCTTCATCTTATTCTGCTAGCACATAATGCAGAAGTTTCTATAGAAAGAAGAGAACCCATCTGCAATTCAAAAGCACAAAACATTCACTCACAGAATTTTCTATTTTTCCTATCAGGTTAGATGCCAACATTTTTATATGTAAGTGGAATATTTTGTGGCAGGATATTTGAAGACTGTGTAAATATTCTGTTCCTCATCAAGGTTTCGTTCAAACGTCTGCCTTTCCAGCACACAGGAATGTAGTGTTACCATCCCTTACGGACTCCCATTGAAATCAGTTATTACTCTAACGAATGCCGGATTCTAACTTTGACATGCCGTCTGCCTGGGTGAGTTGGTTGTAAGGAAGACCTGTATTCAGGCGTTCATGTGTCTGTCGATATGGGCATGCACGCATGGGTTCCTAGTTTCCGTTCTGCCCTGCAAACACCTGGCAAACCTCACCCCTGCCAGTGATCAAGGTTCACTTCATCACTGATGGGACCAAGGGACATCTTGTGCCGTCTGATAGGGTATGATGGGAAGAATATGCTATCCCCTCTCTGGTTTCCCTGCCAAAAACCTCGTAACACATATGAGAGAAGGTCTTGAGAAGACTGAAGAGGTGTCCCAAATTGGGTGGAACTAAAGAAAAAGGACAAGTACATGTGCCGGGGGATCGTGGGTTACGTCCCGGGCTGGGGAAATAGCGGTCAACAATACAGTTGGAAAAAGTAACACCAATTTGGGTGTGCACGGTGGTTTAGGTAATAGTAGTTAGTAATGCTAAATTTTCTGATTTTGATAACTTGTATGCATGAGACTTATCCTTATTCTTATGAAATATACACTAAAATATTAGAGGTAAAGGGATGTGTGGTGCCTGTTGACTCACTTTTAAGAGATTTGGGGAAAATAGTGCAAAAGTAGGAGGAAAGTATACATTGGCGAATTTGGGTAGAGGGCAGAGTATTGGTTTCCTGGGGTTGCCGTAATAAACTACCACAAACTGGTGTGAGGGCTTAAAGCCACAGAAATTGGTCATTCCACAGTTCTGGAGGGTGGAGTCAAGGTCCACAAAGCTGCGCCCCCTCTGAAACCTGCAGGAGTTATCTAGTCCATTTCCGGGGGGCACCTGCTGGTCCTTGGCTGGTGGCTGCATCGCCCCCCATATCTGCCTCTGTCTTCACCTGGCTGCCTTCTCTGTGTGTGTGTGCATCCCCAAAGCCCCTTTCCCTATAAGAATACTTGTCCCACTAGTTACTCCAACATGGCCTCCTCTTAACTCACCTGATGACATCTGCACCCGTCCTGTTTCCACATGAGTCCACATTCACAGGTACTAGGCCCCTGGGACGTCCACATTTCTTGGTAGGGGGACGCAATTCAACTCATAACAGGTACACAGGGTTTCTTGGCATTACTCTTGCAGCTTTAACTGAATTTGAAATCATACCAAGATAAAAAGTTGCCAGAAAGTGTTGGCGTATAAAAAGTGGTATTTGCTGAAGCCAATTAAGCAAATATATAGATGCCATCAATTTCAGTATTCATGTGTTAGAGAATCACTACTCAGTGAACGAATTGGCAAGTATATTCACTGACATTAAATTGTTACAGAAAGCAAACCAGGAAAATGTTGCTTACAAGAAAGGTGCACTTATGTGTTCATAGGTTATCTGATAGGCAAGAGGTGAGATTCCGGTCTGGGAGGAGGGGTGGGGGGTTGATGTATTTGAGTTCCATTTCCAATACTCTGGGGACATAGGTGAGGACAACTGGAGGTGGGGTGGCCTTCCTTAGAGAAAATGTCCTCAGGGCTCCCTGTGGGAACTGTTCAGGCCGCAACTGCAGAAAGTATGTGAGGAGTGGGCTTTGGCATAGATAACATCGACTGCTTTCACTTGCCCAATGGAAACCGATCACCGTATGACTGATGGTCTCAAAACCAAACCGAAGGACTTGCCTCACAGTCTATATCGCACGAATATGACATCTTGGTTGAGCTGTTCCCACTGATGCACGTTTTTCTTAATTTGGAATGCCTTCTTTCATTAAAGGATAATAACTACCGTCAGGATAAGAAATCTGACATCTGGTGATTAGGCGTAGGAATGTAAAACTAAGAAGATGCTTCACACGCACGCACACGCACACACGCCCCGGGACTTAGGGTGTTCATGGGCACCGAGTATAAACGAGAAAGTATCTATCTCTTCCATCTAGTCTCACTCTCACCAGCCTTTTAACGCAGCCATCTCCTAAGCCGTATGTTTTTATAAAGTACAGCATTCAGTTATTTAAAAATATTGTTTAAGCTTTAGAAAATGTGTGGTGATGGCTAAGGCTGTTGTTCTTGTATAATAGAACGAGTGCCGCCTTAGGCAATTTTTTTAAACATTTATTTATTATTGAGAGACAGAGCATGAGTATGGGAGGGGCAGAGAGAGGTGAAGACACAGAATCCGAAGCAGGCTCCAGGCTCCGAGCTGTCAGCACAGAGCCCGACGCGGGGCTCGAACCCACAAACCGCGAGTCCATGACCTGAGCCAAAGTCGGACGCCCAACCGACTGAGCCACCCAGGCACCCCCAACCTTGGGCATTCTATGTGCTGTATTTCAAAATCTAGTCTAACACCTTCCCCTCATCCTGCTTCTCATGCCCTGAAATAAAAGAGTGTGCTTACAGTGGGATACCCACACCAACACGTGGGGCAATTAAAGTTTGCTGTTGTTACCCACGTCCTGTACTGAAAATAGTGAGCCCCGTATCCACGGAAACACTGTAATTAATATGTGCACCAGTTCATGAGCACTTTTCCCCGGCTTTTATCCTCCTAGCTGAAAAACCACTTGGTGGATTCAGCATCAGTGGAATGAAATTTGAAATGTAAAAGGAACATTTCTAAAAAGCATTGAGGAATATCATGTCCGGAAGAGAAAAAAAATAAATATATTTTAGAATACATGTGTTTTGAAATTTCCATATTAAAAATGGACAATGTCAGACTGATACTTTTATTGAATCACTTAATGGCTCTCGCTTTGCAAAACTGAGAAAAGTTCATTCTATATTACTGAGTGGCTCAAAGTATTTTTTAAGAAAAACAAGTACTAACACAATACCTTATAAATGTTGCTAATTCCCAACCTCACTTCCCTTTCTGTTTTCTGGACATTAGACCATCCTGATGGTATTGTGGCAAGTCTCTGACATTTTGAGAAGTCCTATTTTTCAAGCCCTCACCCTTCAGTTCCAGTGGGATCCATTAATAACTAAAAGTGCACATTAACACTTGAGCCATTCACACTAAGAGTAATAACCAGTCATGAATCTTCTCAATGGTGGGGTTTTTTTCCCTGTTCTTGTTTTTTTTTTTTTTAACAGAGGTAAGATTTCAGAAGTGTAATTCAAGATATACCCAGCATCAGGACCCCTGATGCAGGTGGGGCGCTCACCCTGTCCAGTGTTAGAAAGAAGAAGAGGAGGGAAGAATGAGAGGGAAGGGGAGAAAGAGAGAAGGAGAAAGGTAGAGAGAGGGAGGGGAAGAGGGAGAGGGAGGAAGGAAGGAAGGAAGTCACAAACGTCCATCTAAAAGAGTGAAGGCAGTTGTGAATGGGATCCCATTCACAATTGCACCAAGAAGCATAAAATACCTAGGAATAAATCTAACCAAAGATGTAAAAGATCTGTATGCTGAAAACTATAGAAAGCTTATGAAGGAAATTGAAGAAGATATAAAGAAATGGAAAGACATTCCGTGCTCATGGATTGGAAGAATAAATATTGTCAAAATGTCAATACTACCCAAAGCTATCTACACATTCAATGCAATCCCAATCAAAATTGCACCAGCATTCTTCTCGAAACTAGAACAAGCAATCCTAAAATTCATATGGAACCACAAAAGGCCCTGAATAGCCAAAGTAATTTTGAAGAAGAAGACCAAAGCAGGAGGCATCACAATCCCAGACTTTAGCCTCTACTACAAAGCTGTAGTCATCAAGACAGCATAGTATTGGCACAAAAACAGACACATAAACCAGTGGAATAGAATAGAAACTCCAGAACTAGACCCACAAATGTATGGCCAACTAATCTTTGACAAAGCAGGAAAGAACATCCAATGGAAAAAAGACAGTCTCTTTAACAAATGGTGCTGGGAGAACTGGACAGCAACATGCAGAAGGTTGAAAGTAGACCACTTTCTCACACCATTAACAAAAATAAACTCAAAATGGATAAAGGACCTGAATGTGAGACAGGAAACCATCAAAACCCTAGAGGAGAAAGCAGGAAAAGACCTCTCTGACCTCAGCCGTAGCAATCTCTTACTTGACACATCCCCAAAGGCAAGGGAATTAAAAGCAAAAATGAATTACTGGGACCTTATGAAGATAAAAAGCTTCTGCACAGCAAAGGAAACAACCAACAAAACTAAAAGGCAACCAACGGAATGGGAAGAGATATTTGCAAATGACATATCGGACAAAGGGCTAGTATCCAAAATCTATAAAGAGCTCACCAAACTCCACACCCAAAAAACAAATAACCCAGTGAAGAAATGGGCAGAAAACATGAATAGACACTTCTCTAAAGAAGACATCTGGATGGCCAACAGGCACATGAAAAAATGCTCAACGTCGCTCCTCATCAGGGAAATACAAATCAAAACCACACTCAGATATCACCTCACGCCAGTCAGAGTGGCCAAAATGAACAAATCAGGAGACTATAGATGCTGGAGAGGATGTGGAGAAACGGGAACCCTCTTGCACTGTTGGTGGGAATGCAAATTGGTGCAGCCACTCTGGAAAACAGTGTGGAGGTTCCTCAGAAAATTAAAAATAGACCTACCCTATGACCCAGCAATAGCACTGCTAGGAATTTACGCAAGGGATACAGGAGTACTGATGCATAAGGGCCCTTGTACCCCAATGTTTATAGCAGCACTCTCAACAATAGCCAAATTATGGAAAGAGCCTAAATGTCCATCAACTGATGAATGGATAAAGAAATTGTGGTTTATATACACAATGGAGTACTACGTGGCAATGAGAAAGAATGAAATATGGCCCTTTGTAGCTACGTGGATGGAACTGGAGAGTGTGATGCTAAGTGAAATAAGCCATACAGAGAAAGACAGATACCATATGTTTTCACTCTTATGTGGATCCTGAGAAACTTAACAGAAACCCATGGGGGAGGGGAAGGAAAAAAAAAAAGAGGTTAGAGTGGGAAAGAGCCAAAGCATAAGAGACTCTTAAAAACTGAGAACAAACTGAGGGTTGATGGGGGGTGGGAGGGAGGGGAGGGTGGATGATGGGTATTGAGGAGGGCACCTTTTGGGATGAGCACTGAGTGTTGTATGGAAACCAATTTGACAATAAATTTCATATATTGAAAAAAAAAGAGTGAAGGCAGGAAATTTAAGTATGCATATAGTGATTTTGTAATTTTATTCATGCACCCTTGAAAATAAAGGTCAGGAAATTTAGTTAAAAAGAATTTAGCTAAAAATTATAGTTCTCTGCCTTAATTTGTAATAATTAGCTTAAGTTCAGTTTTTGGCTCCTTATTTTTCAGTTTGTGTCACTCAATCTTTTTTCAGTGCCTTGTATGTGCCAGGCACTGAGGCAGGTTGGGGGAGGGGGTGCAGATAATGGGGACTAAACTCCGATCTTTGATGAGGGAAGTTCCTGCCCCCAGGGAAGATGGGCTTCTGTACAGGGAACCCCTGAGAGTTCAGCGATGCAGACTGCTGAGTGACAATTGGGTGGGAATTGAAGCGAAGGAGCCCCGCGACTATTTTCAGCATCAGAGGTCACCTTCAGACTTGTTTTGAAAGAGCCTCATTACTTCTTGTAGAGTAGAACGTATTCTCTTGAAGTGCACAGTGTCCCTCAGCACCAGGTTGTGTCCTACTTATTTCTGTTGTTATTGACGATACATGATGATATGTATATTCGCTGTTGCCTTGGGTCCAGATGTTTGGCGTAGATAAGGTTATATTGGAAACATTTATGCATTGGGAAAAGAGAATAACTAGATTTACTTCTGCCTATTAGTATTGAAATCAATAATGAGACCCTGTAGTTCTCTCTTAATTGGCTCTTTAACAATTGATCCTTGGGTACGTATGCGAAATCTTATTCTCCTGGATGGCCACTAAAGGAAAGGAATCATTAACAAAGGCTACTGAACAATGTTGCCTCGAAGAATTTCTTTTCAAACTCTGAATAACTAAAAATATTAAATGCACTACGAAGACTTAGTTTGAAGTTTTCAGGACCTTAAAAGCACATGCTTCCTTACCAAAGTGAAAATCTGAAATATATAACTTAATTTGTTCAAATAGAGGAGTATCTTCATGTGGTTACAGAAAATATAACGTGGCACACTCAAGATGGTGAGGTGAGTGGCATAGTTTATTCAGGGCAGATATTAAGAGGTACGCTATTTTGCCACTTTGGCCTATTTTTTTTTAATTTTTTTTTAACGTTTATTTATTTTTGAGACAGAGAGAGACAGAGCATGAATGGGGGAGGGTCAGAGAGAGGGAGACACAGAATCTGAAACAGGCTCCAGGTTCTGAGCTGTCAGCACAGAGCCCGATGCGGGGCTCGAACTCACGGACCGCGAGATCATGACCTGAGCCGAAGTCGGATGCTTAACCGACTGAGCCACCCAGGCGCCCCAACTTTGGCCTATTTTTACTTCCGTGTTTACAATGTCTCCAGAGTAGCCCTTTGGAAAACCTGTGTGGACTTGGTAATGTATAGGAAGGTTGTTTATTGAATATACATCTAGAATCACCGAGGGCAAAATCCCACATTGTAGTATATAAGATTATGAATGTTATATACCTTTTTATGTAACGTGCACTTGGACAGTATATGAACTTTATAAATATGGCGTCACAGACTTGTATTCAGTAAAAAGAATAGGGGAAGACATTCATTCGTCTGGCCTGAGTTCAGTGAACTCATCCCTTGGTCAGTGGTATGTGCTTGTGCCATGTCCTTGGAGAAAAGGGAAAGTAAAACCATCATTGTGTTTAAGCTGGGATGGGCGGGAGGGAAACATGCATCCTCAGAGGTGCTTGATGAAGGGTGCTTTGAAGCAAAAAGCTATGTAATGGCCATATTTAATATATTCCATTAATATCTACAGATTGTGCTTTTTAAAAAAAATAGTTTCTGTAAAGAGAAAAGAAAAACAACCGGAAGCCACTAGCCCAGGCCTTTATTAAAACATGGTAGTGTGAGAACAGCTCTCCGATGACTTTCTGTAGAGAGCAAAGTGCTTGAAGAGCTTATAGGATAGTTTGGGGGGAAGATCAAAGTTCACGGAAGAGTTCTCTATGGAGACCCTCCAAAGGCATGGGGACCTTCTGCTGTGTTAGAATCAAGGCAGCCA
Source organism: Felis catus (assembly GCF_018350175.1). Lineage (NCBI taxonomy): Eukaryota > Metazoa > Chordata > Mammalia > Carnivora > Felidae > Felis > Felis catus. The sequence continues at coordinate 78,778,077 of NC_058368.1, forward strand.
ATGCAGAGGTGTGGTTGGTTTCACAGCAAGGATCGGATATCTTGGGTGTAGCAAGAGGGGTGGGAGGAAGAAGCCGGGGCTAAGGCCTTGCCAACGTCAGTTGAACATTCGTAGCCTGTTGGGAGTTTCTCACAAAGTATTTATTATATTTGTCTTAAAAAGTAATTACAGTGTCCCACATGCTTCTACAGGGTTTTATCTAAGACAGACTTTTCTGGATCTGTTTCCCAACTAATGCAGAAGTGAAACCCGCTTTCTTTGTTACCAGTATACATAATGTTGTATTTGTTCTTTTTCGCTTACAGGCTGGAGCCAATGTCCTTCTCCAGGATGTCAATGGAAATATCCCCTTGGATTATGCCATGGAAGGGACAGAATCTAGTTCCATCCTGTTGACCTATCTGGATGAAAATGGTAGGCAGTTGCTGTGAAAAACTATAGAGAGATAGATTTAAAGACAGTGTGGTAGAATTACAAATGTATATTTTATCTATTTTTTAGGCACGCACACACGATTTCAGATCGATGTGGTTTCCCTAGATTGTGTAAAATGAAGTATTTTTTCTCTATATAGAATTTCATTGTTCCCCCCGCAATGCCTCGTTGGTTTAGTCAAGGCAGTTTTGCAAGGCAGCAGAAATCTAGAGGCCAAGAATGAAGGAACATTTTAACAAGCATCTAAAGTCCATAATTAGTGGGACCGGGTTTGTAATTATAATCTATTCTCCACTGGGAGGGCAAGGGAAGTGAACCAGCATAACTGAATTCTGAGTTAACGAGAGCGAGGTCATCTGAAGTGTATTCTCTTAGGAGCGGGTAGTCCTCGTGAGTGCCAGTGAGGGAGGACTTAAGTCAAGGGCAGCTTGCACAGCATCCACTGTTGGTGACACGTGGAAACACAAATGTCAGAAGGAAGTGCCCTGGTCATGTTGCTAGCCTGAAAACATGAGTAGAGCTCCCAGATAGATTCCCTCCCAAAGAATATTTAATTGCACAGACTAAACGTATAATTTCAGGAGCAAGTTCAGCATTGGCAAAGTGGGAGGTGTTTGAAATCCTGAGCCCGATATGGTACGCGACTGAAGAAGTTTGCCACTTCCCCGCCCCCTCTTTTTGTTTAGGTATAAATAACAACAAAGAAATTCCAGACCCTTCAAGTATGATCTTTTGTCAGAGAAGTTTAAAAGTTTTAAGAGCCACACAGTGCTTGTCACTCTGTCCTTCTCGATTCTAAGAAAAGCCCTCACATCTGCCTCTTTTTTCCCTGTGCTCTTTGCCTCCTCCAGATCTCTCGTATCAAAAGGTTTATTCTGAGGATGGCTTAGAATAATAATAATAATTAGCACTTCACAGCCAGGGGTTCTTAAAAAAATAATCTCATGAATTCTGAGAGTGGGTTAAGTACTGTTATCTTCATTAGGGACAATGTGAGCCATGAGCCCAGCTGTCCTACGGAAGGTCACCGAGTCCCGGCCGGGGTGATGGAGGCACCTCCCTCACTCCTTGTATCTGCTCCTTATGTGAGGGTCACATTCAGATCTCTGAACCTCTTGTCAGCGGCAACTTGCTGGGGACAGGTTCCATTATTGCTAAAGGGATTGAGACTTGAAGTTATGTTTGCACACCCCACTGCTGTGAAGTTTATTGTTTCGGCCTTTGTGAAACTTGGACTTCACCATGCACGCTTCTGAATTTGCACAAACAGCTCAGTTGTGTTATTAGCTGAGCCACTTCTATTAGCAGATTTCTTCCTTCCTTACTCTGAGTTTCTAATAGCCACGGTAGTAAATAGTTCTCTTTTGAAAACTGAAATGAAGTTACCTTTATTTGCAAAAGAACTAACCTGACTTATAAACCTTTCCCACTCATTCAAGGATTTTGTTCAATAAGAAAATTTGATATTTACAAAGGCAGTACTATCTATCTTATGCAAAGAAAAATAAGTGATTTTGAACGTGACTGAGGGCAAAGAAAGAAAGGGTGGCACAGATTCTCGATGGTTAGGAGAAAATCTGTCATGACGATGGCTGTCACAATCAGTTTGTAAAATACATGTTTGCTGGAACAGATTCAACTTAATATCCCCTAAATTTTTAATTCTGTTTTCCATTTGTCACTGCTGGTGTGCTGGCCTGTGCCTCACGACCATCTGCCCCTCCCTCGCCTCGTGCATGGTGTGCTCCTATTCTGCCTGGGTCCCTCCTACGTGTCTGTGTCAGCTGCCACACCCATTCGATTTATTCTCTGGCCTCCTCACTGGCGTGCTTTCAGGGTTATCTGCCATGACAGTGTGGGCTGACATCCTTAGACATTTCTAAGATTCCCTGACTTGATGCGTATTACCGTTTGGCGCTCAGTGTTTCAGAACCACATTCTCAGAACCAGGTGGCTGTCATCCTCGGATATTCTCTGTGCACCATACAGTTTCCAGGCTGAGTACTTAGCACGCTGTCCCATCAGGACCAGGCAGGTGAGGTTGTGAGGAAGTTGATTACATGGCAAATCGCTGGTCACAGGTTCTAATTGTACTGTCACCACCGACATACAGCATACACCCGAGCACAGCAATTAACCTCAGCTCACCGCCTGGGCTTCCTGGGCTAGAAAACGAGACAGCCACGGAGGGCTGGTTGAGGACTTGATGCATATTGGATCGGCAGAGCGAGGTGAGCCAGTTGGCTTTCAGAGAAGGCAACTGATTGCACAATGATCGAGCCAGGGAAGAAAGCACTGCAGGGGGGATGGGGGGAGGCACAAGGTGGTCCAGGACAGATGCACAGGTAAAGATATATACATGGATTCTTTTCACTTTGCTGCGCATGCCCTTTCTCCTTCCTTCGAAATTCATCCTTTAGAAAAAAAAGCTCACACTTATTCTCCTGAGCTCCTAATCTCCTCTCCTTAGCCCACTGAAGTTCAGCCTCTGCCGGAAATGTCCTTCCAAAGATGGCCATTGCCTGCTTGGCTCTCTATTGGCTGATCACCCTTCCTTTCTCCCGCCTGTGTTCCCTCATCGCCCTGTAGTGTTCCCTTGACTTCCATCACACTCTCCCGCGAAACCTCGCTCACCTGCAGTGATCATTCCATACCGTCCTCCATTCTCTTTGAGCTCCCACTTACTTCCTTTGGAAGTGTGACCGCACAGGCAGATGCCAGAATGTTCTCTAGTTCATCTCACCCTGTTCCTTGTGTTGTGACCGCCTGCCTGCTCCCAAGATTACTCCTGTGGCTCAGATCTCTTAGAAGACCTTCTGCCTTGTCGTGTGCACTGTTCTTAAATATCTTGCCTTGGATATCAGGCGGTTTGGGATAACATACCCAATATTGAAGTTTCATACCCTACCAAGAGTCCATTTTACCCTTATGACCAGGAATCCAAGCATCTGAATGTCACTTCTCTTTTCCTAAATCCCTCACATCGAATTGTCGCCAAATTTTATGGATTCTCCTTCCTTGGTATCCCTGTAATATGTCCGCATCCCTCACCCATTGTGCCGTTGCTGCCTTCGTTAAAACCCTAGGCTTTCTGTTGTGGAAACAGCCCCAGAAACTGGCTTAGTCTTCCCTGATTGTTCTTTTTTTTTTTTTTTTAATTTAAAATAGAGTAAGTTAACATACAGTGTAGTATTGGATTCAGGAGTAGAACCCAGTGATTCATCACTTCAATGTAACACCCAGTGCTCATCTCAACTAGTGTCCTCCTTAATGCCCATCCCTCATTTAGCCCATCCCCCAACCCACCTCCCCTCCAGCAACCTTCAGTTTGTTCTCTGTATTTAAAGGTCTCTTATGGTTTGCCTCCCTCTCTGTTTTTATCTTATTTTTCCTTCCCTTCCCCTGTGTTCATCTGTTGTGTTTCTTACATTCCACATATGAGTGAAATCACATATTTATCTTTCTCTGACTTATTTCAATTAGCATAATACCCTCTAGTTCCATCCATGTTGTTGCATATGGCAACATTTCATTCGTTTTCACCGCTGAGTAGTATTCCTGATAATTCCTTAAGAGACTCCTGGATTAATCAGTCCATAGTGACCTTGTATATTTCTTCCACTTAGTAAAATTAATTTGAAATGCCAATCCTGCACCACCCTCTTCAGAGTCACCCATTGTCAAGGTGGGAGTGTATCCCAGTTTGCTGGGGACGGTCCTACGTTGTGCGTCTGGTAGGACTGATGGAAGGGATGGTGTAGAGGGTTATAACAGCCTTTTGGCTTGAACATGTTTGTTCCTTTTTTCTAGAATCAGCTCCCTTTATTTGCTTACTCAGAGCATCCTTAGTTCCAATTCTAGAAACTAAGAAAATGATGTGCTATAGTCACAGGGCGGGTCACATCAGAGTGACAGACTACCCCCAATACAAAATGGATAATGGAGAAAAAGAAAAGTTGAATTGTTACAAAAAAAACCAATATTGTCTTGAGAGAGACAGTTAAGGAAAGTTAAGATAGGGTTTAGACTGACTTGATGTGTCAATGTGATTTCAGTTTTACATATCACCTGATGTTATCAAATGTACTCAGGCAATAGTAATTAGTATCACGTAATAACTTGTAAATTTCAAGCAAATAATTTTTTTCTTATTTCCTAAATATTTCCTAAATGTGTTCATTTCAAAAAAAATTAATGAAGTCCTGTCAAAATAATAAATCCAATCAGGACCTGTATTAGTTTTTTTTTTCAGAGAACAGGATGAAAATAAAACTTAATTTCTTTTAAAAAAGACAGACTTGGCCTATTTTCCATTATAAAATTTTTTTTTCAACGTTTTTTATTTATTTTTGGGACAGAGAGAGACAGAGCATGAACGGGGGAGGGGCAGAGAGAGAGGGAGACACAGAATCGGAAACAGGCTCCAGGCTCCGAGCCATCAGCCCAGAGCCTGACACGGGGCTCGAACTCACGGACCGCGAGATCGTGACCTGGCTGAAGTCGGACGCTTAACCGACTGCACCACCCAGGCGCCCCTATTTTCCATTATAAAATAGGCTTATTATGGTCTGTTGGTTATATTTTTCCCGGAGTAGCTTAAGACTTTTGAGCAAGAAGAGAGGGAATTTCTGTTCCATTGTCTTGCTGAAAATAGATTTCTGCTTATTTCCTAAACATATAACAAAAATCTAAAATCGCATCTTACGTGGTATCATATTTGACTCAAAATGAAGTTTTAAAATAGTAAGATACAATATCATAATATTCCCCTCTGATACCTTCACAACAGTGGCTGAAATAGATTGTTTTCTCATGACATGTGGTAAATGAGTGATTTCTAATCTGCTTTAATGTGTCTTTTATCACTGAGCTCTATTCTTCTACAGCTCAATTTTAATGATGTGTGCAAATGATTCTCTAAAAGATACGTACCACTCCAGTAAACACTGCAGTGTTATAGAACTTAGAATAACGTAGCCATCAGATTCTTCGACTTCAGTGTGCAAAATTGAACACTGACATTTGAGAAATAGTATTTTCCAGAATTAACTCACACGTCAAATTCGACAATCCTAAAAATGAGAATAGAGTGATAGTTTTAGTTGGTTCTTAACAAAACTCAAAGCAACTCTTAGGGAAATCTGTTAGTTCTTCCGAAATGGCGTGTGGAAATTTCAAAGCTGGTAATTGGTTCCCCCCTCCCATCCCCCTAGTGAAATGGGTTTGCTTTGGACAGAGTATTTGAAACAAACCACATTATTCAAATAGCGCATTTTACTTTTTTCTGTTTGGGTCTTGCCTGCCTCCTTATTGCAAAGAAAAACAACGAATGCATGGCATACAGCCCATGTAATAGAAAGCTGACTACAAAGTACAGCTCACGTCTAGCGAGTACTTGCTCGATTCAGCAAGACGAATACTGTGTTATGTGCTCGATGTGTTGTCATTTGTCCTCATAACCACTGGTGAAGCAAAAACTATCAGCCCCATTTTGCAGATGGAAGAACTGAGGCAGAAGATGAGTTACCTGTTCCCATTGGCACTAGTATAAAATAGACCTATTATATTATTATACTTATTATATTATGTTAATAAAATATGCATAATATATGTGGAATATATAATATCTTATACTTATTACTACTATTATTACTAATAGTAATAGAAGACACGACACTAAAATCCGGGAAGCCTGACCCCCAGTGTTCATCCGGGATTTGAGAGAGAGCTGGACCAGGGGGCGGAGGTTCCAGGCTCTAAGGGGAAAATGAAGGCACATGGGCAACGGGTTGAATGATCTCTGCCCCATGGACAGATCTCTTAAGTAGTGAGTGTAGCTGCACTTCTTTGGGATATATATCATTCCCTGAGTGACCATGGATGCAGAAGACCAGAGAGGTTACATACCTTTCCCAAAGTCAGCCCGGAGAGGTCAGGCACAGGCTGGCATGGACAGAAGGAACACTTTGGCATTGGTGCTTGGGTCCCCTGTGCCGACCCAGCCTCCCTGTTTGTGGCAAGGACTGAGTCACATGAGAGAGAGAGAATCAGGGAGGTGGCTGATTTCTAGCAGCCACTGGCTGAGAGGCAGGTGTTAATCATCATCATCGTCATCATCATCATCATCATCATCATACTTTCACTGAGAATAAGGTGGATTATTTCCCCTTAGTAAACACCTGTTATGTCCAGAAACCAATCCTGGGAACGGGGTGCATAAATGTGAAGGTCTGAGCTACCGTGGAGATTCACAGGAAAGCTTAGGTGAGAATAAATGCTGACAACAGGTGCCAACAGGAGGGGAGCAGACCTGACCTTTCCATGGCCCATCCCCCTCCTCGGCAAGGCTGACTTCCAGACTTCCCTCAGCTTCAGTTCATTTCTCTTTATTAACGCGAACAGCCATGAAATGTTTGATTGGAGAATCTTTTTACATTTAATTTGAAAACATTTGAGATCTGCAGGGAAGTTGTCAAAACATCCCTGAGAGTTCCCGTACACCTTCTCCCCGCTCCCCCACGCCAACACCCCACACAGACGTGGTACGTTTATCCAGAGTACAGAGTTAGCTCAGGTATGATGCTACTCACTAAACTACAGACTTTGTTCACATTTTTCCAGGTTTCCCATCAAAGGTGGTTTTCTATTCCAGAGATTTCTATTCCATTCTATTCTATTGCTTTTAGGAGCAACTATTTTGGCCTGAAAATTATAGAGAGCAAAAACCATGTTTTAGAACTCATTTCAGTTCCATTCAAATGGTTTAAACTACTTTGGGCAGTGCACATTGATGATCCATACTAAGACAGTCGAACGTTGAGGGCCTGCCATGGATGAGGTGTGATGTCACATCTTTGGGATAGAATCAGAGGAATATTATTCCAGACTATTTTCTAGCGGTAAATAGAAGGTGGGCCGAGAGAAACCATTATGCGGACTTTGAATTCAAGGCAGAAGAGGGGCTTCAAAGAGGAACACGTTGAAAGAACAGTGAGATAAAATTAAGGCTTGACCCCCAGCGGCTGAGAAGCATCTCTGCCTTCTGTTTCAAAGGCTGTTTTCCCCGTAGGCGTGGACCTGACCTCACTGTGCCAGCTGAAGGTGCAGAGACCCGTGAGCATGCTAATGGATGTCAAACACTTCTTGTCCGATGGCGGAAATGTCAATGAGAAAAATGATGACGGGGTGACTCTGGTAAGTTAATATAACTGGCTCAGAAATATTGCTGATGTAGAGGATTTAAGTTGATTTCTAAAGCCTGGAATTGGATGCAATTAACGTTTACAAATGTCCTTTATTTCTGATCATAAAAGTTCTACATATTTATCGTAAAAATCTTGAAAACGCGTTAAGCGCGCAAAGACGGAAACAGAAATCACTTATGTCGCCACTCAGAGAAAACCCAGTGTTTGTAGGCTGATGTATTTTCTTCACGCCTCCCTTCCATTTTGTTAAAAAATTTACAGTAATTTTTTAAAGTGTATTTATTTATTTTGAGAGAGCGGGAGAGGGGCAGATTGAGAAGGAGATGCAGAGAATCCCAAGGAGGCACCTCACTGTCACCTTGGAGTCTCACTTGGGGCTGGAACTTACGAACCCGTGAGATCACGACCTGAGCCAGAATCAAGAATCGGACGCTTAACTGACTGAGCCACCCAGGCGCCCCTGGAATAACTTTTAGGCATTACTTTGTCCGTGTGATTCGTTGAGATGGAACTTATGGGAGAATGTTTTCGTTTTTCATTTTATGTAAAACAAATTACGGGTCACTCTGGGGAATGACTTTCTAAATCCAAGTGAAATCCTGTCATTGCTTTTTTTCCACAGCTATTGGGCACAGTGGCAGTAATGAAAAACCAGTACAATTAAATTTGGATTAATTCTCATATAAGCATAATGTCTAGTCATGAAAGTAAGAAACATTTGGCACTATTGACTTGCACTGAGCATGCCTGTGTTAAAGTTAACTGTTGTGGAAGTAAATGTACTGAGGCTCAGAGGGAAGCATTGAGAGAAAGTAGATTAGCAGAAGGGGGTATGACGCTCGGAGCGTGGGATGCACAGAAGCCTCTGGAGCCAGTGATTCAGGTTCTACTCTGCATTTTTCCGGAGGTGTGAGGTTGAACACAACGATGGGAGAAATGGCTTGTCTAAGTGGATAAAAGTTGTGTGAGACCCGATACGGTTTTAGATTTATTAAATGCAAATCAAACACCCTGAGACCTCTGGATAGAATAATCTTCCTAGATACTGATTTTCGGACTTTGGACTGTAGGTTTTCTAAAGACTGTCAAGAACATAACTCCAAGTTATAAGCAAAGAGAACAAAGCGTGTTTACAGTTTATTGAAAAATCACATTCAAGTGGAAAAATACTCGAATTAATGTATTGAGGAAGTAATTTATTAACCCCAACCTGTGAACAAAATAATAATGAACAAAGCCACAAAAGCCCTTTTATCATGGGCTTACATTTCTTTGGGGAAGATACATAATATACCATATAAATGAGCTAAATGTGTAACATGCTAATAATGACAAACACAAAGGAGAAAAGAATAAGATAAGGACGTGCTGGGAGGTACACAGGTAAGATCTCACTGACGAGGAAGTTTGAGTAATGACCTGAGAGAAGTCTGCACACACTGCAGGGGTGCCCAGGAGCATTCCAGACTGAAGAGTGGTATGTGCAAAGGCCCTGAGGCCGGAGTGGGTGTATTAAGATTTAGAAACAGCACAGAGGCCTGTGAAGCTAAGCAGAGTAAAGGAAAGGAGTGAGGTAGCTGGACCGGATCCTGCAGGGTTTGTGTGCCTGTGTGAGGACTCTGCACTTACTCTGAGTGAGACGGGAACACGTGGGAGGGCCCTGAGGAGAGCACAGCCCTGCTTCACTTCTAAAAGCATCACTCACTCTGACTGCTGTGTTAAGGATTGACTGTCAAAGGGCAGGGCTGACACTGAGAGTCCAGGTGAGAGGTGTGGTTGGTGGTGGAGCTCAAAGCTACAGGAAGCTGAGGCTGTGGGAAGTGGCTGACTTGTGTCCGCGTGAAAAGAAGAGCCGCGGCGTTTTCCTGATGGCCAGGTGGTGTAGGAGAAAGGATGATTGCAGAAGGACTCCACGTACTTTTAGCCTCAGCACCTGCAGCGATGGAGTTGGCGTCCGGTGAGACCGAGAGGGCTGAGGACCAAATGAGCTTGGAGCAGAAAAGACAAGGACAGCTTGGGAAACACAGAGCTAGATGTGACTCTGAACCTTCTTCATGGAGACGCTGGGTTTGTGGTTGGATATTGGAGTCTGGGACTCAGGAGGCGTCTGGACTGCAGAATCCCTTTTGGGAACACTAGCATAAACGTGACGTTGAAAGCCTTGACCCTGGATAAAATCACACTTCTGACACAGAAGAAGAAGAGAGAATTGAGGACCGAGCCACGATGCTTAGGAAGGAGAGGAAGATCCAGAAATAAGACTGGAAGGAGAAACTCTCAAGATAGGAGGAAAACCAAGAGAATGAGATGTCCCAGGAGCCAAGGAAAGGAAGTATGATGATGATGAGGAGGAGGAGGAGGGGGAGAAGGAGGGTGTGTGTGTGGGGGGGGAACGGTTAACTATCAGATAACCACTGAGAGGTCAAGTGACTGGAGGTGGTGAATTGACCTTTGGACTGTGTATTGGGAGGTCACTGGTCTTTTCACCGAGGGAAGATGCAGTGGAGTGGTGGGCTCAAAATCCAAACTGTAGTGGGTGATAGTTCTTTTAATGCGTGTAACGCATCAATGCCTAACACAGCGCAGAAACCCAGTAGACCTTTGTGTCTTTGTTTGGCTTAAGATATTGCAGATTTATATGCCTCTAAAAAAAATCACTGCTAAATAAAAATTGCATAAGTGTTTCAAATATCGTCAAATCAAAGGACCCACGTACTTTGGTAGTGAAGCTATTGAAAGAATCAATCAACACAGAACAATAAATTGCGATCGAGTTCCACCATCTTCAATTTTGACATTCTTTGTGACTTTTTTCTATTGAGCAGAGAGCATAAACATTGCAAATAATTGTTGTATAATAACTAAATGATCATCTTTGATCATTGAGCTTTTCACAAGGAAATTAGTAGTGATCGGGAGGCTAGGAAGTTGTCCCTTGAAGATCACAGTGTTTAGCAAGCGGTAATGTAGTTTGATTCTTCGGTCGGAATCAATCAGTCTATCATGTTAATGACTGCCTTCCCAGAGCTCTCCTCCGGATTGTGTGTTCCTGTCTGTTGTTGGTCGACAGTAAGAAGACGCCAGTCCACAGATTTCCATATCCTGAGTTGGACTGTCGATTGTGGTTCAGAATCATTTCCCACACTGTCAAATTGTGCAAAAGAAGACAAAGCTGTCAGTGAAAGGCTCAATACCTTTTTCTCCTTTGTTAGAACATGCGACAAAATTACCAAACTTACTGTAGCTCTCTTAAAAAGATCTCTTGCTGTACAAGGATACCCTTTTTAAAAGAAAACAAAACCTGAGTAAAGGATACAACCCCCCCCCAAAAAAAAAGCCTTGTTACAGAGGATATGGAAATGCATTTCTGAGTTTGAGTGCATAGATGCTCTTTGAACATCTACAGTAATGACTTTCAGATACATTATAAAGACGCTGGTTCTTCACTCTTTTGTCACAGACTTTGATATATAACATCTGGCCTTGGGACGTATTTACTTGGTCTGTTGGAAAAGAATTATTCATGAGATGCAAACTTCAAACAATTTTATTTCTGACTCCCTTTGTTTCGTCAGTAGTGCTGGTTTATCCCTTACTTCTGGGTGAAGACTTAGCCAACGCTATCAGCTTTCTGGCCGCAGTTTATATCACGATGCGTAGCCTCAATTTAGAGATTAGAATGTGCGGTCCTTTATGACAGTGAAAACTCCCTGCTGGCATGAAGTCAGGGCTCACTGGTCTTTTTATGTCCTATTACTTTCTAACCCCCCTGGTGTAGCTGTGGATTCCTTGTCAAAATTGTGCTTTTAATGTAATAAAAATGGTACCCAGAATTACAAGGAAAGACAGTTCTATCAAAACATCATAATCATAATATTAAAATTAACTTTGTGATATTAATGCACATGCTCCATTATTAATGCACCGAGTAACAGCTTTAACCATTACCATGATTTTAGAGTAGATTTGAACCGGGGTGATATTTGGACATTTCTGCTAGGACAGCAGTGTGATATGACAATATTTCTTGTGATGGTAGAGAGTATCACAGCTGTGTACCCCATGTTCACCGTTGAAGAATTTGCTACATTTCAGTCGGGGTTAGAAAAAAGTAAAACTGTTTTCCCACCAAGTCTGCAAACCCCCTGAATCTATACACAGTTCCTACAGGGGCTGGTGGGTTCAGGCATTAAGGACCTCAAGTTCAGCTACATCTTGAACCTGTTCCTGGTATATCAGGAAGTCCGTAGAAGGGAGAGTAGACGTGATCACCTGTTTCCCCTTCTGCCACTGCCTTCTCTTCAGTGTCGCAGAAGTTGAGGGAGAGGACGGGAGGACACAGATGGTCAGGAGGTGATGCAGTAGGGGATGGAGGGCTTTGACTTGACCTTCCTTGAGAGAATGTCCTGCTCTCTGGGCTAGAAGCGGACCTTTCCTTGTGAGGATGTGGAGGTTCTTCAGATATCACCTCCTCACCATCATCACTGGGGATCTCCAGATGGTCCTTTACACCTGCCTCAGTTCTAGGGAATCTGAGGTGCTCCAGCCTGTCTCTCTCGCCCCCTCAGGCACCCCCCTGACACAGAACTGAAAACGAACACAGCTTGTCCCTGGAAAAATCTGCCCGCATTTGTTTTTGCCCCTGTGAACTCATGAGGGCCAGTGGATGCCAGGGTGTCTGCGACCTCCCCTTGCAGCCCACCGAGCGGAGAGCCAGCCCATCGCTGCCCTTACTTTTTCTAGGCAGGAATCAAAACCTAAGTGACAGTGTCTTCGCCGTGCCGCTGAGGACACCTGGCTTCCGTGGGCAGTCACCATAGCCAGGCTCTCCTGACGTGAATTAGGAAGGAACCCAGCCCCCCCCACCCCAGCACAGGTACACCCACATGTATGCTGTCCTTTTATCTCTTGAGGTCGGGGTCAAAAATAATCTAGGCAGTTTTTGGACAACCATTTTCAAATATATATATATATATATATATATATATATATATATATATACACATATATATACACACACACACACATATGTACATATACATATATATACACATATATATGTGTATATATATATATGTATATATATGTGGTCTTACTTTGAGATAGGATATATATTATATTCACACTCAGTCAAAACTATGGTAGGAAAAATCCTCTGTTAATATTCTGACATAAAAGTAGAATAGGAGAAGATGTGAAATTATTGGTTCAAAACCTGGACTCATTTCTGTAGGTGTTTGAATAGCTATTCCTCAAGACTAATTTTTATTTACTCCCAACATTATGTTCATCAAAATTTGGCATTAACCTTAGAGTGACCTTCCCGATGTAGGGCAGCAGAGGTCACAGACCTTAAATAAGACCACATTCAGTGGGCATATATTTCAAATTTCACACACAGCTTCTTTTTAAAAATTAGGTGCACAAATACAAGACTGAGAGACAACAGTGATGCCCATTTTCCATGTTACACAATAAAAAGGACTTAATTCTGAGTGGTGGAATCCCTTCCACTATACAAATAGGGGGAGAAAACACAAAGGGAAACCCTGTTATTATTGACTACAACAAAAATTAAAGTGAACATTTATGCATCAAACAAGAGCAGAATTAAGAGGCAGATAATAAACCAGGAATAATGCTTACACTGGCTCTTCCAAAGTGTTGATATTTCTCAAATATGCAGTGTTCATAGAAATGAATGAAAAAGATGACCCTCTCTCAGTAGTGAAACAAGTAAGAGAGTCATTTCACTAAAGGAAATACAACTATCCTGTAAATATATTAAAAGAGACCCATTGTTAGAAGTTGAGTACACTGGAATTATTTATAGTTGTTTTAGAAATTAACAGCAAAGACCAGAAAGCTAAGTAAGAATCTGCACACACAGGTCTATGTGCATGGTCTATGCACATAGGGACTGTGCACACATGGGGTCTGTGCACACACAGATCTATGCACACACAGGTCTGTGCACACAGGGTCTGTGCATACACAGGTCTGTGCACACACAGGTCTATGCACACACAGGCCTATGTACATGGGGTCTGCACACACACAGGTCTATGCACACAGGGTCTGTGCACACGCGGTCTGTGCACACACATGTCTATGCACACACAGGCCTATGTACATGGGGTCTGCACACACACAGGTCTATGCACACAGGGTCTGTGCACACGCGGTCTGTGCACACACATGTCTATGCACACACAGGCCTATGTACATGGGGTCTGCACACACACAGGTCTATGCACACACAGGTCTATGCACACAGGGTCTGTGCACACACGGTCTGTGCACACACATGTCTATGCACACGGTCTATGCACATAAGGACTGTGCACACATGAGGCCTGTGCACACATGAGGCCTGTGCACACACAGGCCTATGTACACGGGGTCTGCACACACACAGGTCTGTGCACACACAGGTCTATGCACACACAGGTCTGTGCAAACACAGGTCTATGCACACGCAGGTCTAAGTACATGGGGTCTGCACACACACAGGTCTATGCACATAGGGTCTATGCACACACAGGTCTATGCACACAGGGTCTGTGCACACAGGGTCTGTGTACACACAGGTCTGTGCACACACAGGTCTATGCATACGTAGGTCTATGTACACGGGGTCTGCACACACACAGGTCTATGCACATAGAGTCTGTGCACACACAGGTCTGTTCACACACAGGTCTATGCACACACAGGCCACTGTACACGGGGTCTGCACCCACACAGGTCTATGCACATAGGGTCTATGCACACACAGGTTTGTGCACACAGGGGCTGTGCACACACAGGTTTGTGCACACAGGTCTATGCACACACAGGTCTGTGCACACAGGGTCTGCACACACAGGTCTATGCTCATAGGGTCTATGCACACACAGGTCTATGCACACAGGGGCTGTGCACACATAGGTCTGTGCACCCACAGGTCTGTGCACACACAGGTCTATGCACATGCAGGTCTATGCACATGCAGGTCTATGTACTCAGAGTCTGCACACACACAGATCTATGCACATAAGGTCTATGCACACACAGGTCTATGCACACAGGGTCTGTGCACACACAGGTCTATGCACACACAGGTCTGTGCACACAGGGTCTGTGCACACAGAAAGCTGAGTCCTTGCCTACAGCCCTGGTTGGGCTGTGAGTTGGCACCAACATTCTGGAACTCAGTGTGGCATCCTACAGAAATAACTTGAAAAAACGTTCATTGTTTTAGAATCCCAATTCTATTTCTGGGAATGTGTCAGAAGGAAATGGTCAGAGATGCAAACATAGTGATTATCAACAGAACAATCTTGTATAAGATCAGAAGTGTGGCAAATACAGAAATGCCCGCTAATTAGGGATTGGTCAGGCGGATTATATGCTCCAGGTGACAGCGCACTGTGCTTTCCTGAAGAGCAGTCTGTTAGAAGAGTAATTTCCAACTTGCCATAATTTTCCAAGGCCGTCCTTTTCCAGTCGTCCTGCCAAGAGGCTGTTGCCAGTTGTCAACCGAAACAACAACCACCTCTGTGTCTCTCTCTCTCTCCTAAGACCCCATATAATAGCGGGAGAGGAGTATTCTGAGATGCCACGGTGGTAAACACTTTCACATTTTGGCACCTGATGGCTTCCAGCAATAGCGGCAAGGTAGGGGTATAACTTCCATTTCAGAAAATAGCCATTGTTTACACTCTAACTTAATGATGAGAGTGTCCCTGTAGGGTCTGTAGGCTTGCTTATGGATTCAGAACTTGGTTGCCAGGAGAATCGAGGTAAAGGCTCTAAGCTCTTGATATTTTACGATGATGAATTTTTAAAATTCTGTTATCTCTTGTGATGGTGTCAAAGTATTCAAAGTCAGGGTTTTTTACTTCCATTTTGAGATTGCCTAGGATTAAATTTGTCTGTCTCCAGAGAGGTCACTGGGAGCTCATGCTTTGGATAGTGTTTCTGCCGAGTGAACCAAGACTTTCCTTCTAGTCTTTTCCTTGAGAGCAGTGCCTGACGTGACAGGCTGAGAGCTGGGCTGAGTTTGAGATGGCAGAACCCAGTTTTGCTGAGTCGAAAGCAGATCTACTCGTAAGCAGTTCATCCTGTGAACTTGACATCGTTAGTATCAGGTGCTGACCAACAAATGGACAGTTCTTGGTGCATTTTATATTAAAAATGAAAAGCTTCTGAGATCCAGATCTTAGTGCACATAGTTCAGAGTAACCTTCGAATTAACTGATTATTCAATAATGTAGAATAAATTTAGGGGCAGGTGAAAGATTGATATTTTTTGGAGAACAAATATATAAAATTATGTTTCTCTAAAATACCTGTGGATATTTTATTTGGGGGACTGTTAGAATATTAATGAGGTAAGTTCTATATGTAATAAAGTATGGGAAGATTGATGTGAAATGTGATGTCTTAATGTTCATGCTTTAAATTGGATGGATATATTTGCTCTTTTGGTACAGTCAAGTACAAGAAATAAGCATATAACTACATACTGTACATTAAAGAGCATAACTAGGACCAGAGGTAGAAAAGCAAATGTTTTTGCAATATATATGTACATATATTTAATAAGTCCTTTTGACTTTATTGCAATTTTGTCTTTGTAATAAAAACAGCTATAAAATCCCATGATACAAAAACAGGAAGAACTCATTGTTTTTACTACTTTTATACTACTTTTATTTTTCCTTTCCTCATAGTTCCTTAATATTACGTTCAGGAAATCAGTCACGTGGTTACTTAATAACCTCATTTAAATTGAGAACCAGTTTAAGTCAGTTGAGCATCTGACTTTGACTGAGGTCATGATCTCGCGGTTTGTGAGTTCAAGCCCTGTGTCCGGCTCTGTGATGACAGCTTAGAGCCTGCTTCAGATCCTCTGACCCTCTCTCTCTCTGCACCCTCCCTGCTCAATCTCTCTCTCTCAAAAATAAAAATAACATTAAAAAAAGAATTGGGGGCGCCTGGGTGGTTCAGTTCATTATTCCAACTTCCACTCAGGTCATGATCTCACGGTTCGTGCGTTCGAGCCTCGTATCGGGCTCTGTGCTGACAGCTCGGAGCCTGAAGCCTGCTTCGGATTCTGTGTCTCCTTCTCTCTCTGCCCCTCCCCCACTTGTGCTCTGTCTCTATCAAAAATAAGTAATAAAAAAAAATAAAAGTATTCAGATTATAGTAGAAGGCGACACTAAAAGGGGAAATGGGAATTATATGAAAAAGCGCACATTGTCCGGATCAGAAGGTGAAGAATAAATAACTCACCTGTAAGCCTTTTTGCAAAGAAGGATGATGTCCGCTAATACCAAGTAAATAAAACCGCATGTGTGTTCTTTTTTAAAAGGTATTTTGGATCTAGTATTTTATTAGCTCTCTTCAAGCCACTGAATAAATTGTTTTGATGTCATTGCTTTTTTTTTTAAAGTGGCATAACAAAATATTTCTTCATTGCAGTTACATATGGCGTGTGCCAGTGGCTACAAGGAAGTGGTGTCTCTTCTCCTCGAACATGGCGGGGACCTCAATATAGTAGACAATCAGTACTGGACCCCACTCCATTTGGCAGCAAAGTATGGCCAGGTGAAGTGATTTCCTAAATTACTTTGAAAAAACCTATAATTAATGTATCATTTCTTATGTAATTTTTTCATTTCAAATTGTGTACTACGCATGTGACTTTTAATGGCATCATATTAGGAAACGAATAGTTTTACGGTTCAAAGAAAACATCGTCTTTTGGAAACATACATAAAGCATACATTCTCGGGATTCTGCGTGTTGTAGTCAAAACTGTTGGATAAATGATGCACGATTGTAAACATTTTGCATAGAGTGGACTTGTTATTTTCTTAACATTTCATAGTCCTTTTAATAGCTCACAGTTTCATGAATCATTAAAAATTCTATTTGTTCTCTACAGTTAGAAGTACAGCAAATTTGCATTTTGGTTTTTATTTTTCATATAAATTACATTTCATCTTAATGAATGAAGAAAGACTATCAGATATTTTTTCTTTGAATTGATTTTTGGCTACAGCTAATACAACCTGAGTCACTAGTGCACAAATTACTTTCTCACCAGGTACCATTATATCATGAAGCAAACTGACTTTTAAATGATTTATGTGGGTGAATATGACAGCAGTGTTCATAATAATATCAAAATCTGTTTATAAAATACGCCATATTTTGTGTTAGAAAAAGCCTGAGTACTACTCTTTGGGAAGATAATTCAATTTTACATAAATAGGGAAGTTGAGGTTAAACTTGTTGATTCCCAAACATTGGTCTAGGGTGACAGTCACACCCCTTAAGTTAAGTTCATACCAAGTTGAGTCTCTTAGATCCTAAAGGGTATGAAAAATAGCGATCATAAAATTTGAGTACTGCAGTTATTGAAATAATGGAAAACATTTGCATTTCAATCATTTTAGAAAAAGCACATTGCTTAGGGAAAGTCTTTCAAATTAATGAAAACATCATTTGCTTTGACAACATTTTCTGTATGAAAAGGTTCATTCATTGAATAAATATTTCTAACAGGCTATTTATTAAGTACTTCAAACTGTGCTTTTAGCAAGTGAATGTTCGTGTAAATAAATGGATAGATTAAGGGACCCGAGGCTGTAGATGGTGAAGCCATTGGGCCCAGGGGCCCCAGGTCCCCTAGATCCCCCTGTAGATCATAGGAGCACTGGGGGATCAATAACCTCAGTACACCATGAATACACCCGTGCTTCATTTCTAGCACTGTGGCACACTGGAAAACGCTGGGTGAGAGGTTTTGTCTTTAGTAAAACGTAGAGAAGCGAACATATAAGCAAGTGCTATTCCCTAGAACACTACCTGTTGCTCTGAGCTGAAGAAATGGTAATCAGTGAATTATCAAAACGTGCTTATCGTAGTCAGGGATCCCTCTGGAAGGAGCTAAATCCAGAAGTGAGGGATTGATAGCTTGGTAAAATGTAACAGAATGCTACCACAACTTAATTAATTAAGGCTTTCATTTTACCCAATTTTTCAACTTTTCTGATTGGACATTTAGATCAGGTATCATTTCAAGGAATAATAAATTGTTTTCCTTCAGCTGCTTTTATTGGATAATGTACTCTGGGGCAATAGGACTAGATTTAACAAGTTTATTTATTTATTTATTTATTTATTTATTTATTTATTTATTTAAAGTTTCTTTATTTAGAGAGCGAGCAAGTGGGGGAGGGGCAGAGAGACTGAGAGAGAAAATGAATCCCAAGCAGGCTCCCTGCTGTCGGCACAGGGCTCAATCTCAGGAAACACGTGTTGAAAACAAGAGTCAGATGCTTCGCCTACTGAGCCACCCAGGTGCCCAATTAGCAAGTTTTTTTCTTAAAGACATGCCTCGGACTAACTACATCGCCTCTTCTGTTATTGGACATTTAAATTGTTTTTATCAGAACCCAGTGTGTGGTTTTTGTTTTACTTCATTGTGGGTCAAATGAAATATTTGGTAGGAGTTGGGGTATTTTATTTGTTATTGTATTTCTCAGTTCTGTGATTTCCATTTGGCTTTTTTTTTTCATTGTAACTTCCGTGTCTTTGATGGACTTCAATTTGTTTCAAGAGGATTTGTAGTTGCCTGTTGAAGCATTCTTAGGAGAGCTGCCTTGCCATCATCATCAGATGGTTCCCACACCATCCACCTTGCTCTTGTTGCCAATTCATCATCTTGTCTCTTTCAAGTTGTGATGTCCTGATCTTGGCATGGTGAGGGGTTTTTAATTGCATTTTGGACACTTCAGCTATTATGTTAGGAGAATCTTGGTCCTACGTAAATCTTCTGTTTTAGTCAGCCTGTTTAAGTTCAGCCTGCAAGGCCTGGTCTACTTGAGTGGGTTGTGGTTCCAGTTCCAGTTTCATTTTCAGACCCCTTGAGTTGTCATTTTAGTCCACTTGGCTTATCTGATGCCCCTGGTGTTCTCACTGCTTTCTTCTAATTCTCCCAAAGGGTGGAAGAGGTTTTCCCAAGCCAGGCTACCTCATGTCTCTGGGTGAGGTAGGTGGATGTCCACAGGGACAGAAGACTTTCAGGACTGGGGGCCTGTTGGGGCATTCTCCCTCTTGCAGGCACCCCCTCCCAGCTGTGTTTGCCTCTCGTTGGGGAGGGGAGTCTCAGCAGGTTGGAAGAAAAAGTGCTTGATCTGACACTACATGTTAGCAGATCATGGTTCTGGACTCACCTGCTGTTGCTGGAGGGACACATTTGGAATGTGGGAGGGATGCATCTACCCAGGCCCCTCTCTGTCCCTAAGTCGGGCTGGGAAACACTGGGTCTGGGCTAGCCTTCGGTTACCTGGGATTCCTCCCTTCCGCAGGCCCTGAGCCAGTTTTCCTGTCTCCTTGCCTATTCAGACCTCTTCCTGGGTTGCTTGTTATTTCCAGGGGTTATTTTTTTAAAATTTTTTAATGTTTATTTATCTTAGAGAGAGAGAGAGAGAGAGAGAGAGAGAGAGAGAGAGAGAGAATCCCAAGCATACTCCACACTGTCAGCACGGGAGCCCCCATGAATTGTGAGATCATGATGTGAGCCTAAATCAAGAGTCGGATGCTCAACTGACTGGGCCACCCAGGCGCCCCTCCCAGGGGTTATTGTAATTGGCAGGGAGGATGTGGAAGAAACCAGGCTAAGTTGGTATTTTTTTAAATCTTTTTTGCAGTCTTTTTTTTTAAAGTTTATTGATTTTGAGAGAGAGAGAGAGAGAGAGAGAGAGAGAGAGAGAGAGGCAGTGAGAAAGAAACAGAGAGAGAATCCCAGGCAGGCTCCACAGTGTCTGCAGGAAGCCTGATGTGGGGCTTGAATTCATGGAACTGTGAGACCACGACCAGAGCTGAAACCAGGCATCAAGCACTTAACCGACTGAGCCACCCAGGTGCCCCTAAGTTGGTATGTTTTAAAGTGATGAAGAAGTTAATTTATGATTGTTTTCACATGAAACTCATCTGTGGGCAGAAGAGAAATTAAGGTGCATTTGTATAACTTCCATTATAAGGTGTCTGTGGGAATCTTTGGTTCTACATGTTGAGTATGTCTCAATGTGACCAATTTCTGACTCCAAGATCTATTTGGTAAGAACATCTAGACATTTCTGTTCCACTTCCTGGAAGCTATATGATTAAAGCAGAAAGAATGCGTAGCTTTCAGAAATTATATCCCTCAGGCAATCAGATGTAGCTCCTGATACTTTTCTCAGTTATGGGCCTGCAATTTCAGAGGCCAAGAGTTTGTATGAAAATAAGGAACTGACATTTCAGGGGTTCATGGGAAACCCTCCACTGCAGAAAGGGGAAAGTTCTGCCCAAGAAACTCCTTTTTTAAAAAAATTTTTTAATGTCCTTATTTATTTTTGAGAGAGAGAGCATGAGCAGGGGAGGGGCAGAGAGAGAGGGAGACACAGAATCCGAAGCAGGCTCCAGGCTCCGAGCTGTCAGCCCAGAGCCCGATGCGGGACTCGAACTCCCGGACTGTGAGATCGTGACCTGAGCCGAAGTCGGACGCCCAACCGACTGAGCCACCCAGGCACCCCCCAAGAAACTACATTTTTAAAGGGCCTACAATTAAGCTTTATTTGATGGTAAGGTGGTAAAAAACAGGATAAGAGTCAGATAAAATTTGTATCATGGAGAAAGACATGTTTTCTATAACCTTGATACAAGACTAGTGAATATATTAAACTGATAAAACAGGTTGGCCATGTGGTAAGCAGATTGGCATTTGGTTTTAGTAATTGAAAGTAGATTCTTTTAAATGTTAATTTACACAGTTACCTTTAACAAAAAGAAATAATGGCTAACAGATATACCATTTGGTATATATCAACGTATATACAAAATAATGATTAACCTATATACATATGTTCGGTATAAGATACATAGCATGATACCTTGTGTGCCTTGGTGATTTAAGAAACACAAGCCCGGCACAATTACCGCTGCCTTCATAAAGCTTGCCAGTGATTCCTGTCACACGCAAGCTGTAAGATAACAGGATGGCTGGCGAATAAGGCAGGGAGAGTTCATGGGTATTAGTACTCTCACCCCATTATCTGCCATATTTGAACAATTTGTCAAACTTTGGGTTTTCTGAGTCTTTGTTTTCAGCCTAGAGAAACAGTTACGAACTTAATGTGGGAAATATGATTCAAAGCTACATTTCCTTTGCAAGATGCAGAGTAATTCAGCTTGATGTTTTTATTCCTACTTCTCCGGTGCCCCAGTGATTTTCCCAACACTCGTCATTTACTAGTGATAAATGAATGGAGAAACAGTTTCCAATTGCTCAATTTATTCTTTCAAAACCAGCTGAAAAATATTTGACCCCAACTTTTAAAAAAAGATGTATATATTTTTTGTTCTTGCCTGTATTTCCTGGATACTTCCCTGCACAAGCACCTATATTTCATTCTTCCCATCCAAGCGATTAAGCCAGTTTTGTTCTGAGGACTCCCATGGCCTCCTGCCTGGCTCTGAACCCAGCTCATCCACTCACTGGCTGTGTGAACATAACAAGCCTCACTAATTTTTCCTCCATAGAGTCTGGCCCCAACGTCTTCAATCAATGGCAACCATCAACCTCAGTTAAAACGGGGATTTTTCTGTAGCTCAGGAGATTCTGGGGAATGGCAGAGGCAAATGCATGAGACAGCATTTGGGGTGTGTCCTAGTCAATTGATTCAGTTGCTAAATTTGTACAGACAAACATCCGACATAAAGGTTTCCAGAATTGCCCAGTTATAGTCTTCAAATGAGGCAGGTTTAAAAAGTAATGTGACATTTATCCTCAGCTTCTCTAGAAAATGACCAGTCATTAATTCACTATTTTCTAAACCCTTGCACATTTCAGCACCAAGGATAGATCTAAAGATCCTAGGTGGCTTTTCCATTTTGCTCCCTTATACCTATCCAGGTGGGGTCTCCACCCAAATGTAAGCTCCAAGCAGTGAAGACTTTTGCTTGCCCTCCATGCTATCTCTGTGTCCAGCAGACTAACCCAAGGAATTGAAAGACAGATCAATCAACCAAGAACTTGAAGCAAAGCACTAACACTCAGAGGCAGAGGGGGGCTTTTCTGTTAGAATGCATGACATCAGGGGCGCCTGGGTGGCGCAGTCGGTTAAGCGTCCGACTTCAGCCAGGTCACGATCTCACGGTCCGTGAGTTCGAGCCCCGCGTCAGGCTCTGGGCTGATGGCTCGTAGCCTGGAGCCTGTTTCCGATTCTGTGTCTCCCTCTCTCTCTGCCCCTCCCCCATTCATGCTCTGTCTCTCTCTGTCCCAAAAACAAATAAACGTTGAAAAAAAAATTAAAAAAAAAAAAAGAATGCATGACATCAAAACCAAAATGTGTGTTGATTCAGACTAGAGAGAAAAAAAAACAACAACTAAGAGATTTATATTAATAGATTTTGGATAAATTGTGTTTCTTTTATTTTGTCAAGAAAATACCGTACAATATAGAGGATTATATTTAAAATTTGTTCATCTGTAAAAATACCACTTAATATTCATTTTGGAGATAATATTTTAGAAATAGGTTTTATTTGAATATCAAGTTATGTGTATGGGAGATTTAGAACTCTAAAGGAATTTACTGTAAATATATATCCATTCAGGAAAAGAAAAAAGCTTTAGAAATGCTAACATTTTTAAAGACTGATGGCATTTTTAGAGACATTCATAGCACTTTCACTTTCTTATAAATACCTTACAAATATAAATACCTTTATGGAGAAGGTAACTCATAATTTGTAACAGTTTTTCTTATTGAAATTTATACTGGGATGGGATATATTAAAAAAAATTTTTTTAATGTTTATTTCCTTTTGAGACAGAGAAAGAGTGTGAATGGGGGAGGGTCAGAGAGAGGGAGACACAGAATCTGAAGCAGGCTCCAGGCTCCGAGCTGTCAGCACAGAGCCCAATGTGGGGCTCGAACTCACAGAGTGTGAGATCACGACCTGAGCCAAAGTCGGATGCTTAACCGACTGAGCCACCCAGGCACCCCTGGGATGGCATATATATTTTAAAACTCCCCTTTATATGAACTTTCCAGTGAGAAAAAAAGAGATGGCTTGTTCTTGTCTAAAACTGGGAACTGAATCGTTTATGTGACTGATGTCTTTTGGTTTTATAGTTCTTTTACGAGTCGTACATAAAGTAAAATTTGATTCTAGCCTTGATGTATTTTTAGTGCCCACAGTAGGATTGGTGATGCTACAGCAAATCATCAGAAAGTAACCGCACAAATGCTACATCCTAAATATCCTTCCCTTCCAAAGTACTTTGTATCACACAGCCTGTGTATATTGATGTTCAAAGGAGTCATTTGTATTGCCAGAAACATTTTTTTCCCCAGGTTCATAAGAATTAAGAGATTCTCAGAGAGTTTTGTTTTTGTTGTGTTTGTTTTTCAGATATTTCTTCTTTGCTGTGGGAAAACATAAAGTCACTCCCTGGTTTTCCTCCCACCCCTCTGAGCACTCAGTATTGACAGGCTCAGTGCTCTGTGCAGGCTATATAAAGACATGTTTATACGTCTTTAGGGAATCTCCTCACCTGAAGCTCCCAGTGCTCTACCTGTCTATGGCTCCCCAGACTGCCTTGTTTCCCTCTCACTGTGCAGACCCCCCAAGGACCAGTGCCCACTGGGTAATCTCTACCAACCTGCCCTCCACCTCCACTCATATGGGAAGGGAATCATCAGCTCCTTTCTCTAGCCCCAATGAGTTGCTCTCTCTATGGGTCATCATTTATTGACCACAAAACTGGGCATCATCCTTCCTCCCCCCGCCCCCGTCTCTGGTGCCTAATAAACCCGAGTCCATGAGTTCCCACCTGGGAATGGTGTGAGGCTATGTGAGATGTAACCACTGCCCCCACCCTGTCCAGGAGCAGTATCCTTATTCGGGGCCTGACCCACCAGCCCACCAGCACTGTCCCACCCCTTCTGCACATGTAAGCCTTGTCAAGGCAGGTATCATCCAGTGTCAGCACATAGCATCCTTTGCTGTGCCGGGACAGGAAACACCACTCCACAGTGCACTTTGCAAGCCCCTGTGCCTGGGAGTCCGCTTTGTTCTCCGGCTTCATTCCCCAGCCTCCCCCACCAGGTTGGAACAGGTGACCATACCCAACCACTTCCAGTTTCTGAAACATGCCACCATGTGCATCCTCTCATGTTCTTTGCTTTTCCTGAGATTGTTAAGTGGTTCTGTCTTACTGACATGGTAGACCATGAGGAGATGATGCTTCAGTGGCTGCATTGGCTGTGGCACCCCTATCTCTGAACCATGTCACTTACCATGGCGGGTTGCATCTGTCCCCACTGCCCTCCGGTGCCTAATGCATGCCAGCAGGGTGGGCAGACAGCGATGTTTCTCATCAG
Source organism: Felis catus (assembly GCF_018350175.1). Taxonomy (NCBI): domain Eukaryota; kingdom Metazoa; phylum Chordata; class Mammalia; order Carnivora; family Felidae; genus Felis; species Felis catus. Next base: position 78,803,146 of record NC_058368.1, read on the forward strand.
CACAGGGTCTGACCCAGAACGCGCAGTTCTGCCCACAAATGAGGGGGCCCGCAATGGTCCTCGGGTGGCAGGTGCTTGTCCTTCCAGCGCTCTGTGTGTGCACCTGCGCAGCAGGCTGCGGGAGGGATGCCCTGGGGGCAGCAAGGACCGGGCGCACACATCTGTGATGGGCACCCAAGGAAAACAGCACACGGGCAAAGGGAGTCCAGCCAGGGGCAGATGGCATGGGCAACACCTGTGGGGTAGCATAGGCATTAATCGAGGAGCAGGACCAGGAAGGTCATGGGGCAAGGAGGCTGCCACATGGGGGGAGAAGGTACCTACTCGGGAAGGATGCGCAGATAACTGGAGCAGTTGGAGAGCTTGTGTTCTGAAGGACGGACACAGGATCTGTGCTTCATGTGAAATCGTAGCGGGACCACACATGGCGGGGGGCGGGGGGCAACCATTTATTAGCTGGTTTTGTATGTTGGATCTGAAATCCTCCAGGGGATTCTGAGTGGGAGGCAATGGCTCATTACAGTGTGGAGCAGACACCAGTGAGGTACACCAGTGAGGAGACACCAGTGAGGCACACACTGTGCGTTCCGGACCTTTAAGGTTTCAGTGTCTTCTCCTTAGGTTGTGAAACGATCCCTTTTAGCGTCTCAGACAGAAACCAGCTATAGCCACTGATTGCTACTGTTTGACTCTTCAAAGAGGGAATTTAAATGACCATCAAGCAATTAATTTTGCTAAATTCATCCAATCTGAAGGACAACTCTCCAACGAATGAAGTCCATATCCAGTGAATCTTGGATGGATTTAAATTTCAGCTTAAATGTGTATTTTCTATTAGCCATTATGGTCTCCTTTTACACACTCACCACCACCACCCCCCCCCCCCGCCCACCCAATACACGCAAAGTCACCTTATCCCCCGGTGCTTTTGGTGATTATAACGGTCTTGTACTAGTGTAGATGAATTCTTATTGGGTTGCATGCTCGACCTATTCACACATGAAGCAATTTACCTAAAGATCTTTTGTGAGGATAAAACAAATGTTTTGGAGGAGAGTAATTGAAATTAGCACTGGCCTGTTTAATTTAGTTCTGTGATGTGCTTCCCTAATTTCTAATTGGAAGTGCATGGGAAATACCATCTCTAAAAAAATAAAGGAATTTCCCGAATGAGAAAAGCTTCCTCCTTCCACACACGGATGCTTATTTTTATGGGCCTGAAATAAAATGGAGTTACTTTTATTGTTGCAGATTTTTATGTAGGAAGCATTTTGCTTTGATTACTTAAATGCTTTCTGCAGTTCTAGTTGAAGCTGGGGATGGGGAGTGGTTTGCTGAGAGATCGCGCAAGTTTCTCTCTGGAGTTCTGGAAACCGTGAATTGAATTTAGAAATGTGAAGTTAATTGTTAGACTCTGTGATGGTCTGACGTTTTTGCAGAGATATGAAAGCTTTTAGGTTTATTAAGTATTTTTTCAGATTTGTGGAAACCAAAGGCAATCTTAGCTAAATTTTGGATTTTTTCCCTTCTTCTTCTGTCTTTTCTCCTTCCTTTTCTTCCTTTGTCCTTCCCTCTCTCCTGCTCTCCGTCTTTCTTTTCCTTCTCCCCTTCCATTTGGTTTAAACGCAAGCAAATCTCTCTGATCTTTAATATAACTAAACTCTCTTCTGTACATATTTTAGTGTCCTGGGCATCTGCTGTATGTATTTTATCGTTCAGATTTCAAGAGATTCTTTCTTTAGTAAACTGTGCACTTGGAAATAAAAATAAACTTCTAAATATAATCTCTCTACTGTAACGTAATTTAACTGTTACTGATGTAATTTGTGTCCTGGAAAACCAAACACTGATTTTTGAATTGGCTTTGGGAAAGCGGACAATGAGCAGACTATTTAAAATCTAATTAATTTTTTAATGAGAGTGCTAAGAGGAGCTATCATTGGTGGGTGGGGAGATGCCTCAGTGTGCCTGGTTGTGAAGCTCCCCATGTGGGGAGAACATCACAGCACATGTTACAAAAGCAAAACCCAAGACAGGAAAAGCCAGTCTCATTCGAATCCATATAAAGCAAGAAATGGAAACAAAAGACACAGATGGGGAAGGAGAAAGGAAGGTAAGAATGACAAAGGAATCAGGAAAAAATGGAAAAACTAGAACCATTAAGTGCATACGTCAAGTTGTTCACAGCAGCATTGAAAACACAAAATATATAATAATATATTTAATAAAATATTTTAACAGAAGATTTCTACACTGACGACGATGAAACTCTGCAGTGAGAAATGAGAAAAGAGCTAAATAAATGGAGAGGCAAAGCCACATTGATGTGTAGCGACAGTGAATATTTTTGCTCTAGCTGTGGAAGGCTGAATATTATCCCCCAAAGATGCCCACACCCTAATAACCCAGTTCCTGTCAATACATTTGTTACCTGGCAAGGCAGAAGAACTTTGCAGTTGTGGTTGATTAAGGATTTTGAGATGGAAAGATTTTCGGGGATTACCCAGATGGGTCCTTAAAAGCAGAGAAACATTTTTTCCTGGGTGAGGGTCTGCGAGAGGTGTGGCTCTGCAAAGATGGTCGGAGAGATGCAGGTTCAAAGGTGAGGGAAGGAATGAGTTGCCTGTAGAGGCTGTAAAAGTCGAGAAACAGATCTTCCCCGAGAGCCACGAAGGAACATACTGTTGCCAATACCCTTATTTCAACCTTGTGAGACGTGTGTCAGGCTGCTGAATTGTAAGATAATTTCTTTTTGTTTAAAGCACTACATTTGTGATATTTTTAACAGCCATAGAAAATTAATACAGTGTCTATTTAAAGCTATTCCCATCAAAATCCTAAACCCTTTCTTCTAGAAATTGAAAAGTTCATTCTAAAATTTATATGGCGACACAAAGTACCCACATGGACAAACTTATCTTAAAAAGTAAGAAAATGACAGATTTTTTTTCAAGACTCACTGTAAGTCTTTCACTTATGTGATTTCAATACTGGCTATAAAGCTACACTAATCAAGGTAGTTAGGGAATGAGATAAGGGCAGACAAATAGATCAGTGAAACAGACCAGAGTCCAAAAGTGGGCAGGGACAGATGTATTCCATTAATTTTCTACAAAGGTAGCAAAGCACTTCAGTATGAGAGGAAAAAAAGGTTTTTTTGTTTGTTTTGTTTTTTGTTTTGTTTTGTTTTTTAAGAAATATGGCTGAAAAACAACACTTTTGTGCTGGACCAAAATAAATTTGAGCTTTTATGTGCCATTTGTGAAAACTCACTTGAGGTGGTCCATAAGTATAAACATTAAAATGATAGAGCCTTTAGAAGAAAATATAGCATGATATTGTCATGACCTTCGATTAGGCAAAGAGCTATTGAACATAAAGAGTGCGAACCTCTAGAGAGAAAAAGTAGAGATGTTGCACTTTAACAAAAGCAAAACAAAGTGAAAATAACCTTCAGTTCTTAAAAAAAAAACATTTTCAAGAATATGAATAGGTGAGCCATAGAATGGGAGGAAATATTTGGGATATGCGGATCTGACAAGTGTATCTAGAACGTACAAAGAACACAGATCACTAATAAAAAGACAAACACTCTAGTAATAAGTGGGTGAAAAAGTCTTGAATAGACACTCCACAAAAGAAAATCTAAGATTGGCTACTAAACGCATGAAAAGGTGTTCAGTGTCCTTCGCTGTCATGGAAATCAGTAAAACTAGACCAAAATAGGACTTCATTCCCAGTATGATAGCTAAGCTTAAAAAAAATGACAAAAACAAGTGTTGGAGAGCATGTGAATCTAGCAATATGTAGATGTACAATTACAAAATTATTACATAGAATATGGGGCAACAGGAACTCTTGTTGGGGATGGGAGTGTAAATTTGAGCTCTCGGCAAAAAAAAAATAAATAAAAAAATAAAAAAAATAATCGGAGCTCTCTGACTACTTTGATGATGTCCAGACCTTTGCCTTGCAATTTCTGTCCCCTAAAGTGCTGTATCCAGAAGAGATCCTTGCACGTGTGTCCCAAGAGAAATAAATGAGAGTATCTGTAGCAACATTATTTGTGAAAGTAAGTGACCGCAAATGACTTGAATGTCCACTGAGGAGGGCAGACCAGTCGTGATAACATTTGTACAGTGCAGTTACATGCAGCCAAGAAAATGGAAAAATCTTGTTCACATCCACTGCCTCTGGTGATTCTCCAAAACGCAGTGTTAAGTCACGAGAGCAGGGCATCTATGAATATAGACACTAGGATTTCACTTCTATAAATGTCACAAACAGATACAACCGGGCAGTATGTAGTTTGGACATACTTCTGTACGTAGGGGTTAAACCTGTAAGGAAAACATAGCAATAGCCCAAAATTCACAACAGTGGTCAACTCCAGGAAATAGGGATAATTTGGGGAAGAAACACAGAAAGATACCATGAATGACCCATTTTAAAAAGTTGGACCCACTGGAAATTATTTCATTTCCCCTCTGTCAGTGATACATGTACATTATATGTATTCCTTGAATTTCTATTTTATAATAAGATTTAAAACATAGATTAATCTCTCATCAAGTTGTTTCCTTCTTAAAGCCTGGGAGTACGTTTCCCTATCTTCCCACGTGACTTTAGTTCATATTACCTGTGGGGCTGCCGTGATTAGGCCATACTGGTGAGACTTTAATTTAGAGTTGCTAAATTAAAAGAAAGACTTAAAACGTGCGAGAATATGCGATTCCTCCCAAAAGATGCCCTAAAATAAACCTGAAGGGCGTTAAGTGAGCCTTTTCAAAGCCTCAGCGATTTACACCTCATTTGGTAGGTAATTTTTTGTTGGAGTGTCTGTCACTTTTTTTATATAAGAAACGGAAAAAAACTGGCAGTGGAGGGGGTAAGAAACGTTTAGCGTAGGATATATTTATACGTTCTCACACCACCAGACTCTAAGTGCCCTGGAGGCCAGGACTGCGTAGCACCTACTCACGAATCCTCAGTATCCACTACACTGTTTCTTATTTCCGTGATCTTTAATGTTTCAGACAAACCTGGTGAAACTTCTTCTGATGCATCAGGCGAATCCAAACCTTCTGAACTGCAATGAAGAGAAGGCCTCAGGTAGGTGATCAGCATCCTGGGACCACCCGCAGTTACCGTCTCCTTCCTTTCCTACCAGAGTTGTTCATCCACCATCGCCAGAGTCAGCCTCTCCTGGCAAGTTCTGTGCACACGCTCGGTCCAAGCACTGTTCACAAACTCCTGTGCCCCGCCCCCCCCCGCACCTTTACAAGAAGACATTCCAGAGGGGCTCCGTGTATAGGGTGCCCTTGGACTTGGGTGCAATCTGCTTTTGAGCTTTAATTTCCTAGGCAGTGATTCCTTCAATGTCAATTACTTTAAAATATTTTGCTGTTATTTAACTAGTTTCTTATCGTTTCAAATATACACTTGTTCACTAGAGTAATATTTTAAAAATTCTTATTTATTTATTTTGAGAGAGAGAGAGAGAGACAGCAGGGGAGAGGCATTGAGAGAGGGAGACAGAAAATCCTAAGCAGGCTCCCTGTGGTCAGTGCAGAGTCTGACGTGGGGCTCGAACTCACGAACTGTGGTATCATGACCTGAGCCAAGATCAAAAGTCCCGGACGCTTAACCGACTGTGCCACCCAGGTGTCCCCTTGCTAGAGTAATTTAAAACAATAATAATGTTTTCTTCTGCACAGATAGATATACTGTAGAAATCAAGACGGACTTTCTCAAGCTAATTTAAAACTTTGAAAATCTTAATGTTACTATTTTTAATAAGTATCTTTTTGAATATTTCTAGAGTTCTTTTTACCACTGTTATTGCATATGTACATACACTAATTTAAAAAATAGATGCTTATTCATTTTCTAGCTTTTAAAATTTGACAAATATACTAATCAGTTATTTGTTTGTTAAAAATAAAAATCTAGGGGGCACCTGGGTGGCTCAGTCGGTTAGGCAGCTGACTTCGGCTCAGGTCACGATCTCGTGGTCCGTGAGTTCAAGCCCCGTGTCGGGGCTCTGTGCTGACTGCTCAGAGCCTGGAGCCCGTTTCAGATTCTGTGTCTCCCTCTCTCTCTGACCCTCTCCCGTTCATGCTGTGTCTCTCTCTGTCTCAAAAATAAATAAACGTTTAAAAAATAATTTAAAAAATAAAATAAAATAAAAAATAAAAATAAAAATCTAGGAAAAGTATAGCATAAGTAATAAAATGATATAAAATTTTGAAGGTAGTAATTGATCTAAATAACTTAATTCAGTTTCTTCTTATTGCTATACTTTAATAATCTAAAAGCACTTTATGCCTGAGATTTGTCAGTGGATATACTTACAGGTGTATGATTACATGACTAACCACCAGCTTATGACAAAATGAGAGTTTTTCTCTATTTCTTATTTTTTTGGAGTTAATTGTTGTTTAAGTGTATCCATCTTTTTTTAATGTTTATTTTTTTTTTGAGAGATAGAGAGCATAAGCTGGAGAGTGACAGAGAGAAAAGGAGAGAGAGAATCCCAAGCAGGCTCCCCATCATTAGTGTGGAGCCCAAGGTGGGGCTCGATCCCAGGAACTGTGAGATCATGACCTGAACCAAAATCCAGAGTCAGATGGTTAACCAACTGAGCCACCCTGGCACCCCTAGTCCATCTTACCTGCTCAAATAAACTGAAGATTTAACGAACAAAACTCTAAGATTGCTTTATAGTTTCTAACTTTAGAATCAGGCTAATATTAATGATAGTGTAGTAATCTTACCATTAACTACAAAAGCATGTGGTTTGTTTTGTTTTGTTCTGTTTTGTTTTTTATTTTTTTATTTTTTTTTTAATTAAAAAAAATTTTTTTTAATGTTTATTTATTTTTGAGACAGAGAGAGACAGAGCGTGAACAGGGGAGGGTCAGAGAGAGAGGGAGACACAGAATCTGAAACAGGCTCCAGGCTCTGAGCAGTCAGCACAGAGCCCGACGCGGGGCTCGAACTCATGGACCACTAGATCATGACCTGAGGCAAAGTCGGACGCTTAACCGACTGAGCCACCCAGGCGCCCCTGTTTTGTTTTTTAAAAAGGGAGCACCTGGGTGGCTCAGTCGGTTAAGCATCTGACTTCGACTCAGGTCATTAGGATGCAGTTCATGAGTTCAAGCCCCACGTCGAGCTCTGTGCTGACAGCGTGGAGCCTGGAGCCTGCTTTGGATTCTATGTCTCCCTCTATCTCTGCCCCTCCTCCCTTGTGCTCGCTCTCTCTCTCTCTCTGTCAAAACTAAACATAAAAAAATTCAAAATGGTAAAGAGTAAATAGAAATTTATAGTTTTTTTTCCTATTCTTTAAAATATGTATTGTGAAATATGTCACATCCTCTGTTTACTGTAGTTCCAACAGATCACATTTTTCACGTTTATACTCCTGGCTTCTTTCCCAGAGAAGAGAATATATGATTGACCCTTGAGTATCTAGACTCCCATCTGTCACACTTCTACCTTTTAGGTCTAGCGTCAACTAGACCTAAATGTGCCCAAATAGACACCCAAGGCAACCCACAGCCCTAGAGCCCAGGGCATGACTAAATGTCTGGTCTGGCCTCAACTCTGGCCACCTCAGGATATGATGGCTGTCTTACACAGTTTTGCCCATGTGGGTCATGCTGAGTCTACCATCAATATAATCCATTTTCCATACTTTATTGGTTATGAGTGACACAGTGATGGGCTGATAAAAGACTCTCAGTAATCTTTGTTGATTGAATGAAAATACTTCTTTCTTGGGGCGCCTGGGTGGCTCAGTCAGTTGAACATCCAACTCTTGATTTCAGCTCAGGTCATGATCCCAGGAAGTTCAGTCATGAGGATTGAAAAAGAAGAGTTGCACCCATTAGATTCCTAATTGTTACGAATGCAAACTTTTCTTCAGGATTGACTGACTTCCGGTTTTGATTGTTAGTAAGTGCGAATTTGATTAAGGCACATCGATATGACCACCTAAAAATATTCAGATTTTACTGTCAACCTGTAACTTATAATATAATTATATTTCAGATTGAAAAACACAGATCACAGAGAAAGGCTAGACTTACTGTTCTCATAACACGACTATTGTCCATCTACCCATTTAGTAGGATGTTTGTAGAATGCCTATGACAAGTTTTATACTAACCCAGTCTTCGGGAAGTATAACTATTTTCATCTTTTTCATTCATCAAGCTGAAGGAAGAGTTGCAGAGAATAAAATGACATTAAGTTCCTTCAAGCTTAGCTTCTCCGTGATTTTACATCTTACGCATCACCACTTGGTGACTATTGTTTTTATATTTTTCATTTCATTTTTAATTAAATATGTCACTGATATAAAACAAGATAGCCTTTTAAAATGGCATGGGGCGCCTGGGTGGCTCAGTCGGTTAAGTGTCCAACTCTTAGTTTCAGCTCAGGTCATGATCTCACAGTTTTGTGAGTTCAAGCCCCATGTTGGGCTCTGCTCTGACAGTGCAGAGCCTGCTTGGACTTTTCTCTCTCTCTCTCTCTCTCTCTCTCTCTCTCTCTCTCTCTCTCCCCCCCTCCCCTGCTCATGCTGTCTCTGTCTCTCTCAAAATAAATAAACAAACTTTAAAGTTTTAAAAATAAATAAATAAATAAAATGGCAATACTGCAATTTTATTCCTACCATAAACTTTTAATGTTTTTCATTTTGCTCTATGTGTTGATAAATTTTAGCATTTTAAGCACATCGGAATTATTCCAAGTGAATCGTTTTCTGTGATCTCGCCTCCTACTTCTTCTGTGTCTTGTATTGTCTTTTGTAGATATTGCTGCCTCTGAGTTTATTGAGGAAATGCTGCTGAAAGCTGAAATCGCCTGGGAAGAAAGGGTTAAAGAACGTTTATCTGTCCCTGCCTTGGCCTCTGAGGAGCCATATGAGGAGATTCTCCACGACCTTCCAGCACTTTCCAACAAGCTGTAAGTGCCTTTAGTGTAGAATGCTGATGTCCTAGCCCTTGCTCGCTGAAGATTGATTATTTTGTTTGCCGTCCCTGTGAACCACCATTTTACAGTCCATTGCAAGATGGACTTTTAATGAAAAGAATTAGAAAATTGAAGCTATCTGTCAACATACTTACCACAAAATACTGTTGACAGTCGTGAGTTTAGCATAATTTTTGGAAAACTGGCTGATTCTCTTAAACATTATTATTTTAGTTAGTGTTTCAATTTGTCACCATGGGACCAAAGGTCAGATTTTAAACACACTCCACATTTTTAGCTGAACTGATTTGTAAGATTTCCTGTGACTGTTAAAATGACTGAATTCCTAAAGTAGGAAATAGAGATGTTCACTTTTTCTCTCTAAAGTACAAAGCTTAATGATTTCTTGTTGTCTAAAATATCTCCTAAATACTGATACATACTATAGCAAGGATGGACCTCAAAAATGTTATGTGAAGTGAGTGAAGCCAGGCACAAAAAACTGCGTATTGTATAATCCCATTTAGATAAGACATCCAGAATTGGCTAATCCATAGAAGCAGAAAGTGTATTAGTGGATTACAGGAGTGGGGACGGGTAAAGGGGAATGACTCTTAATGGATATGGAGTTTCCTTTTGGGAGTGGAAAATGTTCTAGAAGCAGATGTGATGGTTACACAAATTTGTGAATAGGCTAAAAAAAAGTGCTGAATTGTACACTTTAAAAGTGTGGATTTTGTGCTATGTGAATCATATCTCAACAAAAGAAGAAACTACGTAAGGAAAAAATATTTCGCTTTGAAAAACAAAATCTGGTATTTACAAGCAGCGGGACCTTGGGAAAGTTCTTTCTATGAAATTGTTTCTTTTCTGGCAATAGCGAATCTGTCTCCTACTGGAATATTTGAGGGTGCCCTGAATAAATAACACAGTTTGGGTTCAGACAGACTGAAAAGTAATCCAGCTGTAATGATGGAGACCAAATTACACCTGATCACTGATAGGGGATGCTTTGGAGGGCATAACTGAAATCTTAAGCAGGCTCCACACTCAGTGTGGAGCATGACCTGGGGCTCGATCTCACACCCCGGGGATCATGACCTGAGCCGAAATCAAGAGTCAGGTGCTCAACTGACTGAGCCACCTGTGCGCCCCTAAATGGATCCCATTATTGGGCAGCTTTACCGACCACGTCCAAGGCACCTGTGAACTAGATCAGGTCTCCCAAATGAGGAGCTTCCAGACAAAGCTCATAACAGGATGGGACAAGCAGGCTCGCTCTACGAATAAAGAGAAGGGAGCTAAGGAGATGCTCTTCCCAGATTCATCCATCAGAGATGATGGATGCCCAGACTTAGCATGACTTGATCTCCTTTCCCGGGGAATAGAGGAGATGCTTCCAATTGCCTTCTCACAAGGGGGGGGGGGGTGTGCTGAATAAGAAAGCTCAGAGGGAAACACGCATTTCAGCACAGATGCCATCACAGCCATTCAATAATACTTTTAATTTCAAGTTACCCTTGATAATTCAAGAGGCTACAGTTGTGTGCAGATGCATACGTTTACTTAATTCTCCACTTAATGCTGGCACGTATTCATCATTGGATTGGACTTTTTAACTGTGTTAGAAAAGAGCTTGTTTTTATATCAGACACTCTGCTGAGAATTTCATGGATTCTCTTCTTCCATCTTCAAAGCGCGATTAAGCGTCTCTTATTTTCCCAAGATCACAGAGCTGGGATAGGACACATCAGGATTTACAGCCCAGCACTCCTACCCTAGATCTTCTGCACCCTGTTTTCACAGGTGGAAGAAAAATACCATGACATGGATGTGGGAGAAAAAAGAACAAAAAAAAAAACCCATAGAACTAGAAGTTAGAGTCCAGTTAGGAACGGTTAAGAAGATAAATATCAAGTGACCCCAAATGAACAGGTGGAATAGTTTGACATCATGTTTATGCGATTATACTATTGATAGCCCTGGAATGAGAGGAGTAATACAAACATTTGCTATGGAAGAATTTTTCTTTTCATATGGTGAGAGTAAAATCAATACCCAACAGATTCTGTTTTACTATTAGAATTATGTATGGGCTTTCCAGTTAAAGAGTTGTTAAACTGTAAGCAGATCCCAAGTTTGCGTTAAAACCAAATTCTTTCATAATAAGTTATTTGGGGTAAATATCAACTTATCCATGCATCTATAGCTTTGTTTATGTCTTCTCCCTTTAAAAAAATAAAAGAAACTGATGACAGCCAATTTGCCCCCAAAGATACTTCTATATATTTTTTTATATTGTTGATTCAGCAACATGTTTTGAACAGATTATTAAGCGGCCTATTTATTATACCCAATTCAATATAATTGTTTTGATTACATCGTTTCTTACTGACTTGGAGCTTGGAAACTTTGCAATAAGTTTATATTGAATTTCGACCTATGTTTTCATTGCAGTCCACTGTTCTTTTTGTTCAGAGAGAGAATTGAAAATTAAATCGAAGAACAAATCAATCATAGTTTTACTTTTTTTTTTAATCTGAAAAAAATCGCAAATAGACTTGACTAGTTTAAGGGTAATAATTACATTTTTAAATTGTCTTTTATAATTTATGATTGTGATACATGTTAGCTGTTTTTCATTGTCTTTGTAGTGTTATTAATAAATACGAAGCAGCAGCAAATAGATGAGATAGTATACCAACTAGGTACAGTTATATTTTAGTGCAGAAATTTTACTTCCTTTTTTTTCTTAATTTTTAAATGGTTACTTATTTTTGAGAGAGAAAGACAGAGCATGAGCGGGGAGAGGCAGAGAGGGAGGGAGACACAGAATCCGAAGAAGGCTCCAGGCTCTGAGCTGTCAGCACAGAGCCTGATGTGGGGCTCGAACTCACAGACCATGAGGTCATGACCTTAGCCGAAGTTGGACACTTAACTGACTGAGCCACCCAGGCACCCTGAAATTTTACTTTCCATAACTGCTCTTCTGAGCTGTGCTTTTGTATGAGCAGGACAAATATGGACACTCAAATTTCTTCCATAAATAAATTCACAAACATTGTAAAGGTCAAAACGTTTTCTTTTTTTTTTTTTTAATTTTTTTTTCAACGTTTATTTATTTTTGGGACAGAGAGAGACAGAGCATGAACGGGGGAGGGGCAGAGAGAGGGAGACACAGAATCAGAAACAGGCTCCAGGCTCTGAGCCATCAGCCCAGAGCCCGACGCAGGGCTCGAACTCACGGACCATGAGATCGCGACCTGGCTGAAGTCGGACGCCCAACCGACTGCGCCACCCAGGTGCCCCAGGTCAAAACTTTTTCTAAAGTGGTAAATGTGTGCATTGTTGAGGGAAAAAAAGCATTTGTTTCTTTGAGTGCATTTTATAGCACAATGGTGATTGATTGGGACAAGAAACTTACTGAAATGTGTAGGATATTTTTAACACACTGCTCTTGTAATAGAGAACATATATGAAAAGGATCAGAGCATTGGTGTGAGTAACAGAAAATATAAGTGTAATTCTTTTGCAGATCTCTTACGTGTCATTTACAAAGCAGCATTTGTTCACATACCAGTTGTTGGAGCGTCCATGGTTTAGCCCTGGTGTCCGGGAGGGTTTGATCTTGTGTCTCTCTCTCCTGCCTCAGTATTGCTGGGTTTTCTGCAAACGCTTTCTAGCTGTTCCCTCCATTAAAATAAACAAACGCCATTGTTCTGTGACAATCCAAGTTTCCCTCATTTAAACCAAGCGCACCCTCGAGTGGTTTGATAACCTGAATTTTAAATGTGAAGCCTGATCTTCAGGTATTTCCGGAAGTCCCTCAGCTTTAGGGAGGTGAAGAAGGAATTAGAACAAAATGAAAATCCAGGAAGAGGGGGAAAGAGCAAAGGGGGGGCCTCGTGGTCAGTTTTCCTCTGCTCCAGGCAAGAACAAGCATTGGAATGAATGAAGCTCACTGCTCCTTTCATTTCCTCATTTTGCCCCAGAAAAGATAGTGCTTGAAGCGTACAGTTAGAAAAAAAACTACAACAGCCTTCTTCTCTCCTCCGTGTGATCTGTTGTTTTTCTTCAGAAAGTCTCTTCACCCACCTTTTATCAGCAGCCCTCATTCTGAGAACTTACGACACATTACCTCCTCTGAGTTATCATGGCCCATCTTTTGGGTTTAAATCCCGCTTCCTATTCCTTTGCGTTCTACAGTTGACTGGCTCCTTTTACATTTTCCTAGGATACGTTTTGCTTAAAATTTTCAGAAAACGATTGAGTGTTTTAATCTGCTGCCTCAGCACGTAAGTCAAATTCCCTTTCCAAATGTCAGATCTTGTTGACCGTCCCGTGAGGATTTGTGTGCTCACCCACGGATAGGATAAGAACGACACTTCTGCTGTGGTTCACTGTTAGCTGGACCCCTAATGGTGGTGAAACATTTAATCAATAGGAAATTCCTATACTGTTGAATTGTTCCACATTCGACGTTTCTAAGATATCTCCTATTTAAGTGAACGTGATGAAGTGTATATTTGTTGCCTGACTTTCAAGTTCATGTCTCAAAATGAGCGTGTTAGATTGAACTCAGAAGCCTTCCCAGCTAAGATGTTCCTTATCTGTTTAACTTGCAGGCTTCCTCTCTGCCTGAAATTTGCAACCACTGTTATCATACTCGACTGCTATTCCCCCTCTGTTCTTTCTTGACTTCTGACTGGGTGCCTCCTCCCTGTGTTGTCTTTCCTGTCCTGAGATGGATCCCAGGGTCTCATGTCCAGTTATTGCCACTAATGGAACAGCCGTGGCCAGAATGCACCCTTTGGTGTTTGAACATGGAAGTGCTCTCCCGGGGTATTTAAAAACAATTTTAGTGCTTATTTATTTTTGAGAAAGAGAGAGGCAGACAGAGCGTGAGCAGGGGAGGGACAGAGAGAGAGGGAGACACAGATCTGAAGCAGCTCCAGGCTCCAAGCAGTCAGCACAGAGCCTGATGCTGGGCTCAGACTCACCAATCTCAAGATCATGACCTGAGCTGAAGTCAGACGCTCAACCGACTGAGCCACCCAGACGCCCCTCTCCTAGGGTCTTTAATCACTGAAAAGTTTGATACGTGCCAACATTTGCTTCTAATATGCTATTTCACGGGGTCCTTGAGTTGGAATTCGCAACAATTCTGCATAGTACCTAGTGGGCGGAGTGGTTCACCAACCAGTTGTGGGTTTTCACCAAGCAGTAACAACAGTGACAACAGCTGACAGTTCCTGTGCAGCCGCCGGACATCAGGACTTGTGCGGAGTGGTTTGTGTGGGTCACTGCATTTGATCCTCAGAAGAGCACAAGTACTGTCTCTCATTTGTTGTTGTTAAGTTTTATTTATTTGGTTTTATTGTTTTTAGAAGCTTATGTATTTTGAGAGAGAGAGAACAGGAGGGGCAGAGAGAAAGAGAGAGAATCCCAAGCAGGCTTTGCAGTCAGCACAGAGCCCAACATGGGGCTCGGTCTCACGGCCGTAGGATGATGTCCTGAGCCGAATCCAAGAGTCAGACACTTAATCGGCTGAGCCGCACAGGCGCCCCTTTTGTTGTTAATTTTTAAATTTGAGTACCGATGACACACAATGGCACATTAGTCTCGGGCGGACAGCGTAGTGATTCGGCATCACTGTGTGCTGTCCTCACCACAAGAGTAGCTCCCGTGCATCACCCTACAACACCATTGCAATATCACTGGTTGTCTTCCCTGTGCTGTCTTGTATTCCCGTGAGGTTTTTTTATCTTGATTGCTAAATGTCTTGACACACACAACACAAATGCTTCCTCCTGTATCCCCACGTTATAAATCCCAGTCTGACGCTCAGAACTTAAGGGAGGTGACCCGTGTCATACACAGGTACTCAGTCTTCTACTGGTTCAGGGAGGAGGTCATTTTTATTGGCAATGCTAAAACCTCTGATTTGGCTTGAAAGAGGAAATTGCTGATGTGAATTTGGCTGTTGTGGTCAGTCCGCTTTGGCTGTGGGCCACTGCCAGTTTAGCAGAAGTGTTTCGTGTGACCGCTTAAAAGATAGTCTTCGACTGGGGAGACCTTTCCCTTCCGCAGAAACCATAAGCGTGAAGGCCACTTGCGATACCTCGTGCTGCTGATCTGCTTTCAAGATAAAGCTACCGGTGAAATGGAACAACATGGGGCCATTACCTCTCTCTACCGTGGTATCTATCACACCCTTGGTCTTGCTTGGTCTGAGCGTCTACACTGACTCCCAGAGGTGGCCTGTGAGGCCCTGCGCTGTGTGGCCATTATGGACAGAGACCCCAGAGCCATACATCCTGGTTCCAGTGCTGGCTCGGCACCTGCTGGCTCTTGACTCAGGCAGTTTGGTCAAAGTCTTTGCCACCTTTCTCCTCAAGTGTAAAATGTGGGTGTTGTTTAGTTAAGACTTAGTCCAGGCCTTTCTCCCTGCTTCTTGGGAGGAGAGATGCTAGAAGCTTGAAATTCCCAAGTCATGGGACTGTCTCTGATGTCAAAGATCCCGGGGGTCACACTTGAATTTATGCCGCCAGGGCGCCTCAGGGCCGGGGGCTGGTCACACCAGAATATCCAGCGATGGGAGTAAGTGACTGAGCACTGAGTCAGCCTGGGCTCCAGGACGGGAGGAGGCCTGAACTCTGAGTCCGGTGATCGAGTCCATCAAGCTTACATAGCAAAACCTCAGGGAGGACCCGGTGGAGCTTGCTGACTGGGGAGCACCTCTATAGGCTTGGCGGGTGATATGCCCTGATTCCACAGGGAGGGCCCTCCGGACTGCACCCAGGGAGAGCGTGCGCACTGCGGGTCCTGACTTGTGCCCTCCGCAATAAAGCCGTAGTAGTAAATGTGGTGCATCCCCGAGCGCTGTGAGTTGTTCTAGTGAGTCATCAAATGCCAGGGAGTTGTACATTGGTAGGCGCTTGGTCGGAAGTGTGGGTGGGCATGGAGACCCCCAAACTCGTGGCCATGTCTGACGTAGGGGCAGCAGCCTTGCTGGAAACAGTGCCCTTCATTTGTGGGGTCTGTGCTGTGGACAGTCAGTGTCAGAACTGCACTGCAGGAGGCCACCCGGTGATGATGATGGCGGTGACAGATGTCTCTTGAACGTGCTCTTGATAACTCAGTGACAATCTTTCTGAAACACTTCGAGTGCAGCGTCTGGCTCACTGTGATTCAACATACATGCTTGAGAAACGATGAAAGGAAAACCAGATGTTTTTCCATCCGTCTGTGAATTGTCAGCATAATCATCTAAAGAAGAAAGGCCTTGTAGTTATAAGCGGAGACAATAGAATTCAGCTTGCCGTTTGGTGCTGTCGAACTGAATATGAACCATTTAGAGAAAGACTTGTTTTCTAAGAAGCTGGAAAGAAACATCCAATCTCGGAGAAGACCAGCTTTGGGCGGGTGCGTCCTCTGATTAGGTTGCTTCGGGGCTGGGTCTGCAGGGTTTCTGAGTCCTGTAGCACTTGGGATGGAGAAAAGATGTGACAGGGAGAAGTCTGGAAAGAGGCAGACCTGAGAAGGGCCAAGGACGAAGAAAGCACAAGGGGCTGGGGGTGCGCGGGCCCCAGGGTGCATCAGCCAAGTGGCCGTTGATGAGAAGAAATACCCTGTGGTGATTTTTCAAAGGGCAGAGTATGGGTTGTGCAATGTGTCTTTGACCTCAATAAAACCTGAGACCCATGACGGTCTTAGAGTAGATGTTACAGAAAGCCTTGAAGAGGCCACATTTTCTGAGAGAGGCCCACCATGCATTCATTCAAAAGCAGGCCAACTGTGGCCACACAAGATTTCTTCTACAGCCTTTCTTGCTCAGTGGACAATAAATACGATTTGCATATCAAAGCAGTTTCAATAATTATTGAGCCCGACTGGGAACAGGCTCAAGAAGATTGCCTTGAGTATCTCCCTGGGCTCATGGTTGTAGTCTTGTCATGCAGTGTATTAGAAAAATTATGTTGCAAATGAAGGACATAGCCTTCGACCCATGTCTCAACACCACACATGGGGCTTTCTTTGCAGAAATGTCTCCGAGTAATTCAGGATAAGCAATACTGAAAAGTGCATTTTTACTCTTGGACCCTTAGACACACCTGTGCTACAGCCATTAATGGCCTTGCCCCTGATGGGGGAACACCACATCTCTGGTTTCTCCTGTAAGGCGGTTGTTGTTGTTTACTCTCCCTGAATGACCTGAACATTTTCAAAATCAGCGCAGCTTCCCGTGACCATTTTGCAGTAAAATAAATTCACCTGAGATAAAGTCGGACCACACTCTCAGCCCTGGATTCTTCGGAGTCTTTGGAAGCTTTGCATCACACAGTCTTGACAAAGCTGTCAGTCAGTTCCACGTGAACTTACAGGTAGGAATGGCTTCCATGGTCTAGTGGGGGATGGAGAGAAATGTCACACAATCCAGGGACACGATGAGACACGGAGAATTACTTAATCTGATTTCCAAGTTTAAACCACTTACACTATCCCTCAAACGTGGTTGGATAACTAGTCAGTCTTCTAAAGTTGGTTGCAAACCACACTGTCGTGAGTCTCTGGTTTTTACTGAGGTCTAGAAGACATATTGCCTAACTCATGAAGGTAAAGGGATGGGGTCAGCATTTCCCTTTCTAGTCAGTTCTTTCTCCTACACCTGAAACTGCCCTAGAGATGGGGCTCACTACCTTTCAGAGCATTTATTCCATAAGCTACCACACACACACACCTCATTCTCTTCTCTTTTTATATTATACGCTGTGTGTATACACACTCACTCACTCGGAACACCCATGCTGGTGGCTTAAGTTTTACCACATTCTATCAAATGTACTTGCTAAAAATGACGGAGAAATGCAGATTATTAAGTGTTTCCTTGATTCAAGTGAACGATAGTCATGTTGTTTCGTATAAATATCATTCATTAAATACCTATTCAGAAACATAAACGCATGCTACACAGCATAACAGTATAACATGGCCTATCCAGAAATTCCCTTCATGTATTCCCAGAGGGGACGCATTCGACTCACTTTATTTTGGAGTCTGAAAATCTCTTTGCAGGTATCGGTTGAGAACTACAAAATGAATATCAAATATCTTAACAACAGTGTCATTTCCCATTTAACCATGAGACACATTGACATTCTTGTTTCCTAAACACAAGGAATATTTTATCAAAGTGGTTTTTCTTTCATTGTAGTTTTTTAATGACACAAACTAAAGTTATTTGGGGGGGGGGGATGGTGTTGGGCAAAGATAGCAATTAATTCAAAGCTGTCCAGGAACTGTTTCCTTCAAAATTAACCTTTAGATAATTATTTTGTAGATGCAGAAAAACCCAAATTCCCTGTGGTAAGTCATTTATGTAGCTGTGTTGTTAGGATTAAAATTGAGATCTATGGGGCACCTGGGTGGCTCAGTCGGTTAAGCGTCCGACTTCGGCTCAGGTCACGATCTCGCGGTTTGTGAGTTCGAGCCCCGTGTTGGGCTCTGTGCTGACAGCTCAGAGCCTGGAGCCTGTTTCAGATTCTGTGTCTCCCTCTCTCTCTGCCCCTCCCCTGTTCATGCTCTGTCTCTCTCTGTCTCAAAAAAAACAAAAAAACAACAACAAAAAAAAACGTTAAAATTGAGATCTATTCAGTACATCACCACCACAATAACTGAGTCACATAAGCCATTTCCTTTTTTTTTTAATGTTTATTTATTTTTGAGAGTGGGGGTAGGGGCAGAGAGAGAGGGAGGTACAGAATCCGAAGCAGGCTTCAGGCTCCGAGCTGTCAGCACAGAGCCCGATGTGGGGCTCGAACTCATGAACGCATGACCTGAGCTGGAGTAGGATGCTTAACCGACTGAGCCACCCAGGCACCTCATATATGCCATTTCTTTACATTTATTTTGATGAGATTTTTTTTTGTTGGCCTACTATATCTCAATATAGCCAATTTTGTTTGTTTTGTATAGTTTTCTAAAATTGCTGGTGTCAGAATGGGCAATGATTGTTGCTTTTGTTAGTTTTGTTTTATTACCTTCCTGTTTCCATTTTCAGAAACAAAATCCCAGTTCCTACAGGCACATTTGCTCTGCATGAAATGCCTTTTATGTTTCTAGAAATAAGTAAGTCTTGACTAAATCCAATAGAGTTCAGAAATTGATTGTCTGCCGGAATAGTGTCACGTGGTTTTTTTCCACGGCCAGGTTAAAGCGATCTCTCGCCCTTTTAATCTAAACTTCTCTTGGATAGTAGCTGCTTCATTTTCTTTACGTTTGTGGAATCTGCCTTACTTAAGCCTTCTTTTACTATTTTCCTTCCTATTTTTTTCTGGTTTTCACTGATAGACTTCTATTCCTGACACCTTTTTTATAAAATTAAAATTTTCTCATGGAGGAAAAATCGGAAAGTCCAGGAAAACATACAGAAGCATGAAAAAATGCACTCATTAATGTCAAAAGAAAAATTTATACCAGAGAAGTTAAAGGTGAAAGGAAGAACTTATTCAAGACTCTTGCACTAGAGGGAGAGAGACTGAACTTGACTCTTGATACAAAAGGTCAGAGAGCTTTTAAGCGCTGGGATGAGTGTGTGGAAAAGCCTGGAAAAGCAGGAAGGCTGGTCCTTGTGAGGAGGCCATCCACAGTTCACTGGTTGGTGCTCAAGGAAGTGAGGCTCCTACCCTCCCACAGAGACCAGGAGATTGGGGCTCCTTCCCTCGACGAGCCTCATGGTTACATTTCTAGAGAATAGCTCCCAGGTCCTGGGGAAGGATGTTGCCAGTTGTAGAATATTTACAGCTCAGAGGGACAAAGGGCGAATTTACACTGGAACGTTCTCTAAGGTAAGAGCTCTAAGAAAAGGGAGGGAGGCAGTCTAGAGCTGGAGAGAAGCTGTTCTGAAGGTGAGCTGAGAGAGGAGACTGTGAAGTCCATCTGCATCAGTAGTCCACCTTTGAGAGAGAGAGAGAGAGAGAGAGAGAGAGAACCCCAAGCAGGCCCCATGCCCAGTGTGGAGCCCCACATGGAGCTCAATCTCACCACAGTGAGATCATGTCAGACACTTAATTGACTGAGCCACCCAGACACCCCCCACAGTAGTCTACCTTTTTAATGAAACTCCTATTAATTTGGTCCATTCCTTCTTATCCTTTATGTGTTTCTTTTTCTTTATTGAATTCTTGTTCTGTCTATATAATTACATCTTATTTTTCTAAAAATCAATCTCATATCATAAATATTTTGGATTCATAAACATTTAATGTGTATTGAAACAAACAGCAGTGAGTACTTAAACATTATTATTCCTTTTTCTAGAAAAATATCATTTTCATACATTTTCACAGTGTACAAATGGATAATCAGTGAAAATTTAAATATATAGAAGTGAGCTTAGATGAATGCCGCAGGTAATCACAATGATTATGGATGAAATATCCTTCATTTTACAAGTGGAATGGAAACTTAAAGAAGAGTTGTTCCATGGACATTCAAAACATTACCATATGCCGGCAGCCAAGGTACATGCTTTGCATTTATTTAATGTTTATTTATTTATTTTGAGAGAAACAGAGAGAGCGAGCATGCAATCAAGGGAGGAGCAGAGAGAGAGTAGAGAGAGAATCCTAAGCAGGCTCTGAGTTTTCAGCTCAGAGTCCAACACAGGGCTGGAACCCACAAACCGTGAGATCATGACCTGAGCTGAAATCAAGAGTCAGACCCTTAACCCACAGAGCCACCCATGTGCCTCATGCTTTGCAGTTTCTTATAGAAAATATGCATATGACAAATATGTTACCATGTGATCCAACTGTATTATTTAGAATCATTGTTTTTCTTATATGAATAAGAGTATTTTTAACTAGTTACTTACAATTATTGTTAGTAATAGACCTATGATATTAAGTTATTGAGTGTGGAAGTGATTTTTAAATTTTTTTTTTCAACGTTTATTTATTTTTGGGACAGAGAGAGACAGAGCATGAACGGGGGAGGGGCAGAGAGAGAGGGAGACACAGAATCGGAAACAGGCTCCAGGCTCTGAGCCATCAGCCCAGAGCTTGACGCGGGGCTCAAACTCCCGGACCGCGAGATCGTGACCTGGCTGAAGTCGGACGCTCAACCGACTGCGCCACCCAGGCGCCCCTGGAAGTGATTTTTATTTTTTTTATTTATTTTTTTTTAATTTTTTTTTCAACGTTTATTTATTTTTGGGACAGAGAGAGACAGAGCATGAACGGGGGAGGGGCAGAGAGAGAGGGAGACACAGAATCGGAAACAGGCTCCAGGCGCTGAGCCATCAGCCCAGAGCCTGACGCGGGGCTCGAACTCCCGGACCGCGAGATCGTGACCTGGCTGAAGTCGGACGCTTAACCGACTGCGCCACCCAGGCACCCCTGATTTTTAAAGACGTAGGTGAAAATGCGTCGGAGGAGGGAGCACGTGTTGGCATCACAGAACTGTAGGGCTTAGCATACACTTAGATACTGCCTCGTCTAACTCCTGCATTTGCAAGGGCGCAGCTGTGGCCCCGAGATTGTGAAGGCTTAGAAAGTCAGGTGATTGCCAACGTGAGGCAGAAACCGACTTAGAATGAGGTCACTGTATTCCTAGATCAATCTTCTTTCTGAGTATACCTCTCAGTTGGAAATACGATAGAACCCGCTAGTAACACTGTGATTAGATTTGAGATAAGAAAGGGGTTGTTTGGCTGTTTTAGTAAACTCACTGTTTCTCCCTTCCAGAAATCCTTTGTGGGGCGCTTGGGTGGCTCAGTCGGTTCAGCGGCTGACTTTGGCTCAGGTCTTGATCTCACAGTTCCTGAGTTTGAGCCCTGCACTGGGCTCTGCACTGACGGTCTGGAGCCTGCCTGGGATTCTCTCTCTCTGTGCCCAAAATAAATAATTCTCTCTCTCTGTGCTCAAAATAAATAAATACATTTTACAACAGGAACATAGAAATCCTTTCTAACTGGTGATTTTCTGTGGTTTCTACCTGACTAGTCAAACCACGGCTTTATTCATCACTTTATACTCAGAACACTTGGCACAGTATAGGCAAAACCTCTCTTTAGTTTCTTTTTTTTCTTTTCTCTTTTTCTTTTAAAACTTCCTGACAAAGCAGAAAGAAAGAGATGGCTGACATACAAGGCCAGATAAGTAAGGACACATTTTGGTAGGTGTGAGGGTGGATTGTGGATGTGGCCAGTGTGACTGGTGGCTAAGAACACAAGATCTGGACCTCAGGTCCCAGCTGTAGTCCTGCCTCCCTGTGTGTCCACAGCCAGTCCGTCTCTCTGTCCCTCAGTGTACTCATCTATAAAATAGGTGGAATAGTAGATGTGTCTTTATAATGTTGTTGTTCCATAGTTAGTATGGATGGAGTACTTAGAATGGAGATGACCATGCCTTAAATCCCATGTAATTATCAAAATGTTTTGTGTGTGGTCCACTCAGATTAAAGAAAATATAGGGAAGCTGCAATGGTCTTCAAATACCTGAAGGGTTCTCATGTCAGAGAAGCATGGGACACACCTTGGAAGCTCAGAGAGGATGAATACCAGTTAGGGCAGTGGGCAGTGTTGCTCAGTTGTTCACGGAAGAAATAGGGCCCCTTTGCAGTTGTGGATACCTTACCACTCGATGGTATTCAAGCAGATCTGGATATGAAATTTTTATAAGCATTAAAATCATCCCCATCATATAGTGAATTTAAAAAAAATGTTTAACGTTTATTCATTTTTGAGAGACAGAGTGCAAACAGGGGAGGGGCAGAGAGAGAGGGAGACACAGAATCCAAAGCAGGCTCTAGACTCTGAGCTGTCAGCACAGAGGCCAACATGGGGCTTGAACCCACGAACCAGGAGATTATGATCTGAGCCGGTCAGATGCTTAACCCGCTGGGCCACCCAGGTGCCCCAAGAATTTTTAAAATTAATAACTGTACTCTTGGGAAGGATAGTCTGCCATGGGCTTTGAGCACCCTGCACATTGTTGCTCAGGTTTTCAGACTGCAAGGCGTGTGTAGTTAGAAATACAGGCCACCAAGTAGCTCAAGGAGACCACAGAACTCACTTGAGGGGAGGGGCAGTGGCTTACCAGCTACTTGGTGCAGTGTTCGCTGCTCGCTCAAAAAGTATTTGACTCTTGCCCGGGACTCTGTCCTACAACACAACACACTGTGGGTGCAGGTGTCCATGGAGGTCTACCTGTGTGGGCCCATCGTGGGACATGGCGCAAACATGAAACTCTGTGTGTGCCGTCTGTGAGTAACAACATCCTCTGTCTCAGATCTGGGAATCTCTTATCTCCCACGCTTCTCCATGAAATAGTGCCAAGCTGACCTGTTAGTTTGTAAGCAGAGCAAACTTCACAGCGCTGGGCACATGCAACTAACAATAGCTAATTTCACTGCCTGCTTATTCCTGTAGTCATTGTGCTAAGCCCTTTGTATGAATTATGTTGGAAATCCAACACCGGTCTTTTTTTACAGATTGGTTTTAGAGAATGTGTATATAGCTTGCCCAGGATGGCAGAGTGAGCATCAAACGTTGTGCTTTTATGACACAGACACAGTACACTTGTCACTGTTCTGCACCAGGCTGCCTCGTTAGTGTGCTCCCCTGTCGCCTCACCTACTTAAATATGTCTTCATTGAGTAAACCATCATCATCCAGAGCTCAAGGGATGCATAACTGACCTCACATTTCTGTAAAAGTGTTCCTCGGGCCTTTCCCTCAGGCCTGGCATTAATGCGGCCCATTTACTGTTGTTGTTGTTTTTCCGCACTTTGCTAGATTCTGTTGTACATTTGGAAGATAAGGCACAGAGACAGGCTGTAAAACAATGAGACGTTGTGGTTACTAAAAGAAGCCCTTCAGGATGCTTTCCTCCACCCCTAGCACTGTTAATCTACAAAATCATTTGCATTTCTGTATACAGCAAGAGGAGATTGAAATAAAAAATTCACTTGTAATGGCACGAAAACATGCAATACAGCAGAATAAATCTAACAGATATTTGGAAGGTTTTAATACCCAAAGTTACAAGAATACTGAGGAAAATGAATGATCAGAATAAATAAAGATACTGTGCTTATGGATGACAGAATTCAACACCGTTAATATGTAAACCCTCCCCCAAATTGATTTACCAGTTGAGCACAGTGCTAATCAAAGCCCCAATGGGCGTGTTTATAAACATTGTAAAGTCTATATGAAAATGTTAATGATCTTGCATAGGCAAAACAAAAGAGCGAAGTTGGATGAATCCTAGTACTTGATTTTGAGTCTTACTGTGAAGGTGTATTAAAGCAAGACAATGCAATATTGGTGTGAGACTAGACTGTTATATCAGTGGAACATACTGGAGTACCCCCAGATAGACCCACACATATATGGTCAACCGAATCTTAACAAAGGTATCCAGATAATTGGCTGGAACACTTGGACAGCCAGCCATAGGAAAAAAATAATGAAACTTGACGCGTGTACAACGCCATATACGAAACCCACTCACGATGGATTATAGACTCAAATGTAAAGCACAAAACTATAACGTTTCTGGAATATAACCTGGAGAAAACCTTTTTGATCTTGGGTTAAGAAAAGAATTCTTAGATAAGACACAAGAAACCCAAGTCATAAGAGGAAAAAAAAAAAGGAACAACATATTTTGAAACACACTATAAAGAAAATGAAAAGATAAGACCCAGACCGGGAGAAAATACTTGCCATGTATGCATCTGATAAAGGACTGGGAATCAGAATATATAAAGCCAGTACTCAGGCAACAAAGATTTGAACACCCACTTTACCAGAGAAGAGCTTTTTATATTGAATAAGCACATTAAAATACAGATTGAAACCACAGCAAGAAACCACTAACTTACCTACTAGAGTGGATTTTAAAAAGAGAGAGAAGTGGGGCGCCTGAGTGGCTCAGTCGGTTAGGCGTCCAACTTTGGCTCAGGTCATGATCTCAGTTTGTGGGTTCGAGCCCCGCGTAGGGCTCTGTGCTGACAGCTCAGAGCCTGGAGCCTGCTTCAGATTCTGTGTCTCCCTGTCTCTCTGCTCCTCCCCAAATCATGCTGTCTCTCTCTGTCTCTCAAAAATAAAACATTAAAAAAAGTTTTTAATTAAAAAAAATAAAAAGAGAGAGAAGCATTGGCAAGACCGTGAGGCAAAGGAATTGCCAAGGCACTGCTGGGGGGAGCACCACGTCAGAAGCAGTTTGTGGAGTTTCATCTAGGTTTTTAACCAAGAAAAATGAGAGCATGTGTCTGCCCAAACACCTGTACACAGCTGCATGTAGAAACTTCGTTTACACTTGACAACATCTGGACAAACCCAAACATTTGGTGCATGGATAGCCCGAGTGTTGCATGTTCCACAGCAGACTACCAGTCGGCACTAAAAAACAAGCCACTGACCAACCTCAAAAACATTATGCTAAGTAAGTGAAGGCAGACGCAGGCAGCTACGTGCTCTATGATCCCTTTCTGACATTTTAGAAAAGGCAAAACTATAGTGAAAGAAGTAATTATCAGTGGTTGCAAGGGGCAGGAGGTGAGTGGACATGACTGGCTCCAAAGAGCAAGCACAAATATGGGCACCTGGCTGGCCCAGTCGGAGGAGAGTGTGACTCTTGATCTCAGGGCTGTGAGTTCAAGTCCCAACGGGGTGTAGAGATTACTTAAAGAAATTAAAACACAAACAAACAAAGAACAGGCACAAAGAGATGGTTGGGAATGATAAAAATCCTATATAGCACTGGTTATGCGGGCTACACAAATACATATATTTAACCATTTACAACTATATGTATATTCAACACATACATCTACAAATGCATGTACATCTACAAAAAGTGAGTCATAGTCAGTTTTACTCTATGTAAATAATACCTCAATAAACCTGAATTTTTTGCAAACCAAAAAGTGCATTTAAGCGTTAATTAGAATTACAAGTGCTATAGCAGAATACCTGAAATAAATATGTTTATATATATCGCGCTTGATTAAATAGGTATATATTTTTGCTTGTATGGTAACATTTAGGGAAATGCAGTTTTAAATCTCACTATCATAAAATGTTACAATGCAAATTAAACATTTAGATTGTGTTAATTTTTAATGAACATTATATAATAATGGCTTTCTTTTGGCAATGATGTCTTTGGAACAAAATAAAATGAAGTGGCTTTTATTTTCTTTTTTTGCCTAGTTTGAGCCATATGAAGTAATGAAACTTATTGTTTGTAATATTTCAACCTTTGAGCACATCATTCTTCTCTGATTCCCCTATTAATATTTCATTAGAAACTCTAAATATTGCCCATGATTCTATAACATATTTTAATTTTTTTTTCAATGTTTGTTTATTTTTGAGAGACAGAGCATGATCAGGGGAGGGGCACAGAGAGAGGGAGACACAAAATCTGAAGCAGGCTCCAGGCTCTGAGCCGTCAGCACAGAGCCCAACATGGGGCTCCAACTCACAGACCGTGCGAGATCATGACCTGAGCCAACGTTGGACGCTCAACCAACTGAGCCACCAAGGCGCCCCTCTATAACATATTTTAAATTGCATATGAACAATATTTTAATTAATTGTGTAATTTTGGCCTTTACATGTTTGCAATTCACTTTCCCACTTAAATCTCTTACTTAGTTCAACCATGCATCAACCTTAGCTTATAATTTGCTTATAAATTGCTTATTGATTTTCTTTTATGTCATATATACATTTGTAAACATTTTCTTCTCAAGTTGAATATATTTTTTTCTTTTAAGGTTGAAATTGAGTGAAATTTAGAATAGAAAAGTTTACAGATTTCCCGTTGATTGTTTTCTTTCCCTCCGTGTCGAGAAGCAGTTTCTTATCTGAGTAAAACACCTTTCTATAACTGCCCAGTTTTGTTATGGTCTTTTTTGATTAATACGACAGTGTCCAGAGAAGACTAATTACAATGTTGATTATTTTCTGTAGCAGTCCCCTGGTGTTGCCGATTGCCAAGCAAGACAGTATGTTGGAAAAAGACATTATGTTCAAAGATGCAAGAAAAGGTCTATGCAAGCGACAGTCTCAGGACAGTGTCCCTGAAGATGCCACGGTGAACGTCCCCACCAAACCTGAACAGGTAACATGTCTTTACTGTGGGTCTGCTTAGTGCATCATGCTTTAAAATCCAACGTTTCAAAACCAAACACCCACAAATTTCCATTCAAGGAAAAATTCATAACCTAAAGGTTAATACTTGGTTTAAAATTCCCATATACACACTGTCATGGCATTATACTGACCATTAAACATAGCTGCTATTGTGCTGTAGAAGGATTTAATTTTGTACTCTTGACTTCTATATCAGAAATGTGAGCTCAGCCAGTATGCTGATTCCTGAATATTCCTGAATAACAGTTATGTGTTTGGTCATCATTTTGATTATTACATGGAGTATGCTTTTTGTTTCCTTCAAAGATCCAACTATTTTATATAACAAGAAGAAAGAAAAATCAACCACTAGGAGTCATTTATGGAAAGTAACTGTGGTGGTGTACTTTGTGTGTGTATGTGTGTGTGTGTGTGTGTGTGTGTGTGTGTGTGTGTGTATGTGTGTGTGTCCCGCAGTGCCTAGGTTATGGGCGATCACTTTGATGAGCTGGGAGATATAGAAATTAGTGTATTTTCTGTTACCATTCCTACAGAAATAAATGATTTTTACATCCTTCATGTTTTATAAGTGGCAGAGTAATTTTATACATGTCAGAGTAATCCTTGAAACTGTTTTATTTCACTCTAATTTCGGATAATTTAAAGACATCTTAGCTAGGTTTTCCAAAGGCCATCTTTTCAAAATTTAATTTTAGCTTCATTAATTTTTGTTATGTCAAAATAACTAATAAATGGTTTTTGTAATTTTGAGATACTTTAAAAATTATTATTTATTTGCTTTTGAGAGAGAGAGAGAGAGAGAGAGAGAGAGAGAGAGAGAGAGAGGAGGGGCAGACAGAAAGGGATACACGGAATTGGAAGCAGGCTCCAGGCTCTGAGATGTCAGCACAGAGCCCAATGTGGGGCTTGAACCCATGCATGAATGGTGAGATCATGACCTGAGCCGAAGTCAGACACTTAACCAACTTTAGTAGGTGTATTTGTCAGCTTAGGCTGCCATGACAAAATACTACAAACTGGGTGGCTTAAGGAACAGAAATTCATTTTTCACAGTCCTAGAGACTTGAAGTACAAGGTCAAGGTACCAACTGATGAGGTTTCTTCTGATAAAGGTCCTCATCCTGACTGATTTCTCCCTGTGTCCTCATCTGGGAGGTGGTGGTGGTGGGGAGGAAAGAGACAGAGAGAAGGAAAGACCTGTCTGGTGTCTCTTATAAGGACACCAATCCTATAGGATCAGGGCCCCACCCCTGTGACCTCATTTAACTTTTATTACCTCCTTAAGGCCCCATCGCCAAATGCTCACATCGAGAGCCTCAACATCTGAATTTGGAGGAATGCAATTCAGTTTGTAACAGTAGACAGATTGAATGTTAGGTAAGATTTAAGGCACCGCTATCATCCCTCCTTGGCCCTGATTCCCTCCCGAGGAAGATCGACGTCACCCACTGGCTGGATTATACTTTTACGTTTCACAGGAGAGCTTCAGAAAAGGCTTGTGGAAGCAAGAGCCTTCTGAATAGCATTTTAAAGGGAAACGTGGAATGTGGAAAATTTCTTTAAAAATTGAAACAAAAACCACTGTATCTCTCCTTCCTGGTTTTTCTAAAATGTAGGTTTTATCAAATGGTAACTGTGTGAATGAATATTCAAGGCTTGATTGAAACTTTTTCGGTTCTGATAATCACCAAAACGAACACGTATTATCTCTGAGAATGGAGAGAGAATTCCTCTTAAGTTCTTTCAAAGTGTGTAATACGTTCTTCCTTTTCTTTCCTTTTCATTCTGCCTTTCCCTCCCTTTCTCCTCTCCCTGCCTCCTTCTGTCCTTCTCTAACTTCCTGACTTCCTAACTTTACCCTCTCTCCCTTCTTCTGCTTCCTTCCTTTCTGAATATATTTATAAAAATTTAGTTCACACTTGAAATTTGGGTCCAATTTTTATCCCATTTAGTGAAGGCATGGTAGCCTGGGAGGGCAGAGAAGACTGATGCTCTGGTTCAGGTCTGCTGCTTAGACTCTAGGCTCCTTGAGCTCATAAGACCCATCTATAAAATGGGTACATAGTATAGTCTTCACAGGGTTTTTACAGAGCTGACAAAAGAAGAGGGCTATAAGGTTATAACACAATTACCAAGAACAGAGTAAAAATGCAGTAAGATGGGGCATCTGGCTGGCTTCGTCGGCTGAGTGTCCAGCTCTTGATTTCAGCTCAGGTTGTGATCCCACAGTTCTGGGATCGATCCCCACGTAGGGCTCTGTACTGACCACACGGAGCCTGCTTGGGATCCTCCCCCCCACCCCCTCTCTGCCCCTCTCCTGCTCTCTTTCTCTCAAAATAAATAAACATTAAATTTAAAAAAATGCAGTAAGATCTATTTATATTTTTATTGTTATTATTTGTATAGATTCACTGTATGTTAGGTTTTGCCAGAATGGCTGAGTTCTCTACCACTAAATGTATCTGCTCTTAATTGATCTAATTCCAGTCAACACATCCACCAGGCTTTATTTTTTTTTCAATGCAAATGTAGATTACTTTAGATAATAATAATACAAAATCATACTTTGTATTAACATTTCAGTGCTTAACCATGCATTCACCTGCATTATCCTAATCCTCAAAATCCCACCATGGGCAAGTTATTATCCTTTTTCATTACTTAACTTACACTCATGTTACAGATTCAGTTTGAAAATGACCAAATTCCAGAACCTGAAGCGAATTGCCAAGAGTCACAAGTACTTCTTTACTCTGTATCTGGTTCTTCATCGGGGACACCCCCAAGGAGCTCCCCGTTCACCTGGCAGAGCCCTGTCGACTTGCGATGGTTCCATCAATAGGCGAGGGGTCGGCATGCCACGGCTGCCTGTGCGCTACAGGGCTTTTGACAGTTGGCGAGAATTCTCTTTCTGTGGTCTAAGAAATACCCATATTTGCATACGCAAAAATGTAAACCCTTGGCCAGGCGAAGCAATAGGAAGTGAAAGAACCTGATACATTTTGTTGTCTTAGAAACATCTAACAGGGGCGCCTGGGTGGCTCAGTCGGTTCAGCGTCTGATTTCAGCTCAAGTTGTGATCTCATAGTTCGTGGGTTCGAGCCCCGCGTCAGGCTCTGTGCTGACAGCTCGGAGCCTGGAGCCTGCTTCGGATTCTGTGTCTCTCCCTCTCTCTCTGCCCCTCCCCGGCTCATTCACTGTCTCAATCTCTCTCAAAAATGAATAAAAACATTAAGAAAATTAAAAGAAACATCTGACAGAATAGCGAAAACGAGGGGAAATAATTAAAATGCTATCTAGGCACGGTGGTGGGCTTAAGCTTTGGAAAACTTAGTATTTTGTCAGATTATCACCCTTTTCCCTGTTATGACCTCTTGGCCACCTCGTTTTTTTCCTAACTTCCTCTCTCCTCTTCATTCATGAATACTCGGTCCTTTTCCCCTCCTCAAGATCCTGATGGTTTTCTCCTGTTTGTCAAACCACCTCCTCTGTCCCCTGGACTTATGGTTTCTGCACATGTACTGCTAATCTCCCAGGGATGAAAAGTCACAAACAAACGAACAAAACAGGAAAGGCGGCGCCACTCCAAGCAAGTGTGGACGACCTGGAGTCAGGGAAATCAGACTGTTTCCCAAACTTAAGTTCCCTTTGGATCTCGAAACATTTCTCAAAGTGTTTCTCTGAAGTTCTTCCTGACCTTCTATCCTGAGCTCTATTTACTTTATGTTCTAGATCTCCCCTTTTACACAGATAGATAGGGATATATGTCTTCGTGGAAATCATAGTGGCCAATCTCAGAGAGGATTTTTTTTTTTTTTACGTATTTTCCCACCTCGCTTTTATCTTGTGTTATAATTGTTTGGCAGACTTTGACAGTAGACCTTATCAAGCCTGCCACTGTAACATAAAAATATTCAGAGATGTGTTTTTCTGGTTCTTTCTACTTGCAGCTGCCCCGGTGCCTTTGAAATCTTTATAAAGAATGTGTCCCTCTGATAACCTTGCTTACAATCCATCATCAAAGCCTCCTTCCTGATCATTTTGGGCTCCTGATGTGATGAATGCAAGGGATTCTTCCCTTGATCTGCTCTCACACTGTATTTGTCACATTTCATTACCGCAGACAGGCTCAGGCGTCTCCACATTTTTACTGTCAGCCTAGTACTTTCCTTAACCCCGTGAAACAGCTGTGCCACTGTGGATGGAAATCCACAAAAATACCAACGGATGTCTGCAATAGCTCTTTCGGGCTTGTCAGAACAAATGTCGGGCTTCCGTTCATACTCTGCATGCGCTTTCTAAACATACACCCAGAAGTCCGCATTGAGCTTGTTAGAGCTATGGCTGTAAGGGGAAGTTTCTTATCTTAGAAACGTAAACCATTTCGTCTAAAGAAACAAATCTCGCTTTTGATTTGTCTCCTTTTTATGATGGTGTGGGAGTTAAATATGGATGCTAACTTGATGGAGACTTTTGTCTTTATTTTTGCATTGTCCAAAGTTATTGCAACCCCTTATTGTCTTGTATCATATCATGTAGATGCATGAATACATATATATGTGTGTGTTCGTGTGTGTGTATAAAGTGTGTCTATATACACACACATACATACCTGTTTTGGGGGGTGAATATCTGTGTCTATGTACATGTGTGCATTATGATACTTTTAAGAAATGATTGCAAAATCACTGGAAAGAAAAGATACTTACCTCCATCCCTAAGTTGATAATGAAAGTTTCCTTTTATGCTTCTCTCTATATAAAGACTTTTGCCAGGAGTCTTTATTTCTTGGAAACACATACTTGTCCATTTGTAGTTATTTTCTGAGTTCTTTTCATGTCTAAGGGCAAACACTTGAGCCGGTGACCCTGTAACCCAGTGCAGGTATCTTTCAGTATAAGCAAACCTTTGATCTTTTGAAATTTTTTTTTTTTAGTGTTTATTTTTGAGACAGAGTGCGAGCATGGGAGGGGCAGAGAGAGAGGAAGACACAGAATCTGAAGCAGGCTCCAGTCTCTGAGCTGTCAGCACAGAGCCTGACACGGGGCTCGAACCCATGAACCATGAGATCATGACCTGAGCCGAAGTCTGATGCTTAACTGACTGTGCCACCCAGGTGCCCCTAAACCTTTGATCTTTTGTACACGGGTCCCAGGTAATAAATCCAGTGCAGTTCTGGGGCTCCCCTCCTCTGCCACCCATCCCTGTCCCATGCCCCCCTCTCCTCCTGCACCACCACCTGCCCTGTTTCCTCCCACCCTGCAGCCCACAGGCGCCTTCCAGGGGGCTTTCTGACGTTATGACTCTTACCACCTTCTCCCCTCTCCCTGTCCGTCTTCTCCCACACCCCATGGGACGGCCTCCCGCAGTTATGTCCTGTTTCAGCTTTGCTGCGCTTTCCTCAGAGAGGACTTCTGAGACCATCCGAGCCAAAGTACACTTGGTCACTTTTCAGAGCATCCTGTTTTCTCTCCTAGCGCTTTTCCTCATTGTGATTTCTTAGTTACCATCCTCACTTTTCCCCCTGCAAACTGTAAACACTGAGGTAAAAGACCTCATCCCTTATCTCCCTCTTTGTACTAAACCTCGAACAATGTGCCTGGCTACGGGCCAGGGAGCAAGAAAACGAAAGGCAAACTATTGAATATACGTTGTCAGATTGATTCATTATCTGCTAGACTTTCTCTGCTGTTACCTAATGGTTATTGTCCCGGTTTCCACTTCTGACCTCTCAGTTGTGTGACCCCAGGGGAACCGTGTGACTTCTCTGGGCCTTAAGTTCTATTTCTACCGATTAAGGAACACATCACTGAATTTCAAACTTTTTAAAATTATTATTTCACAGCAGATCCTTCCCCATAAAGGGATATATGAAAAAGAACTCCAATTTTTAAAGCAGATGAAAGATGAGTGTCTTTGCTGAGAGCCACAGAGATTGGCCTGGAGCCTCTACAAATACCTCCTCCCCCCTCTCTCCTCCCTCCAAAGGCAGTCCTCAGGGAAGTTGGCAGAAAGTTTATCTTTGGTGCTCACAGCCCTCTCTAGATGTTTTACTAACTGTGTAACAATGTACCCCCCCACCCCCACTTAGCCACAGAGCAGGCACCTTGCTGGGCCTTCATGCAAACTAATCCTCACAGCCTCCAATGAGGAACCCATCATTATCTTTCCTAGTACGAAAGAGGATTGAAAGTGACTTAGTAATGTTAGGGAAGAAAAATGTTCACATTCCCACAACCAGGAAGATACACCACTGAGATTTCAACCCATTCATCCCATTGAATACAAAAATAATCAATGTAAGGGAGCCTGGGTGGCTCAGTTGGTTAAGCATCCAACTCTTGGTTTCAACTCAGGTCACGAGCTCATGATTCGTGAGTCTGAGCCCCACGTCAGGCTCTGCAGAGACAGCAAGGCGCCTGCTTGTGATCCTCGGTCTCTTCTTCTCTCTCTGTCCCTCCCCAGCTTGTGCGTGCTTTCTCTCTCTCTCAAAATAAATAAAAACTTAAGGCAACACACACACACACACACACACACACACACACACACACACACGCAGTCGATCTCTTAATGTGCTTCAGTTTCCAGCATTTAAGGTGGGGAAGCTCAAATCAGTAAGATTTTTACCCAAATGAGACTGACTGATAAGAAACACCGAATCAAACACAGCGTACGTCAGGCATGCTTCTAGTTACTTACCTGGCAGCATTTTCGGATTATGAGACTCTTCAAAGTAGAACTAAGTGTATCGTGTTTAAAACAAAACAAAAAAAAACACAGATATCACACAATCCCAAAACTGATTTTGACAACCCAGAAAATACTGGGGGTTGTGGAACATTATGACTTCTATTTTTATCAGCACAAGTACCAGCTTTTGGATGGCACTCAACTATTTAAGTAAGTACTTGTGAAAGTATCAAAGTCTTAAAGCTATGTCTCTAACCAATTAAAATTAACTAGTCAACTAAGTTGAATAAGACTATGTTATATGCATCTTAATTACAGGTTAATTCTGAAAGGTATTTTGAGGCATATTTCTTTTAAATGCTAGAAAAGCAGAGAAAATAAACCCAAGGTGTTGGCTCTGTTGGGAATATTGGGGGGCAGGGAGAGGCTTGTTCTTGACATTTATGAGGTCTGGAATATTTTACAAATTAATTTTTTTTTTACATTTATTTAGTTTTGAGAGACAGAAAGAGACACAGCACAAGTGGGGGAGGGGCAGAGAGAGAAGGAGACACAGAATCCGAAGCAGGCTCCAGGCTCTGAGATGTCAGCACAGAGCCCGACGCGGGGCTCGAACTCACACACTGTGAGATCATGACCCGAGCTGAAGTCGGACGCTTAACCGACTGAGCCACCCAGGCGCCCCACTAATTAATTTTTAATACATATTGGATAGGGTATTTGCTATTTTCCCAAATGGTGGTGTCTCAAATACCAGAGCCCACGGCCATGACACCCTCCTAACTGGAAGAAAAAACAAACCACTCTTCTGACCATTTGAGATTCCCAGTAAAGAATTTGAGTTTCCATTATTAATACGTTAGGATTATAAGCAGTCTGGGAGGGCAGTGACTTGTAATTGTCAGTGCCATAGACATTTAGCTGATAAGCAGTAATATTTAAGTTCAAATTATGTAACAGTGGTGCATACGATAATAAAATTTGTAATGCAATTATAAATACAAACTGCAAATGCAAGTAGAGAATGCAAACACGAACACAAATAAGAGAAGTAAACTTGCTGCTGTTAAAAATTCGCTATGGGCACCCATGAGCCCTCAGAGGCGTTAGTCACAATATTCTTGTTCTTTGGCTCCCCTGTGTTTTGACATAAGAAAACCAAAGCTGTCATAGTAGATCGAGTGCCTAGTTTGCACAACATTATCTTGTGTATGTAAAATTAAACATTGTCCATTCGTGGGGCACCTGGGTGGCTCAGTCACTTGAGGGTCTGACTCTTGATCTCGGCTCAGGTCGTGATCTCACAGTCCTGAGATCAAGCCCTGTGCTGGGCTTCCCACTGAGTGTGGAGCTTGCTTGGGATTCTCTCTCTCTCTGCCTCTCCACTGTTCACACACGCCCCTTCTCCCTGTCTCTTAAAATAAATAAATAAACATTACAAAAAAAATTGTCCATTCTTAACTCGTAAATGATAGATTTACAGTTAATCCAAATTCAAATTCATTGCTTTTTTAATTGAAATGTTTCCCAGGTGTTTTTTATTTTTTTTTTTAACTCTGTCACTTTCCATGAAATTGAATAGGGAAGCATTTTTTTCTTGATGGCAGAATTATCTTAATCTCACAGCTACTTTCGTTGTAAGTGTAATGTAGAAAAGAATAAAGATCCCAAGCCAAGATTCTGGAGTCTTCTTTCAAAATCTGGCCTCCTCCTACATGCATGCAGAAAGTAAATTCCAGGCACACTGCTTCCTTCACCACGCCAACAACGGTAATATGAAAATTTTTGCTTTAGCTTTGGAAAACGCTGCAAATATGTGAGCCTTTCAGCTGCTTGTCTTACAGAGGACTCAGGTGTCTACATTTAAAATCAACATGCTGAAATAATTTTGACAGACTAATGCCTTTGCGGGACGTAAGGTTAACACGGGGGGTGCTCGTATCAGTGCGTGTGTGTGAGCGTGCGTGCACGCTCACGGGCACAGGACCGAAATTCTCATCTGAATACATTTCTCTGTGGCTGTTGAATTTTTTCTTCCTTGGAAGTGAACCATTTCATCTTTTAATAGCGGTTTCAGGCTCACGTGGCCTTTAAACCTTTGACATGTAATTGAAACTGGGACATCCAGCTGTGAAGAAAGTTGATTGGAAAGCAATTAGAATTGATCTCACTTATGTTTTTCCCCAGGTCAAGCTGATGCCTCCTGCTCCCAGTGATGACCTAGCGACTCTCAGTGAGCTGAATGATGGCAGCCTGCTTTATGAAATTCAGAAGCGCTTTGGGAACAATCAGATATATGTAAGTGCCCTTGAAATTGCCTTTTGCACTGCCTTTGTCTTGCTGCCAGTGTTTACCCTTCAGTGCCGCAGATATTACAGGTAAAGGGCTTAGTGTTGTCTCTGGGCATGCTGACAGCTTAAGGTGGATTTCTCCGAGTTCGGGTTCATTCTGACTGAGTTCCAAGGCAGGTTCAGCAGAGATCCAGATTTCAGAGTTGTTAAGTGAAAGGTAATACCCTGTGGGTAGACAGCTTTCCGGTTGTCAAGTTTGCTGTGGAAGAAGATCTTGCTGGAAACAGAAGGATCTTCAAGTCACTTATCAAAATGCCGTTTGTTTCCTGTGTTCTACATAGCCTGCCCGATCTGGAAAAGAAAGCTGAGGAGGTAGAGTTGACTCCTCAGGTCAGTGTGCGTGAAAAGAGAAACTATTGTCCCTCTCAGTTATCAGGAAACGCTTTGTCTGTAAAGTAAATACTTTATACGCCCATCTCTGATAACAGGATATGAATATATGACACAGTTGACAAACGGCATGGAGAATTAATTTGCTGTGGTTCTGCCCTGGTTTATATGTGTTATTTCTTCCAATACACAGAACAATTTAGACCCCATGTAATCTCAGTCTCTGGCTCTGTCCGACTCTCTCTGTCCTTGAATTTGTTATGTTCAACTCATAGCAATTCAATCAGAATTGTCTGTAGGGAAATCTGATTATGCCCATATCTGCTATCCCTTTTTGATAACCCCCTTTTTCTCCTGGTCTACCGAGAAATTGATTAAGTAATTTTCATGTAAATGTGAAGCCTGAGATTTCCTTACCAGTCATAAATCGCCAGGTGCTGATTAACCTACGCAAATTCAGCGCAGCCTCTTAACGCTTGGATGAATCGGCCGCCTCTGCAAATACACGTAAAATTAAATGCTTCTATCAAAA
This sequence comes from Felis catus, assembly GCF_018350175.1. NCBI lineage: Eukaryota > Metazoa > Chordata > Mammalia > Carnivora > Felidae > Felis > Felis catus. The sequence goes on from NC_058368.1 coordinate 78,840,200, forward strand.
TGAAGGGAATTACGTCATTGGCATAAAGTGGGGAAACCTGATGACCTTGGCCCCTGTTACTCTTGTGATTTGTGTATTGTTGTTATTCCGTTCCCTCACCTTTTCTAGCATTGTGCTGATTTCTTCTCTTCTACCACAACTTCCTCCTTTTGACTTCTTAATTATATTGCCAGAAGACCATTGCTTGAACTGTTTGGGATTTCTGTGTTTCCTTCATGCTTCTCAAGTGCCTGTGTCTCCCCGATACCCACTTAGTCTACTTCCTGGCGGTCACCGTTCTCATCAAGGCCACTGTCCTCTCTTCCCCAACCGCCTCCCAGCCGTCCAGAGACAAACTTGTTCCCTCTCCACCTGACCTCACAAGGAGCTAGAGTAATTTTTGTAATGAACCAGTGTAATCTTGAAACCCCCGTTCTTTGACTTCTCTGTGGCTTCTCGTTTTTCATGGGAGGACAGCCACAATCTTCATTCACGATCCGGCCCCCGGACACTAAGCGTTGATGCTCTCGGCCTCCGGCAGCTGCCTTCCTGTCTACACCAGGATTTTTCTCGGCCTGTTTTGCTTTCCCCTAAGTTTCTCTCTCTACCCCATGAAATAAACACTTAGCTTCACAAACTGCCCCTCAAAAGTTCTTCAGTCTTCAAGGAAACCTGCCCAGATAAAGTTGTGATGGATCTTTCTTGTGACTGCTTGTGATTTTATACCTTACCGGTCCCTTGATTGATCTTTGGGTGCTGTGCGGGGCTCTGGCTCAGTGAGAATAGGACCCATGCTGATTTTACTCACTGTGAGGCCTGGTCAAGCACTTTACAATCGCAAGTGACAGGTATTTCTTGCTGTTTATCAGCTCCTCTGGACACGGGACCCTCTTCTTAGACTCTCTCTGCTCACTGGGTTTCTCTTTCTCTCTGGACCATCAGAATTGATATTCCCTGCTTTGTTCAAGCTCACATAAAATATAAATTTGCCACCGTGTGAGACGTGATTTTCTTCCTTTCCATACCTGAAATATTGAAGAGCTAAATCGTCTGGGATCAATTTTGTGATGAGTGCTCTAAGTTATGTTATTGGAACTCTCCTTTAATGGTTAGACAAGCAATTTCAACATTATTGATTGAATAATAACAAGTGATTTTCAAAGTATCCTGTGAACCATTGGGTGTATGAGCTTTTTATTACCGTTCTGCAGGGAGAGTAAGCATTTAGAACCTCTTATAGCAATTTGATGGTTTCATTTCCTTCTGTTGAATCTGAAAAGAATCCAGCCTTGTGCTTTGTATGTCTTTGTCTTTTCCAATGTCACATTTACAGGAATTCATTTTTATTATGTTTTACAAAAGTATCAGTCCATGATGAATTGGAAATGGAAGTTTCCTTGCCACAAATACAGAAACCCTGGTTTCAGTGGGTGTTGTATTCAGAGTTGGTCATGTGACCTACCCCCCCGGCACACACCCCCCACCACGCTCCCTGCATGCCTCCCCCCTCCCTGCCCCTTTTATTCCTCCTCCAGCTTTCAGCCCAAAGTGCCTAGTTTCGGTGTTGGTACTAGTCTTTCTTCCATGTCCTAAGTCACGTTTTCATGCAAATCTCAGCAACTTTCTTTTCAAAATATATGCAGAATGGACTCCCACTGCTACCACTGGCCCATCAGTGCCAACATAACACATGTCAGCAGAATTAATTGTTTAACCAGGAGTTTCCTCTTTTTGCTGTAGTCTGACTGGTTATATAAGGTGATCTTTGAAAACAATCTGTAGGTTTCTCTTTTCTTTTTTCTTTCTTTCTTTCTTTCTTTCTTTCTTTCTTTCTTTCTTTCTTCCTTCTTTCTCTTTCTGTCTTTCTTTCTTTCTTTCTTTCTTTCTTTCTTTCTTTCTTTCTTTCCTTTGTCTCTCTTTCTTTGTCTTTTGTGTGTGTGTGTGTGTGTGTGTGTGCGCCAAAACCCAGGAGCAAACGTAACTGACTCTTTTAACTAAGTGCATAGCATTCCATTTGGATATCAGATTGGGAAGGTTCCATATAGCCCGTAGCAGTAGGACGTGCCCAAACCATCAAACAAAATTAATTGCAAGAGATGAGGTGTTTGCTTGCTAGGAAATGCAGAGAATAAAGGCATTTCATTCTCTGAATGATTACGGTTAACTGGAACAGAGAGAATAGACTATGCAATCAGATTTCTTTGTGGATGGCAGATAAACATGGAAGCAATATTCTCTTTATTCTTTTTGTAAACACACTGGTAGGACTTAAGACTCATAATGAAAGAACCCCACAAAATAAACACAGGCTCCTGTAACATCTGGTTAGCCAGGTAGGTGGCCTGGCTCACCTGAGCCACTGACTGAACATTCCCCTGTAGGCAACCCCGTGGGATGTAACAGGTTTTTTTTTTTTTTTTTTTTTTGTTAAGAGCAGCTCAAGAGGCTAGCTTGTGTCAGAAGTTGAAGTCTGTCTAGCTTGGAGAACATTGGAAATTCTGTAGACAGACTCGTTTTCCCCAAGCTGGCACTGCCCCCCAGCCTGTATCTGAAGCCTCACCCACCATATGCAGTACCTACCATGTCGTTCCATGTCCCTCCACTCAATCTATTATAGACCCTTGTGAACACTTAATAGAAGTGACCTATTTATTTTTTGGTTATTTTAATGTTTTATTTATTTTTGAGACAGACAGAGACAGAGCGTGAGTGGGGGAGGGGCAGAGAGAGAGGGAGACACAGAATCCAAAGCAGGAACCAGACTCTGAGCTGTCAGCACAGAGCCCGACGCGGGACTCGAACCCACAAACCGTGAGATCATGACCTGAGCCGAAGTTGGACGCTTAACCAACTGAGCCACTCAGGTGCACTAGAAGTGAGCTATTAAAAAAAAAAAAAGTAAGGGGCACCTGTGTGGCTCAGTAGGTTGAGTATCCGACTCTTGATTTCAGCTCAGGCCATGATCCCAAGGTTATGAGATCAAGCCCCTGTTGAGCTCTGTGCTGAGCCTGGAGCCTACTTTAGATTCTCTCTTCTCTTCTCCCTCTGCCCCTCTCCCCTGCTCACACTCTTTCTCTTAAAAAAAAGTGATATTTTAGAAAGGTGAGGTAAAGGAAATCTGTAGTTTTCTAAATTAAAAAAAAACATTTTATAACATTCCCTTCTATCAACAGAGCCTCTTGAGAATATGGCATAGGTTTATACAAGCTCATACTCTGGGAATCTATCGCTGACATTCAGATCACGTTTTTCTGAACAATGTTTTTGTTTATCGCAAAATATATTTGCAAAGGCAGTCTCAAATACTTTCAATAATCAGACCAAAGTAAAAATTATATATCAATAGAAAAATGCAACTTAGAAGTGTTTTGATTTTTTTTTTTAGTTCCTCATTTTTCTTTCCTTAGCACATTTCCCGATTCTCCCTCGATCTCTTATTCTTCATTTTTCTGAGCAATTTTCAGATACTTCACTGTAAAGCTTCCCCTTTGGGGCAATCATTTCCCTTTTCTTTTCTCCTGTACGTGGCTGTAACACAGTGGCCAAGCCTTCTAAGTCAATGTTGGATTGCATCACAGCACGTAGAGAGAATAGGGCACAGCTTGTGATGGGTGTATGGCATCATGAATTTTCAGCTGGTGAACAGGCTCAAGTAACCAGCAGCTTCATAAAGAAATAAAATATAAGCAGCACCTTCCCCAGTTGACCCTAATCATTAAAAAGATTTTGGTGTGTATCGGGGCTCCTAGGTGGCTCAGTTGGTTAAGCGTCCAACTTCGGCTCAGGTCATGATCTCATGGTTTGTGAGTTCGAGCCCCACGTCGGGCTCTGTGCTGACAGCTCGGAGCCTGGAGCCTGCTTCAGATTCTGTGTCTCCCTCTCTCTCTGCGCCTCCCCCGCTCACGCTCTGTCTCTCTCTCTCAAGAGTAAATAAACATTAAAAAAAATTTTTAAAAAAGATTTCGGCGTATATGTAGCTACAGATTCATTTTGTATTTTTTTCTCTCTTTCTCTAAAGGGAATCATCCAGGGTGTTCTCTTCTGCCTCTGTCAACTTTCATTCATTGTTATATTTCCGATAATCATCTATCTTGTTGCTGGCAGCAATAGCTACCCATTTTTCTGTAAAATAAGCTGCTGTATGAATATATCCTAATTTATGTATTTACTCTACGGTTGAGGAACCCTTGAGTTGTCTCCCCTTTTTGGTTTCGAAATATACCATTACAATTATGTGACTTGGGTGGATCATACTGTTAGAAACCGTCCTGATGCCTTTTTTGGCAACGTGCGACTATGAGTACGTATTTCTGTGGGGGCCACGTGGAGCTTTGTTCGCAGGGCGTGAACCCAGCACGGGAATGGCAGCATCACAGGGACGTTCAGCCTCATAGACACACCCAAATACCTTTTCAGAGTGCTTACCCACCACACAGCTCAGGATTCCACACCCTGCCCACCCACAGCATACTCAGTCTTATCTGTTGTACTGTTAGTTTTTACGGATTCCGGCCATCTTGGCAGGTAGTCTGCTATCTCATTGTGGTTTGAGCTCACGTCTTCCCACTCCCTGCTGATGGTGACCTGTAGGTGTGTGTTGCTCACTTGGCCATTTTGGCTCCGGACATGACTGTTCAGTTATATCGGCATTTAAACGTGAATGGGTCGTGTTACTTTTTGTTATCACTATGTAGGGATTTGTATATATTCAGAATACTCTTTCTTTGTTAGGTGTACATGTTGTGAGCATTTTCTCCCAGTTGGCGGCTTCCATTTTCGTCTGCAAATAGGTCTATGGAATAGGTGTGCAGAATAGAAGTTTGCAGTTTTCACAAAATCCTTTACGTTGAGTGTTTTTTTGTGTCCCACTTAAGAAAATTTGGCCTTGGTCATAAAATTTGGCCGAGGCTAGTTTCCTGTATTTCCTCTGGCAGTTTGATTGTTTTACCTTTAACATTTAAGGTATGTTACTAGGGTGGAAGTGATTTCACAGTGGTGCAAGAGAAGTGTCCAGAGTAGTGTTCCCCCACAGCCATAACAAGATGACCACGGGGAGGAGAATACATATTCTGTTGTATGGATGGATCCATTTGTGTCTAAACCAGGACCGAAAGATCTTAATAGCTATGGCAGTATGATAGATCTTAACACATGGAAGTCTTCTATATATCATGGAAGGTTAATATCCCTCTTTTGGTTGTGTTTCATTTCTCTGGAACATTTTTAAATTTTTGGTGTAGAACTCTTGACCCTTTATATTATACCTGTTTCTGGGCATTTTTCAAGTTTTGATGCTATAATGCTATAATAAATGTTATTTTCTTATGGAAAATTACAAGGGAATTTCATTTTCTTATTGTTTATGACAAATATGGAGATATAATTCGATTGTAATATGCATATTTTATCTGCCAATCTTGCTAAATTCATATGTAAACATGGATTTATATGGAGATTCTTTGGGATTTTCAGCAGATACCGTTATATGGTATGTAGATAATGGCTTTTGTTTTTCTCTTTTAAATCTTGATAGCGTCCTTACTTTCTTTTCTTATTTTATTTCATGGGATGGTACTCTTAATAGAAAGATGACTGGAAGTGACAATATTAGGCATCCCTACCTCGTTTTGGATCCCAGGGCAAAGCTTTCAACGTTTTATCATTAAGCACGTTGTTTGCAGTAACCCTGCCATAGATCTAGTTGAATGTTATTTGATTAACTTCCTTATATTAATACTTTTCGAAGTTTTTATTATCTTCAGTCAGGAGTGGGCATCGAATACTATTAAATGTTTTCTGACATGTATTGAGATGATCATATGGCTTTTATTCTTTACTCTTTAGTAGTGGAAAATTTTTTTTAGTATGTATTATTTTTTAAGAAAGAGACAGAGAATAAGCAGGGGAGGGGCAGAGAGACAGGGAGACACAGAATCTGAAGCAGGCTCCAGGCTCCAAGCTGTCAGCACAGAGCCCGACGCAAGGCTTAAACTCAGACTGTGAGATCATGACCCGAGCTGAATTCAGCTGCCCAACTGACTGAGCCACCCAGACATCCCTACTCTTTAGCATTATAAATTGTAACAGTTGGTTTTCTAATATGAAGCCAACCTTGCATTACTAGAATAAAGCCTACTTGGTTGAAACAGATTATCTGCTGAATGTATTACTGGATTTAATTTGTCAATATTTTGTTCACGATTTTTGCATGTACTTAATGAAAGAGAAACCTGTAAATTTCCTTTCTTTGAATATACTAGTTAGGTGTGTAATACCAAGTTTAGGCAGGCCTCTTAAATGTAATGGCATTCCTTTTCTGTTATATTCTAAAATAATTTGTGTAACATTTATCTTGTTCATTGATGTTGGGAAGAATTCACCAGTGAAGTTTAAATTGTCTTGGTGGAAAGGTTTCTTAGAGATTCAAAGTTCTTTTTCAGAAAAATAAAGTCATGAGACATTCTGTATCTTATTGTGTTCCTTTTGGTAAGATGGTGGATTGTTGTCACATTATCACATTATCTAAATATCCAGCCACAGTGACTAAAGTATGATTCCTAATATCTCTTCATCTGTTTTCATGTCTGTACTGTCTGTAGTAATGTCGTATTTTGGATACTAGTAGCTTGTGCCTTTTCTCTTGTCTCCGAAGTCTTGTTAGGGTACTCACCATTTCATTACATTGTTCAAAAGGCCACCTTCTGACTTTTGTTTCTAGACTTTTAATTTCTACTGTTATACTGATTATTTATTTCTGTATAATTTGATGTAATCGGATGTGCTCCTTGAAAAGGACATTTAGATCATTAATTACCAGCTTTTCTTCTTTTCTAGCGTTATAAATACCATATCGGGCAATAATTTCCATACTAAATATACCTTCAGTTGCATCTCACAAATTAGGAGATAACCAAAATATTTTCTCATTTTCATTGTAGCTCCTTTCTAGGCTCATAGGTTATTTGCAGATGTATTGTATAATTCCTAGACATTTTGTAATTTTCTAGATATCGATTGATAATCTCTGTCTTATTTCTGCCATAATCAGAGTACATACTCTGTGTGATTCAAGTCCTTTAAATACAATGGAACTGGTCTGTGATCAATTTCAAAGAATGTATGTTCTGCAGTTGTTTGCTAACAGTGTTGTGTATAAGTCAGTCAACGTGGTAATTATTTCAACATTCTGTCTGCTTATTCCATGAGTTACTAAAACAAATGGTTACAAATCCCCACTACTGTGTTGAATTTTTCTCTTTACAGCTGTTTTTGCTTCGTGCATTTTGTGCTAAATTTTAGTCTCATAGAAATTTTAAATTGCCATATATTCCTGATTGGTTTAACATGTTATCGTTGTGCAATGTCCCTTTTCATCACTTTTATTTATTTTTTCATGAATTGAGTATTGCTAAATCACATTTTTGTTATTATCGTTTGCAGGTATATCTTGTTTTATCTTTTTACTTTCTAATTTTCTTAATCCATATATTTAAAGTACTTTAATCCAGTTCATAATCTTTGTCGTTTAATTAGAGTATTTAGTAGTTTTGCATTTGATGTAATTACTGATGTTTTGGGGTTTAAATCTGTCATTTTATTATTTGGTTTCTATTTATTCCATCTGTTCTTTGTGCCTTTATATCTCATTACTTGTCTTTTTTTAATCGCAAATTATTTATATTTGCTTTTTTGTACTTTAAATTTGCGTTATGCATCTTATTATTGTTCTGTAGCAGCATAGAACTCATTACTTTATTACCTTCAGCATTTTTGGCCATGTGTTTTAATGTTATATTTTTATTCACTCTGATTCTCACAAAGCCTCTTTAAGAAAATAAATTCTTAGAATCCAGTTATTTGAGTTGTTATGTGGTTGGTGGAACAAGCCTATCAGTTTTATTTTATTTGAATTATATTTTTGTGTTTCTTTATTTACAAACTCTCCATAGGATCACAAAATGTTAAAATACGGCTTTTATTTGTTCTCTGTATTTTGCACAATTATTTAAAAATTCTATAATTTTTAATTTTAAGTGTCCTATTTATATAGTCTACTGACTGCTTGTATCCTTTTCTTTTAACAGACTTTTATTGGAGACATCCTCTTGCTTGTTAACCCATTCAAAGAGCTTCCAATTTATTCCACCATGGTGAGTATAAAATTTTGAATACCATTTAATAATGTAGGGTAACACCCACTAGACGTACCTATCCATATCAAATGATCGATTGAGAAGAAACCTGCAAACAATAAGTAAAGTCAGAAACTTCTCAGAAAATTCTAAACTGAATATTTTCATAATAGTGACTTTAATTTGTCCTGAGACAAAAATGGAACAGGATGTTATTTTTATCAAAAGATTCCTTTGCACTTATAATGTGTAATTTTCCTATAATTGTAGTCACTAGACAGACTTCTAAAATTAAATAATGCATTACTCTGTTTTCCATTCCTTCCTGCCTAATTCAAGGTCAGTTGGTGTAAAGTATTTTAACATCATGACCTCTTTCAGAAAAGTTCTATGATGTTAGAACCGTAAGAATAAGAAAGGATATTATTGCATTTATACATTTTTCCAAATGACTTTCTACTTTAAATTATGAGACTTTCAAAATTAAAAGAGCAATTGCTTTTGGAAAATTATTCCAGGCAACTGAAAACACAGTATGATTTTTGAGTAGTAAAAGATCAAAATATCATTGTGCAAGCTCTGTCTCTGTCTCTGTCTCTGTCTCTCTCTCTCTCTCTCTCTCTCTCTCTCTCTTTTGTTCACAAGGCTGTTTCCAGTTAAAGCAGAATCCCTCGTAGGGAGCAGGAACATGACAAACAGGAGAGAGGAGTAGACACAGGTTCTTGAAACGGACATGCTCAGAGAAGTTGGAGAGGGAGATGGCAAGAGGAAGTGTGGAGAAGAGGGAGAGGGAGAGGGGAAGGGATAGAGACATCACCTTCTTGAAGCTCCCAAGGAATCATTGAAGAATTCTTACAGAAACACCTCCTGAGAAGGAGAGTGCACCCTAACTACCCCAAACTCCACCCTTCTTCCCAAAGTCCCTTCTACTGTTGCTTTGAAACCACTGCCCCTTGCCTACTGTCCTTATTCCACTCGGCCCAATCCCAGCCTTAGCCCTGGGCAGTCTAACTGTGTGGGTGCATGATAGCCCAGGACAAGAGGGATCAGCAGTTCTACCAGAGGAGTAACATTAGCCTGTGATTATTAGATAGACATATGGACTACTCGTGTTTTTATTTCTTTTGATGTCAGTTTTTAGTAATTTTGTTTTTCATGGATTCTGTTTCTTACATTTAATCTTCAAAAGTTTTTGGCATATAATTATTCATGATCCTATTTTTTTAATGTGTGTAGAATTTGAGCGATTTATTTTCATTCCATATGTTGGTAATTTGGGCCTTCTCTGACTTTTTAAAATCCATTTGCTAGGAATTTATTGATTGTATTACTCTTTTCAAAGAAAAGCATCTCTTGACTTTTAATTTTTTTCTAGTATATATTTATTTTCTATATAATTGATTTCTGCTTCTTTATTTTTGTTGTCTCCTTCTTTCTAAGTTCTTGGAGTTTAATTTGGATAGTTGTTTTAAGTTATAACATTATATTTTGAACTTTTTCCTTTTATAAGTATTTGGGGCTTTTTATTTTGCCTTACACAAGCTTTACAGAATTCTTCATCTTTGGTATTTCATAAGTTCATTATTATTCAATTTAAGAGACAGAGAGAGAGAGAACCCCTGCTATTTAACGTTGATACTTAGTGTGTTGTTCCTGGCTTATATTTATGTTTTTACATTTGATCTTAGACTCAGTAAGAATCTTCTGGTGAGACAAAAGCTAGTTTTAACTAATTGAATAAAATATATAGATATATATATTTTATTTAAATGCTTCTATAGACCTAGAGGTCAAATTCTAAGTATTAGGGAAAATTTAACATAATAAATTATTTTAGTATGGCATTACTTATCATGTTATAATATATAGTGTATCTCAAATGAAACAAGCCTGTGACTTTGTGGTTTGTTTTTAGGGTGTTAACAGTGTGGCAGTTTTACACCTTCAAATATCAAGCTGTATTTTCAGTTCTTTCAGAAATACACATTAATAGAGAAAGGAGAGACACATCAAGAAACATATTTTTAGGGGCGCCTGGGTGGCTCAGTCGGTTGAGCGTCCGACTTCGGCTCAGGTCACGATCTCACGGTCCTTGAGTTCGAGCCCCGCGTTGGGCTCTGGGCTGATGGCTCAGAGCCTGGAGCCTGCTTCCCATTCTGTGTCTCCCTCTCTCTCTGACCCTCCCCCGTTCATGCTCTGTCTCTGTCTCAAAAATAAATAAACGTTAATAAAAAAAATTTAAAAAAAAAGAAACATATTTCTATATTATTGTAGGAACAAGATATGATATATTGAGATTTTTGCAGGAACAGTTCATTAAAACTTAAAATGGTGAATGCAACATATAACTTATATGTATTATCCTTTATATCTATCATTTCCAACAGACGCTGGCATAGAAAGTAAGAGGAAAATAAATCTATTTAGGTAAAATATGCACTGATAAAAAGCTTGAGGAAAAAATAAAGAGAAGGGCATCTGTTGGAGACACAGCTTTTTAATTTGTGGGTCTAGAAGGATGCATAACAAAAAAGAACATGAAGGAAAAGAAACATTTTTGAGGAAAAACCAGATTCAGGTGAATATGTGAAGTTTTTGGAGGTTAAATTGAAATAATGTTGAGATTTGACATCGGATGCAAGATTAGGAATAATTCACATGAGTATTTCATTTTGTAAGATTTCTAAGACTCATACCACATTTAAGAATGAGGTGGAGGGGCACCTGGGTGGCTGAGTTGGTTAAGCAACTCTTGATTTTGGCTCAGGTTATGACCTCATGGTTTGTGAGTTTGAGCCCCGTGGCGAGCTCTGTGACCGTGTGGAACCTGCTTGGGATTCTCTCTTTCCCTCCCTCTCTGCCCCTCCCCTGCTTGTGCTCTCTCCCTCTCTCTCAAAATGATAAACATTTTTAAAAAGGAATGAGGGAGAAAAATAATAGAAAGCAATGAAGAAGGAGGCGAGTAAAAGAGGGAGGAGGAACAGGAGGGAGGAGGGATGGAGAGACAACAGTGACGAGACAGGTGGCGGCCACTAAAGAACCAGATCTAACACATTGTCGAGGTAGTAATCAGAAAGGATGAACTTCTTGGTGTTTGTATCATTGCGGAAACCAGCGAACAAGTGAACGTCCTGAGGGGGAACACGTCAGCAACAGATACACAATTATCCCCTCAAGCAACAACATCAGGCTTTTCTCAGGTATTCCTCACCATGACCTTTACCATGGACTTCATAAACCAAAGACCTACCACCTGGACATTTCCCATGTACGAAATGATGACACCATTCCAGATAAACTACCAGGAGATTACCTCTCAAAATTATGGTTTTGCGTACACAAGGGCACAAAAATGATCGTACCCGTTTTCTTTTCAGCTGCTACTGGCAGTGAGATTAAGCTGTCCCACTGTGTAAAGTGGCATTAGTGTGGGATGCCTGGCTTAGGGCTTCATTAGCTTTCAGATTCTGATTACCGTCGGTCTCCTAATATTCCCATTGCATGTTCGAGTTTGGCGCGGAGCTGGAGGGACTGAGCAGAGCTCATTGCCTCTGGACGAGTGGGGCTGGAAAGAGACCTGGTGCTGTCTAGGGCTCATCACGTGGCAGGCCTGCCGCAAAAGTCATCACATATGTCGTCACATAATCACAAAAGGCAACGCAATCAGTATAAGAATTATTATTTCCATTTGGAGGTGATAAAAACCTCATGTGGATTTAGCAAATTTTCTAAAGCCTTCCACGATGGTAGGGACAGAATTTAAATCCGGGTCACCTAACCCCAGAGCAAAATGCGTGACAGACTCTTCTCTCAGCACAAATGCCAAGCCCTCAGGCAATTTTTTAATTATTATATGTCCTCCTCTGTAAAACACTTTTTCAGAATATGTCATCTGTATATAGTTATATAGATCATGAGTAGGTAACCCACTCACACAAGTAGAGTGACCTATTCATGCCATACTGTGACGCCAACAGCCCCTGTGAGTCACGCTGTTGACGTCAGGGAGGTTCCACGGGTTATGGGATCTGGACAGCTGGGGGGCCTGGGCCTGGCCCTCTCCTCCACTGTGGGACTGCGTGGTTGGTTTCAAACATCCGAATGGGGCAGGATTCTGCAGTCTCCCAGCAGTTTACTGAGAGGGGTCGTGCATGGTGGAAAGAGGGAGGGAAGATTCTTTAAAAAAGAAAGACCTTATTCATTAGAACTAGAGAGTCCAGCACAGGGAGGTACCCATGAGTGAGGCTGACGTGATGCCATCCCCCCCATGAGCTACAACAGAACACTTAAAATTTCCGCCGACCAGAATCCTCTGGTTTCCAGATGATGCAGACGGGGAGAGGATGAGGTGAAGCGGAGAGAGAAGGCACGCGCGAAAGAGAGTGGCTGACGCCGATGATATTTGCTGGACCACATGAGAATACGCAATAATGTTAATAATGCCGAAGGCAATGGTAGCCAGTCTAAAGGTTACATGGCTTGTCAGAAAACGAGAACCGTGTCAGTGAAAATCTTCAAGCTTCACTAGGAAAAAATAGAATTAATTATTATCTATTTAATATTATTATTAAATTATTGACATTATTATTATTGACATTGTTTTGTACTGACATTACATATAAAGCATAGAATCAGCCTCAAGCTAAGTCTTACCAGGTGGTAGAGGTGGAATATTCTACAATGTAAACTCTAACACTGCATGGAAAGGAGAAGTCTTGTGAGAAAAGAGATCTGAGAAAGGTTATTAGTTAATCATGAAAAAACTTAGATACCCAAGATCCATTACGCCTTTAATGCCTCGTAAAACTTTGCCTAAATAGAAGATGTGACACTAAGTAGTTTGAAGAAATGGCGTAGGAGTCATATCTGCTCCTGGCTCTCTTCTGTCTGGCCTTGTTTGTAACATTTAATGAAATTCTCAGCAAGATTTTACAGATTGAGTTTGAAAGCATTCTGTTAGAGTTTGATTAGGCCCGTGTTGGACTTGGGATGTGAAATGGTGTTAGTACAAGTGTTCAAAAAGAAGAGATATTTGTCCTACAAGAAAATACAGCTAGGCTAATACTCCCTGGTCAGTTTATGAGTTATAGTGTATACATTGCTATCATTAATTATTTTGATAGCCATTTTAAATTCTGGAATAACCAAAAATACAAAAATTTGGAAACTATTTCAAATAAAGAAGTCGTATTTATTCAAATGCTCTCCTGAGATTGGGATGCAGCTATAAAGAAGTGGTAAGAACACATCGTGCCTTGGTTTAACTGTAACGTTTATTTTCTGTGCAGTACAGAAAATAAAGCTATGTTTTAATTATATGGTGTCTTAAATCAGATGGTGTAGTGTGCTATCAACAGAGGCAAATTCCTTTTCATGAGCAATGACAACCACTACCCTGAAACTATTATCCTTTCATCTAATCTTTATACATACACACATATAATCACCCCCTCTTATCTGAGCTTTCGCTTTCCATGGTCTCACTTACCCACGGTCAGCCAGGGACTGATCTTCCTTCTAATGTAGCATCAGAAAGTCAGTAGTGGCCGTGGGAGCCTGGGTGGCTCAGTCGGTTGGGCGTCCAACTTGGGCTCAGGTCACAATCTCACAGTTCGTGGGTTCGAGCCCCACGTCGGGCTCTGTGCTGACAGCTCAGAGGTTGGAGCCTGGTTTCCATTCTGTGTCTCCCTCTCTCTCTGCTCCTCCCCCGCTCATGCTCTGTCTCTCTCTCCTTCAAAAGTAAATAAAAACATATTAAAAAATTTAAAAAAAAAAGTCAGTAGTGGTGGCCTGATGCTACATCACGTGCCTGCGATACTCACTGCACTTTGTCTCATCACATAGGCATTTGATCATCTCTCATCATCCCAAGAAGAAGCGTGAGTACAAGACAAGAAGTTATTTTGAGAGAGGGACCATACTCATACTTTATTTATTTATTTATTTATTTATTTATTTATTAAAATTTTTAAAATGTTTATTTATTTTGAGAGAGAGAGAGCAGGAGTGGGAGAGGGGCAGAGAGGGAGACACAGAACCCAGAGCAGGCTCCAGGCTCTGAGATGTCAGCACAGAGCCCGACACGGGGCTTGAACCCACGAACTGCAAGATCGTGACCTCAGTCAAACTTAGAAGCTTAACTGACTGCTATCCAGGCACCCGCCAACTTTTATTATAGCATATTGTTATAAGTGTTCCATTTCATTCTTAGTTGTTGTTGGTAATCTTACTGTGCCTAATTTATACATTAAACCTTATCATAGTTCTGTACATAGAGGAAAAAAAGTGTATATAGGGTTTGGTATTCTCTGTGGTTTTTGGTGTCCCCTGGGGGTCCTGGAACATATAACTGGTGGATAAGGGGGGTCCTATTGTACACATGCAAGAAAAAACTGCATATACCATTTTTTTCTGTTTCATTTTTTTTTATTTTTTTCATTATTTTCTGTTTTAATGCATTCAGAGGATACAAACCATATCCATTTACCAAAAAAAAAAAAAAAAAAAAAGAAAGAAAGAAAATTTTCATTAGTCCCTGTGCTTTCAAAAATATTTATATTGATAGTTTTAGATCTAGATAATTTATTCTAAATGTCCTATAGTATTTTATCATATTAAAACACAATCACTTATATTCATCCATTAAACCCTATACCCATTTTTAATTATTGCCATGTTTTCTGCTCTTACAAAAGAGTTCTAAGAACTGTTTTGTGTGTGCTTTTTTGCCGACATGCAAGGGTTTCTTCAGAGAGATTCGTGGTCAAGCCTACCTTCTTCAGTTTAGAAGTTGTTGCTAAATCACTGTTCCAGTTAGCAAGAACAACCCTCAGTACTGCAGATGCATTTTTCTAGTGCTGGCGAAAACTTCCTTTTGAAACCAACCCCACCGCTAATTAGACATGTGACCTTGCACCAGTTGCTAACTTCTTTGCTTCAGTTTCCTCACCTGTAAAAAGGGAGAGGATTCTCATACCCCACTTGTAATTTCTACAAGAATTAGATGAATAAGTATGAAGTGCTTAGAACAGTAGCAAGCACACATCAAGTATAAGCCATTATTACTGTTATTATTATGATTATTGTTTTGAATGTTTATTTATTTGGGGGGGGGGAGAAGATAGAGGGAGAGGGAGTTCCAAGCAGGTTCTGCTAGGTGTCAGCACAGAGCCTGATGCAGGGCTCGAATTCACAACTGAGAGATAGTGACCTGAGCCAAAATCAAGGCTTAACCGACTGAGGCACTTAGACACCCCTATGATGATGATGATGATGATGATGATGATTATTATTATTACTGTGCCATTGATAAAGTTACCAGTATTTTGTATCTATTACCCTACTGTTTGAAATGGGATTTCCTTGGATAACAGAGTTACTGATCTTTTCTCATGCTTATTAGTTATTCTCTTCTGTTCATATTCTTTGTCCAATTTTCAATTTTATTTCCAGTTTTTCTTTGTAGGCATATATTTGTAGGAGTCATTTATAAGACATAGATAATATATGGATTCTATGCACAGCTTAATCACCTCTCTGTCTTTGACTTTTATCATCATTACTGTATGTTTGATGTTTGTGGTAGAAAAGCAGTTGTCTCATGTGCTGTTGTGATATTAAGTCATCCTTCCCATTATAATTTGTATTTGGGAACTGTATTTACTTATTCCAAAATCATGACAGTATTATTCTCTTTACTTGTGTAAATGTTTTTTGTTTTGCTGTTTATATTTGGGACTTAAATGCATTTGGAATTCACGTTTACATATCACATGAGCTAGAGATCAGTGTTTTTTTCCTTTACTAATATCAGTTTTTGAACACCATCCTGTATGACTGATGCATGAAACAGCCCATTTTGTGCCCCAAATCCCCACCCATGTGTGGGCTTGGGTTGAGTTCTCTAGTCTGTTCCACTGATCTCTTTTTCTGGTCTCTGCACCAGAACCAGTGTTTACAGATTTTGGGTTTTTTGGAGTTTTTATTGAGATACAGTACTCATGGATTTATAAGTGTCCAGATGGATACATTTTCATGAGCCCTCAGATCCAGAACATTTCTGGCTCTCCAGAAGCCACACTCTCACTCTTCTACAATCACTAGTAGCTTGCCAAGGGCATGTGACTTCTTAACAGTGTAGATTAGTTCCACCTGTTTTTATACTTTATCATCGAGAGTGTTCTCTCTGTGTCTGATAGATTGCACTCAACATCGTGTTTGTACGATTCATCCAATTATTTCTTATAGCTGTAGATCATTTAGTCCATTTAAAAACATCATTCCCTTATGGTTTTAAATAACTTCAGACATATGAAAAATTTGCAGATAAATAGCACAAACAACTTTTTCTCCCCAACCATTTTCAAATGATTTGCTGGCATGGTATCCCATCAACCTTGAGTATATGCCTTGTGCATTTCTAAACATTGTGCATTCACCTGTGTAACCCGCATACCACCATTGGAATTGGGAAATTGTTCCTGATGCAGTGTGACCATCGAGTCAGGGTGCCTCATTCAGGTCTTTCCCATCACCACATAATGCCCACAGAGCCCAAGACCCAGGCCACCATCACAGGACAGGCACACTGAGCCTCTAGGCCCTTTTGTCTTGTCTGGATTCATCCTTCTGTCTTCTCCTGAACTTCCCAACCTTGACATCCTTGAGGCTACAGGGAAGTTACTTTGTAAAGAAATAAATAAAAAAAAAGTATGCAGTTTCTTCATAGCTCAGACACCTCCCTGTCATTTAATGAATAATTCTAATGTAGCAGAATTTACTAGAAACTCAAAAGGACTAAAAACACTGGAACCATGGCAATCCTCATCAATCACTGTGTCACTGAAATTAAGTTAATTTTTGTTTTTCTGAGAAATTTGTAGATTCTTCTGTGTTTCAACTGCAACTGCTTTCTATTCGGATTAAAAACCCTTTCTATCTTATGTTACGGAAATGAAATGTCGCCGAGAGACATTGCATTTGATGTAAATTAGCCCAGGTTCACCTTACTCCGTGGGTGTCTATTAAACTGGATTTGTGTCAGTTACTCTGCTTAAGGACAGCAGAATAATTTCAAGCCTGTGGACCAAGTAATTCAGGATCAAGGCTATGCCCCTGGTTTATCATGGTGAACCCTTAAAACGTGCTGAAAGAGCATAATTTCCCAGACGTTTTGTAGTTACAAATGAGATTCAAAAATAGACTTTGTCACATTTGTGTATTGGAAAGAAGTCCACTGTGTCCTGAGGTAGATGAGCTGGAGCCTTCTCACAGACGTCTGTGTCCCACACATTTTGCAGGTCTCCCAGCTTTATCTCAGCAGCTCGGGGCAGCCCTGCTCCTCCCTGCCGCCCCACATCTTCTCCTGTGCAGAGAGGGCCTTCCACCAGCTTTTCCAGGAGCAGCGGTCCCAGTGCTTCATTCTCAGGTGAGTGCACCCCGCACCTGGCCGAATGGATGCTCGGCGTCATGCTGGAGGCTTGGCGGTCAAGCTGTCCTCATTTCTCGTGGTTTCTGTTTATTTACTTCCTCAGCACCCGGCAGTCCAGTATGTCTTGGCAATAAGTACATTTGACTCGTTACAAAGGAGAGACATCGTTGTTATTAGAAATAGCCCCAAGTGTGGCTGAATCAATACCAACAAACTTAACCTGAAACTCAATTCATTTGGAAGATTTACTACTTAGAACCAGAGTGTTTTTGCTTTCAAGCCTTAGAAACCCTGGGGAAGGAAAGGCACCTGCTGTTAGCGAACCATGGTTCACAAAATGTGGTGCTGCTCAAATACAAAACACAAATTATTACCTTACAAATGTGGGCTTTCCCACACACTCCTGGGTATTTATGTTTGCTTGTATTTTACCCAAAGTATATACCCGGAAGTATTTTATACTGAAACATAATGGTAGCATTAGCTCATAAATTACCAGATGCTCATGACAGTGATTTACATCAGAGCAAAAATTCTTCCCCCCACTCCTCCATACACACAAGTACCACAAGAAGTAGAGAGTAGAGATGAAATGTGATTATGTACTGATAAATGATTTAAAATTATTTAGGTATTAAAACAAGATCTGCATTGAGAATTATGTTTCTTTTTAAAAAATTTTTAACCTTTATTTATTTTTGAGAGAGAGAGAGAGACAGAGTGTGAGTGGGGGAGGAACAGAGAGAGAGGGAGACACAGAATCGGAAGCAGGCTCCAGGCTCTGAGCTGTCAGCAAGAGCCCGATGCAGGGCTCAAACTCATGAACCGTGAGATCATGACCTGAGCCAAAGTCGGTTGCTCAACTGACTGAGCTGCCCAGGTGTCCCAAGAAATACGTTTCTTATTAGGAGAAAATTCTACCAGAGGGGACTTCTGTAACCTTCATGGCTTTGCCTGAGTTATAATCAGTAGTGTTGACTGGAAACAAATGTGTGAATAAAGCTTGCCATAACTCCTCAAAGTGAAATGAAAGTGAGTAAAGATGGACAACTGCATAGAACCCGAAAGACATCTAAATACTTAAATAAGCACTTATTTATGTACTTTTACATTATCACTTTGGTCAAAAGTTCAGTGGAGGGTATGATTGGTGGTTGCAAACTTCAATGTTCTGATTTTCAAAGTAGCATGCAAGTAGTTTTTTCACACTTGTGCTGAAGTGTCCCCAGATGGGAGGGGCACCGGCAGCAGGGGAGGCCTCCGCCATCCTCCAATCAAGCAACTCTATTTTTATCTGCTCTGTTGGGTTTTCTAGTGTAACTTTGATGAAAAGGAGAACACTTTTAAAAACCCATGAGATTATGGGGAGTGTATAATAGTGTGGGCAGTAGTAACAACTGATACGTATTGAGAACATAGTGCCAGACCCTCCATTGGGTACTTTCCGTGTATTGCCTTACCCATAGCTTTAGCATCACTATTTTATGGGTCAGGTGACTGTGTATTATAAGAAGTAACTAGTCTAGGGCCTCGTGATCAGTAAATAGTGAATCTGGGATGTGAGCCCAGTAGTGTGAATTAGTAAATGGTGATTAATTAGTCTAGGGTCTAGTGGATGCTGTATGTGGGATGTGAGCCCATAGTCTGGCTTCTGGGCGTGAACGAAGCTTCCCCACTATCCCAGCCAGACACCAGTGCGTGGCTTGCCCCCTGCAGCCTGCTCAAGGAGGCTTCTGGCAGCCCACCCAGCCTTCCCTAAAATGCTGGGCACAAATCCGTGGGTTTTCCTAAGTTCTTTTTGAATCTGCTTAATTCTTTTGAAACGCATAGGTCTTAGCGAAGCTCTGAGGAGCCAAAGAATCATATCCTTTGGGAGTCTGCCTGCTACAGATTTCATAATATCTAGCAAGTTCTTTTAGTAAAGAAACCCGTTTATCATTTTTTTAATATGAAATTTATTGTCAAATTGGTTTCCATACAACACCCAGTGCTCATCCCCAAAGGTGCCCTTCTCAATAAAAACCCATTTATCTTTAACCCAGTGCTTTCTAATGAGTTTGCTCATGGGATTGCTTTTCCAGTTGGACTTGCTAATATTCTGCAGAATTAGTATTTCTTTGGGACATTTTTATTTATTTATTTTTATTTTTTATTTATTTAAAAAAAATTAGCATTTATTTATTTCTGAGACAGAGAGAGAGACAGAGCATGAGCAGGGGAGGGGCAGAGAGAGAGGGAGACACAGAATCTGAAACAGGCTCCAGGCTCTGAGCTGTCTGCACAGAGCCCGACGCGGGGCTCGAACTCATGGACTGCAAGATCATGACCTGAGCCGAAGTCGGACGCTTAACTGACTGAGCCACCCAGGTGCCCCTCTTTGGGACATTTTTAAAGGCTAATTAATAATGACATGTGTCTTTCAGTCTTTCTGAAAAACGTTTTTTCCCTCGTTCAGATTTTTTTCTTTTTTAATGTTTGGTTATTTATTTATTTTTCAGAGAGAGAGAGCAGAGGAGGGGCAGACAGGGAGGGAGAGAGAGAATCCCAAGCAGGGTCCACCATGGTCAATGCAGGGCTCGAGCTCATGAACCATGAGATCATGACCTGAGCTAAAATCAAAAGTTGTACACACAACCAACGGAGCCACCCAGGCACTCCTGTTCAGGTTTCAAGAAGTGAAGAACAAATGTGTGATCACAGGGACTTACTATTTTAGTCATCCTCTTCTTTCAGGATTGATGTTTTTATATGGCTTCTCTACCTCCTTGATTGTCTTGACTAGGATAAAGGCTTTCTGCATTTATTATACTAATTCATTAAAATTAGTAAGTTTAGAACTCAACTAAATACATTGTTTAGAAGATCAGGGAAGCGCTATGAATAATAGCCAAATTATGGAAAGAGCCCAAATATCCATCAACTGATGAATGAATAAAGATGTGGCATACACACACACACACACACACACACACACACACACACACACAGACACACACAATGGAATACTACTCAGCAATGAAAAAGAATGAAATGTTGCCCTTTGCAACAACGTGGATAGAACTGCAGAGTATTAGGCTAAGTGAAATAAGTCAGCTGGAGAAAGACAGATATCACATGATTTCAGTCATATGTGGAGTTTGAGAAACCTAACAGAAGACCACAGGGAAAGGGAAGGAAAAATAAGATGCAAACAGAGAGGAACACAAACCATTAGAGACCCTTAAATACAGAGAACAAGCAGGGTTGGTGTGGGTGGGGGGGTTGGTGGGGTGGGGAAAATGGGTGATGGGCATTGAGGAGGGGACTTGTTGGGATGAGCACTGGGTGTTGTATGTAAGTGATGAATCATGAGAATCTACTCCTGAAGCCAAGACTACACAGTATGTTAGCTAACTTGACAATAAATTAAAAAAGAAAGAAAAGATCACAGCCAAGAGTCTATTGTGTCTCATAACCAGCGTTTACAAAGGATAATTTAAGATTTGGAGATCAAAATGCAAATATTCCTGGAATACATGTCCTACAACTTAGGACTGGAGCAGGAATTTCTAACTTTTATTTTCAAATTTCTATTTTATTTTTCACTTGATTGATAATTATAGGCCTCTCTAGCACACAAAGCTTCATCTTGAGAAACAGTTTTTAATAATTTTCAGATCTTTGTCGTGGGTTATAACTGAGAGTCTGGTGTTCACCATAATCAATCTTATCTTTAATTTTCTGAAGGCCTTGATAGATGGTTTTAATTAATTGTCAGAGCACATGTGACAAAAATCCATTATCCTAACAGTGTGTTGAGCAAATCCAAATTAATGTTATAAGCTGAACATAGAAGTAACTTGTGAAGTTAGCAGAATAAGGTCAGCCTCTGTCACGTGCAGGTTTTGCAGACAAGGCTATTTTCAGATTTCTATGGGTCCATGATGGGCACTGCCCAAAATCCTCCGTCAGTTTCTAGTTTAATCATATACTGGGTTTTCAGATCAAGGGATATTTCTTGAACACATCATGCTAGGATTTTTAGTTGCAATATGATATCCTACCCTGCCCTGTGCTGTATCCTTTTTTTTTTTTTAATTTCCTTGTATTTTACTCAGAGTTTCAACAAAATATGCCCATTTTGAGATTTTATGAGATGGTTGAAATTGCTAGTGATTTTGGCCAGGTAAGAGAATTGATCATTCTGTCTACCCCCACGTGGAGTGACAGAGCATGCGCAGTGGCGAGAGCGGGGAAGGCACTCACGTGACCTCCAGTGCAGCCGCACACCCTCCCAGCTGTGCAGACTGCCGGCTGCGTTCACCATCGTCCATGCACCACCTGTTTCCGGTTTCAGAATAGATGCTGCGGAAGAACCGGTTGAGTGTTTCATGTTGGGTGAAGGCTGCCTTCCGCTACCCTTTCTCCAAAAATGAGCCTACCCCCCAAAGTCCTCCCTGGTTTCTTCCACCTGCTGGCACATTGTTTGCTGTGCTCCATTGCAGTTTGAGTATGCATTCGTGATGTGCTTGGTGTTCATTGGAGAGCATCCCGGATGATGGATGATGGCCCCCGGATTGCCCACGGATGCACCTCTTGAGCTCTGCAGCCTGGCCTAGACTCTGGCACATAGTAGGCCCTTAGTAAATTTCATCTGAAAGAAGGAGCGCCATTTTTAAAAGGAAAATGGTGTTTTCAAGATCCAACCCTGCGTAAATGTGAGCAGAATCTCTACAAAATCAAGGTTTATAAACCATCCAATTTATAACAGCGAATACAAGGGTAGAAGTGAAATTTCAAACACGAGTGATTTAAACTGTTTCTGCTCTGAAATTAGAAGGTTACAAGCAAATGTCCTTGAACCTAGAAAAGGAGCTCCTTATCTTGCGTGGGCCTCTGGCACCTGCTCCCCTCAGGCTGCCAGAGTGGTGGTTCTGAAAGTCATTAAAATATTTATGGTCGGCGCGGATGCGGGGAAGGGAAGTATTTTGTTAGCAGCTGGAGACTTGGATAAAAAAATACATTTCAGCTTCTTTTCTGGCAAACACCCTTTCCTCCAATTCATTAGTACAAATAATCAGGGGAGAAGCCCAAATAGCACTAGTAAAGAGCTATATATATATATATATATATATATATATATATATATATATATTTTTTTTTTTTAATTTTTAAACTATCAGATGAGTAATGACTTTTCCTGAGCATTCTATCTGGAAGCACTAACCACTTTATTTGGTATTTAGTAAGTAATAACTGTATTGGAATTTTATATAATCCTCTATCCTATCATGTCAGGAATATAGTACAATTATTTATAGAAATTGGATGAGTTTTGAGAAACATCAAAAATGTCACTACAGATAACAAGTTCGGTTACTATTATTTCCTGGATTCAAGGAAAATGGAGAACGTGAAACGTCAGACTGACAGAAGCCTCAAGAGGCAAGTGGCCATTTTAGGATCTGCCGTGTGCCAGGCACCTTACTCTCCTGGTCAACTCTGGCCAAGGAAGGTGTAATGTCTTTCCTGGGAGGCTCAGAAAGCTTTTACAAGGCCATTTGCTCCAGGACACATGCATCCTCACTGTAGAGGCCGTCCCTTGGGGTCCCGCTCACTTACGTTCATTTACAAAGCTGAGCACAAAACATTGGATGGCAGACGTTCATCAAATTCATATGCTGCCTCAGCGTCCGGAACGACAGAGGGCACGTGACCGAGTACACATGTACTAAATATTTCGGATGAGCAAATCAAAGCTAAGAGTTAGATGATACCATACACTCAGGAAAGGTTCTTCCCTCCTTCCCTCACCACCTTTGTATCAGGATCATGGCTGCCCATTGAACTGTTGGCTACATTCTCCAAGATGCTAAACTTGAGTTTTCTCTCTGTTTTCTGGCAGTGGAGAGAGAGGATCGGGGAAGTCTGAAGCCAGCAAACAAATAACGAGACACCTGATGTGCAGATCTGGCTTCAGCAGGCCTATGTTTGATTCCAAATTTAAGCACGTAAGTTTCTTGTTTGGGTCAGAGAATATGTTGAGCTGGGACACCTGTAGTTTGTGAATAAAAGGGAACATCATAATAGACCATAAGCTTGACCATTAAGTGGTCCAAGTTTGTGGAAATAAAGGAAAGAAAAAGAAGATTGAGGCCTGGTGCAAATTAATGCCATTCAAGATTTATTTTAAAATATTTTAAACATACATACTCTTTTTTTATAGTTGCTCAGAATAGTTGGATTGAAAACATGTAATATACTTAGAGATTACTGTTGTTCACATAGAAAGTGCCACTCGGTGTGTAGACACTTTTGGGGGATTGGCCCGATTAGCACGTTTTGTGGGGGACTATTGAGAGGTGATAGTGAAGTTTCAAAGTATGTAAAAGAATTGATAACAAGAGGGGCACCTGGGTGGCTCAGTCAGTTAGGCGTCTGACTTCAGCTCAGGTCATGATCTCACGGCTCGTGAGTTCGAGCCCCACGTTGGGCTCTGTCCTGACAGCTCGGAGCCTGGAGCCTGCTTCCGACTCTGTGTCTGCCTCTCTCTCTGCCCCTCCCCTGCTCGTGTTCTGTCTCTCTCTCTCTCTCTCTCTCTCTCTCTTACAAGAATAAGTAAACATAAAAAAAAAAGAACTGATAACAAGAAAGCTTAGTGCTATTGAGGGGCAGGTAATAAAAGTTCATCTCCAATATTGACTTGTTTGATGTACGTTTTGGTATTTTTAGGTATGCAACGTAGTGACTTGATATGTGCATGTATTGCGAAACGATCATCACTATAATTTTTTAATTAACATCCATCGCTCCACATAGTTAAATTTTTTTGTCTTGTGATGAGAACTTTTAAGATTTACTTGCTTGGCATCTTTCAAATCTGCAGTTTTCCCAACTGTGGCCACCATGCTGTGCGTTACAGCTGCAGGACTGACTTACCTTGTAACTGGGAGTTTGTACTTTTGACTCCCTTCACGCAATTAAAACTGACTTTAAGTTATATTCAGTAACACCTGCTTTTATTTGAAGACTCCTTGTGGTGATACTTCATCCACCTAAAATATCTCCTGGGTTCAAGGAGGAACCAGAAAGGCCTATTAGCCGCGAAGATAAAGGTCAGAAATTTCACACAATAAAGCTCGGGAATTTTACCCAAGGATACACCTGTAGGGTGCTCACCACTGACTGTGTCTTGTTTTTACACAGTCCGGGTAGGTATTTTTAGCAGGTTTTCTCTGGCCACAGTAGAGGGGAAGTGCAAACTCAAGAGTTGCTAGAAGGATCCTGCAGGGAACACGTATGCTAGGCAGACGCCCTAGTGGGTGGAAAGACAGCCCATCAATAACCAATCGGGACATGATCAGAACCCAAAAGTGTGCTACCCTGGGGGTCTCCACCTGCAGGGCTAGCCTTCCAATTTCATTACTGTAGAGGAAATAACTAGAATAACCCAAGTTCATGATGATTATTCTATGCTTGAGACAAAAATAAGATTCCCTTACGTGTGCCCTGTTACTTTAGGGGCCTCGGGGCCTTATGCTCTGTGCTTCTTCGTGCTGTCCGATCCCACGATTCCGTCCCATCCATGTGCTGTCATGCTTCATCCTAACCCCACCAGCTCCCCTTCTTCCCACATAGATCCCTGCCCAGCAGCCCTCCTGGATATCCCACAGTGTGCATCCCTAAGACGTCCAGAGCTGGACGCAGGGACTCCCAGGTTTCTTCAGCATTCTCCTCCCAGGCCACCCATCAAATAAGTGGCACAATCACTTTCTCATTGCCCCACTGGAAACCTGGCTTTGGCCTCGATGCCAGCCTCTCCCTGCTTCACCCATGATCGCAGTATCCCGTCAATCTGACCTGGTAACACTGTTCTCCAGCCTCATAGAGTTTCCCTGTTCCTATTCTTGCCAGAGCCACCTTTGAACACGTATCCCTCCAGGATGGGCCATGTGGCCTCTGTCCCTCATTCATTTATTCAACAATGTCTTAAGTGGCTGACATGTGCATGTCCCTTGAATTCAGAGACACCGTCTTAGAGCCCGCCACACAGTTGGAGCTCAAGTACTATGTGGCACGTGAAAGAGTACATGCTTAAGATACCTAGAAGTATTTTCAGCATACCTAAGACACAGTTAATTATCCCAAGTCACCTCAATTCATTTACTTAAACATAGCAAATGAACTTAACATGGATAAACCATTTGTCCGGCATTGGGACCCCGTAGGTTTTGCTGCGTGTGCTGTGTGTCATGCACATGACGGGCAGTGTGGCTCCAGTCCCCTCTCTCTTGGTGCACATTTCATAGCAAGGTGTGGGAAGTGTGCTGGTGTCACCTGACACGTGCACGCCTCGCCCTCCACAATCACCCTTGCACCGGCCTTGCCAGGCACGTATTTGCAGAAAGACACCTGCCAGTTCATTCTGCGACTTGGTATTGAAAGTGTCTGATTACATCGGAGCAAAAACTTAGCTGCTGTTATCTTAGATTATTCCCTAAAACAAAGCCATCTGAAAGTTGAAACATTTGGGGCGCCTGGGTGGCTCAGTCGGTTAAGCATCCAACTTCGGCTCAGGTCATGATCTCACGGTTTGTGAGTTTGAGCCCCGTGTCGGGCTCTGTGCTGACAGCTCAGAGCCTGGAGCCTGCTTCGGATTCTGCGTCTCCCTCGCTCTGTGCCTCTCTCCCACTGTCTTTCTCTTAAAAAATAAATAAACATTTAAAATAAATAAATAAGTAAAAGTTCACACATTATATAAAGATGTAGAAACCCATCACCTTGTGAGAATTGTGTGGTTTGTGTTTGGTTTTCTGTCACTGCCCTTTCAACTTATCGCTGTGGGCCAAGGGATATCTGCCATGGTGGCATGCACGTGAGAATACTCTGGAAATCTTATTTGTTAAATAAATTTTTGTTTTGGACCACCTGGGTGGCTCAGTCGGTTGAGCACCTGACTTGAGCTCAGGCCATGATCTTGCTGTTCAAGAGTTCAAGTCCCACATCGGTCTCACTTCTGTCAGTGCAGAGCCTGATTTGGATCCTCTTTCCCCTTTCTCTCTGCCCCTCCCTGCTTGTGCTTGCTCAAAAATAGATAAAACATTAAATATTTTTAAAAATCTATCTATCTTTTATTTATTTATTTATTTATTTATTTATTTATTATTTTTTCATTTTTTTTTTATTTTTTATTTTTGGGACAGAGAGAGACAGAGCATGAACGGGGGAGGGGCAGAGAGAGAGGGAGACACAGAATCGGAAACAGGCTCCAGGCTCTGAGCCATCAGCCCAGAGCCCGACGCGGGGCTCGAACTCACGGACCGCGAGATCGTGACCTGGCTGAAGTCGGACGCTTAACCGACTGCGCCACCAAGGCGCCCCTTATTTATTTATTATTTTTAAGTACACTCCACATCCAGCGCAGAACCCGATGTGGGGCTTGAACTCATGACCCTGAGATCAAGATCTGAGCTGACTGAGATCAAGAGTCAGACATGTAACCATCTGAGCCACCCAGGTGCCCCAATATTCTAGAAATTTTAGTATCTTATTCCTCATTTAGAAATGAGAGGAACTTGGGTTGCCAGGGTGGCTCAGTTGGTTAAGCACCCAAGTCTTGATCTTGGCTCAGGTCAGGATCATGATCTCATGGTTCCTGAGATCAAGCCCCACATCAGGCTCTGCACTGACAGCAGAGAGCCTGCTTGGGATTCTCTCTCTGTCCCCCTCTCTCTGTGTCTCCCCTCCTTGCTCTCTCTCTATTTCTCGAAACAAATAAATAAAAAAAAATAGTTTTAAAAGAAATGAGAGGAATGTATATTTAATTGATAGGTCCATGTAATTTTTTTCATATTTTCGACTTCTGAAAAAGATGTCCTTAAGAAATTAAATCCACTCTTACGGATTCCCAAACCTACACCTGATTCTGGAGATTTCTTTCTTTGTGAAGAATATCTATGGTGACATATGTGTTCATTAATGACTAACTCATAACCATTTATTAAGCTCAAACCATATACTGAGAACCTGCATAATTGTACAGCACAGCTCAAAATAATTTAACATTTTGGGTTGACTTGGGTAGGATACCATAATTATCTATGTTCACATAGCAGAGTTAGAGAATTTCTAAAGAACAGTTATCAAATAGACTCAGGTTAACTAACAGCATACCAGGAGCTGTTGGCCTAAGTGTAATGACAAGGAACAGTGGTCCTCACTGTAAGTTATAGACTAAAGCAATCATTTATTAAAATGATCCTTCTGGAAAGAGCAGGCTGTGCAATTTCTAAAGTGCATTCTAGATTACTTTATGTAAATTGGCTTCGCAGTTTAGCTTAAGTAAATACATTCTAAGTTGCATTTCTTTAGATAGATATAACTCTTCCAAATCAGTTAGTGTCTGGGAATCAATATTATGATATCCATGCAAATTTCAAGGAAAACCATTTCTAATTCACTTGTTTGTTGTTTTATTCATTTCTCATGCAAATTAAGGATGTCATAAATAAGTGATTCCTAGCCTCATAAGGTAACATCGCCCAGGATTAAGTATGGCTTAAACTTCGTATCAGTTATGCTGGGTGTTTTTTTTGTTTTGTTTTGTTTTTTTGTTTTTGGCTTCCCTTTAAATTACAATCCAGATGAATATCATTTGGTGTTCAAAGCATTCTCAAAACTTACCCACAGTTCTTGCACAGCGCTCTGGTGTACAAGTGGGAATTAAATACAAGTATTTAATGAATGTATATGAATCGACTGTAAATATAACATCACAGGGGTTCAGTGAAACTTTGTACATTTCGGGGATGGGCCAGTACTTCTTGTGGGAAAGAAAAGTCTGATTAAGGAGATGAATAGAAAAGAGCATCCTTGATTGCGGAGCTGAGATTCAGTAGAAGGCTTAAAGTTCAATCCAAGGTGGGATGAAAGGAAACTTCCTTAGGAAGCCTGAAAGGAGAGAGGTGGGTGAGTTGAATAGGAACGCAGTTCAGCCACACTGGGTGGTGTGACGTTGCTGTGGGTTCCCACGTTGGCAGCCACTATCCACGCTGCGGCCACGTGGGGCTGCGTGTGCAACAGACACACACAGGGCATCTCCCCTGGGGAGTCTAGCCCACACAATTTTGCCCTGGATCACAGTATACTGCGAAAGAAAAGCAGTCACTAGAGGTTATTCGGATCAGCAGTTACTGAAAAATAGGGAACACGGGACGTAAAAAGAAGGGTGCAGGGGGGTGGTGTCAGCAGAGTCATGTAAAGCTGAAGAAGAGAGAGCATCTTACTTGTGGTTTCCATCGATGACATAATTGAAGATTAGAACCTGGAGTATGGGGAGGAAGAGAGCAAAGTGAAGGGGTCTGAGCTGGCTCCCTGCTGACCCATGAGGGCACAGAGGGAAGAACCAGGTTTAGGTGGGGTCCGGAGAGCTAGAGAGCTGGCACTGAGCTCCAGAGAGGACTGGATACTTTCATACAGGCCATACACGTGTTTGTAAGGGACACACAGCTGTCATGTTTCTGAATTTTAATCTCCTCCTTCAGTTGTCCTGCCTGAAAGGTCTACGCGGGTTTGCCTTCTGCCCTGGCAACATGGTTCGGGTTGTGTTTTACGCAACGGGTTTGAACCCTACAACCATGGAGATTGCTCTGGTTCCCCTGTACAGCTTCAAAACAGCTACCATCAGTTCAGACTGTTGTTTTTAATCCCTGTATTTGAATTTCAAGCTGTACAAGCAGGAGATTTTTCCCTGGCAATAGGTTTTTGGAACGTAAAAATCATGTTTGGGGGGAAAAAACAACTGCCTGGGACTTTTCACTAATTCTGCCCCAAATGACTTTCAACTTTAAGGGACATTCAATTCCATTTATGTTGTTTAGATACACATTTATTGAATAACTGCTTTTTACAGAGCACAGTGGTGTGGTACACATGAGTAAGCCTTTTTTTTTTTATTGAGGAAGACACAGGTTTTTACTCTTAGAAAATACAATAGGTTAACTACTATCATAATAATATTGCATAACTTTTAGTGGCAAAGCTATTAAAATCTTAGAGAAAAAAACCAAAAAACCCACACAGTCGTAAGTCGAAAAAAATCATACCAGTAAAATTTGAATCAGTGACCACTGAGGAAATCTATACATACTTCCTTTAGCCTATATTTTTGTTTAAAGTTTTGTTATTGTACCATATTTTCATGATTTTCTTTGAGAGTTAAGGTGAGCAGTGGAACAATAATCAGTTTTGCTGGTTTGTGTGTGTGTGTGTGTGTGTGTGTGTGTGTGTGTGTATGTGTGTGTGTTTTGGTATTTCTCTTAACACATTTACTTAGTGCCACCTATTGGCCAAGTGGATAATTGAAGATAAAAAGCGTTATTTACTCCTCAGGGATGAAAAAGAATGAAATCGTGCCACTTCCAAGGACGTGGATAGAACTGGAGGGTATTATGCTAAGTGAAATAAGTCAGTCAGAGAAGGACAGGTATCATGTTTTCACTCATGTGGAAACTGAGAAACTAAACAGAAGAACATAGCGGAAGGGAAGGAAAAACAAGATAAAAACAGGGAGGGAGGCAAACCATAGGAAGCTCTTAAATACAGAGAACAAACCAAGGGTTCCTGGAGGGGAAGGGGTGGGGGATGGGCCAAGTGGGTGACAGGCATTAAGGAGGGCACTTGTTGGGATGAGCACTGGGTGTCGTATTTAACTGATGAATCACTGGCTTCTACTCCTGAAGCCAAGACGAAACTCCATGTTAACTAACTTGAGAATAAAAAAAAAAAATTTTTTTTTCAGTGTAACCAATAATATCTTAGGCTTGAATTATGGACCAACAGCACACAATGAAAGATTGCCATAAGAGCTTTTGCATTTTGTTCAATAGTTTTAGATTTATATAACATTATGCCTTATATTCCCTTATTGTTATTCCAGCACTCATAGCCTGGTGATGCACTGATTAAGCATGGTGATTTTGCAGAGAGATTGCCTGGGTTCGAATTCCAGCTCCACTGTCTGTAATCTCTGAACCTTGGGGAAGTTACTTAATCTTTCAATGTCCTTTTATATAAAATGGAGACACTAGAGTTTTTTTTTGGTATGTTTTATTTATTTTTGAGAGCAAGAAAGACAGAGCACAAGTCGGGGAGGGACAGAAAGAGAGGGGGACACAGAATCTGAAGCAGGCTCCAGGCCCTGAGCTGTCAGCACAGAGCCCGACGCAGGGCTCAAACTCACGAACTGTGAGACCCTGACCTGAGCTAAAGTTGGACACTTAACCGACTGAGCCACCTGGGCGCCCCGAGACAATAGTTATAAGCATTAAAAGAAATATCTGCATAAACATACATGTGTACCTGTATGTGTGCATGTATATGGTATACATAATTTTATATATAACTTTGTTTATATTATATATTACATGTTATATATATAACACTTTAGGATAATTCTTGGCACAAAATGAATGTTTTCTACTACTATCAACAAAAATAAAATTCATCTTTGTTATTTGTTGAATGCTGCGAACTTTGTATACCCGACATTGATAAGCACTGAAGGAGTTATTCCTGTGGTGGAATAGAGGAAAATGCAGTTCTTGGGAGTTCGTGAAACTTGCTTAATGTCATATAATTTATCATTAGCAGAGGTGAAATGTGGACACATCTACTTGTTACTACAAAGAATGTGTATTGAACCATTACCCTGTATTTCCTGTTTGGGCATTATCTTTTATGTCTCTGTAAGAATAGCAAAAAAGCAGTTTATTTTCAGTTATAGCACCAAAATAACTAGAATCCAGAATACTTTTAAAAATTCATTTTAATGCTCTTTATGAATTTTTAAATAATTATTTAATGTAAGGGGCGAAAGATTTATTCAATCTGAAGAGAAACTAGATATAGCATACATGTTGAAAATGCGATTTACTTACACTATCAATTCCATGATATGCTTGTTTAATATTGAATTACTGGAAAAGCAGCAAACAAAACAAAACAGGGCCTTTATAAATACCATTTCAGATTATTTTTCAGAATACATTTCTGGCATCACTACTATCAATTAACTGTTATGATCTTTAAAACTAGGTTATTACTAAGAGACCGAAATCAACATGTTTCCTCCAAAAGTTCAATATTTGGTAGATATTTTGGAAGATTTTACTATTACCACAACTTTTAGCACTTTGGATTTGTGATTAGGCTCAAAGTATTATTTTATAATTTTTCAGTATATGAAATGCTTCCAGGTGAAACGAATGCATTAGTAGATCAGCATTCAGAAAGTTAAAAAGTAGCAGCAAAGTTGGTTTTTTTTTTAAACTTAGAATACAATTCTCAAAAAATACAATCACCAGAAACTATAAAGAACCCCCTGTATCAATAAAGTAATGTATTAATTAGTGTGCTCCTTCGTACGGCTGATGCAGAAACTGCTTTTAACATCCATGACTTGAAAGATACAGAAAAATACCTTTGAAACTTCCAGATTTTCATACTTTTTAGAGGATTACTTGGTCATCATCATTATCATAGACACAATCAATTGCAAGAAGAAATGGTGTTTTATTTTATTTATTTATTTTTTTATTTTTGGGACAGAGAGAGACAGAGCATGAACGGGGGAAGGGCAGAGAGAGAGGGAGACACAGAATCGGAAACAGGCTCCAGGCTCTGACCCATCAGCCCAGAGCCTGACGCGGGGCTCGAACTCACGG
Source organism: Felis catus (assembly GCF_018350175.1). Taxonomy (NCBI): domain Eukaryota; kingdom Metazoa; phylum Chordata; class Mammalia; order Carnivora; family Felidae; genus Felis; species Felis catus. The sequence continues at coordinate 78,872,443 of NC_058368.1, forward strand.
ACTGCGAGATCGTGACCTGGCTGAAGTCGGACGCTTAACCGACTGCGCCACCCAGGCGCCCCAGAAATGGTGTTTTATTTTCCTATAGCCAAGGTTTAAGGAAACATGTTAAGAATTTCAGATGTTAGGGTTGATCTGAAGATCTTTGTTAACAGCATCAAAAATTTTTTTAAGTTTATTCATTTTTGGGAGAGAGAGAGAGAGAGAAGGGGAGGGGCAGAGAGAGGGAGACACAGAATCCCGAGCAGGCTCCAGGCTCTGAGCTGTCAGCACAGAGCCGACATGGGGCTTGAACTCATGAACTGTGAGATCATGACCTGAGCTGAAGTCAGACACATAAACAACTGAGCCAGCCAGGCACCCCTAGTTTGTTGGTTTTAAAAGAACCAATATTAAATCCAATTCCTTCCCTCAAAAACCACAAAAGCATTTCTACTGTTTTATTAAGTCTCAAAGCTCAAATAACATGTGTTGAGTTGATTATGTTTGTGTGAAGAGATAGCAAAGCCAAATGAAACCCTCTGTGTATCATTACCTTCTTAACATTAGCTACATTCTGAGACAGAAGGAGGCAGTAGTTTGCAGTTGAAGAAAGAGTGACTTTAAAAATTCAACACAGTATCATACCAACAACAGAACCTCCTGGATGATAGACTATTCCTGGATCTTTGCTACTATTCCTGTTTTATTTTTAAAAACGAGTTGCTCAGTAAATGTTTCCATTTTTCTGCAGGTCATATGCATCTTGGAAGCCTTTGGGCATGCCAGGACAACTCTGAATGATCTGTCCAGTTGTTTCATAAAGTATTTTGAACTACAATTCTGCGAGAGGAGAAAACACCTAACAGGAGGTAAGTAGAACATTAACAAAGGCAGATCTCAGGAGCTGCCAGCAGGGGGCAGAGAAACTCCAGGCATGGTGACAACAGTGTGCGTGTGCGTGCACATGTGTGTGCGTGCGTGTGTGTGGCTATCTGCACACCTGAGATGTCAGGTTATGAGTTCAAAACTTCTTGTGAATTGAGGGATATCAGAAATGTGAGGGGAACTTTTTCAAGATGATTCTTGTGTAAACTATCTAATCGGGAACCCAATGAAAAACAGCTGAAATGGATCATAATCGTTGAACACAGAAATGACTCACACACCCAATTACAATAAATTATGACTGGAGTAAATAATTCCTTCATAAAACAGACACTGAAGTCTATTTTAAATAAAAGTGAATGTATATTTTTAAAATGAGTGGATTAAATCAAAACATCAAAATAAGCACCCAACTAAAGCCAAAGAACACTATTTATTTTTTGGCTTCAATATTTAATGTGTACTTGATGAAAAGCCCTTATTTAAAATTAAACTAATTTAGAATTCACCTGAGATGTTACAGTTTTCTAATGAAAACAGATTATCCAGGCAAATTAAGAGAATTGTAGGTGGGGAGCCCATGCACTTGGAAGAATCAAGTATTGTAAAAACATTAATAATAGCCGTTAGCAACCAATTAATTGCTAAGTGTAATCATTTTAGAAAGAGATCAGTCCTATTTGGTGTTTTCAAGTATGCTTCAAGAAACAAAAGTTGGTTTGGACCATGACTTCGAAACAAAAAGCTCGGGCGCCTGGGGGTCTCAGTCCGGTAAGCCTCCGACTTCAGCTCAGGTCATGATCTCGCTGTTCCTGGGTTTGAGCCCCGCGTCGGGCTCTGTGCTGACAGCTCGGAGCCTGGAGCCTGCTTCGGCTTCTGTGTCTCCCTCTCTCTCTGCCCCTCCCCCACTTCTGGTCTCTCTCTCTCTCTCTCTCAAAAATAAACATTTTTTAAAAAGAAAGAAAAAGGCTGCATTTTGCAGTAAGTGCCAAAATCCATTATTAGTAAATGAAATTTGGTAAGAAAAAAATGTATAAAAGACGTAACAAAAGATAACTTTAGATGTTGAAGTTAGCAGCTTCAGTTCTGCAATAGGAATGTAGTGTCTTGAAAAATCTGTGACAAAGAGCTATAGTTGAAGGTCCACCATTTGAGGAAGACCTCAGCCAAGAAATATCTTGAGCCTCAAAGTCTGGTTTTTAGGTCTTGGTTTTATCCCACCGCAGTGAGAGTGTCCCCCCGCCCCCCGGCCTGACCTCTTCAATTCTGAGCGTAAACCCTGAGCTTTCGGGGCCCAGCGGTTGGAGCTGGGGGTGGAGGAAGTCCCCGGTGCTGCGGGCGGCCCCTGTCCACTCCGTGTGTGACTCCAGGGTACTTGGGAGCTCGTCGTAAACACAGGCCTACCGACTGGGGCTCTGTATTTAACAAGATTCCCAGTGGTGCGTATGAACACCCAAGTTTGAGAGGCATTTCTTCCAGCCTGAATCGGGCTGGCCATGCTTTTATGCACATGGGGCTTGGAGGAGAAACCACTTGTCTGGACATCACTCCCATGACCTTGTGTTTTCTGGATTCGGCATTCCCCTTACCAAAGCGGAGAGGCACTAAGGGGCTTTTGCAGGTGTTGCCCATTACTAATTTTGTTGACTTTTTTTTTTTTCCTGGCTGGAATCTAATATGTCCCCTTCAGGAGTGTTAGTTTAGAAAATCATTCTATATATATGCGCATGTGCAGGGGAAGCAGGACTGCTGCAGTGCACTAACCGGCCGCCTGTTAGCGGGGTCCCAGGACGCTCCAGCATCGTCACATCCACGGTACCACTCTCAGGGCTTCTTGGAGGCAGCAGTGATGTGGCCGGAGTGCGATTCACAGGGGGAAACAGGGCCCTCCCCGACCCAAAAGTCCACTGCATGGTGCAGGACTGTGCGTGCAGATGTGGGGTGCCTTCGGCAGAATGGTGCCCGGGTGTGGTCCCCCCTGGGAAAGCTGCAGGCCGGACCTCCGTGGAAGGAGGTGCACCCCCGCCTCTCTGCACCCCCGTTTTGTTTTCCCACTCATCCGCTTCTCATTAGCATCCTTGGTTTGCTCCCTGTCGCCCCAGCTTGTTAGTCTGGTAGCTTCCTGCTCTGTTCCTTTAAAAATCTGGCAGAATGATTGTTCTGCTGGTTCTGTGTTCCTTTTTGATTGATTTTAAGAACACAACACATACTGCTAGGCAAACAGGGCCAGTGCCGGCTGAGACTGCATGACAAGGAGCAGGGAGGCTCGGAGCGGGCAGATGGGAGCTCAGCTCCTTGTTCCCTATGTGGAAGGGGAACGGTGAGCCATGTGTGCAGAGGATGTGCCTCGGGAGACAGAAAGTTCAAGCCCTTTGGGGCGCACGTGAAGAAATGCAAGACTGAAAAGGAGAAGTCTCGGGAAGCGTGGCCAAGTGCCTTCAGATATTTGCTACCATGTGGAGAGGGTCTGGAAAACAAAGGTCTGTATGCGAGCTCCGCAGAGTTGGTGGATGTGACAGAGAGGAAGTACATTTCCTGATCACGAGGCCCTCCCACCCGCCTTCCTCGTGATGCACCCCACCTTCTCGCCCCATGCTGGGGGTGCTCCAGGAGGGGAAGGCGCAGACCCCTCCAGAGCTCCCAACAGTCAGTCTCGAGGGGACCTGGGCGACGTTGTTCTAGAGACACTGCCTGATTCTGCACGTTCTAGAGCCTGCCCACGAAGCACCTGCTAACTGATGAGCAGGGTTCTGACACCCCGAGGAGTGACTTCATAGTGTGTGTCGTCTCCTGGTGCCTGTCAGCATGGAAGGGGTTCTGTAGAGTGTGTGGCCATGCAGGACCCATTCTAACAAAACATGACAGGCTCGGTGACTTCGAACGGACGTCTGGGATCCGCGGGATGGTACTCTCTCGGATGTCGCTAGGAGTCAGTCCTTTCTCGCCTTGGCCAGCCGCTGACGGTTCCTGCCAGATCTTGGTGTTTGCTGGCTCCTGGCTCCCACACTCCGGTCTCTGCCTGGCTGGTCACAGGCGCTCTGGCCCCGCCTCTCTCCTCTTCCCCTGATAAATACCAGTCTTAATGAAGCGGGACCTGTGCTACTCCAGTACGATTTCATCTTTTCTAAAAAAATCTATTTGATGTTTTGTTGGACATGTAGGTGTCCATACTGCTGTGTTGTTAGTTCAGAAGTAAATTCGACTGGGTCCTGCCGCTGAAGGCTTGCAGGATAGTCGAGGAGCTAAGACCTGTCTGTCTGCCTCTCTTCCCCACCAGAGTGTAAATCTGCGTTCCCTGCTATATCTCCAGGGTCCAGCACAGTGTCTGCTGGAGTTAATGTTCAATAAATGCCAAGAGAATAAATGGATGAAGGGCTGGCTGATTCTAGGGGAGTAACTCTAACTCTAACTAACTCTATGGGGGGGGGGCGGGTAAGAAGTAGTAAGAACTGTAAAGGGGCCGCGGACTCCAAAGAGCCCATGCAGCTGATGTTTCCACACTGAGCTCAGACTCCAGAAGTCCTGGGTCTTAGGTCCAACCTTAGCACTGCCCCTATGACCTTGATCGAGTCACGGAGATTCTCTAAGGCTTATTTGTAAACTAGAAAGTGTAGACCACGGAGACCAGCAGAACGTGTACCTGAATGAAGCAGGATGTGCAAGACAGTGGGGGCCGTGCCAGTCTGGAAGCACCGTGCCCTCCAGCAGGACCTCACCTGAACTTGAAGACTATCGACAGGTGCCCCGCTTTCAGGCAAGGTCACGTCCCCGAGTCCTGGGGTTAGGACATAGGCGTATCGTCTGTGGGGCACAATCCAGACCCCCTTAGAGGGGGTCTGTTATGTTGTCTTTACATCTTAAACTGATTTTTAGGTTACGAACCTCATGGTGGGAGCGCCTGGGTGGCTTAGTCGGTTAAGCTCCCGACTCTTGATTCTGGCTCAGGTCACGATCTCATGGTCTGTGAGATCAAGCCTCGAATCAGGGTCTGTGCTGACAGTGCAGAGTTTGCTTGGGATTCTGTCTTTCTCTCCTTCTCTGTCTGCCCCTCTCCTGCTCACACACTGTCTCTCTCAAGATAAATAAATAAACTTAAAAAAAAAAAAGGAACCTCATTGTTACCTCCAAACAGGAGGCACCAAGCACTTGAAGAAGCTACTAGCCAGTGTGATACCTTTGAACAATTACATCTGTTATCCAGACTCCTTTTCTGAAAGAAAAATAAAAGACATATTAATTGAAACTACACAAATTTTAAAGAGAGCTGAATTATTCAAATGGGTTCCCTGGAAAAGCCTTCTGAATTTTAAGTGTTTACTAAAATAGTAAATCAAATTTGAGTAAGGTTATTGCACCTCAAACTAGGTCAAATAAATGTAGGTTACAGGTTGATTTTGAACTTTATGGTAGTCTGGGTTCCCTTAAATTATCAACATTTCTAAAAGAATGGTGAGGGTTTTATTGGACAGGGAGCATTATCTTACAAATTTTAAGGTGGAGTGGACGTTGCATGTTTCCTTCATTGATCTATTGCTTCTAGTTTAATTTTTAAAAATTGTTTAATGTTTATTTTTGAGAGTGAGAGAGCGTGAGCAGGAGAGGGGAAGAGAGAGACAGAGACAGAATCCAAAGCAGGCTCCAGGCTGTGAGCCGTCAGCACAGAGCCCAGTGTGGGGCTCGAACCCATGAACTGTGAGAACATGACCTGAGCCTGACTGAGCCACCCAGTCGTCCCATGCTTTTGTAGTTTAATGCCAGCTCCCTAATCAGGGTATGTGTGTGTGTGTGTATATATATATATATATATATATATATATATATATATATATAACATGTGTGTGTATATATATATATATATATATATATATATATATATATATATAACAGAAAGTATGATGCTTAGTTTTTTGAAACACCAGCTATAGAAAAGTAGGGAATGTTCCTTGTTTTGAAGAAGATTTAATTAATAAATAGCATTGTGGTCTGGCTTTCAGCCCAATATTTTCTCCCGTCTGATTACTTATTTAACAATACAATTATTCTGGGTTCCCTGGTATATGCATCAGCATGCTCGGGACGAAGTGATGTGTAAAACCTCTTACCGTCGTCCCATAGGTAAGGATGTAACGTACAAATATTGGGAAAACTTTGTCCGTGATGGTTTGTTTTCACTCATCCAGTACCTTTCACTTGGGACCTGAGGTAGTTGCTGAATCCCTAATGATTTATATTTTTCATTCAAGAGTGCAGAGAGGTTTTCCGGGTGTGAGGTTCAAAGGCACCAATGAAAATAATGACGGAGAATATATTGATGCCATATTCCCAGCTTTTCTCTCATGATCAAGATCATAGCTGGTCTTTTTTTAGGGTCTTTTAAAGAGTTTTTAGGGCAACTTTTAAAGTTGCCATTCATTTTAAAGTATGTGCCATCTTTTGACATATGATAAGGTATCCTTTCAATCTTTTCCCCAGTAGATCATTTTCTGGTTTATAAATCTTCAAAATTACACGATACCTGGGTGCCTCGGTGGGTCAGTTGGTTGACCATCTGACTCTTGATTTCGGCTCATGTCATGATCTCACGGTTCGTGGGATTGAGCCCCACGTTGGGCTCTGAGCTGCCCTTGGAGCCTCCTTGGGATTCTCTCTCTCTCTCTCTCTCTCTCTCTCTCTCTCTCTCTCCCTGATCCCCCCTACCTCTGTGTCTCTCAAAATAAGTAAACAAACATTAAAAAAAATGTGATACAGACCTCTGCCGTCTTTGGAAGTACAGGTCACAAAGCATGCAGCATTCTTCAGTGGGGCCGCTTGGCACGGTGCAGGGGGCTCCAGGCTGGATCTGTGTGTGCACATGGGGCGAGTGTCCTTACCCTCTTTCCCCAACTATAAAATTAGACACCAGACCATTCTCTCCTGTGTTCCTTTCAGCATTGTTTCACTTTTTAGAAAAATGTTTATTTATTTTTTGAGAGAGAGAGCAAGCGAGCGGGGGGGGGGGGCAGAGACAGAGAGAGAGAGAGAGAGAGGGAGAGAGAGAGGGAGAGAATCCCAAGCAGGCTCTGGGCTGACAGCCCAGAGCCCGACTCAGGGCTCGAACCCACGAACCGTGAGATCATGAGCTGAGTTGGAACCAAGAATCAGACACTTAACACACTGAGCTCCCCCTAGGTGTCCCCAGCTTTGTTTCACTTAATTAGAGAGAATCTCCTTGTGAAGTTAACGTTTCTAAGGTTCCAACGGAGGCTACAAACGGTTTGCGGTCACTGCTGGTCACTGTGGAAAGGGCAGGCAGAGCTGAGACTGCGGTGGGGAGCTGGGTGAGCGCCACCACACCCCTGCGCTCAGCTCAGTCAGTGGGCTGTGCGCCCGGTCCCTGCTACAGGTGACGCATTGGAGTCCAGCTCGCAGGCTCAGACCTCCTTCAGCAACTAGACATGCAAAGCCGAAACGGTCCACCTGTCCCAGGCAAACCTGTCTACCCACCAGATGCTTCCTTGGGTGATGAGGTGGTCTCTTCCTCTGGGACATTCACGATTGAGGAGGATGCTGGTGGGTAAACGCTGACGGGAAGGCTTTTGGAAGTTCACACATCCCAGGAAACACGGGATTCTGGTGCATTTCCTAACGGCTTCCTTGTGGAATTGCACACTCATCAGGATAACAAAACAAGTTGTGGTTTGCAAAGTATCAGGCTGTCTAATAAGAGGAGTATGAGCTTAAACTTGGAAACTTTGGAGACTCCTGAGATCTGCTTTTTCTCTTTTTTTTAATTTTTAAGCCTTATTACATTGAAATTCAGGCAAATTATTTTTCTGTAGTGATTTCGTCTGTTTTTTCTCTTTTTTAAAATGTTTAAGCCTTGGGGCGCCTGGGTGGCTCGGTCGGTTAAGCGTCCGACTTCAGCTCAGGTCATGATCTCGCGGTCTGTGGGTTCGAGCCCCGCGCCGGGCTCTGTGCTGACAGCTCAGAGCCTGGAGCCTGTTTCAGATTCTGTGTCTCCCTCTCTCTGTGGCCCTCCCCCGTTCATGCTCTGTCTCTCTCTGTCTCAAAAATAAATAAACGTTAAAATGTTTAAGCCTTATTACATTGAAATTCAGGCAAATTATTTTTCTGTTGTGATTTCTTTTGAAATAAGCTTTTACCTATCTCTAGTGCTTTCTTCTGCATGCTTCGTATAAATGAACGTTTTCTTTGCAACACATGGTCTGATTTCTCTTTGATGTGCTGTAGCTCCCCATAAAGTCTGCCTCTTCCCATTTTGCCAATAGTTTCAACCCGCTTCACCTATCCTGTCATTTGGTCATTTGTAACCCAGCACAAACCAATATGACTGCGTGTTGCGATATATTCAGGCTCTCCCAGGACACCCCGGTCTGTGCGCGCAGGTGAGTCACTGTCATAGAAGTGAGATATGCTGGCTCGTTCCTGCGTCGCCCCACTTCTGACACCCACCTTGGTATTCCCGGCCATCTCTCCGGGCCCGGAGCTGTTGCCCAGATGGTCTCCCATCCTGGTGGCCTTTGGTGGCTCCGCAGTGGTAACTTCCTGCTTGTCAGTGAGCAGAGAGCCTTTCCACTCTGGCTTCTACTGCCTGGGTGCCCCCACCGAGGTTCTTTGTCCCCATGTTTTCTCAATTTAACCTTGTTTAGAACACCCGTCCCTCCTAAAGACACAAAGCCAGCCCGCTTTGTGGTTTTCAGCCTCGTTTTTCTTTTTGTCTAAGTCACTGCCTCATTTAAATGCATAAATGTGAATTAAGAAGATAGCCCACTTTATGGCTCAGTGGAAATTGAAATCAGCCATTACCGTCAGGCTGAGAGGAGGCCTCAGCCATTTCCCTCTGAATCTGCATAGCCCCTCGCTGGTCTCATCAAACGTCAAGTCCAGGACTGGACTCTGGGCTCTCAGAGGACAGCCCACGGGGCCCCCTGTGCCCGGGTCCTCCCACCCCATTCACATCCTCCAGCCTCACTGGACTATTTAAGTTCCTTGGTGGTGAGGCCCCGGCTTAGTTTCTCCTCTTTGCTGCCTAGGGGATGGGGACGCTTCCCTCTCCTGGAAAGTGCAGGCAATTCTTACTGCACTGGTGTCCTTTCGGGTCTCTTCTTCTTCCCCAAACTCTCTTTCTGATGTGTCCGCTGGATCCCAGCTCTGTTCACTGTGGATCTGGGTCTTTCCTCATTTCTTTCATAGCACCTGTCGATATCTGGAAGCGTCCTTTTCCTGGTCTGTCTGGTTCGTTGCTGTCTGTGTCTCCTGTTGGGATATGAGCCTGTTGGTGGCACTGCTCTGGTCTGTCGGGCCGAGTGGGCAGTCCCTGACTTTTGTTGGGTTGATGAATCTAAGGAATGGATGTAAAGAGCCAATAAAACGAAGCGGCAGCTGTGTTCCTCCTTTCAGGGAGGACGTGGTGTGAAGGCCGCATGAACTCATTCATGACCACAGAGAACGCGTATTATTGAGAACGTAAATCGATAGCAGAAGTTACCGACACTTAACTCTGGCTCTTTTTTAATTAGAGATTGTTTTTCTTCATAAGGACAGTTTGTGTCTGGTAAGAATGGAACCACGTTCTCCTTCTTAGTGCCCACTCCATCCTGTAGGGATTGGGGAAGAGTCTGCGGGGGATGGGGGGGGGGGATGCAGAGTCCACATGTGGGGCATAAAGGGCATTTGGCTCCTGTCCTGCCTGCATCCTGAAGACACCCACATCCACGTAAGTGGAAACCGAAATCGGGACTCCTGGGGGGCTCAGTGGGTTAAGCGTCTGCCTCTTGGTTTCGGCTCAGGTCATGATCTCACGGTTTGAGGGATCGAGCCCCGAGTCGGGCTCTGTGCTGAGAGCACGGCACTTGCTTGGGGCTCTGTCTCTCTCTGTCTCTCTGTCCCTACCCCATCCCTGTGTGCACTCTCTCTCTCCCTCTCTCTCTCTCATAATAAATAAAGGTTAAAAAAATGGAAACTGAAATTTTCTAACAATCAGAAATGTCTCCCAATATATATTCCAGGGCCATAGTATCTGCTTGGGAAACTTTTAAACTTACAGTTGAAATCAATGAGATGGACAGTCTGTTAGGGCTTTTGCTTGTGTCCTTTGGAAAACGAACCAGAAGACCGTCTCCATCTTCGTTATTAGCATCATAACTGAGCCTTAGGCTTGTCCTGTCAACTGGACATTCTTTTAGAAGTTTCAGAGTGCTTTAAGTGATCTTAGCTCCGTTGAGGAGCAGCATCTTTTAGTGGTGATCAGCCCCTTGGGTTTCAACGTGACAAGGCCTCCAAGAGAATTTAAATGAGGCACCGTCTGAAAAGCCCCAGCACAGAGCCTGGTACACCACAGGTACATGGAATAGCAGTCCCTTCCTCTTGGAGGCCACAGGAAGCCCGGGACCGTTATACCTCCTCGTCCCCACATCCGTATGGGGTAAAGAGAAACGTGAAAATTCACAAGGCCAGAGTCAGGACCAGGAGCCACACTTGGGCTCCTAGTTGAGGCACCTTTCCTTATACCACCCCTTGTATTAACCTTGAATAATGAAGTCAAAAGAAATGCATAAGCGTTTCTCAGGAAAGAGAGAATATTTGGATATTTTAATTAAGCAAGAGTGTGCTTTTGGTGACCTTTAACTGGAGACATGATGGCCATGAAGACATGATATGCCTCTGGGAAGAGATCCTAACTGGTCATGATTTATAACTAGAAGGGCGGGGCATGGTGACAGTGAGTGCTGGAAGTTTCTGGAAGTCAGTGGGAAGGGCATCGAGGGCAGGCATTTGTCTTTTTTGAAGGAGAGGTTATTTATTTCCTCCATTTTCTTTTATAATTGAACAGAAGTTGGCATAGCTCTATAAACTATTTTACTGAGTACTATGTCATATATAATCAACAAACATCTACATTTGTGCCGGAACTTTCTGAGAAACATATTCATATATAGATTTCTGGTAAGACAGAGGATCACAGGTGTATTTTAGTCAGGAATGTTCCTGAAATAAAATATCTTTTAAAACATACAGGTCTTGAGAAGTCAAAAAACCAATTAGCAGGAAGTCTCTTTCTGTGTGTGGACATTCATATGAATGAGCCAAACCCCGTTAACTCCACACCTATCGTTTTCCTTCCATTATTTTAGTGTCACTTCAGACACAACAAAAGGCTGACATTTTCTCCATTTGGAAGAATATGAGAGTCTCAGAGAAATTAGAATTTTTGGTTGTTTTGTGTTTTCTTCTAACTAAGGGCCTCTTTTAAGATACTTTTTTCTCGGGGTGCCTGGGTGGCGCAGTCGGTTAAGCGCCCGACTTCAGCCAGGTCACGATCTCGCGGTCCGTGAGTTCGAGCCCCGCGTCGGGCTCTGGGCTGATGGCTCAGAGCCTGGAGCCTGTTTCCGATTCTGTGTCTCCCTCTCTCTCTGCCCCTCCCCCGTTCATGCTCTGTCTCTCTCTGTCCCCAAAATAAATAAACGTTGAAAAAAAATTGAAAAAAAAAGATACTTTTTTCTCAAAATCCTACCGATCAGAGTCCTGCTAACCCACAGCAATTTTATTCTCTGCGGGAGATGAGCTAACTGGGATGATTGCTAATTACGCTGTTTTTGAATTTAGATTAAAGGTATTGAAATCACTCTGTGAGGTGGAATTTGATTAGTTTTGAATGCTCCTCTAAATGAAGCTTGGATGTTGGCTGGGACAAATGGGCGTAGGGTCACCCTTTTCTCTGAATACAGAAGCAGAAGCGTGATGGCCAGGACTCCGTGGCCTCTGATATTCCTGTAGTTGATGACTAAAAAATAATGGAAAGGAACAACTATAGAAGCTTATTCCTTACATGCACAGATTTTTAAAAATATCCTCTTGAGCAGAGTTAATATTGCTAATGTTAAGTGGAAAATGTTCTTAGCAAATCATTTAAGAGAGGGAAGAAAGAGAGGAAATAAAGTGTAGTAATTAAGATCTCTTCTTGAAATTATCACCTGATTTAATACTCCAAGAGAAATGGAAAAGAAACAACACTTCCCTGTTCTAATTTTAGCATCACCTTTCGGCAACTAATTAAAGGGATATTTTGAAAGAGCCTTTATGCACTTAGGACAACTTTTCTAAAAGGTTTCTAATAAGACAACTTTTCTTAATAAGAAGTACTGATTTTGAGGGTTTTTTTTTTCTTTTTGCATTTATAACCATTATGACAGGCTGAATGGGCCACTTAACTGAACTTTACCAGAGGGAAAGCACGTAATAGTCTTTCCATTGGTTCAAGTAGATTTGCTATATAAAACCAAAATCAGGAGACCTCACATTTTTTTTTTTTTTTACTTTTAGAGGCTGGACTCTAGAATAATTATACGCAGACTCATTATACAAGATGATGTTTCTAGTTCAAACGTAGGAAATAACTATGTCCATTTGACTCCCTAACAACTGTCACCTTTTGATCCAAAACAATTATTGACCGTGAATCTTTACTTCAAAGTGGAAAACTACAATAATTCATGGGTGCATTTGAAATTGAAATGCTTCATTGTTTACTGACCATTCATAATTATAAGAATAAACCTAAATTCCAATAAAAAGAATAGTTCAGAAAAACTACAAGTTTCAGCCTGCCAAACATATAGCCATAAATGTCTTTTTAATTTTTTTAATGTTTATCTTTTAATTTTATTTTTGAGAGAGAGAGAGAGAGAGCGCGAGCATGAGCAGGGGAGGGCCAGAGAGAGAGGGAGACACAGAATCCAAAGCAGGTTCCAGGCTCCGAGCTGTCGGCAAGAGCTTGATATGGGGCTCAAACTCGCGAACCGCGAGATCATGACCTGAGCTGAAGTCGGACACTTAACTGACTGAGCCACCCAGGCGCCCCAGCAATAAATGTTGATTGACAGTAGCTTCTGTATTGCCAGTCCTGTCTGGAAGCAAAATCGGGATTGTGATCTCCATGCTGTGTTCTCCCACCATTGTCCAACAACATGTTTTTGTGATGTGGGTTGTTTTTGTTTGTATTTTTGTAATCTTTAGCAGCAGAAGCTCCAAATAATGAATATTAGGTATTTTGCTACTGGACATGTGAGGTGACAATGAACTAGGCAGATGGCTAGACCCTCTTCAAACTGGGCATGTGCTTTTATAGACACATAACCTGTCTTCCTCCTTAACTGGGAAGTAAACTTTATTATTGAAGCATCTGTTTCATTATCTTACCACTAAGCTATAAACCATTGTTTGGCTCCTTTTTATAATTTTGATATAGACGTTGAAACTTGCCCAGTATACTTTCTGTATATCAAATTGTACCTGCATAAATTCAAGTTATATTTGCCTTTGCTACAGTGGGTTTCTTCCATGATTTTCAGCAGTGAGACACTATTGTCTATATATCTGGTCTTTGTATAGTGTAGCTGTATATACTTCTGATCTGGTTGATAGTAATACTTGCTAGGGTCTATAGCAGAGCTCTTTATAATCAGTATCTGTTTATATATACCATAGCAATATGACTTGTGCTTTCAAATTGTAAAACATTAATGAAGAAAGTTCTGAAACTTACTTTGGTGCCTTTGTTATACCCAGGGACATGTCTTGTTTCAGATTGCATTTGTGCATGAAAGTTCTGTGTTGGGTCAAGAACAAAATAAGAATGTCTCCTCTCATCACTTGCTTTCAACATTGTACTGGAAGCCCTAGCTAATGCAATAAGACAAGAAAAAATATACACAGATTGGAAAGAAAGACATGAAACTGTCTTTGTTAACAGATGACATGATTATCTCTGTAGAAAATTGGAAAGAATCAGCAACAAAAATTTCCTGGAACTAGTAAGCCATTATAGCAATGTTGTAGGACACATGCTTAATATACAAAAGTCAATTGCTTTCCAAATATCAGCAATGAACAATTGGAATTTGACATTAAAAACACAATATTATTTCCACCACTACCAAATCTAACAAAATATTTACAAGATCTATAACTATAAAAACCCTGATGAAAAAAATCAAAGAAGATATAAATAGATGGAAAGATATTCAATGTTTGCAGATAGGAAGGTTCGATATTGTTAAAATGTCAGTTTTCCCCAATATAATCTATAGATTCAGTACAATCCTAATAGAAATCCCAGCAGGTTACTTTGTGGGTATTGACATCAAGTTTATGTGGAGAGTTACACTCTTATGTGGATCCTGAGAAACTTAACAGGAACCCATGGGGGAGGGGAAGGAAAAAAAAAAAAACAGGTTAGAGTGGGAGAGAGCCAAAACATAAGAGACTGTTAAAAACTGAGAACAAACTGAGGGTTGATGGGGGGTGGGAGGGAGGAGAGGGTGGGTGATGGGTATTGAGGAGGGCACCTTTTGGGATGAGCACTGGGTGTTGTATGGAAACCAATTTGTCAATAAATTTCATATAAAAAAAATAAATAAAAGCTCCAGAAAAGCCAACACAACGTTTAAAAAGAAGAACAAAGTTGGAGGATTGGTGCTACCCAAATTCAAGACTTACTCTAAAGTGGCAGGAACCAAGACAGCATGGTACTGGTGAGAGAACAGACCAGTAGATCAATAGAGAGCCCAGGTAGACCCAGGTAAATATAGTTAACTGATCTTTGACAAAGAGCAAAGTTTGATAGAGAAATGACAGTTCTTTCAACAAATTATACTAAAATAGCAGGACTTCCTCATGCAAAAAAAAAAATGACTTGAAAGGGATCATAAATCTAAATGTAAAAACAAAACTATAGGAACTCCTGAATGGCTCAGTTGGTTAAGCATCCGACTTTGGCTCAGGTCATGATCTTGCTGTTTGTTGAGTTCTACCCCCGCATCAGGCTCTGCACTGGTGGTGCGGAGCCTGCTTGGGATTCTCTCTCTCTCCCTCTCTCTCTGCCCCTCCCCAACTTGCTCTCTTTCTCTCTCTCTCTCAAAATAAATAAACTTTAAAAAAAAGTATAAAACTTTTTAAACAATAACATAAGAGAAATTGTAGGTGACCTTGGGTTTGGCAATGAGTTTTTCATATAACACTAAAAACAGCAATCCGTGAAATAAATAATTGATAAGCTGGACTTCATTAAAATTAAAAATGACTGTCCTATGGAAGACACCATTAAGAGAATGAAAGGATGAGCCACAGATAGAGGTAAATATTTGCAAAACAAGAAAAACACATCTGATAACGGACTGCTAACTAAAACATGCAATGAACACTTAATACTCGGCAATAGGAAAGCAACCCAATTTACAAAATGGACAGAATATCTGGACGCCTCATGAAAGAAGATACACAACTGGAAAATACAAAAATGAAAAGATGCTCCACATTATAGGTCATGTAGGAAACGTGAATTAAAACAAAAATGAAATACCACTGCAAACGCATTAGAATGTCTAAAATTCAAAACACTGACAATGCCAAATACTGGCAAGGACGTGGAGCACCAGGAACTCTGATTAATTGCTTGTGGGAATGCAAAATGGCATGGCCACTTTGGAAGACAGTTTGGTGATATTTTACAAAGCTAAACATAGTCTTACCATACGATCCAGGAATCACACTCCTCAGTATTTACCCAACTGAGCTGAAAACTTATGTCCACACATAATGTGGATGCAAATGTTTATTGCAGCTTTATTCGTAATTGCAAAAACCGTAAGCAACCAAGATATCCTTTAATAGGTGAGTGGATAAATCAGCTGGTGCATTCGTAGGGTGGGCTCTTATCCGATGATTTAGGAAGTGAGCTCTCAAGCCATGAAAAGACAGAGAACCTTAAATGTATATCTTTGAATGAAGGAAACTGAAGTGATTACAACCTGAGAAGTTTGCATACTGTATGATTCCAACGATATGACATTCTGGGCAAGGTGAATCTGTAGAGACAGTACTAAGAGCAGTGGGCATCAGGGCTTAGGGAGAGAGGAAGGGATAAATACCGGAGCATGGGCTTTTAAGGGCAGTGAAACCACTCTGTTTGTTACTGTGCTGGTAGAACATGGTATTATGAATGTCTTAACGCTGGTGGAGTGTACAAAGAGTGAATACCAACACACATTTATATGCTTAATTAATATTAAGCATCAACATTGGCTCATCAATTCTAACCAATTTACTACACTAACACGAGAGGTTAATGATAGGGGACACGGTGTGCTGGGTAGGAGAGAGAAGGTATGATGGACCTCTTGGTATTTTCTGCTTAATCTTCCTGGAAACCTACAAACCGCTCTAGAAAATAAAGCCTCAGCTATTTTTCAAAAGGTCTGTATTTGAAAACAGTTGCGTTATTATCTCGTGCAATTCGTTAGCGTGTGTAAATCTATGGGAATGAAACTAGTAATGCCATTTAACAGAATCCCCCCCCTTTTTTTTTCTTAACCAGCCAGAATTTATACATACATGCTCGAGAAATCCAGACTTGTTTCACAACCTCTTGGCCAGAGCAATTTTCTCATTTTCTACTTGTTGATGGATGGGTTATCTGCTGAAGAAAAATACGGGCTTCACCTTAATAATTTATGTGCACACCGGTAAGTGACTGCATATTTTCTACGTGGTAATTCCGTCCTGAAGTCGTGGTGGCATTTAAGCAGTCTTAAATTTTCTCCTGATTTTTCAGAGAAGTGGTGGGTGGGTCAAAGAGAAAAATTGGGTACTGTTAGGTTACAACCACCTGTAAAAGGATTGTAACAGTTGTTTTTAGAGTGTTGAGGTTTGTGTATGTATTAAGTTGTGTTTCTGTTTTCCTAATTTTCAGATCAGAATTAATAAGTGAGCGTCTATATAAACCCGTCTATATAAACCTTTATATTTTGGATATAACATTAGTTATGCATTCCTAATCTTTGGCAGTCTTTTGAAATAATGGGCAGTATTATGTGGCAATCACCCGTTCATTAGTAACAGATGAAATTGCATAAGGGATGAAGACAAACGGCACATAAACCGAGGAGCTCATTTTCTGCCCCGGAGGCAGAAAGCATTTGTTCAAATGCAGACGTGTTGGTCATAGGACAGGATGGAGGTGAGGGACTCCTAAAGATATGAGCTGAGGAATGTCTTCACGCTGAGGGTATTTCTGCCACCTGCCCGATCCGATGTGTCTCCCCATGCGGATTGGTCCCGATTTGGATCGGGATGAGAAGAAAACAGTGGGCAGAGTGATCCCCGTTCAGGGGAGAAAAACAGGTGCAAGAAGGAAGCAGAGGGAGCTGGGCGTACCGACCAAGCTCACTAGTAAATCTGGGACAGGGCAGAGGCACTAGACTCCGAAAGAGATACGGATTTATTTCAGATGCCTGCTAACATCTGACTTGGAGTTACTGGGTGTTTGTTACTGGACTCAAGAAGAGTGGCGTGTGTTTCATAATTTTTGAGAACCCTGGCGAGAAAAGTGAAAGAATGCTTGAGGAGGAGGACGTGTCTTGCTGGTTGAGGCATGAAGGCAGAGAAGCCTCTGGGGCTGCAGGGTCGAGATGCCAAGTGTGAGAGATGGGGCTTTTCCGGGGTGATGGGGTCTAAGGGGCTCCTGGAATGGATTGGAGGGACAGTGGGGCAGCCTCTGTCGTGGCCACTGCCGTGAGGCGTTACTGAGAGTGGGGCACAGGGCCACTTGAAGGGGATGAACGGCCCTGTCCTAACTTACCACGACGTTACCAACCACTCTCAATTTCTTTGAAAATATTACATCCAGGAGTACAGGCACAATGGGTCATGAAGAGCAGGAGAGAAGTAATCAAAAAGTTAAGGCCTTATCAGAATTGTGTTTTATTTACTGAAGGACTTTGGGGGTTTACTGTGTTCCCAAACAACAGAAATTCAGAAGAAAAAGAAAAAAAAATACTCCTTTTGGAGCATGGTAGCCTAGGTAAAAGTGATTTTAAAAAAAAAAAATATGGAAATTTTAAGCTCCTAGGGCACTGAAAATGTTTTTTACCAAATCTCCTCATTTCGTGAAGGAGGAACTCAAACCCAGAACCATAAGGAGGTTTGTGCCAAAGGGAATATGTTATGTATCCGCAGCACTGAAAGCACTGAAAGACCTGTTCCCCGGAACGAGCCTTTGTTTTCCTACGTTGAGTGTCTCTAATGGGAGACGTTGTCCTTGGGAGGAAACGCATCGGATGGGCAACCCCACGTCAGGTGTTCAGGAGTAGAAGCGAGGGAGAAAAGTCTTACGGATTTCTGTGTTCCGAATCATGCTTACGAGTACAAAGTCAATATAGACAGCAGATAATTGGTTTAGGGGGTTGTCTGTATCTATTTGCACGTGTGTGCCTGGCATTTCGGACTTAGAGCCACTGAAGAGTAAAGGACCGGAATCTTTTCTACCATTCAAAGCAACAATTTAACTTCTGGGTCTGGGGTTTGGACCCGTCTTTCCGAACGTGTGGGCGTGGGGGAGAGAAAACAAGGTCTCCTTTATGGGGGAGCCCGCCCCGGCATTCATCCCTCTTTGCAAAAGAGAGTTTGGAATCACTCAGGCTATTTAGAAAGTCAAACAGTCAGGGGTTCCTTTGTGAGAAGCTCCAACAGGAAAGAAGTAGGCAAAATCATGAATCATTCAATTCCCCTGAACAAAGAGGTTATTTTATTAAAATGTATGATAAATATCTAATAGGAACAAAACAACATTCCTCAATAAAAATACACACCACCACTCCAGATTCATAAAAATATCAGTTGGGACGTTTGTACAATGAGAATAACACAGACATAATGTTCTTTAATAATAAAACAGGGTGTTTTGCAAGTTACAATGCATCATGTGCATCACATTGTTTCTGGGGTTTCTGTGGCGTGGGTCTTCTCCCTTTTATGGTGCTGGCAAGGCTCGGGGAGTTCGTATTTGTCTGACGTTTGAATTGGGGTTGGGGTCTAATCTTTATGGAGTAATGATGTATCTCAAGGACCATAATTTTTGAAATTGTTTGGGTCATTTGCAATCGGCGGTGTAAATCTCAACTTGCTAGCTTTCTGACCTTTCACAGACCAGTGGCCCTTCTGAGTTTCCCCCTTAAAATCAGCACCCAACAGGTATGGGAAAAATCACGATGTATAAATGGACTATTAGGAAGAGTGCTGTTGTTACCATCACATCTACTGATCTGATTTTCTTTACAGAGATGTTGAGGTATCTATCTGTTAAATAGACCATCCAGGGGCACCTGGGTGGCTCAGTTGGTTAAGTGTCAGACTTCGGCTCAGGTCATGATCTCACAGTTCATGGGTTCGAGCCCCACATCGGGCTCTGTGCTGACAGCTCAGAACCTGGAGCCTGCTTCGGATTCAGTGTCTCCCTCTCTTTCTCCCCCTCCCCTGCTTGAGCTCTCTTCCTCTCTCAAAAATAAACATTAAAAATTTTTTAAAAAAATAGACCATCCAGATATGCCTTTGCTTACTCAATGTTCATCCCACAGTGCAGCTTGAACTGAAATGTTGATGAAGTATGTTGAGTCTTAAGGCAAATAATACCAAGAATTGCGAGCCTGCTTCCTGCAAATGTACCTCTTTCCTTCTTTAATAACAACTCATTGCCTGCGTGGAACATAAAATAGACATGGAACAGTAACTGGGGGCTGCAGACATACTCGGTATCCGTCATATGTTCTTATGTAATTGAACTCCAAAGAGAAGGAAACATTGCTGGAGCTAATGCTTTATAATTAAAGCTACATAAGTGTCTTTTTTTAAACTTTGACTCTGTTTTTGGAATTAAAAGTTTTCAGAGTCTCACATGAAAATTTATGAAGGTTTATTTCAGTGTTAAATGCCCCTAAAAATACTTTCCTGCTTGTAAAATTGGAACAATACCTAAAACAAGCAGATAGCACTGTTGCTTAACCATGGAATAAAAATGGTACAGCCATGAGTTCCTATAGCTGAACTGCATGGAGACAATATTTATAACACTTTGCATAAGGATTTTTCTGTACAGATTGTTAAAACAACAACAACAATGATGTCAAGGAAAAACAAGTCTCTGGGTCACTAACATTTAAAGCAGGGAAAATAAGATTGCATTTACCAAGAATTTCCACTAGATGGTGCCATCTCCACAAAGTCAGGTGCTAAAAAAAAAAAAAGGCTCATCACTAAAGGTTTCTTTTTGATTTATGGTTCTTCCTATGATTTACTTCTTTTTCCTGGCTGTTTGTTTTTCAAGTTCTATTTCAAACTCCTTTGTACATATTCCTAACCTTGCATCTCAGGATAAATATAGTCCACATTCGTGGGATTGGGCTTTAATGAAAGTTAGACACAGTCGTTAATTGCTTATCTTCGGTGTGCTTTAAACAGCGTTTACAGGTTTCATCCCAGAACAGTTGGGCTCCAAAATGCAAAGAAGTTATTCCTAATCTGCCTTCATTCTGATGAGCGTCGTAAATTATTGCCGCACTGCATAGTAACATTTTCAGAAAAGGTCAGATTGTGAATTACAAGCTGAGAGCAAGCAGCCCTTGACTCAGAGCTTGTGACCTGTTTCTAACCTTGTGTGTTAGGAAACTCTGACTCATCCAGTATTTGAACTTGTGATTGCTGCCTGGGAGTGCACCTGTCGCTGAGGACGCTGTGGCAGTTAATGCTCACTGAGACTTCATTTCTTTCGCTCAGGGTTTCTCATGCACATTTAACTTGGCTTGAAAAAGTTTCACATAATTGAAAAATAGGTAAGGGTAAACTTAAGTTATTATTTGAGGATGCCTCTTCATTTGGCTACAGGTTTTAGGCAAGCAAATCTTGAAGGTGCTCCCAAGACACAGTTTCAAGATAAGAGGAATCAAAATGTATCTCTACCTGACTCTATGATGAGTTATCTACATGATAATCACAATTGTGATACCGACAACTTAGAGAGCAGCGCCCATCATCCTCCAGACCCCGTCCTACTATTCTCTTCCCTGTCTCTTTGAATCCTCACCTGGACCTGAGCGGAGGACCGCTCCTGCCTCAGAGAGACCAGGGCATGAAGAGGGAGAGGTCATCCAGAAGCCAGACTGGAGTCTAAGTCCTACTGACTCTCACCCTATCCCCTCTGTATTGTGCCCACAGCAACGTGGCCTGTAAATTGGCAACCACTGGCTTTGCCACTTTGCGTCAGGGACACCTTTAAGGAAAATGAAAGTGAAAGCACGAGGTCGATGTTGGTGTACAGGTTTTTATTTAGAATTAGTTAAGCAAAACTAAGTCCGGACATTGTGGAGTCTGTCACCTCTGTCATAAAAAGCAGTTCTGGGTTACTTCTTTCTCAGGTAGAAAAATTAAAATTTTAAGCCCTAAGAGATTGCATTATCCTCGCTGAAGGTTAGAATATTGAAAATAATGGAAAGGGTTGGGTCACCTCTGTAAATGGCCAGGTAAATTTCACTTGTGAAAAGCCAGTAGCAAAGATTCAGGGTCAGGGGTTTCTTCCTTCTTTCCATTTTTGAATCACGTGCGCCCAGATGAGGAGAGAGAGGGGAAAAGAAAACAACAAACCACACTGGTATGAGGGACATGTTCTACCTCTTTAATTAGTCTTCAGGATCCTATGGGAGAGTTGTGAGCATTCTAAATTGTTTTTACTTTTTTTATCTAAAAATTGTTTTTAAATGTTTTTATTTTTATTTTTGAGAGAGAGAGACAGAGAGACAGAGACAGACAGACAGAACGTGAGCAAGGAAGGGGCAGAGAGAGAGGGAGATACAGAATCCGAAGCAGGTTCCAGGCCCTGAGCTGTCAGCACAGAGCCCGACACGGGGCTCAGACCCATGGACCGTGAGATCATGACCTGAGCCGAAGTTGGACGCTCAACCGACTGAGCCACCCAGGCGCCCCTAAATTGTTTTTATAATGAGACTGAAGCACAGATACATAACTTAATCAAAGACATTTAGCTAGTAAGTTTAGTTAATGAAAAAGCCAGAATCCAAACCCAGGTATGTGTGGCTTCAAGTTTTATGTTCATTAGCACTCTTTGATTGCTGGTGTCAGATACCCAACATGAACACATTTAAGAAGAAAAAGAGAAGAGGGGCGCCTGGGTGGCTCAGTCGGTTGAGCATCCGACTTCGGCTCAGGTCATGATCTTGCGGTCCGTGGGTTCGAGCCCCACGTCGGGCTCTGTGCTGACAGCTCAGAGCCTGGAGCCTATTTCGGATTCTGTGTCTCCCTCTTTCTCTGACCCTCCCCTGTTCATGCTCTCTCTCTCTCTGTGTCTCAAAAATAAATAAAATGTTAAAAAAAAATTAAAAAAAATAAAAAAAAGAAGAAAAAGAGAAGAAAAGAAAAAGAGGAAGGATTCAGAGAATCACATAACTAATTGGAGAAGAAAGAAGTCATATATAACTAGATCCTGGAACTAGATGCTGTCTGTCTCTGTCTCTCTCTCTCTCTCTCTCTCTCTCTCTCTCTCTCTCTCTCACACACACACACACACACACACACACACACACCCCTCTGTTTTACTTTGCTTGTGTTTTCCAACATGGGGAGGAACATAATACACACAGCCCTAACCTTCCACATCTTAGGAACCCTGGAGAGGAAGCCAAAGTTCCTCTTTCCCTCTCCAAGAGGCCACCTTGGCAGCCCAGCTTAGGTCTCAGGCCCTCCCTGGTCCCTGAGTCATTCCGAAAGGGTGGAGGATGGGAGCTGTTTAACCAAAAGGAGGACAGGGGAGCTGGGCACAAATAAACAGCCACGTGAAGCAGGTTCCTTCCACTCTGTTCTGCTCCAACAGCCAGGCTGATCCCCAGCCACCCAGAAGGGTGCCAGCCCCAGTGTGAAGACGCAGCTGTGGGGAGGCCTGGGGGGCAGGCACAGCTCACCCAGCTGATTTGCCAGGTAGCTGGGCCCCACGGCTACCCATATACAGAACCATTAATAACGCAAATGTATTTCAGGAGAACTGCAGATACAAGTTGTGGCACGTTTCCATGTAATTTCTCTGTTATGTCTGTTTCCCCCTAAAAATAGTTTTTGGGGTTGAAGGTGAAGCAATTCTGTGATCCATCTGATCGACAGTATTATTTTTTATCTTTTTCTCTTTTTAAAAAAAATTTTTAACATTTATTTATTTTGAGAGAGACAGAGCGTGAGCAGGGGAGGGGCAGAAAAAAGGAGAGACACAGAATCCAAAGCAGGATCCAGGCTCTGAGCTGTCAGCACAGAGCCCGACGTGGGTCTCGAACTCACGAACCATGAGATCATGACCTGAGCTGAAGTCAGATGTTTAATTGACTGAGCCACCCAGGTGCCCCATCATTTAAATCGTTTAGCATCTCTATGAGATAGATCTTAATACTCCTCCTGTTCTGCAAATGGGCACACTGAGACCTACCAGATATGTAACTTGCCCAGGGCCATGCAGGAAGGAAATGGGGGCACCGTGATTTCATACCCGGTGATCTGTCCCCCAGGACCCAAGTGCTCAACTGGTTGCCCCTGATTGCTGTTTGTCCCCGGGGCAAGTGTGATGGCCAGCCTTAGAACTTGGAAACTGACACTCTGTCCTGACATACAGACATTAATTCCACTGTCTGCACCTTCATGATTTGGAGAAAACCGATGAAAATACACCTTTTCTCAGCATCACCAGACTATTACTCTTACTATAACTCTTTTCAGAGTTCTGCTTCTGTTCCTTGAAATTCCAGTTTAGTTGTCTTTATTTTCCCAGGCACCAATGTGAGAGGAGATACCGGGATCCCCACATATCCTCACATCTTGGTTCTTTAAATGCATCACCAAGTGCTGATTTGATGTCCTCACTCTCGCTTGGCCAGGCCTGGCCTACCCCCCATCCCGTCTACACAGATTATTGTTTCCCGCCTCTTTAATTCTTGCTTTTTATGCTCATGTCAGAATAATATTTGGTAAATTCCAATTTAGCAAATTGGAAACCTCCTAGCTCCGAAGTATCTAATAAGTATTGCTTTTCTGTCACATCAGATAAAATCTTCTTGATGATACAAGGAAACAGGGCTGGTGAGGCCTTAAGGAATTTGAAGGAAGGGATTATTAACATGTACTTGGAGATTCTCTCTACTTCTGTCTCCGAGAGCCTCAGACTGGGAGCTGAGCATCAGGCGAGTGAGGAAATAAACTCGGGTGACATTCGATGAGCAGTGACCACGTTTACCTTTCAGTTATGAAAAAAGAAATCCACTCTTGTGTTAGGAGAGCTCAATGTTCTGAGTCTCGCTTTTCCGGTCAGCAAATCAGATGTAATAATCTGGACTATAGATCTCCAATTGATTCTTCGTAGTCCCCAAAGACAAAATTGTTCTGAAAACCGACCGTTTATTTCTGACTCATGCTGGTAACAGGACTGACACAACCTGAACTCGTCTGAAGCAGAATCTAAACCTGAATTGACACGTATCTCTCACTTGTTAGGAATATTCGTATGGTTTTTCCCAGAGTTAAAATGTTTGATTAAAGCATCCTGCCAATCTTGCTGGGAATATAAACACTCCATTAACTTACAAAAGTAAAGAAAAATCATCTGCATAACAGAACACGTCTGGGTCCAAAAGTTTAGGATAAAGAGTTGTGGCTGGCGTCCCCCAGTTTGTGTAGGTGTGAACCGTGGTAGTAATGATGTTTCTCGCCAAAGGGGAGCCCCACCTTACCTACCTAAGGCAGACACTCACTGAAAATGACCTCCACATCTGCCTCGGTGTCTCACAGCAGGGTCCCTTCCATTTCCAAGAGCCTCCTTCCCTCCCGGTCTCTCTTTGTCTCTCTCATCTCTGTCTCTCTCCGTTTGAATTATTTCCGCTTTATGACTAAAAATTATTTTATTGCATTCTAAATCATGCTATATCAAGATGGCGGGCGGGAGCCCCTCCGCCAGTGGGGGTGATATCATCTGTTTTGGATGTGAGGCTCAGGTAGCCTCCTGAAGCTTGTAGAGAAGAACCACAGAGCATGCTCAGGGGTTGGCTTGGTGACTCCCTATTACTTTAGAAAGACTCTCACAGTTCCGTGTGTGTGTGTGTGAGAGAGAGAGAGAGAGAGAGAGAGAGAGTTGGTCTCCTTCACAAAACCTACCCATGCAGCTGTAGCAACAGCGTCCCATGCTCACGTGTGTGCCACCCACCATATATGTCAGGCTAATGCAGTGGGTGCCACTTCTCTGTCTCCCAGCCCTGCTTGCCAGTGTCCTCCACTGCGGGCACCCAGCAGCCCCATATGGCCTTCCCCCGGGGCAGAGGTAGAGTGGCCATCTCCCTGCGACAGGCGAGCCTGGGTGAGCCGTCCCCATCACCCCAGCCCACGTCTGCCCCAGCTTCGTTTCATCCCCTTGCCGAGTCAATGACCATGACACGTACACATACGCCTCCTTGTTTTCTACATGCTCTTTCCCCGATGGTCTTCGGTCCCCGATTGTGGTTCGCGGGAGCCATCGGATGGACAGTACAGGGGAAGACACGGTGCTCTTCCTGGTCCTGAAATCAAGGCCCATGAATAACTGTTAGCAAAACCGCACGTCAACGTGGCCTGTCAAGTCCACTTCTGCTCTTGCTGACATTTAAGGGGCTTTTGTCCTTGCAGTGGGCTGACCGCTTTGTACCTTGTCAGAATTCGATGACAAAGGCCTGTGGGCTGCTGACGGCAGTGAGCTTATCAGTGGAAAGCACGCAGCTTCCGTGGGACCCTCCTCTCCTTGCCTAGGTCGTTTCGGGAAATCGCGCAACCTCTCCGTGCCTCCCCTTGGTCCTCCGTGAAGCAGGACCGGCCTCAGCGCTGTCGTGCATGTGGTCAGGGTGGGTGGCCGGCTGCCGGAGCCTAGAGAAGAGTCAGTTCTGTCGTTACTGCTAGAATGGAAGGCTCTTTTCCATCGGAGCCATATGTGAATAACTAATCACCGTGATGCCAAAGACCATGGGTTCCTGTTAGAGCTTTAGCTCACGTGGAATAATTGCAACCTTGGCAAGGCTTCTCCTCGTGTAGGTGTGACCTCGGGGCAGTGCCACACAGGAACGTGTCACTGTGACATCTCTCCGCGGTGGAAATTTAGTCGGATCTTTGGATGACAATCAGCACAGCCTTTTGAGGCAGTGAGGGTGATGAGGGCAGGTGCGGAGAGGAGGGTGGCCGGGTGGTGACAGGCAGGCTGGCTCTCGGGACCCCACGCTGGCTTCTCCGTGGGTCCCCCCTTACAGCAGGCGAACAGAGCATGTCGATTACAACCTAAAGCAGAACCTGTACACTTCTGGAAAACTTCCTGTTTCATGTTTTCCCTGGGGCAAAAAATCAATTTGAATGCTTCAAATGCTTTGTCATTGTGTATCAGCCAGAGTGGGAAAAAGAAAAGGGAGGGGTGGCACCTGGTGGCTCAGTCCGTTGAACGTCCAACTTCGGCTCAGGTCATGATCTCACAGTTCTTGGGTTCGAGCCCCGCGTCAGGCTCTGTGCAGACGGCTCAGAGCCTGGAGCCTGCTTCGGATTCTGTGTCTTTCTCTCTCTCTTTGCCCCTCCCCTGCTGACGCTTTTTGTCTCTCTGTCTCTCAATAATAAATAAACATTAAAAAAAAGTAAAGATTTCCTTTAAGTCTAAACCTGCATTCACTTAATCACAAGAGATGATGACTTCAGTAAGATTCTGGAATGCATGATTTGTTACCGATCGTGTGTTCTTCTCAAGAGGATTGTGTCCGGTTCGAACCAGACATGCACTGTGTATCTTACAGGCTGGGTTCTGAAACCGATAACATGATGAGGGGTTTACACAGACCCCTGTGATGACACATGTGTTCACGTGTCACGTGACCCAAAGTGCACGCAGACTCAAAGTGACGTTCCCTGGGCTCTTTGAAGCGAATGTTGTTTGCTCCTGTAAATCTGCAGCCTGTCAGTGCAGTTAAAACCCTAACAACCAACATTCGTTTGTGCTGAGAACTTGACATATGTCACCTCCCCTCATCTGCGGCTCGGCCTGACACAAGCCAGGGTTGACTGAGTTACCCAATGGCACGTGCTGGCGGCTCAGGAGCCACAGCCATGGCCAGGCCCTAGATACACCCCACGTCTGCCTCTCAAACCCTGGTCTCCAAATGACAGGCGGAAGATTTCAGGGAAGTGTTTGAAAAAGAGCCACACGGTGATGGCAGCTCACGGAGAAATATCCCTGCACACAAGGAGAGGCTGGAGCCCAAGGGTACCGATGTCAGCTGTTCATCTCACGTTCTGGTTCCAGTCACTTACGGTGAGGATGGAGAGGAGACAGAGCCTGACCACTAGCCGGTCCCTCTCCACGCCCCCGCCCCACCCCCTGCCCCCCACCCTCACTCCACCCACCCCTGCTCTCCTCCCTCGTCACTTCCCACCCCACCCACCCCTGTCCCCCACCTCACTCCACCCCCCACTTCACCCCTCCCCACCCCCACCCCTCTTCAACCTCCCACCCCACCCACCCCTGTCCCCCACCTCACTCCACCCCCCACTTCACCGCTCCCCAGCCCCTCTTCAGCCCCCTCCACCCACCGCTTCCTCCCCACTTTACCCCTCTCTGCCCCCCACCCCTCCTCACTCCCCTCTACCCACCCCTCCCCCATTATCCATCCCCCACTTCACCCCTCCCCACCCCCACCCCTCTTCAACCTCCCACCCCACCCACCCACCCCTGCCCTCCTACCTCTCTCCACCCCTCACCTTGCTCCACTGCCCCCACCATCTGGCCCCTCTCCCCATATCGTGACCCCAAACTGCCCCACTTTCACTTCCCCTTCTTGCTGCAAGCCTTCTGCCCACACACTTTCCCTCACCCCCTGCCCTCTTCACCCCTGCTTTCCTGTAGATTCAGACTTTTCAGAATTCGGGCCAGGCTCTTTGGGCTTCTTTGTTTTTCTCTCGTTTGGGGATTCTGCCACAGCAGGACTTCCCGTTCACCTTATCGTGGATGGGCACGCAGAGACCTGGTGTTTTCCGTGAATTCCTCCTCGGCCAGATCTTTCCCCACCTGCATTTATGCTACGGCTTGGGGACGTAGGTGTGGGCACTGCTGTGTGGTCACAGGTCATTTTGTTGGCTTTGTTCTGACAGCGGCATCTTTTGTGAGTGAGCTCTCTCGGCCACGGAGACTTCCCCATGGGCTGTTGGGGGAAGTAGAGTGATCCCGCCTTCTTCCTTCTGCTGGCAACTTACGGCCCCTTAAGTGGCCTTGGGAGGAGTTAGCTTGCCAAGACAGGTGCATGCTGGGGCTGCTGGGGCTCATACTTAAAGCGACTGCCTCTGTGAAGATACATTTGTGCAGCCCCCGAGGCGCTTCCTAAATAGCAGAACCCTGTCCCTGACCGCCCCCAGTCTGGGCTCCTGCTCGGCCCGCCCCACCCACACCTGCCCCATTGTCCCCAGCCTCCCACCGCCCCAGCCAGAGCGCCCCTGAGCCTCCACATGCCTTCCTTCCCGAGCCACGGGTGACCTGTCATGCTCTGCCACCGCCCTGGGGTGATCACCCACCTGTCCCTGTCCCGCTGGGCTCCCTTTGTCCCCACAAGTTACCAGTCCTCAATGCAACAGTCAGAACGATTCTTCAATGCACTCTTCTGCCGACCTGCGCTTTTTCCTCATTTCCCTGAGGGTCGCAACCCTTGACAGCCTCCAAGGCTCTGTGTGATCTGGTCCCTCTTGGCGCTGACCTCCCTTCTAGTCCTCCGTGGCTCCCCACTCAGCCGCTAAGGCCTCCCATCTTGCTCCGGGGGCACCCGGGTAGCTTCCCATCCTAGGTTTGCTCTAGCCCTTCCCTCCTCTTGGAATGCCCTTCCTCCCACTCCGCCTTGGCTGACCTCCTTACTTCTTCAAGAGTTCGCTCACTTGTGCCCGTCTCAGTGAGCCCCCAGTAGGACCCCCACCTGAACCCCAAACACCGCATTCCCAGTCACTCTTAGCAGGCTCTGCTTCTTCTGTCCAGAGCACGCAGCACCTTAACAGGCTCTGGAATTTACTGGTCGAATGCCCCTGCTGCACCTTGTGTGTCCCCGCAGTGGGAAGTTAAGCTGCACGAGGTCATGGATACTTACTTGTCTGGATCACTGGTAACTTGAAAACGACCGGAATCGTGCTCGGCACAAAATAGCTTCTGAGTAAATACACACTGACGATGGGCTATGCTTACTCTTATCTCCCCGTAGCATTGCTTGTGCCGAAGAGAAAAAAAAAAAAAAAAAACCTTCAGGATGATGTCACGACGTTCCTTGTTTATTATTTGCCATAACCTGGGGCTTTCCAGCGTTGCTCTGGGGGTGTTTATTTTCAGAGTTGGCCAGTTTTATCTGTTCTGACACTGAGGTCTCTTTGTTACTGAACTCTGACAACCATGTGAAACTTCTTACGGAATCCTGGAGGAAGCAGGGTTTCTGTTGCCTTCCACTGTTAGATTAGGGCCATCGAGTCAAAACATATGTTAAAATATACCCGGTAACCTCTGTGTGTATACACATAAAAACTTCTTCTGGGGCGCCTGGGCGGTGCAGTCCATTGAGCGTCCGACTTTGGCTCAGGTCATGATCTCACGGTTCACGAGTTCAAGCCCCATGTCGGGAACCTGCTTCAGATTCTGTGTCTCCTTCTCTCTCTGCCCCTCCCCTGCTCGCACTCTGTCGCTCTCTGTCTCTCAGAAATAAATAAAATCATTTAAAAAAAAAAAAAACCTACTTCGTCTGGCTACTTCTGTTGGCTGCGTTAACCTGCCCAGAGATGAGACTGGGGAGAGTCATGGGAACTCCTGGTCGGGTGGACCGACCTCAGGTGCTGTGAGCTGTGTCCCCTCCATTGTATGGCTCCTTCCAGCAACACCAATCTCAACAGAGCTCCAGAAACACAGCAGAGCCCAGCCTGTGCTTTGGCTGAGGCCTGGGGAAGGTCATTCATCGGGCTGTCACCCCAGCTCCACAGATGTCTCCCTCTTTGCAAATACAAACCGCCCAGTGATGATTCCTAACCACTGCCTCACAGCGTTGCTCACCCCCTTGTCTGCGGGTCGATGGTGCTGAACTTTCTAGGGCGAGAGTCTCCTTGTTCGGGTCAGCTGGGTCTCAGCAGAATCCCATGGAACCACATTTCGTGGAGGGATATTCCAAACTGTCCTCACTTACTGCTTTACAGCTGCTGCATTTCTCCCGTCGTGTCAGTGTTCTTCATCGCAGAACCTCGAATGTTTCCTCGTCGCACAAGAGCAGTCAGTGGGCGCCACATAGGTGGGTCAGTGGGTCGTCTCCAGCAGTGTGGCACAGCGTGCGAGTGGGCTTCTGGTTTCACACCTTCTGCCACGCATGAGGGCTGGTGGGATCTTGCTCAGCGCCTCGAGTCTATTTTAATCTAGTTGTCACACCCTGAGGTGTTCAGCTTAACTTTTGCATGTTCGCTCTTAGCAGCAAGTGAATGATTCCCGAGTTCTGTTGCACTGAATGCGAGATCTCTTCTCTTGACTCTTGGCGTCTAAGAAAGCTCATTCCAGCAAGGGGGTTTGAGTTCCCGTGTCCTCCTGACATCATGTTGTTCAGAATTAAGTGCACAGTGTCCTTTGCGAGAGTTAGCTGGGCATCAGCCGGAGAGAGGTTCCCCAGAGCGTAAGGACATTTAACATATGATGAACGGGGTGCCCTCGATTCTGAAATGGCAGTGCCCCCACCAGTACCGGACTTTCTGTGGTATCTTCTAAGGTGTTTGACCCATCTTTAAAACAATGAAGTTCTTACTGGGCATCTGTTTTCAGAAGTAACGATGCAGTGAAGGGAGAGTATGGTGGACAGATGCACCGGAGTTAAGCCATTCAATGGCTATGGGCACTCCGTGGGTCGTTATGGCCTCTCTCCCATCCCTGCCTTTTGCTTACATGCAGAGGTGGTATTAATCACTTTGACCAGCGGTTGGTGGGGACAGGGATTGGGCGTACACAAGGTGACTTACATACAGGAGTCATAAAAATAGTGTTAAAACTGTAGTTGTGAGTTTCTAATAGCTTTGGGGTCATCATTTTGCTTCTCTCCCCAACACATCTAACTCCCCTCCAAGTCTCCCCTCCCATGACATCACCTGAAATGTTGTCCTTAACTCTCCCCCTTCCCACGCTCGTCTGTGGACACGTCCCGGCCATGCCTGCTGCCTACACAGCAGATCCGGCCCCCTCTCCCCATCTTCCTACTACAGTCCTGGGCTGGGTGCCCATTGTCACCCACCTGAAATCCTTCAAGCCTGCCTTCTGGGTTTCCCACCACTGACTGGCCCCACTACAACCCACACCCTGCTCCGCAGTCAGGTGCTCTTTCTAAAGAAAAGTCAGATCCTCGCTGTCCACCCTGCCTAAAACCCCCCAGCGCACGGAGCAGGTTCCGATCTCCTGGCTTCGCCCGCGTGATGTCTAGTCCAGTCCCTGCCGCTGTGGCTGGGCTGCTACAGGACCCATGCTCTGAAGCCCACACTCAGCCACCTGCTTGGAAGGCTCATCCCTCAGTCTTCCTTGTCACCCCGGCCTAAACCGTGGCAACACATGGTCGAGGTCTTGCAAGCTGAAATGGGCCAAGGAGTCTGACGGCCTGTTGGGCAGACAAGGGGGACCCTGGAAGACCAGCCATCCAGAGGCTGTGGGCAGCCAGGAGACTCAAGTCCTCAAGTCCGCCCTTGTCCTTCCCTCATTCAAAAGGAGGCGTTATCTCCTTTACCCCAGACACAGTGCGCTTTTGCAAGGCTGTAGAAAAAGAGACGGTTGCTACTGGGAAGCCGCTCAAAATGTTCAAAATCTGGGCGATCAGCAGGTAGCCTTCTCAGTTACAGTGTGAGAAGTGTCCTGAACATCTGACCAGGGGCCCCAGGAGCAGGTGAGAAGACTTTGTGCTGCGGGGGAGGGGAGAGGCAGGAGCCCTAGCAGACAGATGAACACCACATAGGCGAAGGCATCAGGACTAGAGAAGCAGAGACACCAGCTGAGCGTCAGTGTCCATGGGGACAGGGGGGCGCACGTGCAGCAAGTACCCAGAGGCCACCAGCCACACCAGAGAGAAACAGGAGTTGTGCTTTCTAATGCAGTTTCTGGTGATGGAGAGCTGTAGGAGCAAAACCGCAAGTGACGCACGCTGATGGCGCGCTCCCTCCTCCCTGGAGAATAAGCACTTCACAGTGACGAATGCTAATGCACCGTACCCGGCTCGTCATCAGTACGCCTTGTGAACTGCAGGTGATAAGTAAGATAAGCACATAGCCCCCACGGAAATAAGTTATTTCAGATTGCAGCTCTGTTTAGGTGAAGGGCACTGTGTCAGCAGCAACCATCACCAGGGTGCAAGATAACCCGGGCTGAGTTTCCAGGGTCCCGCTGAGAGAAATACTCGGGGGGGCTCCTGGGGGGCTCAGTCGCTTTAGTGTCCACCCCTTGCCTGCAGGGGAAGGCGTTCACCAAGTATGAAGAATTCTCCAGATGGAGAGGGGACAGAGCAACAGGACACTTGGAGAAAGTGAGCGTTGTGTCCAAATACCCACAGTATTCCTGGCTGCGGAGGTAGCTATGATGAGTTAGATTTGCATTTTAGCATCTTTTCTGTCTTATGCCTTCCTCCAGAGAGCAGCAAGAGAACTCTCTCTGAGTTAGTGATTTCCAACATCTCTCAAGGACTGTTGAGCCCATTGGTGCCTCCCACTTCCCAGAGATTGCGGTGTAATGGGACAAGGGCACGACCTGGGCATCGGGACTCACCTCTGCAGGATTCTGACACGCTCTAATGAGAACCACGGTCTCTGGCGGGTCATGTGGTGTGGTCCCTGCAGGCGCCGACCTTCAGAGGTTCCCCGAGACCCCTAAAGAGAACCCCAGCTCGTTGAATGATTCTCAGATAAGGCCTTCTGACCTGGAAATGTATTTGTACTTTACAAGATTTTTGAAAGTTTGCAGATTTTCCTCTGGACAAGGTACAGTCAGGCAGGGCAAATGTTGTGCTGTGTGGAAACAGACCTAAGAGATGGACAGAACATTTCCCTGGAGCCACGATGGCCAAGTGTTGAGCACATCATGGAAATTCCAGACAACCTGAGTCCTCACAGCTGCCCCACAAGGCTGCCTTTCCCGCCATCTCCACCGATAAGAAACAAACAGAATGCAGAGAGAACTAAGTTCTGGAATGTCCGAAGGCATCAGTGAGACTCAGAACCCAACGAGCTCTCAATCCTATGCTATCTTTCCACGCCATGCGGCTTTCCACCAGACCCATTTTCGGTCCAGTGGCCAAGACTTGCTCTGGAGGGGCTCTGCCTGAAACATCTCTGTGAGATTTCTAGAACTTTCTATCCTCCCACATGTGTTTTAGACATCCCCCTGCTAGTCCTCCAGCCCATCTCTTCTCAGCTGTGTTCAGCCCAACTCTTGCAGACAGGTCTTGTGAGCCTGCCCTCCAGGCTTTCTCCTTTCCCTGGTCTTGGAGGGCAGGGACGGCGGGGAGGACAGAGAGCTTGCAAAGGAGAGGAAATGAGGATGAATTCCTGAGGCTTTCAGGACAACAAGTGACAACATGATGGGACCAACCTGGAAGACTCTGAGGGCAAAGGCAGAAGGGCAGGAGCCAGACGCTTCCTCGTATGTCACATCAATAAATGCAGTAAATAAATGCATCAATAAATGCAATGCAATAAATGCACATCAATAAATGCATCAATAAATGCGCTGGGGTGGCTCAGTCGGTTGAGGGTCTGACTTCGGCTCAGGTCATGATCTCATGTTCCTGGGTCCGAGCCCTGGGTCGGGCTCTGTGCTGACAGCTTGGAGCCTGGAGCCTGCTTCGGATTCTGTGGCTCCCTCTCTCTCTGCCCCTACCCCGCTCATGCTCTGTCTCTCTCTCTGTCAAAAATAAACATTAGGAAAAAATTAAAAACAAAATAAATGCAGTCATGTAGTTATTAATAACAAGCTATATTACTAGATGATTCCATCATGTGCTATATTGCATACCATCTTCCGTATAAATGTTACAGGAAGCGCTACATATTATTACGCATACTATATTATTAATAGACCTAATCCCACATGTTTTATATCTGAGCAGCCATGTGGCACTCATCCAGAAATAGGGGAAGTCTTGCATTTGGGTAGGTCACCTTGAGTGGACGTTAACATACAAGAAAAACTTGTGATCCATATAAAGACATGAACATACGAATAACTGAAAAGGAGAATGGAGTAATTTGTTAGGGAGAAGGAGTGTATGTAGGCAGATGTGTAACGCGAGAGGCCTCACAAATAGTAGTGCCCTAAAGTAAAAGTCATAGAAAGCGAACAGGCCTAAAGGTGTATTTGCTTTTGAGCTGAAATTTCCTATAAGCAAGATAATGAGCAAAGGTATGTCAGCTAAGCGAATGATAGCTTTCCATATCAATACTGCATTTCAGAGACTTACTAAAAAATTGACCATATCTAAAAATAAATTCAAAATGGATTAAATAGCAAAGTGTGAGGCCTGAAACCATAAAAATCATTGACAAGAACATAGTCAATGATCTCTCTGACATGAGCTGTAGCAACATCTTTCTAGATATGAACCCCTGAGGCAAGGGAAATAAAAGCAGAAATAAACTACTGGGACTGTTTCAAAATAAAAAGCTTCTGCACAGCAAAGGGAACAACCAACAAAACTAAAAGTCATCCTACTGAATGGGAGAAGATATTTGCAAACGACATATCCAAGAAAAGGTTAGTGTTCAAAATATATAAAGAACTTCTACAATTCAGCACCCAAACCCCAAACGATCCAATTAAAAATGGGCAGAAGACATGAACAGGCATTTCTCCAAAGAAGACATCCAGATGGCCAGGAGACACATGAAAATATGCTCAACATCACTCATCACCAGGGAAATGCAAATCAAAACCACAATGAGACACCACCTCACACCTGTAAGAATGGCTAAAATAAAAAACACAAGAAACAGTAAGTGTTCATGAGGATGTGGAGAAAAGGTTCTCTCATGTACTGTCGGTGGGAATGCAAACTGGTGCAGCCACTGTGGAAGACAGCATGGAGGTTCCTCAAAAAGTTAAAAATAGAATTACCATAGGATCCAGTAATTCCACTGCTGGGTGTTTGCCCAAAGAATATGAAAACACTAATTTGAAAATATATATGCACCCCTATGTTTATTGCAGCATTATTTACAATAGCCAACATAATGGAAGCAGCCCAAGTGTCCAATGGAAAAGTATTCAGCCATAAAAAAGAGTGACATCTTGCTCTTTGCAATGGCATTGAAGGAGCTAAAGAGTATAATTCTGAGTGCAATAAGTCAGAGAAAGACAAATACTATATGATCTCACTCATCTGTGGAATTTAAGAAACAAAATAAATGAGTAAAGGGGAAAAAAAGAGAGAGACAAACCAAGAAACAGGCTTAACTGTAGAGAACAAGCTGATGTTCGCAGGGGGGAGGTGGGTGGGGGGTTGGGGGGAATAAGGAATAAAGATTGAAAAGTACACTTACGATGGATACAATAAATAAAATGATAAAAAAAAATTTTTGATTCTGTCTTAGGCCATAGAATTAAACTTGAATAAATTCTCAAATTAAGAAAAAGTACAGACTATATTCTCTGTAAACAATGTAATAAATTTAGAAACTAAATCCAGAAGTAAAGGCATATAGAAACTTTACTAGAAAACAAAGTATTGATCCTTCGTGACAAAAAAAGAAGTATGTGTAAACACAGAGGTAGTAACACTATGTGAATAAGAATCCTTTGTACAGGGGCGCCTGGGTGGCTCAGTCAAAGTGTACCACTTCAGCTCAGGTCATGATCTCACAGTTCACGAGTTCGAGCCCCGCATCAGGCTCTGTGCTGACAGCTCAGAGCCTGGAGCCTGCTTCAGATTCTGTGTCTCCCTCCCTCTCTGCCCCTCCCTGGCTTGCACTCTGTATCTCTCTGTCTCTCAAAAATAAATAAATGTTAAAATTAAAAAAAAAATTAAAGTAGAAGGAAAAGGTAAACACAAAGTTGATCATACTTTTTCCATCTGATAAAGAAGTAAAATAATGTACAAATGTGGGGATGCTACTTTATCTGTGAAATTTATTTGTTAAAAACAGTGATCTGAGGGGCGCCTGGGTGGCTCAGTCGGTTAAGTGGCCGACTTCGGCTCAGGTCACGATCTCAGTCCGTGAGTTCGAGCCCCGCGTCGGGCTCTGTGCTGACAGCTCAGAGCCTGGAGCCTATTTCAGATTCTGTGTCTCCCTCTCTCTCTGACCCTCCCCCGTTCATGCTCTGTCTCTCTCTGTCTCAAAAATAAATAAACGTTAAAAAAAAATGATCTGAAATAAATATATCACACAATTGCTTTTTTCACATTGTTGGGAGAATGATGTATTGGCTGTCTCTATGTTCTTCTTTTAAGACTTTTCTCATTGTCAAAAATTTACGGAAAAATTAAAAATCTAGCATATCTTTACTAGTAACACATCCAAAGATCTACCAATACCAAAAAATGTAGACCATTATCTGACTTGTAGATATACAGAGGCATGAGTAACACATTAGCACGTAGAAGCTAGCACTCCATTAAAAGATACTCAATGATCAAGATTAAGAGCTTTTAATTATTAGTATACACCACATCAATAAGAAAAAAGAGAAAAATCAATTGACTATTTTAGAAGGTGCCAAAAGACAGTAATGGTCAACTCCCAAATCCCAACTCCCAAGTCTGTGGGAGCCCCAAACTTAAAGGAGTCTTACACACACACACACACACACACACACACACACACACACACACACACACAAATTATCTTAAGTCCTAAGTGGACGTGATATTTACTTGTGAAATAGATTCAGGCTTTTTTTTTAACATTGATCCTAAAGCTGGAAGGATTGTGATAAGGGAAGAAAATAAAAAGGACTAAACAGTATCAAGAAGGATTACACAAAATCACTATTATTGATAGATAATGATTATCCACCTAGAAAATCTGACACATCAGTAGCAAAACATTTTCTCTAATATTATATGTCAATAACGTTTTGAATTAGAAAACAAATGTGTGCAAAAATAGAAAGATGACATGTGCACCAGCCAAAGCCGCTTAGACTAGACAAATGGAGACACTGGTTCTTTGGTCAGTGCTGCTAACATATGAAATATCTGTGCATGGGATGGACCTAACAAAGACACTCACAAATTATATGCAGTCAGGAGAGGACTTGTGACTCACAGGGCTCCAGCCGTGCGCACACACGCACTTACACACACAGACATGTTTGCAAACACATCTCCCCTTCCATGTGAGCGTCTGTTTTTGTTTTTGTTTTTTTTTTAACCTGTTTTATGTACTGGAATTACTGAAGGTTCAGATTCAAAGTTTTCATGATGGAAAAAGTTCTGAAACCATTGCTCTCAGGCATTCCAGCCTGCCTAAAAGCTATTTATCCATAGGTCTGGCTTCTTTTGTCCAAGCTAACCTCCTACCAAATCCCCCCAGCCCTCTGTCCTCCCGTAAGAACACACATTATGAATGTGATCAAACATGTTCAATGGATGAATGGATGAATGAATGAATGAATGAATGAATGCCTTCACACTTTTCCTTTTGCATGGATTCTCCTCCACCTAGAAAACATTTTCATTCTAAAAGTTTGTCTTAGGGTTCCTTTGTCCTTTGACGCTTTCCTGACTCCTTCCTCTGTCCTTTATCGTCACCGGAAGTCTGTCCATGTTCCTAACTCCCATGTGCTCTGTGTATCTCTCTACTGTGGAACTCATCATGGCCTATGTAGTATTTATTTATGGTACTGTCTTCATTCAGAGAGCAAGTATCTTAAGATTTGAGACCATGATTCAATGACCCATTGAACTTAATGCCCTAGACCCTGGCACCATCATTAGCACATAGGAGTTATGGGATAAAATGGATCAGTAAACAAACATTGTTCTATGTGTGAGCACATGTGCATCCGTATAGATTTGTAGTTTTGCTACAATGATTCTACATATGAATTCTGTTTTATTTATTCTGCTTGAGACTTTCATCTGCAAATCATCAGCTGCTTTTATGTCACCAAACCTGAAAAGTTCATTGAAATTTGAAAATTGTTCGGCCGTTATCCCTGTGAATGTTCCTACTTCCTCCTTCTTACCCCTTTTCCTTTCTTCCAGAACTCGTTCGGGTGCCTGCTGTTCCTTCTGTTTCCTCTCCTAACTTCTCTTTTATGTTTTCCATCTCTGTCTCTCTGTGGTTCATTCTGGGCAATTTCTCCACTGCTTTCTTATAATTTACTAACCCGTTTTTGAGCAGTGATTAATGTGATATTTAACGCATGCGTTGCATTTGAATTTCAATGACCTGTTTTTCCATGTCTAAGACTTCTTTGTTCTGTTTCACATCTGCTTCTTCTTAAATATTGTTTCTTGTTCTTTTCTCCTATTATATTTCCCTTTCTTTTCGCTGCTTTAAACACGCTCCTTATGCCATACATAACCGATCGTTGCATCATCTGAAGGTCTCAAGGCTCTGCTAGTGGTATTTATTATGTCTGCCCAGAGATAATGATTTCTCTGTGTCTTTGTCCATTGGGGTGTTGATTTGGTGTCCTGTGGTGGCCAGGCTGGGAGACTCTTGAGTGGCCCGAATGGAGGCTTAGTCTTGTAGAGACATTTGTTGGCTTTTTGCTTTGGTGAAATGCTCCAGGAGTATTACCGGCATGGGGCCATTTTTAGGTTAATTCTTTAGTTAAAATATCCTAAGGGCATATACAGAGTCTAACTTTAAACCACTAAAACCAAGAGAAGACTGGCTAGGATTATGATTTCTCTGAGGGGAGACACTTGCCCACCCAGAATCTGCTCAGATAAGTTTCCCTGTGGCCTGTCCGTCTGTAGGCAGACGTTAGGGTGTTCCCTCCATCGAGGTGGTAGCCTTGTGATTGTCTGGCTTTACGTAATTTCTAGGGCCAACAGGGTGTTCTCCTTCCCTGTGGCCCTTAGCGCCTTGGTTAATAGAATAAGTCTAAGTTCCCACTAACTGCGAGACTTAGCCCGATGTCCCTCTGGATGGCACAGGGACTGTTCCCTACTCAGCGGGATCCAGCTTTCCCTTTGAAAGGCATGGTCTACTTGGTCCACAGAAGTTTACTAATAAGCAAGGTATTCTTCACTAATGATAACGTTTCCCGTTTAAAGAAATGAAGAGATTGTTTCTCTTCATTGTAAATCCAGAGTAAATAGTAGTCTTAAGCTATTTTCAGATACATCAGCTATCTATATACGTAGGGTAGATCATGATGGGTGTGTGTGTGTGTGTGTGTGTGTGTGTGTGTGTGTGCACGTGTGTGTAATTAAGCATCTCTACATCCACCCAGGAAATGGATGTTACTAAATGTGATTACAGCTCGATATTTTGACAAATTCTAAACATTTCTAAAAAAATAAATTCTAAACAG
This sequence comes from Felis catus, assembly GCF_018350175.1. Taxonomy (NCBI): domain Eukaryota; kingdom Metazoa; phylum Chordata; class Mammalia; order Carnivora; family Felidae; genus Felis; species Felis catus. Next base: position 78,911,693 of record NC_058368.1, read on the forward strand.
TTCTGTACTTATTTTGGGAATAGTATTCGAGAGAGCTAATCCAGAGCCTTAGCTGTTAGATACTTAGATGAATCCCACCCTTTATCTGAAATAATGCGCTCAAAATATCAGTGTCAATGGAAGGGACTGGGTGATGTTATGCACAGTGAGGCCATGCTGTTGTTGATGTCCTGTTGGGTCATGCATTGTGTGTGTGTGTATGCGTGTGTGTGTGTGTGTGTGTGTGTGTGTGTGAGAGAGAGAGAGAGAGAGAGAGAGGGAGAACACAATATCCAGGCACAAAATGGTTTGTCCTAGGCACACTACAGTATCTCACCTGTTTATTTTATTTCTATTTTATTTTTTTATGTAATTTATTGTCAAGTTGGATAACATACAGCGTAGACAGTGTGTTCTTCGTTTTGGGGGTAGATTCCCATGGTTTATCACTTCCATACAACACCCAGTGCTCATCCCAACAGGTGCTCTCCTCAGTGCCCATCACCCACTTTCTCCTCTCCCCCACCCCCCATCCACCCTGTTTGTTCTTTGTATTTAAGAGTCTCTTATGGTTTGCCTTCCTCTCTGTTTGTAACTATTTTTCCCCTTCCCCTCCCCCCTAGTCTTCTGTTGAGTTTCTCAAGTTCCACATATGAGTGAAAACATACGGTATCTGTCCTTCTCTGCCTGACTTACTTCACTCAGCATCACACCCTCCAGTTCCATCGAAGTATCTCACCTGTTTAAATATTTCATGGTAAACAGCACATCACGCGGTGATGACTGACTTTATTTCTCAATTGTCTCTTACACCAGATGCATGAGCTTGGTACAATAGTCCCCCTGTTGTACCTATAAACCCTCACTGTGAAATCCCTGCCGACTGATGACCTCTGCAAAACAAATTAGTAATAAAAAGAGACCCTAAACACCATAAACAGCAGGGGACACCTGCAAGGTGACAAGGTTTGGATACCACACGCAGTAGTTCTTCACAGAGAAGCCCTTAAGAATAAGGTGTTTTGTCCTGTGTGGCACAGTAGACTGCTTCTACTTCGATTTCATCAGAAGGCGTACTCGTAGTACGTTTTGCTGAACTTGGGCCACCTGCCTGTCATGTTTCTGCCCCCACGGGGATGGTGGGCTGGAAGCACTCAGCTTCCTGGGAGAACGGGCTCTGGATGAGCCTGCGGACGGTGCCTGGTGAACACGTCTGGTGGGATCTGCAGCATGGAGTCACTTCAAGGAAGAAGCCAGCAAGGAGAGGTCACTGCGCGTCAGTGCGGGGCTCTGCCTGTGGAGCCCTGCCCCGCCCTGCCCTGCCCTCTGCTTGAGTCTGGGCTCCCTGTCCCTCCCTGTTTCATAAAGTCCTGGGGAGAAGGATCTTTCCAGATGTGACAGCATCACCTTGAAAAGATGAGCTATGAAAATGCACGAAGGAACCAGAAAATAGACCTCCATGACCCTTTGTTCCTTTGTTTTCTTAGACAGTGTTCCCCGGACACTGATTAATTGAGAGAAACGTCCCTTCCTTTTGGTATCCGAACGAAAAGCTCACTGCAGCAAGGGAAGTTCACGGTCATGTTTTACTGTTTTGGGTACTACAGGCACGTTCCCCTCCTGGTTGCAAAGAGAAGTCATTTTGCTTAATTAACTTTGAATTTTTTTTAATATCTAGAAGCCAGTTTCATTATGCAGACATTTAACAATCTATTATATGACTTAATTGGCATAAACGTACCACATTTTGAGTTTGTTAACATACCCAATTTTTCACTTCCAGAAAGTACCAGAGAGGCCAAAAGATCTGCATGTCAGGGAAGGCACTTCATTTCACCTCTTGTTTGATTAGACCTTGGGTTTTAAATTCCAGTTCATTATTTTAAATAATAACTCTGTTATTTGATTATCGCTTCTCTGTCTTAAACACTATAGTTACGGTTATAGGCATATTTCCTCTACATATCTGCATGACTTCTACGTTCACTTCCCTTAGACAAGGGAGTTTGTGTGATGTTTGAAGAGTCCCCAAGATCATAAAGCCTCTTAGACAATATGCTGATGAGAGGGAGTGCGTTTATGGAATTGGTAACATTTTATTCTGTTAACTCATTGAAATGCACATCTAGAGTTTCTGATCAAGCCAGTTGTTGATGGAAACAGGCACCAGAATTTTAATATTTAAAAGTAAGTAAGTAAGTAAATAAATAAATAAAAAACAGGCTCAGTCGGTTGAGCATCCAGCTTTTGATTTTGACTCAGTTCGTGATCCCACAGTTGTGGGATTGAGCCCCATCATGTTGGGCTCTGCAGCAAGTGTGGAGCCTGCTTGAGTTTCTCTCTCTCTCTCTCTCTCTCTCTCTCTCTCTCTCTCTCTGTCTCCGTCTGCCCCTCCCCCTGCACGCTCTGTCTCTCTCTCTCTCTGAAATGTATGTAAATGATGAATCATGGGAATTCACTCCTGAAGCAAAGAGCACACTATATACCCTCTATGTTAGCTATGTTAGCTAACTTGACAATAAATTATATTAAAATAAAATAAAATAAAATAAAATAAAATAAAATGAAATAATAAAAAATAAGTTTTAAAAAAAACCCCAAATTGACCTTACAAAATATCAGTTTTCTTTCTCATAATTAACAATTATTCATTGCTACAATATATATTAGTATTGTTTGCAATACAATAGCGTGTTATCATAATAGTATAATTTTGTCTTAGCACATCTGTCTCCCGTGCTGACTTGTGCGATGTCTCTGGACAAATACTGTGTCTTGTTCATCTTGGAACCCTCAGTAATCACAATTCTAGGCACATGTGGAAACTCAGTATTTCATTTATTTGACCTAAGCCTTACTGTGTTGGCAGTTGATGATAACAAAAGCATGGCAGGCTATCACCAACATATACTTTGTCCAGATCTGTCTTTAGAAGCCTCTCGGATTCTCTCAAGCAGTACAGACCTCATGTGATGTGGTCACTTCTCTTAGAACAAATTTCATGTTTTATAGTTTTGCTTACAATCTTCCCTATTAGTGGGTAATGAGAGAGTGGGAGCCCTGCTTCATTCAGGACTGAGGCCTGTGTGGAGAAGTATGGTTCATTTAAAATTAGACATTTTAAGGGGCGCCTGGGTGGCTCAGTCGGTTAAGCGTCGGACTTCGGCTCAGGTCATGATCTCACGGTCCGTGAGTTCGAGCCCTGCGTCGGGCTCTGTGCTGACAGCTCAGAGCCTGGAGCCCGTTTCAGATTCTGTGTCTCCCTCTCTCTCTGCCTCTCCCCTGTTCATGCTCTGTCTCTCTGTCTCAAAAATAAATAAACGTTAAAAAAAAATTTAAAATTAGACATTTTAAGATACAGTGGATGAATTGATCCATGAATGGAACTTGGCTTATCACTGAGGATAAGAATGATCCTCCAATGGGGTGCCTGGTGGCTCAGTCATTGGAGCGTCCAACTCTTGGTTTTGACTCAGGCCATGATCTCATGGTTCATGGGATCGAGCCCCATGTTGGGCTCTGTGCTAACAGTGTGGAGCCTGCTTGGGATTCTCTCTCTCTCTCTCTCTCTCTCTCTCTCTCTGTCTCTCTCTCCCCGCCCCCACCCCATCTCTTAAAATAAATAAACATTAAAAAAAATTTTTTAAAGAATGTTAATCCAATGAGATAAATGAATACTGTCCCCAAAGAAGAAAAATTTGAAAACATTTGTTGTTCAAACATAAGCACCATACGCTGGGAAAACCAAGCGATGGCTGTTAATGTGCTTCTTTCCAGTATCTACTTTACCTACAAGAATACTGTTTACCAGCATCACATCATAATACATAGTGGGTGCTGAAATGCAAAATAACTTACTAACATATTAAACCCTACAGCAGTTTCCCGATCTAGATGCTTATATAGATGTTGTACAGTTGTTTAAATAAATGTCCTTTCATCAACATTTTCAACGTCCTCCATTATCAGACATTTTTAAATGGATCTTCTTTTCTCTTTGGCTAAAATGTGTGATTGACTCCATTTAGGAGGTATTTTCAGTTTCGACAGGAAGAGATTTCCTATGTGAAAATGTAAATTAGAGGAGACTGAAAAGGACATTTGGAGTAGCTGGTGTTAGCGAATCAGCTGCAGAAGGCTCCGAGCCTGGGTAATGAAAACAAAGCAGGACCAAGGATGCGATGTAACCACTCCTCTTCGTCCCCCACCTGCTATGGATTTCTCCTCCCTCCCCTGCCACCACACGGAAGGCTCCTGCATGCATCAGTGCTCCTGGCAAAAGCACCATTCCCGGGGAGGAGACAGAGATCAAGGGTGCAAGGGGGCCAGCCCCCCACCTCATATTCTTAAATAAAACTTTCCTGAGACCATCATCTGTTTGAGCCAGGGAGGAAATGGAAACAAGGCATGAGCGGTCATTTCTTTATCATTATGGTCTATGGTTTTTAACTTTATCAGTTTACGTGTGTAATTCAGTTCTAAGCCTCAGATTCCCTAACAAATCAGACGTAAATACCTCCTGATTTTAGCCTTTCTAATTTTAGGAGCTTTTATTTTCATCAAAGTTGAGATTCAAGGTTAACTCTTTGAAGCGTGTGATACCTTAAATATAAATACTGCAGTTATTAGAGCAGCAGATGGGGCTGAAAGAAGCAAAGAGGGATTTCTATCAAGTTTAAAGAATCTACAACACACTCCCCCCTCCAAAATCCATTTAAATTTCTTTGGTGTTTTTTTTTTTTTTTTTTTTTACTGTGAAGATACTTCTGAGTTTCATTGTATTTATCTTTATAATTTTATTTTATAAACATTTCTAATGGGTAGAACTGGTTTAGAGACACTACGAAGTTATTTCCATACAGAATCACGTTGTGATAACAGTAGTAGGTATTAGTAAACGGGTGACCTGATTCTGCTAGGTTGGAATATCATTTCACTACCTCAGGGTCTGAAGGCAAATTAAGGCAGAACGCTAATTATTCCTCGGGACTGACAAACATTTTAAGCCCAGAATAGCTATGTCTATTGGTCTTGAAGGCTCCAGAACCCATCCTTGGAAAAACTAGTCTTTTATTGATTTAGCACCTTTCTAGCTAAGTGGTTACTTTTTAATATTCTTGTGTAACTTACCTGCTTTTCTCATATGAACATCTGAAAGTTAGAGATCACATCTGGAGTGAAAACACATCATTTGGGTATGAGTAAGTTTTTAGACTTTTTAGCCTTTCATTTAGTTTTTAAATGTCTAGATAATGACTTTTAGGCAACATGCTTGAGTCTTTTCTCCAAATATTCTCTCACATATTGTGATTTTTCTTTTTTTATTTTAGAGAGAGAGAGAGAGAGAGAGAGAGAGAGAGAGAGTGTGTGTGTGTGTGTGTGTGTGTGCAAGTATGGCAGAGGGCCAGAGGGGGAGAGAGAGAGCTCAGTGCAGAGCCCAGCCTGGGGCTCGATCCCATGACCCTGGGGATCAAGACCTGAGTGGAGATCAAGAATCAGATGCTTAACTGACTGAGCCACCCGGGCTCCCCTGTGTAGAAGGATTTTGACGTAAATGCACAATACAACAAGAGTTTTACTTCATGAAAAGTGTTTTCTTGTTATTAGTAAGTAGCTTGCCTTTGGCACTGAGGTGTGAACACTGTATTATTTCAAAGTTTGGAACAAAACCAAGAAGCAGCAGAGCTTACTTTGAGTGCTAACAACCTCCTTCTATCATTTGTCTTTTAGATTACCCCAGCTCTATTTTGAAATATTCTATATAGTAATATCATCTGTGGATGATATTTCTGTATAATTTTATTGAACATATGTAGCATGTTTATAAAGATAACAATAAGTCCACAGCCATTCCTTACTAGAAATTATTAAAACTAGGTGCAAGGGGCGCCTGGGTGGCTCAGGCAGTTGAACACCTGACTCTTGATTTCGGCTCAAGTCATGGTCTCACAGCTCGTGAGACCGAGCCCCACATCAAGCTCTGTGCTGACAGTGCAGAGCCTCCTTGGGATTCTCTCTCCCCCTTTCTCTCTGCCCCTCCCCCCACCAAAATAAATAAATAAACTTAAGAAAATAGGAGCAAAAAGGGGTACAGTAGATAGAAAGTGTCAAAGTAGAGCTCACATGTTCCATCCTTGTCTTCTTGATTTTATTAGGAACAGTTATGGGCAACGAGTGTTTTTGTCTGTGCTAACATAATCATTTTTATTCAGGTTTTAAATGAGAACTGATATTTAGCTGTGGTGCCTGGGTGGCTCAGTCGGTTAAGTGTCTGACTTCAGCTCAGGGCATGATCTCATGGTTCATGAGTTTGAGTGCCACATCAGGCTCTCTGATGTCTCTCTGAGCCCACTTCAGATCCTCTGCCCCTCTCTCTCTCTCTGCCCCCCCACTCTCTCTCTCTCAAAAATAAAATAAACATTAAAAATATATTATTTTTTAAGAAAATAACTGAGATTTAGCAAAAATGAGAAATAAAGTATTTAGTTGACTTCATGAATCTATCCTGAAACAACCAGTTCTTATATTCCATGTCTGACATCATCTTGTTAGATACTTGGTTTGGGGCTACATTGCTTTACTAGGGACAATCTACATTTTTTTTTTAAGTTTATTTATTTATTTTTGCGAGAGAGAAGAGGGAGAGAACCCGCAAGAGAAGAGCAGAAAGAGAAGGAGAGAGAGAATCCCAAGCAGGCTCTGTGCTGTCAGCTCAGAGCCAGATGCAGGGCTCGAACTCATGAGCTGAGAGATCATGACCTGAGCTGCAACCAGGAGTCAGACGCTCAACTGACTGAGTCACCCAGGCACCCCAGGGACAGCCTACATTTTAATAAGCTCTTGTGCTTGAAAAGGTTTTCCTTAATGTATTTTTAAAATCTTTTTAAAATAACGTAGTACATTTTTATTTTAATCGTCTTAACTTCTCCATAAAATTCCCCATTTGTTAAAATGGAGGGGCTGATGTTTCTTAGTCACATGACAAACATTTTTAACATAATTTGGGTGCTATCACGAAGCCAGGCCTTAAGGTTTTGTACGTGGGATGCACGTCTTTGCACAAGTGTGTGCACATGCAGTTTTCTTGCTGAAGGTTAAGGTTGCTGGTTGTGTAAGTATCTTATCAGGAAAGGCCATTAAACTATCTGGTGAACTATGTTTATTTCTTTTTAAAGCTCGTTTCTGGTTTCCTCACCCGCCTCCCATATTGTCATACTTCTCTCCTAGTACTTCCAATAGGACTTAGGCAAGTTTCTGCCTCTGATGATTTACTGAATGTTTCTTATACTAACCCTTCTTCACTAAAACCTTTTCTAAATTAATTCTTCACTGTAGCATTTATGGGTTTTTGTTTGCTTTGACAAAAGAATGATTGATTTTTATGACATTGGATTTTCATTTACTTTTGCCAGTCTTTGGCCCAGGGAGAAGGGTAGAGCTTATGTTCACTGTTTATATATCAGCCAGCTGCATATGGCACCTTCCAGGTATATTGAGAACCTACCAGGTATAAATGGAACTGACCAGGTATATATGGAAGCTTTGAGATACATTTTGAAGCTTTCAAGTGTTTATAAAACCTACTATTTAATCAGTAATGACTTAGGTTTTATGAAAATCCATGGGAAACTTTAAGGCATGACCTCTAAAAAGAATAACATTGGTGACATTTAATTTCTATATATTAAATAAGAACTAGTAAATATTTAAATACATGAATAAATAAAGTGGAGAAAGGAGAGTGTGTTAGGATTCTCTAGAGAAAACCAAGAGGAGAAATATAGATGCAGGTATGTGTATATACATATATACACACACACATGCATATGCACACACATACATATGTGCATACATGTACACATACATATACATACATGCATGTGCACACATACACACATGTGCATGTGCACACACATATACATACATGCATATGCATATACACATATGCATATACATGTATGTATACACATATACATACATATGCATACACATGCATATACATATACACACATATATACATATACATATACATATTCATAGTATACATATACATATGCATGTACATGTGCATTTACAGAATTGACTCACATGATGGAGGCTGAGAAGTCCCGAGATCTACATCCACAAGCTGGAGACCCAGGAGAGCTGCTTCTGGTCTGGTGCCAGGTCTGGCTGGTCAGGAAGAGAATCCTAGTGAGAGAGTGAGAAAGAGCAAGGGTCAGTATGAAGTCACATGGTGGCAGCCACAGCAGGGAGGGCAATGACATGTGCAGACTACAACCAAATAATAATAGTTTGATGGGGAAGAGCCGTGTTGTGGGGAGTCTTGCGAAACACATAAGAGAATTTATTGTTTGGGTGAAATGTTTATGAGTAGGACAGTGATTAGATGGCTGTACACATTGGGAAGATGAATCAGATAGAGGCTTGGACACACACTCATTCTCTTTGATCCAGAATGAAAACTACTTGTCAAGGCCCGTCTTGCTTTGTTATGGGGATACACGTCCAGGCAATTTTGATAGGAGTCTGATAAAGCACTCTTGTGGAGGAAACACACAGTTTTGGGGAGTTCGTACAGAGGACATCCAAACCTACAAGACTTCCCAGAGAAAGTGGGCTGCCAAGAGCAATGGAATTCATCCAGAATGTTCCATGGGGAGTATGTGTGGGTTATGTTCCCAGTGGAGAAAGCAGGATGAGTGAGGGCCCAGAGGTGGACTAGACTTAGGTCTGTCTGAGAGACCAAAGGAAGTTCCATGTAGCAAGAGCTCAGAGGGCATGAAGAGGCTTGGAGAACAGATGGCATCCGATGGGGTGGGCCTTTGGGAACCACGCTAGGGAATTCGTGTTTTAAGAGCAATGGAAAGGGGCGCCACGGGGCTCAGTCGGTAAAGCGTCCGACTTTGGCTCAGGTCATGACCTCACAGTTCATGGGTTCAAGCGCCATGTTGGGCTCTGTGCTGACAGCTCAGGGCCTGGAGCCTGCTTCGAATTCTGTGTCTCCCTCTCTCTGCCCCTCCTCTGCTCATTCTCTCTCTCTCTCTCTCTCTCTCTCTCTCTCTCTCTTTCAAAAATAAATGAACATTAAAAAAAATAAGACCAATGGGAAGGATTTAAGGTTTGGACTTGGGAAGTGCATTCACTACATTTACATTCTGAAAAGAGAACTTTGCCTTTAGAGCAGAAACTAGGTTGGGGGTGAGCAGACATGGGTCCAGGAGACCAGCTTCTATAGTGTTTGGGGAGATTTGAACAGAGGGAGACAGAGAATACTATAGTCCCTGGGTGTCCATTGAGAGACTGATGGCTGTGGGGAACAGGGAACATGGAGGTCCTCCTGTTGGATTCACGGTGCATGCGGAATCAACCTGGCTGAGGGAAGTTCTACACAGTATAGGAGGAGAAAGAAGTTTGAATGTTGCAAATATTCTTATCCGTCAGCCTGGGAGACTGAATTAGGGTGGGTAATAGAAATACAGTAGGGGTGCCTGGGTGGCTCAGTTGCTTAAGTGTCCAACTTTGGCTCAGGTCATGATCTGACAGTCCATGGGTTTGAGTCCCGTGTCAGGCTCAGTGCTGACAGCTCGGGGCCTGGAGCTTGCTTTGGATTCTGTGTCTCCTTCTCTCTTTGACCCTCCCCCAATCGTGCTCTGTCTCTCTCTCTCTCTCAAAAATAAATATTAAAATTAAATATATATATATATATATATATATATATATATGAAGTACAATAAAACCTTGGTTTGTGAGCGTAATTCATTTCAGAAACACACTTGTAATCCAAAGCACTTGCATATCAAAGCGAATTCCCCCGTAAGGAATAATAGAAACTCAGATGATTCGTTCAACCCAAAAATATTCATATGAAAATGATTACAATACTGTTATCTAATATGAAATAATAAAGAAAGTACAAAATATAAAGAAAAATAAACAAATTAAGCTGCACTTCCCTTTGAAAACCCTTACGGCTGGTGCGAGGGAGACAAGAGAGAGGAGGGTTATTGTGTAGGGAGGCTTTCAGGATCACTAATGGAATCACTGCTATGTATTGACTCCATGGAATCTTTCTTTTTTGTGCAAGTTTAACAAGGCACCTATCCAATGACCTAGAATGGAGCAAAGCATTCTTAGCTGACTCTTGTCTGGAAAAGCAAAGGACTGTCCCTGGGTGCTCTGAAGTGACAAAAAAGTACACCAGTGCCAGTTGGGGGCACCTTCCAACGTCCTGAAAAATCACGGATTTCTGCCAAACACTGTGGCCTGAGACCGAGCATCCAAGCATGCGAGACGATCACCCACAATCCTGCAGAGAGAGGGAGAGAGAGAGAGAGAGAGAGAGAGGAGAACCATAGGCTCAGTTGTGATCGTGTGACTTTCAGCATCACGTACGACTCGTATTGCAAGACATCGCTCATGTATCAAGTCACAATGTATTAGAGACGTTTGCTCATCTTGTGGAAGCCTCACAGAACAAGTTGCTGGCGATCCTGGGTTTTCCTGTAATTCATTTGAGAGGAAGGCAGAACTCCCTGTTGGATCTACGAAGTCTGAAGCGGTTGCTTGATGTGTTTGTGAGCCATGGTCAGCAGGATGCTTTCACGGAGTTAGCACCGAGGGAACACTTGAGGCAAGTTCGTGGGTAGGTCCCCGTGGAGACCCCGAACAAGCGTGTTGCTCAACGATAACGTGTCTGCGTCGCACGTTCTGTCACACTGACGTGTGAGAGGAGTGTCACTGCAGGTGCTACCTGGTCAGTGTTTCAAACCCAGGGTTATGGTGCACTGGGTCCTGCACAACAGCGTCATGGCCATGACCTTGCACAGTGCTTTTTCATGACCATTTTCCCTGAGGAGGATCTCAGCGCCCGTTCAGCCTTGCCCGAAGCATATTTGTGTATTTATATAGATCTCTGCACTGCCCTCCTGTGCGGCTGGGGCCATCCTGGGCAGGCCGGGGTGGGGGGAGACGACATGAACCGCAGAGAGCCCCTCCTCCACCCCCCACAGATGCAGCCCCCTGGCCATTCGTGAAGGCCAGACCAAGCCCATGTTCTGAGCAGCAACTTCTGTCTCTCCCCATCTCACATTTTTTAATTTTTTAAAAATATTTATTTATTTTTGACACAGAGAGAGAGAGAGACAGAATATGAGCAGGGGAGGGGCAGAGAGAGAGGGAGACACAGAATCCGAAGCAGGCTCCAGGCTCTGAGCTGTCAGCACAGAACCCGATGCAGGACTCGATCTCACGAACCGTGATATCATGACTGGAGCCCATGTCAGACGCTCAACCGACTGAGCCACCCAGGCGCCCCCCTCATCTCACCATTTTAATATTGATGGTTCTCTGTGAGGGCTTCAGGGCAAAGGAAAGACGCCCCCTCCTCTGGCAGAAGGGCCCGTGCTGGTCACAAGGCTGGGGGACTGGCTGCACACTGGGGCTCGGGCCCCCCAGACACTGACCCTGAGTCTTTGTGCAAGAGGTGGGGCCGTTCTGTTCTAGGGTCTCCACCCCCAGCTCTTCGAATTAGATGGTTTCAAGAAACAAGTGAGATGACCCATAAGCATTCACTATTTGAAAGATGGTAAGAGTTGAGAATTTGTTTCACCAGATGTTTTGAAGAAATACTCTGACTGATTAGAAAAATATGGACAAACTATTCTGGGAATGTCACAAGACCCAGAGTCTTTCTGAATACATAATTTATTAAATGGATTCTGTTTTTTTCCTGAAGACCACTGGCCAGGGTTTCCTCTTTCCAAACAAAATAGTTTGAGGCTAATATATTAATATTTTCATTGCTGGAGATTTATGTGTCCGAACCTGTGGTTAATAAAAACTTTATTCATATCCCGTTGAAGGGGGGGCGGGATTTAAAATTCATTAATACTTTCCAGATAGCTTAGAAACAATAAAGAAAAGAATTTCCTTTTTAGGAGCAAGGTGGGGGTGTGTGAGCAAGAAGGTGTTATTTACCACCTTCACTAGAAAACTAGTAAACGGGGTGCCTGGGGGTTCAGTCAGTTGAGCGTTGACTTTGGCTCAGGTCATGATCTCACGGTCCGTGAGTTCAAGCCCCGCGTCAGGCTCTGTGCTGACAGCTCGGAGCCTGGAGCCTGCTTCGGATTCTGTGTCTCCCTCTCTCTCTCTGCCCCTCCCCTGTTCAGTCTCCACTCTCTCCCTCCCTCCCTCCCTCTCTCTCTGTCAATAAATAAACATTTAAAAAATTTTAAAAACCTCGTAAGCAGTGTTGTCTGTGCTGATGCCAAGTATTTGCTTTTGCCTTACCTGGTTTCTGTTTACTTATTAAACATCCCCAAGTAAAAAGCAGCTCTGCCCACAATAGAGAAGACATTGTTCTTTTGTATTTAAGGGGCAGATAAAACCCTGAGCAAAACATCATGTTTGTAGTCTGTGAGCTTCTGACTTGGTGAATGGGCTGTACACGTGGCTTTAAGTAGCGATATCTTTGCACGTGGCTTTAAGTAGTAATATCTTTTATTTGTATTCGAGCCTTCCCTCCCAGTGTATCCTGGGGACACATGCAGCCACAGAGTTATTTTGTGTCAAGGAATGGTGGAGCCTGGCGAACACTGGCAGGACAGCTGTGTTTTGTTTGTTAGTTAGTTTGTTAAATTTATGTTGAAATATGGTTGACATATAACGTTGTGTAAGTTTAAGGTGTACCAAGTGTTGGTTTGATATGTGTGTGTGTGTGTGTGTGTGTATGTGTATATGTATATGTATATGTATATATATGTACTGTATGTGTATACATATATATTAAATATATATGGTACTACATATTACTGTATAATGTATGTATATATTACGTACATACAAATATATGTATGTATACATGTACATATGTGTACATGTCCATATATCTGTATGTAACATATACGTTATATATATTATATAGTAATACCTGTGTTCTGTCATCTACGTATTTCTTTTCTGTGGTGAAAACAATTAACATCTAGTCTCTTAGCAACTGGGAAGTTTTGAAGTTCCGTGATCACTATGCCCTGCATGGCATCTCCAGAATGCTTTCATTTACGAGTCGCACATTTGCTATTTTAATGTGCCTGGCACCAGCGGGAGACAGGAGGTACTGGGTCCCAGAGCGGGGACACAGGCCCTTGAAATTCCATGGTGGGTTGTTTGCAAACAGTCACTGTTTGTATTTGATATTCAGATCACGTCACCACCACCTTGAATTCGCGGTCTCCGTGTCAGAGCGATGCCGCTGACACTCTTCTGTAAGTCTAAAGACGAAACTACCCTATGACTGAGCTCTTGGACTCGTTGGCATTTAGCCCAGAAAAACAAAGACTTACATTTACCCCAAAACCTGCATGGGAGTGTTCATAGCAGCTTTATTCATAATAGTTCCAAACTAGAAACAACCTGGATTTTCCTCAAATGACCAACTGGTCTGGCACACTGTGGTACATTCATACTGTGGAATACTACTCAGCAATAAAATGAAGCAAATTATTGATATACACAACAAACCAAATGAATCCCTACAGAATTATGCTCCTTTTTTTTTAATTCATGGTTTTATAGAGATATTTTTTCCTGGTTATGCATAACAGCCATTGATTCTTGGAAAACTGGAGAATATGAAACACACAAAAAAAAAAGAAAAGAGAAAAAATATACCTCCAATCTGCCATCTATCCCTCTGTCTTTCCACTTTGTTTTCCTGAGGCTATTAAACTAATGGAGAGAGAAAAAATACCACATCTTCGTGATTTAAAGTTATCCAAGGGAAAGTAAAATTGTGTATCGGTCATGGAAGTTATGGAGCACGCAATGGCGTTGGGGTCTGGATGCTGAGCTTTGTGAAGACAAGAACTGGGGGTTGCTTGCTTCTCTGTCCTGACCTACTTTTATTATTTTTTATTTATTTTTTTAAATATATGAAATTTATTGTTGTTTCCATACAACACCCAGTGCTCATCCCAAAAGGTGCCCTCCTCAATACCCATCACCCACCCTCCGCTCCCTCCCACCCCCCATCAGCCCTCAGTTTGTTCTCAGTTTTTAAGAGTCTCTTATGCTTTGGTTCTCTCCCTCTCTAACCTCTTTTTTTTTCCTTCCCCGCCCCCATGAGTTCCTGTTAAGTTTCTCAGGATCCACATAAGAGTGAAAACATATGGTACCTGACCTACTTTTAAAGTCCTGTTTAATAGAACATTATCAAGTAACACATTTCACACCAATTAGGACTTTTGTATGATTCATCAATGAGGAACCTAGAAAGTTAGTTTTCCTAGAATTTGCCTTGAGAAGGATTGGCCACGCTTAACTAGCTATTAAAATTCGGAGAGAAGGGGGGCTCCTGGGTGGTTCTGGTGGTTAAGCGCCCAGCTCTTGATTGTGTCTGGGGTCATGATCTCCTGGTGTGTGGAATCGAGCCTCGCTTTGGGCTCTGGGCTGATTAGCTCAGAGCCTGCTTGGGATTCTCTTTCTCCCTCTTTCTCTGTCGCTCCTCTCACTTGAGTGCTCTCGCTCTCTCTCACTCTCTCAAACATTTAAAAGAAATTTGGGGGGAAGAAATGAATAGGGACAGTGGCAGAGTCAAGGTCTGCGGAGAAGCAGTAGTTCACAAGTCTCCTTGTAGTTACCAATTCAGACGACACCTATGATCAAGGATCTAAAGTTATTGAAAAATATCACTTCATATAGTTGATAACAGTGTTATCAAAATTTCCACAAAATGGGACTACCGAATTTCCGCAGTGCTTTTGTCCTTTTGTTGTTAATGAAACCTAAGTGCATTTAGTAAAGACAGACTTTTCTGAGGAAGTGCATCTTCAGAAAAACTTGGTGCCTCAATCTGTTCCTTGGTGGGATATTTCTGCTATTTCCAGAAATCAGGCTGGATACAACTTGCCTGCCATATAACTTAATTCCATACTTTTGGACATAACTGACCTGCTAAATCGGCTTGTCCCTACCTGCTTCAGAGACAATGGAGTTATCTACTAAATAATCCACATTTAAACACATGGTAAAAATAAGGGTAATCTTTTCCTGTTTTCCTTCATCTCCCTTGTTTAATATGTCTTTTCACTTCTTTCCCCCACCATTGCACAGTGGAACTAGCATAGAGTGTTACTCAAGATGTGTAACCTCTCACTTGGCCTCATTTAATCATTTGCCTTTCTGCGGGACTGTTAGTAGAATTATCTGCAGCCCTATTGAGAGCTAAATGTGTTCTCATGATTACAGAGTTTTCGTATGTATTCATGACGTTTCATAAATTAAAGTCAAATATGGCTTAGGCATGTGCACATGTGTGTCAAACAGATGTGTGCGTGTGCACACACACATTGTGCCTGGAGTCTGAGCATAAAAAGTTGAATCAGACACTTTCATAGCATGCCGCATCAGGCTCTGTGTTGACAGTGTGAAGGAGCTGCCCCTCCCCACCTCCTCTCTCTTTGTCTCTCAAAATAAACAAAAACTTAAAAAAAATGTTATCATAAAGGGTCAAATAAGAGTTGATTCTAAACCTCCAGATTCTTGGTTGTAATGTATTCCTGGACGTATTTTTCAAGTATTTCTCTTTGCTTGTGTGTGGCTTCATTAACAAATCATGTCAAAGGGAAGGTGAGTACTTTTAATCTTCAAAAAATAAACCTTAATTTTTTTTTTCTGATAGTAACATTTCCATTTTATTTTATTTAATCTTTTAAAGTGTATTTATTTCGAGGGGCGCCTCAGTGGCTCAGTCGGTTGAGCGTCCAACTCTTGATTTAGGCTCAGGTCATGATCCCATGGTTTGTGGGTTTGAGCCCCGTATCAGGCTCTGTGCTGACAGAAGAGTCTGTCTCTCCCTCTCTCTCTGCCCCTCCCCTATTCACGCTTGAGCTCTCTTTCAAAATAAATAAACTTAAAAGAATAAAGTTTATTTATTTTGAGAGAGAGAGAGAGAGAGAGAGAGAGAGAGAGAGAGTGGGGGGGAGGGGCATAGTGCGAAGGGTAGAGAGAATGCCAAGCAAGCTCTGTGCTGTGAGTGCAGAGCCCTATGTGGGGCTCCATCCCATGAACCCTGAGATCATGACCTGAGCCGAAATCAAGAGTGGGACACTCAACCGACTGAGCCCTGAGCCACCCCATACTTTTCCATTTTAAGATACAGTTTTGTAAACAGCTAAGAACTATATTTCTGGTGAGATCATCCTGGACATGATTGAATAGTGGGAGAAATTTTGAGGTCACGTAGAAGACATTGAGTTCCAGTTTTCTTTTGGTCATTTTCATGCCATTAAGTTTTCAAGCCACAGAGGAACATACAACCGAACTTAAAGCGTCATTCCTCCATCAGGCCAACTGTCCTCTACAACCCGATTTTGATTGAGTTTCTCCTGGACCATTGCGTTCTTAACAGCCCAGTCTGCAACTACTAAGATTAATTTCACTTGGCTTCCTCCATCCAGAATTCAGCAGAAGTGAAAATGCTGGTTCTTCTCACTGCTTCACGGAGCAGGTCGTAGCCGCTGTAAATTCTCTACCATAAGGACACGAAAAGTGGGGGACGGGGTGGCTTAAAGAAATACTGAAATGCCCATAGGTAGGGCTTGTTAACTGACTATTTTTTAAGAATCTTAAAATGGTGGTATTTCACACATTTGACTCTATAATGTCAACAGGAGCCCATAGTTCTCTGAAGGAGGTTCATTGGTCTCTTTCGTGGAACAGTGGAGTAGTAGCCTCTGTGATGATCAACAAGTAAGTGGGAGAGAAAAGAGGGCGTCAGGAAGATGGATGGAAAACTGTGGTGGGAACAGCGGTCGCAATTTCCTATCTTTAATCAAGCCTTTATAGTCACTAAAGTTTTGCACATTTTGGGCAAAATGACTGACCATCCCACCCAATTCCTCACTAGTATTGATGACCTTGACCTTGACCTTTTGTGCTACTGCCCCAGCCCCACCCCAGCCATCCCAGGTCAGACAGCGGAGGAGATCCCTGGAGAAGGGGCGTGCACCACGTGAGCTGGGCTTCAGCTCCCTCCGGGCCCGGCACAGCGTCCACTCGGCTTCCGGGGCCTCCCAGCTTGGCAGTCATGTCTGTCTCCACAGCAAATACCTCAGATTCTTACAGCTTCCGCCAGCCAGCGGCGCCTAGTCATCTAGACCCAACCTCTTCCTTTCCTCGAAACACTGAAGCCTCAAAGCGCTGGTTTCTTTGCTGCTCTGAGACGCCAGCAGCCTTTGGACCCGTGTTTGTCACCTCAGCTGGCACATCGAGAGGCCGTGTCCCTTCTGTGGTGGAAGGCATGCCCTCCCACCGTGCTCCAGTCCCAAACCCTCTTCCCTTCTAGCAACTTTATTTTTAATGTTTTTATGTATTTATGTTGAGAGAGAGAGAGACAGAGGCAGAAATAGAGGGAGAGAGAGAACCCCAAGCCAACTCCATCAGAGTAGAGCCCAATCTGGGGCTCGATCTCATGACCGTGAGATCATGACCAGAGCCAAAACCCGGAGTCGGATGCTCAACTGACTGAGCCACCCAGGCGCCCCTCTTCCAGCAACTTTCTGCTCTTCAGACCCCCTACACCTCCCTTTCTGTCAGCCTTCCATCCAGGATCTTCTGTGGGCTTCCAACTCAGCATGGAAATCTTCTGAAGACTCTCCCAGTCCCCACCCCAGGAGGCTGGACTCCCTCACTTGCATGCTTCAGAGCTAGCACTGAGGGAAGAGAAGTCTTCACAGCCCCACCATCAACAGCAGTCTGTGTCTTTCCCCACACCACCACCCATTTCCTTGTGTCTACGGTCTCTTTTCTGTCACTATCAATCATTCTTGAAAATGTTACCCTTTTGTTTGGACGGCTCTGGCTTGTTTTAATTTTCCTACTCCCTTCCTGAACATTCAGTTCTTTCTTCATCCCGAAAATGTTAGCATCTTCTTTGGGGTGAGCTCATCCAGTCACAAGGGTTTGGTCATCTGCATGTTGATGACTTCCAGATCTTATTTTCTAGTCTCTTCTGAATGTCAGGTCCTTCCAGCCAATTATTTTTTGGAATTCTACTGGAATCCCAACAAGGTGTTCAAAGTCAACCTGACCAATATAAAATATAAGACTTTCTCAAAAACATATCCTTCTTGCTGAGAACACTCTGGTTCAATGAGCTCACGCTCTACCCTGTTTCCTGAGACATAATCTTGCAAAACCTCGTTAATGCCTCTCTCTTCTCTTTCCTCTGCCTCCAGTCTATCCCTTCATCCTGCCAGTCCTGCCTCCAGGGCACCTGTCTCCCCTCCTCTTCACCACTGCTGGTCTCCCTGGATCACCCAGCACCCTTGCCCTTTCCAGGTAATCTTTCCTGGGCTATCAGAACACTTTTTCAAACACTGATCTGATCATGCCATTTCTTCTCTTTAAGACGTTTAGGACTGCCCATCATTTCTAAGACCTAAGGGAAGCTCTTTTGCAAGAGAGACAAAACTCTGACAACTTCTCCAACCTCACCAATTTCTGCTTCTCTCATCCGTGGCTACCATTTTGCCAACATACCTGAGCTCCTGTATACACCACAGGCACAGTCAACGCTGGGTACCTTGGTACATGTTGCTAAGTATTCCAGGGGCACCCTTAAGTCCTGAATTTGCTTGAAAAATTCTTATTCAGGTATTGGCTCTTGGAAAGGAAGCCTCTTCCTGTCTTGTAGACTTTTATCCACTCTGGGTTCCGTCCTTTTTCTGAACACTTACAAACACCTCTTGTTCATCTCCATTATTCTACTTGCATACTGTATATTGTATATTATATTCTCTGTTTCCTGAGCACAGGGATACATTTGCTTTTGTTGTTGCTGAGTGTCCAGGGATGAGCCCTTTAACTTTATACGTGTCCTTTATACCTATATCCCCAGCAGCTGTGTATTTGGGAAATGATCCCTATGTGTTTGTTGCATGAGAGCAATAAATCAACAAATTACTCAGCCACTGCATGATTAAAGGATATTGGCCAGAAGAAATAATAAATTACTTGAAATTAAAAATCTTCAATAAAAGTATTAATTACAAAGCATGTGATAGGACCCACCAGATTTCTATATGAAATGCCTAAAACACCTGTGACCTTCTCCTTTCGGTAGGAAGGGTGCAGGTAAGGTGAGAACCAAGTGAAACAGTGTAAATAGGTTCTGGTACAGCAAGAACTTTTTTTTCCTTCCTGAAACATCATGTGCTATTATGTATCAAAGCCTTGTAAACACAGGGCACGCAACGTCCAGGTGACTTCTATTATTCTGGAGACCAAATATGGCGGAAGTGACTTTTAACCACTGGAGTTTGACCACAAGCCAAGCTATAAGGCTGTGTGCTTTTTTTTTATCCTAACAGGTATTTGAACCAGTCCCTACCAGAAGACGTATCAACAGCAGAACATTCTGTGAACAGGGAGAAATTTGCTCTTTTGAAACAAGCCCTGAATGTAGTTGGCTTCAGTAACATGGTGAGTCGTATCATAAAATATTTCACTGAGAAAACCAACCTTGTCCTAATTTACACAAGTCTTTCATTCAAAAACATTTACTGAGTCCCTATTATATTCCGGATATTGTTGCAAATACTCATGATTCAGCAGAGGACAGAACTCAGTCTGTGCCTCCTAGAATGTACATTCTCAGGGGCGGGGGGGAGGTAGACATGAACGCGGGGTCCAGGGTCATAGGTACTGTTTAGACAAATAGAGGAGGAGCGTCTGTTTTCAAGAAGGTGGTCAAGGAGACCTTTGGCCAGATGAACCCTGAGAGCAAAACAGATCAAAGAACTTTGCATTGACCAGTTCTAAAGAAAACAAAGGCAAGGAACTGTTTGCTACTAAGAATCACTTTGAAAAGTAACCTAATCTCTCATTAAAGTTTTCTGTGCAACATAAAGCTTGTTCTTATTCTTAAAGAGTTACACCTGCAGGTATTATGAGGCTGAAAAATACAATTTAAAAGGTTCAAACCACCACTCTACAGTAGAAATTTCTGTAGTCATGGAAATGTTCTCGATCTGTGCTTCACAATATATGGCAGGTGCATGTGTGGCTAGTGGGCATTTGAAATGTGACTAGTGTGAATGAGGAAACGGATTTTTAATTTTTCTTGGTTTTAATTCATTTAAATTTAAGTAGCCTGTGTGGTCAGTGGTTACCGAATTGGACAGCACAGGTCTCCTGGACAAGAGATGTGAAACGAGCTAAGCCTGGAGTGCCCTCAAAATTCCCTCAAATTTGTCTTTCCCTTACACAGTAGCTGTTCCCTCCTCGTTCAGTTTGGTGTAATTTTGAATTATGGGGACTTCCTCACTAGCAAGGAATGTAAGATTGCATGGGTAACTTTGGAGTGGCCAAACCCAGATTTAGTCATAGATTTAAATATGTCCTTTTTCTTAGGGCAGTAAGTTGATGGCTTTGGGTCTTTGCTTCTTTTCTTTTTCACCCTAGTCCACATAGACACAGCCCACAGGGCACGGAGGTCTAGGAAGGGGTGGAGAGGGAGGGATAAGGAAATGGGGACTCTCCCTAAATGAAACAGCTCTGGCCACTTCACCCTTGCCCCTTTCCGAGATGGGAATTCTAGCAACATAAATCATATGGTATCTTTTTGTTGCTTTTTTTTGTTTGTTTTTTCCTAAATATACGATGTGTATATTTCTTTTAGCAAGTCCTAACCTATTTGCAGGTTTCTGTCCTTGGACTTGCTACGGTTGTACTTTTAGGTTATTTTTTCCCCTTCTTCTGTGCCTAAAATGTCTGCTTCCTTATAGGAAACTGGCATAGACAGGTGGGTAAGGAACCATTCTACCAAAGTGCCCGTTGCCTGGAAACAGGGCTTTAAAAATCCATGATTGATTCTCAAAGGCAGGGCAACCAAAATGTGCTTTCCACCTGAGGTAGCTAAGAGAGAATTTAACAGCCTCTTTGGTAAAAGAAATGTGTGCCTTTTAACAAAGACATGAAAGTAATTGTTTCACTGTGATCCTTTAGGATGTCTGGTATGGGGACATTTTAGTGCACTTATGAGGATAGATCATGTTCAGTAAGGCTAGAAGAAAGGTATTTCTGGTCCTTGAATCCAGACTTGTCCTTTAAGGTGCCTCCACCTGCGACCTCTGTCATCACCGTCATCGCCGGCCAGTGGGACAGAGGGGGATTGGTGTTGGGTCCAGGCAGACACAGGGCAGCGTCCCTGGCCTCTGCTCACAGGGCAGAAGATTCCGCACACGGTAATCCGTAGTGTGGCCGACTGTCGCACTATGTCTCCACTGCTGAGCTGTGAGATCCTTGAGGTCAGGACAAAGCCTTCCTGTCCCCATCTGCAGAGCCCCTACCTCACAGGGCGCTGGAAAAGCTACTGAGAAGTTACTGGATTTATTAGAAAAGGGAGGAAGCAGTTGTCAGGTCGCGTAAGAAGTAAAATGTTGTTGTAACGAGCATAACTGAATAAAACTCGAAACCGTCATCTGTAATTTGTGGGTTACCAAGCCCATTTTTAAGTATTGCCACAATCCTATGGTATCATACCCGAAAAATTACTTAGAGACCGTCCTTGTCCGTGTTCTCACTTTCAAGATGATAGAATTATACTTTGTGGTGAAAGCCAGAAGTTCTGGAGGAAATTCATGGAAGTCCCCAGGGCTGTATGTTCACCTGTATATTTATAAAGTGAATAAGACCTATTCTTAGTAACTTTTCACAGGAAGCGGCTCTTTATTTTGAAATTACAGACTAGAAAAATGAGGATTTGAAGACTATGTCACTTGCCCAATGTGGAACCTAACCAGCTTTACTATTGATGTCGTTATACTAAATATTTGTTCTTCTAGAGAAGTGTATTTGTTAGCCTACAGCTTTCCCTTGATTTTTCATTCTTGCCACGAAATGGCGGTCCACGAGCCAGATTTAAGGTCTGATTTCTTTCTTTATGCAGAGTTCCACATTCTCAGATACCGTCTTTCAACAAATGTTCTCTTACTTCCTTCTACCTTCTGCTCAAAGGTGGCTTTGGCCAAACATCCATTTCTTTCTGTTTTCTTCAAAATACCTTAAAAACACAATTAGCATTTTTTTTTTATCAGGGCATAGATATTTGTATTGTGCCTTCCTGAATTTTCCAGCAGGAGTGAAAAGTTCTGTCATCATAGCCTCGGTTTATCTCAGAGGGGAGGTAACTGAGAGATATGCACCATATAGCAGGCATCCTGGAAGGAAGCCGCCTCCGCGTCCAGCTCTGGGAGGATGTGGGCGATCTGACCGCCCCGGTGAGGTCCAGCCAGCCAGACTCAGGACACGGTGATCCAGTTTTCATTATGAGATTTGTCAAGAAGCTGTTGATTTATATCAGAACGTCACTTCCTCCTCCCCCCCCCGCCCCCGCCTTTTTTTTTTTTTTTTTTTTTTTTTTTGTTTAAGGAACAGAGACATTGATGTAGACAAAATGTGCACTGAATTGTGAGGTTTTGGTTTTGAGCAGAAGGTTGGTAGTTCTCTCGCCAGACCCCCGGGATCTGAAAAATCCCAGCTCCACTAACAGAGTTCACAGCATTGATTTTTTTTTTTTAACCTATTAGGTTTTTCAAGGATTTGTCTTATCTTTTCTTGTAAGCAATTCTCTCCGCTTTCTGTTTTTTCTAAAACGCGTAGGAGGTAGAGAATCTGTTTGTGATCCTAGCAGCAATATTGCACATTGGAGACATTCGATTCACTGCTCTGACCGAGGCCAACTCCGCATTTGTCTCTGACCTCCAGCTTCTGGAACAAGGTCAGTGGAGCACATCTCTCTCTAACCTCGTGGGTGTGCAGTTTTGCAGACCGGCCAGTAGATGGAGACACAGTACAGAAAAGCAGGGGGAAGAAGGCTTTCTTCGGGAGTAGAATAGAGCAGGAAAAAAAAAATAATAATAAAAAAAAATCATAAAAGAGCTGTATCCACTTTGTTCTTTCTTTTCAATGGTTTTGGGAATGAAGAGCAGTGGGCACATTATGTTCTCAGGCTTCCCACCATGTTTACAGAGCTGATTTTTAGGTGCATCCTGGGGTTTATTTATGTCGTTCTGAATATTTTCCACCCCCACCCTGCCGCCCAGTGTATTTTGGGGGCATGTTATTAACCACACATTTTAAACAATATAATTACTTCCCTTCAGAGGTCTTGCCAAAAACCTCTCTCTCCCCTTTGAAGTAGCCTTGTTAGTCACTCCCAGATTTTTTCAAAATACCTTAAAACCACAGATTGTCAGTGAACATCATATCTTCACCTTATATCAAAGTAATGTAACCAGGGACTGGGAGAACAATTCAGGGCCATCTGTGAGGGCGAGGAGGGAAAAAAAAAAAAAACCTGTCGTGATTTAATACAGGAGCCCAACCAACTCAGTAATGTTTTGATAACTCCAAGCGATTGTTCTCATTTACTTTGATAATTAAAGTGGCCGTTCAGTTTTCTTTAATACCCACAGTTCCTCATATGTAAAACTTATCAACGATGGCCCGAAAGTACGGTGTTCTTGCCATCAAAAATATACACGTTCTAACTTGATTCTTTTCAACGCTGCTTTCATTTCAGTGGCTGGTTTGTTGCAAGTGTCACCTGATGAATTGGTATCTGCTTTAACAACGGATATCCAGTATTTTAAAGGTAAGCTGTACCCTCCTCTGATCGTTCATTCCGTCCAGTTTGTGGCCATCTTGGAGGCACGGAAAGCCACTGCCGCCTTGCCTTTCCCCACCTCCGGTGACTGCCCCCACGGACTGAATGCCAAACGCGGGAAGCCTTATGAACTCATCCGTTCACGCAGTTATGACTCTGCCTTGTAAGCTCGTGAAGCCCTTGAGAGACCATTCTGTTGAAACAGTCACCTTTTCTCGCCGGTCAGTCATTTTAGACAAATCCAGTCTTCAGCCCAAGAGGATCTATTCAGTTGAGTCGTCCGAACCATTTGTGTATGTCATGCCACGATACCCTCTACGTTTTAAGTCCTAATCATCGCTCCCGTTTATGGGACACTTACAAACTGATGGGAAATGTGCCACGGGCCGTAAATGCCAGACTTTTAAAATCCTCACAAATGGCTGCCAAGGGGGCCTCGCCATTTCCTTCTTTAACAGATGAGAAAACTGAGATCCAAAGAGGATGAATAGCTTTGCACCTCAAATCACTAGTAAACGGCCTGTTGGGGATTAGCACCCAGTGCTGTCGCGCCTACGTGTCGCGTGTGGACACGGGGAATCTCCGTGCCGTACGCGTGTCTATGCAGTGGGCAAACACAGTGGTCTTCCTATATGCCCTTTGGTTATTCCCCATACATCAGCACCTTCCCCCCCTTCCTCATATTAAAAGTTTAAGGACTCACCCTCCAGCTGGTCTTTTTTTTCCTCTAATCACCAGTGTCTTTACCTGCTTCTCCTCTTGGACCTACCTTGGAGGTATTTAGGTAGGTGGCTTATCAGTTGTGCCTTGTCTTCAGAGAGCTCCCCCCGTGTTCCGGAACTGTATGGATCTGCCCATTGTCCACTCAGTTACCTCTTCCTTCTCCTCCTCCACCGACTAGACCAGACACAAGCCGGCTCTACTCCACAAATCCCTCCCATTCTCGTTGGCTTCTCTTTATTTCTATCACCGCTGCCTCAGTATATCATTCCTTCCCTTGATCACCGAATGGCATTGTCTCTCATCTTTTGTCCGGCCTCGTCTCATTTGGCTTCCTTCCACACTGCTTCAGGAATAGTCTTTCTGAATCGTGTTCTGCAAGTAGGATTTTCATCCATAGACATCAGCCCTTCAAAGATGCTCCCAGGCCTTCCAGAGCGAACCTCATCTCTTTGGGTTGGCCCAGGAGGCCCTTTATGATTCGGGCCCACCAAACTTAGGCTGTATTCTGAGCCATTTTGTACCAGCCCTTGCATCCAATTACATTAAGTTTCTTGAACTTCTCCAAATTCATCATTTCTCGTGACTTTTTAAAGAAAACTTGAACTCACCATTAGTATCTAGAATTTACTACGGGCAGGTTTTTCTGCTTACACTGTCCTCCTGTCCTTACTCACCTTCCAGCACCCTCCATCATGTTGACTCCAGGGACCTTAATTCTATGATATCAGCAAGGGCACACCTGCTCTCGTAGCCACTTAGTTTGTTGATCTTGGTGGCCTTGAACCTGTAGGTCCTTGAGTCTTCCTTACCTGCTGTTCTGTTTCTTTTTTTTTCTTTTGTAAATTTTTTGAAAGTATATTTATTTTTGAGGGAAAGAGAGAGCGTGAGTAGGGCAGGGGCAGAGAGAAGGGGAGAGAGAGAGAAGCACAAGCAGGCTCTGCACCGAACGCTGAGCCTGATGCGGGGCTTGAACTCACCAACTGTGAGATCATGACCTGAGCCGAAGTCGGACGCTTAACCAACTGAGCCACCCAGGTGCCCCCCCCCCCTTTATTTTCTTTTATCTCAGCCTATCTCAGAAGCAGCTCTCCTCCTGAGTCTGCATCTCCACCGATCAAACGCTCGGCTGTCATTTCACACAGCCCTCGTCCTATTACTTAACTCCCTAATCAGCCTAGTGGCACAAGTTAGCCAGGCTGGCCACGGCCACACTGTCTGAATGCTGGACCCCCTGCTCCTCTCTGCGCTCCAGCACAGAAGCTATCATAGGCTCAGCCCCACATCTTCCTCACTGATTCCTTTTTTTCTTGGTTTCTTCTCTAGTCTACTCTCTTCTAAAAGCCTTATCACTCAAGATTTGGATACCCATGTCTTAGAGAATGACATAAACATTTCTGCCCGAAGGCCCAAACTTGTTCCCAAACTCCACACTCACATTTTGGTTAGCTGGACCATGTCTTTGAAAATATTTAAAATAGGACTGATTTCCCCGATGGCCAGGTTTCCAGATGCCTTGGGGAGGATTCATAGTCAAACCAGTGAGCTGTTATCAGAATGCTTGTTAAGAGGGGCCCTGCCAACCCTTGGTTCCCTAACAGAAAGGAAATTACACAGCCTGCATGGGGGTCGGAAGCTGTGCTCAGTGTTTGTAGCACGTAAGATTGCAACGTACATGGCACTCGTTTGGGGAAACGTTTTGAGAGACCTCATTTATAAGAGGTATCACGTGTTTTGAACATCTTTTGGTGTGTGAGGCTATGTGACGTGCACGGTGCTGTTTGCTTCTAAATGAGGGGAACCTCGTTCTTCTCTCTCCTCTCCCTTCTGCTGTCCTAGGAGACACCATCATTCGACGACACACAGTACAGATGGCTGAATTTTACCGAGATCTCTTGGCCAAATCCCTGTTCGGTCGTTTGTTTAGCTTTTTGGTGAATACCATGAACTGTTGCCTCCAGAGCCAAGAGGAGCACAGCAGGTAGGATGGACGGACACATGTCTGCACTCTTAGTCCTGAGCCGACTTAAAAGGCTCCCCTCTTACAGATGCTTTGTAACCCAGCATGGCACCCAAGTTACACTATCATTAAAACATTTCGTTTGAACAAGTGACTTTACCTAAAGGGTTTTATTGACTCTTTCTTAGAGCTTTAAACCCTCTCCCCGGACTGGCACCCGTTGATGAATTAATCAAATCCTATCTCATGCATGGAGATACAAATGCATTCTCTCTGGACTGAAGGTATATTATGGCCTTTTGAGCACGAGAAATGTAAAAAAAAAAAAAAAGATAAATCTGGCAAGAATACTGTTAAGGAATATATAAAGCACTTACATTTGTTGAGGAGTTCCTGTCTGTCTTAGGACCAGTTAGATGATGTGTTTCAGGTTAGTGATGCTTCCTGTTTTCTTCACTTTGTGGATTATTTGACGAAAGGTCTCTCTGGTTATCATTTTGACTCATAGCCTTACTCGCCCGTAAGCGGTAGCTTTTCAGAACTATTTATGGTCTAAAAATTATAGTCATCCATGGCATACTTGGTTAATATTCTTGTCACTAACAATGACTTTGAGCAGCATTGAAAGCAGAATTCACACGTGTGCTCATCTTTGAATGAAACCCCTTGGGAATGTCTTTGTTGCCCATATAGAGTTCTCCACCAGTTTCCTAAAAATTGCTGCCTTTAGCGGTTTCTTGGAAAACACTAGAACCAACATGCATTAATGGATGCTTCTTAAAGAAACATGGACCTCTCAGAAGAGTCACGGACAAAGGGGTACCGAAGTCCTCGTTAAAATGTACACTTAGAAATCCCACCGCACGCTGATCCGCACGTGCACAGCACAGTGTGGGAGTGCAGGGTGGGGGTTGTTATCTGTATTTTAGCGGCTCTACCTTAGAGTTTGGTATGGTGAGGATTCTTGGTTTTTAATTATTTATTATCAGTTCATTTGTAATTTTCCTTTAAATATGGAGATTATTCACAGCATGATACTAATATGCTAAGTCTTGCAAATTAATCTTGTATAAAATTATTGGCAACGCTGCTGAAATTGACATTGAAAAAATTAATATTATCAATCCGGCCGCACAAAGAAACTTCTAGAAAATTTCCATTTGACATTTAAATCTAACAGAGCCTTAAATGTATATAATCGGAAAAACTTATACGTAGTCTTGATGTTTGACTACATACACACACACAGAAAAATATATACACACGAACCTTGGAAAGCATAATATTTCCCTTTCAGTGGGAATATTGCTGCTGTGTCAATATGTAAATTTGTGGTCTTAGTGCTATCTTTTAAAATTCTTTACTAAGCAAATGAAGACAGGGATTAGTGGGAAATTAGAAGTGATTTAATGTATTACAAGTTTAACTTAGAAGACATACTATTCTCAGATGAGTCAAATTTCGCCATTTTTTTCCCTCTCATTTCTCCCCTGGGTCACCCAAACCTAAATTTAAATCTCAAAACACTACAAAGAAAGGTTATGTTTGCAGTGTTTCTAACTCATTGAAATTCATGCAAAGCTTAAGGATTTGTAGATTTACAGACCCATTTCCTAAGTCTCAGAGAGGTCTCAACACTGGGATAAACTTAGGTTTCAATTATTTATGAATCCCCCACTTTTTGGATATGTGTAATCATGTCAGAAACATTATATAAGAAATGTGTATCCCATGGTTAAAGTTGGTGAGTGCCCTTCATGCTGAAGGGGAGTATCTTTCACACCACATTTTTTTTTTCTTTGGTGAATTCTGCAAGAAAGAATCCCTGTAAATAAGATGTACTGTAACAAGTTATTAAGAGAAGTCAAGCAGAATTGAAGCAGATGACATTTTTGTTCTTGGAATGCTGGACCCATTTCCTGGATTACAGCAGAACAGCAAAAAAATTACTTTCTCTACCCAGATTCAAAATAGCGCCGCTTCTAAGTTGAAATCCTGGGGTATGATGTGGGAGATGCTGATGATTAATTAGGATGAACAGCAGCCTTTGCAGTACCTGCTTGGCTAGTATCTCGCCAATAAGATTACATCGAAGACCCCTCCCCACCTGCAGGGTGCTATGGTATTCATGTCTTCGTAGGCTACCCGCACCAGGGACCCACCCGGCTGGGGCAGCTTTCGTCCAGGGGTCATGCTCTGTGGTCAGGGCACTCCAGAAACTGAAACACGCTAAAGCTTTATTTATTGGGATTAGTTGAAAATGATTTGGTTCAAGTAGGCAAAAAGGAATAATGATAAAAATAGCAACAAAGACGATATACATAATGTATTATATATGTTATTACATGATGTATATATTATATATGATGTATAGTATGACATATGGTGTAATAATATAATACCTCTGTCAGTTTAAAACTTTTGTGTTCACAAGGTGCATATGTATCAATTAGCTTCAGCAGAAATCCTGTTGGGGTGCTTGGGTGGCTCAGTCAGTTAAGCGCTTGACTTTGGCTCAGATCATGATCTCACGGTTCACGAGTTTGAGCCCCACATTGGGCTCTCTGTTGTCAGCACAGAGCCTGCTTTGGATCCTCTGTCAACGCCCTCCCCCAACCCCTCCCCTGCTCGCGCAGTCTCTCTCTCAAAAATAAATACACACTTAAAAAAAGGAAAAAGAAGAAATCCCGTGAAATAGGCAAGAACAACATGTTATTGTGGAAGCAACGTCAGCTCTGGAAAGTTGTGATGCGTGGCCGGCCAGCTTCTTTATCCCCCCTTCCGATGCACCTGCCTTTGAGAATGCCTACACAGATCAGAGTGTCGGTGTTTAATCCACTTTCCAAGACATTTCTTTTTCTAAACTATAACTTTGACCTGTAGAGTGAAGGGAGTCCTATAGCCTGTCAATCTGTCAGAATGTCAGCTCTTCACTCAGTGCTTTCATGGTCTTTGGAGGGCATTAGGATATAATAGCACTCACCTTCATGTCTGATCCTCAACCAAGAAGTAAGACAGTTGAGTAGGGCATTAAGAGCCAAGACACGGAGTCTGTGAAGGAGACAACAGAGCCAAGAGATGCCTGCCAACAGTGAGCAAGCTGCTTCTGACCTCTGCCTTCCCGAGGCCTGGCTTGCCCGGTGGTTCCGGTTGGCCTTTCAGAGGTAGCGCTGGGAGCAGACCAGCAGGGACCCCAGGAGGAGAGCCCCAGCCTCCTGCCAGGGCCTCCTCCTTCACGTCGCGGTGGGGGATGGTGCTCCCGCAGAGCCCAGGAGACTTACAGCCGGTGGAACGTCCCCCCGTGAGAGGAAACCCCAGGACCAGGAGGAAGCATCTCTACTTAACAAGATGTGAGTGCTCATTTAGGAGCTGATCGGCTTGAAAGACCGAAGGCCGATCTGATGCCAGAAGGCACATAGGCTTTGGGACTCCTGTGCTGAGTGAGCTGGGTCGCTTTTCCTTGGATTTCCCAAAGGATACAGCTGAACCCATCTGTCTTACGGTGTGACGGGCCTGCGCTCCTGCAGGCCTCAAGGTGTGGTCACTAGATATGCAGGAGGCCCTTACAGTTTACTCATAACTTGCTGCTTGTTCACATTGAGTTGACAATCTTCAACAATGAAAGTGTGATTTTAAAGTAATATAGAATAGTTTCTATAGAAACACTGATAAAGTAGTTACCTTGTATGTGACTTTTCTAGTATTACTTGGCCTCGACTCTACTGCATGTTGTCAGCTGACATCTAGTGACTGATGGAGCCATAGACAAATTCCATGTTGAAACCACGTGGGCATCCATATGTGAATTCCGATAACTTCGTGTGTAGACAATTGGCCACCACCAAGAATACTGGAAACACTGGCCTTCTAGTCCGTTCTCCACTGGCCAGTTTTTTCTCAGCAAATCCGAAGCTGTATTGTCCAGGTCCTTCCTGGGGAAATAGCCCTTCTCCCCAAAGAGAAGTCTTCCCTCGGACACTTTGTTCACTGCAGTCAGACCAACGTTGAGGTCTGCTTACTCTTCTCAGGAGTCTTTAAGATGATTTCCAGGGTCTCTTTTCCCCACGGAGGTAGCTTACCTGACTGGGAAACAGCAGTATCCGGCAGCTTGAAGATTCCCCACTTCCCAAGTGGACTCAATCCCCTGTCTGCCTTGTGATAGCAGATGTGATGTGCAAACACTTGGGGACTGTCGTCTCCTATATTTCTGTCCACGAGTCTTCCTGTAGCTCTAAGTAGGTTTCTTTCCGGGCCCCACCCGCTGTGTTCCAGAACATCATCTTATGAACAAAGTTTGTGACATAGAGAGGATTCTGGATACATTTCCTTAATACCTCCCTACTTCCATGATTTATTTTCCCTCATAATTGTAGAAATCCTTCTCCATTTCGCAATATTGGTTGCCTATTTTTAGTGTAACAGTCACAAGAGAAAGTCTTGCTTTTAAGTATTTGTTGTTCTTTTACTTAATAAAATTACAAACCTTTTGAAAAAGATACTAGGGAGACATTAAATGTATCTCTGATCGGAAAAGGCAGCATGATGGACCACACTATGTTGGCCACAAGAAAATGTTTCTTCTAGTGTGTCAACATAAGTAGACTTGTCCACAGCTCTTGAAATCTGTGGTATTACTACGTGTCTTGGTGTAACCACTCTAGTAAATAAGTGTTATTTGTGGTGTAATGAAAACATGTGTTCTTATGCCTCACCTTCCCTTAAAGAGTGTGGTCTGAGGACAATGTTTCTGACCCTGGGGAACACAGAGGTAGGTCCCAAGGCTGCTCTGCCCCCCAATCACTGTTCTGTGAACTCTTTGTGTCCCCAAATATCCAGTGTTGAGACAGGAATTAAAAGTGTCCCAAGGTGGGAGTCCTCTCTGTGTGATAGCTGACGGCCTTCTAGGAAGGGAAGGGCTCCCATGGGAGATGTACTTTCCTATAGCTGGACAATGGTCATGGTCGACCTTTTCCTGGTTCCTCACAGGTTTCCTCCTGTAGTCCTCAGGGTGTGAGAAGGGCATTTCTTCCTTCCTTCATCGCCCACATGCCACCCGTGCTGGGGCAGCCCCCTCAGGGCAGGCTCACAGCACAGACGATCTAGCCCCCACACTTCCCCAGGTGTGCATCTTGGGTTTCTCTGGGTCGAAGGTAGAGGAGGGCTTGGGAATGGGACAGCGCCTTGAGAAGTCACAAGCATTTTCATTATTCACTTTTTATAACTTGTAAACCAAATACATGCTCTGAACTGCAATGAACTTTTTCTAAAGGATATCATGCGTGTGATTCTAAAATGAGATAAATGTCGGAGAGCCTAACAAAAGTATCATGAATAGCATAATTTAAAAAAAAATAATAAAATAAAATAAAATAAAATAAAATAAAATAATAAAAAATAATTTTTGCCACTCCTAAACTTGGACCCGTCTCACAGTGCAACACTTCCATCCCGGCGGTTGAATTGGCAATGTTACATTTAAAATGATCACTTTTCGGGGCGCCTGGGTGGCTCAGTCAGTTGAGCTCAGGTCACGATGTCACAGTCTGTGAGTTCAAGCCCTGTGTTGGGCTTTGTGCTGACAGCTCAGAGCCTGTCTCTTCGGATTCTGTGTCTCCTTCTCTCCCTGCCCCTCCCCTGCTCTCTCTCTCTCTCTCTCTCTCTCTGTCAAAAAGAAATAAACATTAAAAAAATTTTTTTTTTGTAAATGATCACTTTTCCCTAAAGTGACACCTTCCCCAGAGTTCTGGTGCAAACTTGACCCCTGCAGAGACCCCCACGGGCCAGGAGGTTCTTGAACCTCAGAGGGGTTGTGGGAACCTTGGGAGAGTCCCCCAAATGTTCCCCAAATTTCACTCACGTTCTTCATGTGTTCTGAGTACAATGGTTTACATTCCTGAGGACACCTGAGAAGTCGAACCTGTGCAGCATTTTCTGTTTCACCATTAAACACACCCTAAGAATAAATAGACTGAACGTTATAGAAGGTTAGCATACGGAGGTTAAGAGACCAGCGAGGTAGAGTGAGATCAACCATATGCTTCATTTATTTATGAACTTACTTATTTGTTCATCCCTTCATTCCTTTGTGCACTCATTCATTTCTGTCTGCCTGTTCTGAAATCCACATTTTTTGGGCAGCGCAATTTGGCATGCAAATATATGCGGTAAATAAACTTGAGTTTCAAGCATACATATGGAGATTTGGGGGTTTGTACTGAGCCTTTGGTTTCTTAAATATGCTTACACTGTATTACGTTCTTACAATATTTTAGTTGAGCTAAACATAAACATTTAAAAACTTTATGATTAATTACATTCGGCTTCAGTGACTTATAGAAACTTTGGATGAGTTCCCCAAAAGTGTCTTCAGACACCAAAACTGACAGTTCATCTTCCTCATTTTCATCCTGAGTCCTCATGTATCCACACCCGTTCCCCCTGGTTCCTCCAAGAACCTCAGTTGGTGCCCGGGGTTACCTGAGGATAATGAGAGGACGCACACAAAGTTGTCCGCGTGGCACCTGATGTGGCGGGAGTGGCTGCGACTGTAAAATCGTGGCGGGTATGGCTGGAAAGAATGTTCCTGGTTTATGGCAGTCTGTCTGTGGAGAGGGAAGGTTCTGAAGAAATGCAGATGGGCGGCATGTTGAAAACCTGAGATGCGGTCCAGTCTCTTCCACCGAATTTGGATTTGGTGACCTTGTTTGTTTTGGGGAGTGACAAGTAGGGGAACTGTGTTGCTCCCTAGAAATAGGGATGTCACTGTTCAAGTACACTCCCGGATGGGAGGGACGTTTTCTGTTTGCTCCATTGTCTTTGCAGTAAGCAATGACAATGGATGTGCCCTGATCAGTTTCCATATTCTGTCCTTTCTGTTTGGACACGCCCATGACTCGCTTGCCCGACTAGTCCAGAGCGCAGTGTGTGGTCCTTGATTATTGCACAGATGAGGTCTACGTGGGCTAGAAACCGTGATATTTCCCACTCAGTTAGGGGGTCCTTGAAGAAAAACTCGCATGGTGGGATGCCAGCTCCTAGCTGTGGACAGGTGAGTAGGCAGTGCCTGGACTATGTTCTGGCTGTGACTTGAGCAGAGAGCTGGTGCTCTCAGGGGTGGGGGGCCCTCTGAGCACCTGGAGACAGGTGGGAGAATGAGGTCAAATTGGAATGAAGGCTCCAGGTTTTCAATATGAAAGTGACGCTGTCTTTCACGGGAGGTAGGGGGTCACCACCCCAGCAAATGTCTAGAGTCTCTGTCCTTCGATCCGCAGACTAAGATTGATTATGGAAAGAGAAAAGAAGGCTGTTGAAAAGATATCACGTGTGAAATTTCTCACTCTTCAATGCTGCCTCTCCTATCCAGGAAAACTGTAGTGTGGGGTTAAAATAACAGACAGAAGGGCCACCTGGGTGGCTCAGTCGGTTGAGCATCTGACTTTGGCTCAGGTCATGATCTCATGGTTCATGAATTCAAGCCCCACATTGGGCTCTGTGCTGACAGCTTAGAGCCTGGAACCTGCTTTGGATTCTCTCTCTCTCTCTCTCTCTCTCTCTCTCTCTGCCCCGCCCCCACTCACAGTCTGTCTCTCTCTCTCTCTCTCAAAAATGAATAAACGTTAAAAATTGTTTAAAATAAATAACAGACAGAAGTGTTAAACAGATACACCAGTGAGGAAGAGAGCCAGACCGTTTTAGAGAGGAGTTGAAGTTTTCTTCAGTTCTTTTCTTGTTTTTTTTTTCTTTTTCTTTTTCTTTTAATTCACATATCAATTCAGTGATTTGGTTCCTGAAATCATCAGCAGGATGTTTTCTGTATTTGGCCCTGCTTCCGAATGCATATATTCTGATAATAAAGAAAACTCATTTTGCAAGTTAGCAGGGAACATCCTAGACATCCAGAAAGATTCCCATCGGCATAGTCACCAAATGGCAACCAGCAGTCTGGCTGGGGTCTTGGCGGGGGACGGCGGTGTCAGCCCGCGTGCCACAGCCGATGACTCACTCGCTGAAACGAGAAAACAGAAACACGTCCCGGGGGACATAAATTTCAGGGGCTGTCACCGAGGCAGGTGAACCCACTCCTGCCCAGCATCTGACACCCCTGGGAAGGCTGTGAGTGTCCAAATGAACGTGGAGACTTCGTGGTAGGATTGGAAGAAGCAAGTTAATGTTCAGACCTCAGAAAAATTGCCCTCCTTCCTTAGATGAGACTTGCTCTCTTCTCTTCATTAGAGAGAACAAATATTTCCTGGAGGGAAAATGGAAGCATAGCTTTGGAGAGCTCTGCAGGCTGGGTTACAAAAGGAACCCGTGTCAGCATTTTGGGTAATGTGTATTTGGTCTGAAGACTGTCTCGCTGAACGGGGGAGGGGGCCTATCTCGACCTTGGTGCTCCGAAATGAAAATACAGCGGATTAACCGGGTCAGCCGGATATGTGGCTTACGTTGATCTGGGAAGTCTCCTCAGTTTTATTCTGCTGTGAATTCAGTTCATATACTAATCATTTTGAATATTTACTTGCACATAGGCACACGTTTGTGGGAGTTCCAAGGATTTTAAGTAGAAAGTAATATTTTTCCCGTTTATATTGGATTATGTAGGCAAGTTTGTTGTGATCACCCATTTCTCTCTCCTTGAGGCAATCATGTAGGGCTTAATGTACTTACGAAATGTTATAGTGTCTTTTGTTAGGTCAGAGTTTAGTTTGAGAATCCGGTGAAGGGCATAAACACAGACTTGCACATAGAGTCCCTCACGTAATTTCTGGGGATGAATAGACCAAACCCACCCGAACAAAATCCATGTACCTGGGCTGTAACGCTCTTTCAATTTGTTTATTAATGAATTTAATATTTCTGAACTTATACTGTCAGTGTGGTTGATGGTGTCCTGATAGTTCTTGAGGATTTCTAAGTCAAAGTATTTTTGGTAATGATTTTGTGGCTGAGATGTTTTTTAATTAAAAAATTATCATCAACAGTTTCAGAAAACCTCTGTGATTTTTTTTTTAATTTTTTTTCAACGTTTATTTATTTTTGGGACAGAGAGAGACAGAGCATGAACGGGGGAGGGGCAGAGAGAGAGGGAGACACAGAATCGGAAACAGGCTCCAGGCTCTGAGCCATCAGCCCAGAGCCTGACGCGGGGCTCGAACTCACGGACCTCGAGATCGTGACCTGACCGAAGTCTGATGCTTAACCGACTGCGCCACCCAGGTGCCCCATCCTCTGTGATTTTTAACAACATACCCTGACATACCTTCTAGTAGATGAATAACGATTTTTCAAACACTAATAGGGCAGTAAGCATGTTGACCTAGTCTGTGAGATTATATTTGGTAGGTTAGATTTTTAGCTATAACTGAGTATGGGGCAAGGATCTCGTCTGTCAGGGCCAGGAAGTCAGAAAGGTGGTTTATAATGCGCTGGGGGGCCTGATGGTGCTAAGGAGACAGCATCTTTGTGCTGTACTTCCAGCAGCCATTAAAAATATCTTTTGGATTACGGTTCATACCTGGACTGTTTGCACAGATCATCTCTACTTTATCTACCGCCTTATGACTGTGTCAAATCCTGTATCCAGGCTGTTTGTTTGCCTTCTTGAGGGGGATTTGTCATTACTTATATACCTGCTTCTTGGGTTCCACAGGATGCATAGACCTTAATCCAAATCGTGTGTGTGTGTGTGTGTGTACGTGTGTGTGCATGCGTGTGTGTGTGTGTGTGTGATTATATTGTTCTTAAATTATTTAACCAGAAGGCTCTTCTTTTTTCTTTGAAATGTCAGGTGCAACCTCTGACTTTTTAAAAAGACTTTTAAAAGGCTATGCAATGTGGTCATAACATTTATACACGTTCTTAAGAAAGTACCTTTTGTTTTATCTTTTGCCAAGAAACGAGGCCAGTTTGGGCAGGTTAAGTCTTTGAGCTACAAGTTTGCTGTTTCGTCTTCTCCAAGGTGGCAGCCATTGGGAGCGTCCCTGGGGATGAGAGTGGTCCATCACTGTGACTTGAATATCTCAAAAGGGTGCAACAGCATCATTACCCTGCCAAATGCTACCCACAGATGCGTCGCCTCTGTGTTAGCTGAGGGCTTGCCATCATTCCCTCCAGCTGGAGGCTTTAAGTGGGCTGTGTTTTACTCCTTCCTGAGCCAGATGAGGAGGAAAGATTTTCTTGAAAAGGAGGAACGGGATTTTTCAGAATATCTGTGCTCCATCATCCTCCCAAGTAGGGAGAGAACTTGTACGATTATCTCCTGACTCCAGATTTAAGTGCCTTCTTCTCCTTGGGAACTACCCATGTCGCTGATTGGACAATCTGTAGTGATTGTCAACAGTGTGGGGTAGGGCAGGGCTTGGTGACCATCACAAAGCAAAGGGATATTAAAAATAACTTAAATCTTTTTGCTGGTGGGGCGCCTGGGTGGCTCAGTCGGCTGAGCATCTGACAGCTGGTTTCGGCTCAGGTCATGATGTCATGGTTCATGAGTTGGAGCCCCGTGTGGGGCTCTGGGCTGACAGCTTGGAGCCTATTTGGGATTCTCTCTTTCTCTCTCTGCCCCTCCCCTGCTTGTGTGCTCACTCTCTCAAAATAAGTAAACTTAAAAGTATCTTTTTGCCAAATCACACACATCTTCCCCGTAACACTTAAGGAATAGAGAATTTGAAATACCCCCCCCCCCGTCTTTTTGGGGATGAAATAAGTGAAGTAGCAGTCTAAATGGTAAGCTAAGTGATAGGCAAGTGGAGTAAGAAAAAAATGTCTAGATATTAAATGCTTTTTCACCGTTATTCTGATAAATTGGTAATTAATTTCCCCAAGAAAACATCTGACCGTATGATGTATTGAACCTCACTTGAAAATCCTAAGTAAAATCTCATTCCCTCATCCCCCCCCCCCCTCTGTCTCATTTGATATGCATTTTATAAATTCTGGTTAAAAGTTCAAAAACGATCAGAGACATTATCTGTCCTCAATTAGAGACACAAAACTGGGAACGAAGTGAAACTTGCTTCTGAAGTAAGGATCGAAGGTGTAAATGAATCCAATTAAAAACCAAATATTTACTTATTAGTTTTAATTTTCTCCCTTAACAGTTTATTAAAATGATTATCAAGATTTAAACTCTTTGATGGATAGTACAAATCAAAAAGACATCTGCAAGAGAGATAATCTAAAAATCCAGACCATCGGTTCCTAAGTCATTAAGAGTTGGCAAAATGTTATTTTGTACATGACTTTATCAATTATAATGCACTTAATTCTTTAATAAATGAATTTATATTATTCATTCCCAAATGCCTCATAGAAATACTCAAACACCTGCTGTGCATTTGTGGGAAAAAGAAAATAGACTTACCCAGTTTTTTCTTTATCTGTTTAACATATGATATCTGTCTTCATGAAGGGTCTTTTTGTGGAGGTGGGGGGAGATGTAGGAATCAGGAAGGGTATGGAGGGTGTGGCCAGGTCAGTCACTCACCTCCTATCTAGAAGGAACACTGCCAACACTCACCACTTCCTCTTCAGACTTTTCACATAGAAGAAGGGAGATTACAAGTAAAAGCTCAAGTTCCTTTTATTTGCCAACAAAGATCCTTCTTCCTCTTCCGCCCCAGATACAGCAATATCATCAATCCTGGGTAAATTTCCCACAGTTTTTTTTTTTTTTTTATTTGTTTGTTTAGATGTTGTTGTTGCAAATCTGTATAACGTGAGACATTAAGAATTGAAGACATGCTGGGGCGCCTGGGTGGTTCAGTTGGTTAAGCGTCCGACTTTGGCTCAGGTCATGATCTCGAGGTTTGTGAGTTCGAGCCCTGTGTCGGGCTCCATGCTGACAGCTTGGAGCCTGGAGCCTGCTTTGGATTCTGTGTCTCCCTCTCTATCTGCCCTTGCCCCGCTCACGTTCTGCCTCTCTCTGTCTCTCAAAAATGAATAAATGTTAAAAAAAGAAGAAGGAGAAGGAGAAGGAGAAGGAGAAGGAGAAGGAGAAGGAGAAGAAAGAAGAAGAAGAAGAAATGCTATCTTGTGCCGGGACGCGGTGGTCTGACTTCAGGCCCCTGGTAGACAGCCTTTTCCTACTTCAAAGTCCCCTTCCATTTGTTCCTGAAACCCTTAGATTTTCAAAACATCAGGAATTTACTTCTGTTTATATGAAGGATTGATAACATTTTATATTTTTAGTCAAATTTTCCACGATCCCTCCCCCACTTATCCCCAATTATTAGAAATGCTTTTTTTCCCCTCCTGATTTTTAATCTGTTTCACTAAAACTGTATCAATAACATATTGTTTTAATAAGTAAGTCCTCATATAATAACTTTTTATTTTCCTCTCTGTTTTGGTTATCCCTGGATCTTTACGTTTGCATATGAATTTTACAATCACTTTGACTCAGTCCATAAAAAAAAATTCTTTGGGGATTTCAACTAGAAATACATTTATAGATTAATATGGGGAGAACTGGTTTGTTTAGATTCTTTTCTGCCATAAATATGATCTTTATTTCTATTTGTTCATGTATTTTTCTTAAATATCCTTGTATTTTTGTCAATTTCTTATACATCTTGATTTTTTTCTATGCACTTGTACTTTTTGTTGCCATTTTTCTATTACATTTTAATTTGTTTATTGGGAACTCTCAATCTTGCATTTCATATGTTGATCTTCTATCTAGAAACCCTGCTGACTTTTCTTATTAGTTCTAATAATTTTCCTGTGGAATAGCTTAGTATTTTCTACTGTAAATGATCATAATTACTTTTTTTTCCTCTTCTTTGTGTCTTATGTCTTTTATTTCTTCTTCCTTTATTGCATTGGCTAGCACGGCCAGTATAATGTTGATAATTTGTGGTGATAGTGGATATTCTTCTCTTGTTTCCAAATTAATGTAATACCTCTAAATATGTGCCGTTAAGTAATCTGCTTACTTAGGATTTCAGAGATAATCTTTCCTAAGTGTTTCCAATGTAAAGCTTAATGTGAAGCTTTTTTCCTGTACACATTGAGAGTACTGTGACTCTCTCCTTTTCTTTGCTCACGTAGCAAGCTACGTTGACGTATATATATATATTTTTTATGTTGAAAAATTCTTTATTTAGAGTGTGAATTCTGTTTGGTCATAATGTCCTAGATTCAATTTTCTAGTGTCTATTAAAGATGTTTACATTTATTTTCACTAGTGAGACGAGATTCTATTTTTTTTTTCCTTCTTATCCAATCCTTGGCTCTCAGGTTTATGTGAAAGAGAAAATTGCGTAGCTTTCTCTGTTTCTCGCCTCTCTAAAACGGTGTGTGCTAAAGGAAGATGGTATGTGCCCTGAATGCCTGGTGAAAGTCTTTCTAAAATCTTTTTGGGAGGTGGAGGGTGGATTGCCTTTTGAATACTAATAATTTTATGATTTTATTTAATTTATTTTTTACATTTATTTAGTTTTGGGAGACAGAGAGAGACAGAGCATGAACAGGGGAGGGGTGGAGATACGGGAAGATACAGATTCCGAAGCAGGCTCCAGGCTCTGAGCTGTCAGCACAGAGCCCGACGTGGGGCTCGAACTGTGAGATCACCACCTGAGCCAAAGTTGGACGCTTAACCAACTGAGCCACCCAGGTGCCCCAACTACTCATTATTTTAAAGTTTATAGGTCTAATCAGATTGTTTTGTTTCTTTTTTAAGTCATTCATATTTTGTAGAAAACTGTCCACTTTAATTTTAAATGTATTCACCAACTAAATCATAGCTTTGCTTTACAGTCCTTCAATCTCTCCTGTAGCTGTAGTTTGACAACATTGACATTCCTGGTGGTTTATTTATGCCTTTGCCCCAGTATCCCTGAGGAATCTTGCTTGAAACCTGCCTCTGAAAATTATTTGTCTTAAAACATCTTTTTCGTTTTCATTTCTCACGTTAATGTTATTCCTTTTATTAGGTCCTGCAGTTTCATTATATCCCTGTTTTCACTTCCTTTGAATTTTGCTTTTTTGTTTTTGTTTTTTTTCCCCCTACTTCCTAAGTGGAATGTTTGTCTCCTATTTTTCGATGATTTCGTTGACCCTGAGTCTGTAAAGTATCTCCCAAGGACCTAGTGCCTTCCAGACGCTTACCATGTAGCGCTCCCTTTGTTGTTTAGTTCTAAATATTTTGTCTTTATGCTGTTTCAGAGATAAAATAACAAACAGTTTGTCAGAAAAATAAATTTGACACACCATGTTTTTCTCTCCCTTCACCCAAACTGGGAAGTTTTTTCCCCATTAAATAATGAGATTTCTTTGATTCTTATGAATATAGTATGAGTGACTTCTATTTCTGTGTAGACTTATTTAAATCATGGTGCTATCACCATGACAACCAGAACTACACAATTTAGCAAACTATCTGAGACAAACCTGCTTTCTAAATAATTCTCCTTCTGCTCCGTTTCCTTACCAAAACACCCATATGTATAATGATTTCCTGAAGAGCTAAGAACCTTTTCTCTGTAATTGTACATTTGTTTTTCATTATTTTGGGAGATCCATTTTTTTTTCCAATAGAAGGATCGAGAGGAATGAAAAATATTAGAGTTTTACCAAAGCAGCATTTATTGTAACGCTCAGACAAAATTTTAAATTGCCACATAATACATACAAAATAATGGTTAAAATTTTACCACCCTTGTTATAAACATTACCAAATACTATGGACACAATAACGGATACATTTAAATATTAATCATGATTATGTGAT
Organism: Felis catus; assembly: GCF_018350175.1. Taxonomy (NCBI): domain Eukaryota; kingdom Metazoa; phylum Chordata; class Mammalia; order Carnivora; family Felidae; genus Felis; species Felis catus. The sequence continues at coordinate 78,952,751 of NC_058368.1, forward strand.
AAATTGTTTGAAGAACAGTGCAGATTATTGAACCAATAAATAACCATGTACTTTTCCCTTAAGTACATGTTTTCAGGATATGGAAAAAGATTTGTCATAACTCTGAGAATATGACATTTTTCGTATCAGACAGGGGTTGCTTTTCGTTTTCGGTAAAGACCATCATATAAGTCGCAAATATTTTTTGGGGACTCAAACAGATTCAACAAAATGTGTAAGAAACTCGGTGATTTAGAAGGCTAATGAAAAACCTCCCAGCCTTCTCCTTCTCCGGTTCTTTTTTGAGCCCAGCTTGCAGAGGTTAGAGCTTGTATATTTTATCCAAAGGATAAAATTCATCGCACTGCTGGCCATGCCCACTCTCTTGTGTTACTTCTAACTCGGGAAATGCATTTGGCCTCTTTTCCACCCCTTGATAACCTGTCCTGCTCAATAGAGTTAACCAAATCTGTATTTATTATGCTCCTCTGTGCCTGTCATTTGAGCACAGTGGCTGTTCTGCCAGAATAAATAATGCTGCAGTGCCGTTCAGATGAGAGCACAATGTCCCAGTCTGGCTCTTGGTGACCCTGTCTCTCCCTGAAGAAAACACCGGGGAGGAAATGTCAGTACCGCAAGCTTAAAGATTGTTTGCCTGTTTCTATTACAATTTTCTAATTGAGGAGGATGTGCTTTTCAACATTTTTGGGTTCTGTCAGCTCCAGGTTTTTCAACTTTTTTTGCTTCATATACCATCTCCTTAAAAATACATTTCCAGTGCGCCTGGGTGGCTCGGTTGGTTGGGTGACCAACTCTGGCTCAGGTCATGATCTCACAGTTTGTGAGTTTGAGCCCCGCATCGGGCTCTGTGCTGACAGCTTGGAGCCTGGAGCCTACTTCAGATTCTATGTCTCACCCTCTTTCTACCCCTCCCCTGCTCACGCTCTGTGTCTCTCTGTCTCTCAATAACAAATAAACGTTAAAAAAATTAAAAATACATTTCTAAGCCTGGCTACTGTGCAGATGTTAATACGTGATAAAGGTGTACTTACAAGAAAAAGATGCAATTATCGTGGTTATCATTTATTAGACATTACCTATAAATGAGCTGGGCTTTGTGCCAAGGATTACTGAAGTTAATATTGACATTAGCCATGAGGTGAGTATTGTGGACTCCCTGTTTTAAATAAAGAAACTGGAATTCAGGTTTAGTAAGGGGCCTGTTTTAAATAAAGAAACTGGAATTCAGGTTTAGTAAGGGGCCTTAGTCACACAGTCTGGCAATGATGGATTTCACGTACGAACCCCAAGTATGTTGGGATCGAAACCCAAGTTTTCCCCCAAACACCTCCCACATTGAAGACTGCCAGAAGAATGATACGAAAGCATAGTTTTATAACTAAAATTTTAAATTAACCTTTTCAAATATAGATGGTGTCTTCATTTCCCATAAAATCGTTATGTAAAGTTTCAGATATTTTTATATGGACATGACCACGAGAGCAAGGTTGTTCTCTGCTTTTTTTGTAGGTGGACTTCTGACATCTTGAACAGGGCTTTGCAAAACTAAGTGTTCTGTATATATTCACTGAAAAGGTGAATGAACTAAAAAATGAATTAGTTAGAAGCGCCTCTCAAGAGAAGAGGCTTTGGTAGATTGAGTGGTCCCAGTCCTTCATTTCTCTGCATCCGTGTGGGGAATATAGTAGGACTTTCAACACTTCTCTTATCGAGAGTTAAGTCTATTTCCCCTCTCTTTGAACTTGAGCTGCACTTGTGACTTGCTCCAGCCAAGACAATACAGCAAAGGGGAGCCTGGTGGCTCAGTCAGTTGAGTGTCCGACTTCGGCTCAGGTCATGATCTTGTGGTTGATGAGTTCAAGCCCCGCGACGGACTCTGTGCTGACAGCTCAGAGCCTGGAGCCTGCTTTGGATTCTGTGTCTCCCTCTCTCTTTGCCCCTCCCCTGCTCATGCTCTGTCTCTTTCTGTCTCAAGAATAAATACAAACATTAAAACAAATTTTAAAACTGGGGTGCCTGGGTGGCTCAGTCGGTTGGGTGTCCAACTTCGACTCAGGTCATGATCTCACGGCTCGTGGGTTGGAGCCCCACATCAGGTTCTGTGCTGACAGCTCAGAGCCTGGAGCCTGCTTTCGATTCTGTGTCTCCCTCTCGCTCTGCTCCTCCCCCATTCATGCTCCGTCTCTCTCAAAAATAAATAAATGTCAAAAAATTTTTGAAAAAATTAAAAAAAAAAGAATACAGCAAAGATAACTATATGCCAATTCTGAGCCCTTATGCAGATCTGTTTTCTCAGATCCCTGTCACTGCTATGTGCCTACGTCTGGGGACTTGCTTGTGGAAAATAAGAAATAGTCTGTTAGCCAGCCAGTCCCCAGCCAACCTCAGGCCCTCGGGTGAGATCAGCCTCAACCTGATGGCAGGGCTGAGGGGTCATAATAAATACTTAATGTTTTCGTTTACTGAGTTTTGGGACAGGCGGTTGTCCAGGGACAGCTGCTTGCTACCAATCACTGTCTAATCAATTTAATTTTCACAGCACCTACTTTGAGCCACAGATTGTATTTGACTCATTCGAAGGCGATTGTTGGAAAGACAGCTATCTTAGGGATGATGTGACAGATGCTGAGATACCTCCCCACTTCCCAGTGTTCCCAAACGCTTGGTTCCCTCATCTGGGTACCCAAATCCCAAACCTTGGGGTGAGGAAGACTTAGGTTCCTCAAAACTTCTTATTAAATTTCCCAGAAACATCCAGAAGTGCTCTTTAAAACCTTAAGTAGCCAGCTCTCATAAACAGGAGGGCATGGGTGCAAAGAGAATCACTCTTAAGGGAGAAAAGGAGCTCTGTTAAAAGAGCACGATCATTTTGCGGTATATGCGTGTATCAGATCAGCACGTGGGACCCATTAAAGGGGCAGTGCTGTGTGTCAGTTACATCTCGGTGAACCAGCGGAAAACAGGAAAGCGTGGAAAGTAGAAAATGGAACATCGCTTTTTCCTGTGGTCTGTAGCCAGTGGATTGAAGTGTTACGTTGACTACAGTAATTTTATCTTTTATCTGGGTTTTAATTTTTTTTTAAGTGTTAAAGGAAGCAAGAGACCAGGATTTCTATTCTGAGCCTGACACTTAACTTTAAAGAAAGCTCTAGTAAGACAGTTATGCCTCGTGACACTTAATTGTGTCAGTCCCCAAAATTGTAAGGTTCATGTTCCATGTCCCTGTAGATGGAGGCTTGGCCTTTGCAAGCCTCTGGCTTGTTTTTGGTTTCAAGACCTCTGAGTCTGTGATTCCCAGTCAGGGTGAGTTGGCAAACAACAGTTACACCCAAATATTTGGTAGCTCTTAAAATAGGTTTTGCTGGATAGATTGCAGCCATCCGTGAGTTGCAGGACCTCGGGACACATCGTTTCCTGATCGGGGTGGCTAAAGTCAAAATGATTTTATGTCACATGTTATTTGATTTTTGTTTTGACAATTAAAAAAAAAAAAAACACTTTTCCATGGATAGCCCTGTATAGAGGGCCTATGTAATAGTTGCACTTTTATTAAAACTGTGTGTGTCTCAAGACCAAAGACTACATCACAACAATTCTAATTACCTAATTTGTGATGATCTAAACTGGTTTGAAGGATGGAAACAGGCATCAGATACACCGTTGGCTTGTTTTCTCCATTCTGCCTCTCTCCTTCCTCCTCCATCTCCCTGCATCTTCTGTCTCCACCTGAGCCTTACTTAGATCAGAACCACAGAAAGAACCAGGAAATTGGCACTAGGACAGTGTCCGAGAAGCTCATAAAACAAATACAAATTTTTCAAGAAAGGGTTGTTTTTGTTTTTGTTTCTGTTTTTATGGTCAAGAAAGAGTTACCCATTCTCTTGGGGAGGCAGAGAGCACAGCGAGCTGGAGAGCTCTGAACTCGAGCTAAGAGCGTGCAGGTTCAGATGGCCACAGGACAGAGGACACACTGGAGAATCTCCTCAACGGCTCATTTAAGAAACGGAGGGAGCCCTAGAGCCCGAAGCTACCCGCCTTCACAGACACCGATCTTCGGCAGGTGTTAGTACGCAAAGAAGTCACCGTGGTCTGAAATTGAGGCTGACCTCTCCCGGCTCATTGTTCCCAGATTCGCTGCAAGCTGCTTGGGGATGGGCACCACCAAGTCCTCTACTCTGAGCTGTTGACGGGCTGAAGGACGCGGCGAGGCTTCCCTGTACTTGTCAATTACAGATTGAAATCGTGAAGAACTATCCAGGCTTTTCCTTCCATCTGCAAAGCGGTGTTCGGGAGTCCCTTCTCACCTCTCCTAGTTAATGCTTTCCAGCTGTGAGTTGTAGCTTTCGCTGAGAGGGAGGGTTTAAGTGATCTTTTATTATTTCTGCTCTTCTTGTATGTGGGGAGGGTTCCTTTCCCAGCTCCCTGTAGGCCAGAATCAGGCTGGGTTCTAGGACCAGCAGCTGGCAGTCGATTTCTGCGGTAATTCACAGGGCTAGTCTGGGAGGCGGGGCTAGTCTTGGACAGCCTGGGTTCAAGTCCTGGGTCTGTCTAATCCTGATGGGTGCCGTTGGGCAACTTAGACCTTCACTGTCCTCTGTCTCAGTATTCTTTTCTGTAGAATGGGGTGATCACTGTACTTACCTCACAGGCTAGTCGTTAAGGCCAAATGAAATAAAGCATTTTAAATGTTTTAACGGTGCTTGACAAACACGACTCCATAAAACGGTAGCTCAGATTTTTACTCCCAGCCCAAGATTTTCTTGTATATCCAGGCTAATTAACTGCCATTTTCATCTCAAGAGGTCTCAGCTTTTGACTCCCTAACTTCTCTTTCTAGTGGAAGGAGTGCAAAGAAGGACTGGAACCATGTAGGCGTGCGTGATATCCGTGGGCTAGTAGGAGGCAGACAGCTGCTTTGGTGACAGTGTCCCCACCCATCACCCGGTTCCAGTTCAGCTTGTCAGCAACTGCACACTCTTTCCCTAATTTCTGACATGTTTTCAGAAAACAATAAACCTCATGTACTTTGCTTCGGTCAAAGAATAAAAAGGAGGGACACCCCAAAGCAAGCACCCCGGAGTCCCACCCTTGCCTCCTGGCACAGATGAGCGAACACCTTGCGAGATTCAGATAGGCTGCAGGACTAGTGACTGGCCTCCACAACGAGGCACCTTGTGGGTTAGGTTAACTAAATTCTCCAGCATTTGGGTGGTAGACTTGGGGAAGGCCAGATCGTGGCCCAACATCTTCAGGAACTTCGCACCCATCACCTCCATGTAAGTGCATCTGATCCCCAGGGTGGGGTGTCTGGACAGGCAGATTGCTCTAGTCTGCAGTGACTCTAGATTCCAGTCTTCCCCCCCTCCATCTGGGGTCCTGTAGGTCAATGATCAGCTAAAGAGACTGATTCAGTTCCGGCTGCATCTAAGGGTTTTGCATCAGACAGGATTGAGCTGTTTCCTAAAATGGCTAAATACCTAAGATCACTCTGTAGTTAACCTTTCAAGGGATGATCGAGGACAGCACCTGACTTGTGCAAACCACTGGACCTCTCTGCCCAAATAAACTTAGTTCATCCATGTTTCAGGGCAGACATTTTCTTGAATCCGGACCTTCCTCCCTTCCTATTCTTGCACACGTGAAAGGCAAGAACAAAACCAGACAATTGCCTTGGCGTTTGATGTCACCTCTGATATAAAAGGGATTGTATTTTACTAATAAGTTACTGCAGGCGAGGCAGTTTTGTTAACCGTAGAGAAAGCCTTCAGTAGAATCCTAAGGCTGAATGTGAAGAGACGATCTCATTAATATGTTAATTCTGCCTGTGTGATCGAATCCTGGTGGATCAGATGACCTCTGTCTGCTCCTCCTGGCTAGAAATAGGATGTTGGGTTAAATGCCTGTGTAATAAGAGTCAAGATATCAATAAGAAAAATGACAGTAATGCTGACTGCCACGCGGCGTGGGCACTTTGCTGGCTACAAGTTCTTGTGACCTTTCTCCCTGCGTTGCTATTGCAGTAACAGACCCATATTTCATTCAATCATAAAGGTTGAAATAGATTTTTGAAAAAAAAATGAACACATTAGGTCTGTCAGTAGTTGCAAAATGGATCCTTAAGATGCATTAATTCCCCCCGCCCCGAGTTGGGTTTTTTTTCTTCCTTCCCATCTTTTTCTTTCATAATGTTTTTCTTCTGCGGCCAAATTTAGTTTGGAATCCAGTATCTATGAAGTATGGGGAAAAACCCTATAGAAGGTGTGCTCTTTCAACCACATCTATGCTACTCTAGGTTGCGAATTAATCATCTACCGACCCGAAGCTGAATTGGAATCTCTAACACGTTTTGCTCGCCCAAACACACCTGGGTGGCCCCCACATCCTTCCTCTGCATGCCAACAGGAAGTCACCTTCCCTATGAGAAGGGGAAGGGCATAGGTGGTGACATCGGGTCACTGATAGCTCTCTCCCTTTTTCCCAGTCTCCCTCAACACCATGCACTATAAATATGGTACCGCTGTTGCCAAAGCCAGCGGGGAATCGGGCAAGGAGTCAAGGCCTGAGTGGGAGATTCTGGTAGAAGTTGGCATGAAATATCCACACTGGAGACCAACACGTGGCCTTCAGAGCACAGCCCTGCTCTCTCTCCCTGACCCTGGGGTCCCTGCTGCTTCTCTCCGTCCTGGGAAGCCAGATGCCCTTCTCTGCCCTCACTGTTGGGCTCCACCTCTCTCTCTGCCCTGAGGTAATTGTTCTTTCCTCCACCAACTCATAAAATGCCCAAAATGTGTTCCATCAGATATATATTTTTAATAAAAGTTGATGATGATGAGTAATCTAATATCCAGTATAGAACATTCTATTTATTTATTTTAGTTTATTTATTTTGAGAGAGAGAGAGAGTGGAGGAGGGGCAGAGAGAGAGAGAGGGAAAATGAGAGAATCCCAAGCAGGCTCCGCGTGCTGTCAGCACAGAGCCCAACGCAAGGCTTGAACTCGTGAACCTTGAGATCATGACCTGAGCTGAAATCAAAACGTGGGATCTTAACCAACGGAGCCCCCCAGGCGCCCCCAGTAAACATTTTAAAATGAAGACATCACCTGTAGGCCTACCAGTGAAGACATCTATTGCTAACAGGTGCTTTACTTGTGTTGTGCCACAGATTTACTTTTTAACATGAGTGAAATTATACTACGATGCTCTCAGTATACAAATGGTATAAATTCTGTTTCCAGCTTAGGTTCTTTTTTTTAGTTTTAGTTTTAGTTTTAGTTTTATAGCTTATTGCTGTTCAAGAACATTTCCCGTGTTTTTGCAGTGTCTTTGTAAACATCAAATATTAACTGGTCATAAAAATATAGTATTTCAATATAAAAACCTTAGAAAATGCAGAACAATAAAAAGAAGTAAACAAAAGCATCTCCATTTCTCTTCTTGGGCTGAAGAAGTCATAAGTCTTCTGAATATATAATTGGCCTTATTCTTTATGTAGAACTTACATAGTGCTTTCTATTATCTTGATAGATTCACTAAATTAATCCATGAGAGGATGCATACTATTTAACTAATCATGTCTCTATGTGGGGTCTTTGTTACTTCTTTTCGTTGTTGTTACTATAATGAAGATAATGGTGGACACCCTTGTTTGTAGGTCTTTAGTTGCATTTCTGATAATCATCTGAGTATAGGCTCCTGTCTATGGAAATCCTGTTTCGAATGATACGAGGGTGCCAAAGCTTTATGCCACATAACCAATTGTTATTTAAGACTCTACCAATTTAAGCTCCCAGCAAAAGTGTGTGGGAATATCGTTCTCATCCTAATTTTGAAAATTTTATTTCTTTTGTAATTGTAATGAGATTGACATTTGTGATCTACCTATTAGCCCTTTATGTTTCTTCTGTGAGCCCTCCTGTTCATTTTTATAGCAGGTGGAAATGTTTTTTTTTCTTTTTAACTTTATTTATTTTGAGAGAGAGTGAGAGCATACACAAACACAAGCAGGGAAGGGGCAAAGAGAGAGGGAGAGAGAGAATCCCAGGCAGGCTCAGTGGCATCAATGCAGAGCCTGACACAGGGCTCAAACTCACAAACTGTGAGATCACGACCTGAGCCGAGATCAAGAGTCAGACGCTCAACTGACTGAGCCACCCAGGCACCCCGAAGTGTTTTTTTAAAAGCAACTTGCAGTGATTAGAGACGCACTGTCTACAGACTCTTGTCCTAGAATTTTATTGACAATTGTAACAACCATCTGGGTGGAGAGATAATACTCGCTGCCTTAGTTTCATAGATGATGAGCCTGTGGCACAGAAAATTCTAGTAACTTGCCTACAGTTGTCCAACTAAAAAGTGTCTCAACCAGGATCCCTACCCAAGGCTGAACATCTCCAAAACTGGCAAGCTTTGTCACCCTTGTCACCCAGCGCCTACAACAGAAACAGCGCAGCTCATTATGTGAAACGTGTGCACACACACACACACACACACACACACACACCCTAACACAGCAGTTCATCTTACACCTCAGCACCACCACCACTGAGTGAGCATCACCCCGGTGTCCCCCTGTCACACTGTAAAGTCATCAGGGTGGAAGGAGGCAAGATGACGTGTGACTGGACACGTGGGTCAACCAATCAGGAAAAAAAAAATCTATGAAGATAAATGAGAAAACACGTTTTAAAATAACACTTTCCTCTAATCATTTTTAATTTTATTTCTACAAATACAAAAGAATCTGGTCTTTGTGTCATCGTCCTTTTAACCATTTTCTTTTGATTTCTCTCAGAACCGAAAGCAGAAAAAACGATCACCTTTGTTTACTTGCACATTTTCAGAGCTTCTTGCTCTAACGTTTATCTCTCTAATCCAGGTAGAGTTTATCTGGACACACAGGGTGAGGTACAAAGCCAACTATTTTTCCCTCTGGAAAGTTAAATCAGTGACCTGGTTACATCCATTTAATGACTGTCTCTTTCCCTCGCTGCTTTATATTCTCTGCCGTGTGAAATTTGTGTTAAGGGCTTTTAAAATACTGTCTTTCCTGCTTACGAAGCTCATATTGGTACCATCTACAAGAACTAATCCTAGAGACAAGATATCATAGAATCATTACTCTGTGACAAGATATCAGAGAATCATTACCTTGCCTTTTTATGAGAAATTGGTCATTTAAGTGACATCTTACAGACCCTAAAGCATGACGGTTCTGCACTGATTGTGCAAACAAAATACAGGCACAAAAAGAAAGTTATTTTCCAGTTGTGCGGTTTGGACCAGTCAAGGGGACAGAAAACAACACCAGCGTGTGTATCAACTAAGGTGGTTGAAGGTGCATCAACTAAGGGATTGAAACAATCCACGATGATCGAATATCACAGCCATTGGCAGAGAATCAGGACAGCGGTCCTCCTGATGATACTCCAGAGCAAGGCAGTGGGAAGGCTGGGTATGTGCCCGCCTGCTGACCAGCATTCCAGAATCACCCGGGGCTTTCTGTGTAAGAAGCCACCTCATGCCCTGTCCCCGTGGTGCCCCCGCTCCCCGCAGAGTCCAGGATGTCGGGGCTCCCACCACCCCTAGGTTCTCCTCCCCGCTTTCTTCACTCACATGAGGTTCCTCATCTGTGGCTGGACCTTCCAAGATGCCAGCAAACTCCAGGAGAGAGAGTTTTCACCGAAAACAGCAGTATCGTAAGGTGCTCACGCCGCTTTCTTCCAGTTGTATGCCCACGGATCATCTCCTTTGTTCTTCTTTGTTTATGAGGATTTCTTTAGGAAGGTTGCTCTGTGGCACAGTTCGGTCTATCAGAGAAGGTGCCCACAGCTTCATCGTGGCTTGTACCGCATTGACACGTGATGAAGAAACTGCGGGACTTACTGCTCGTGTGGTCTAACAAGAGACAAGGAGGAGAAGGAGGAGCTGCTGAGGGCACGTTGGCAGTTTAACTTCCTTTCCAGGGAAAGCGCGTGCAGTTGAAGTAGAGACACAAAGACTGTTTCAGAGGAGCAAATACGGGGCCACCCATATACCATCACATCCTAAGCTTAGAAATCAGTGTGTTGTACTCCTGTATATGTGTTTAAATTAAAGCCTTAAAAGAACACTTTTCTTTTTCGGAGCTTTTGTATGAGACTCTGAGATAATTGTTGGCTGTTTTTAGTTCTACTGGAAGGTGATATGCAAAGTGTCCCGATGTCTCTGACCTGGAGGGGGGATGGGGCCAGGGGTCACATAAGGGCTCTACGTGTGCTTGGTCACTGATTCACTGTTTCCTTTCAGCACACAGACGTTGGATATTGGAATATTGGACATCTTTGGTTTTGAAGAATTTCAAAAGAATGAATTTGAACAAGTAAGTGCATTTCTTTTGAAACTTTATCACTTTCATGTTTTTTTTTTTCAGCTAATAAATTGACTCCTTTATTCAGTAGAGACTATCTGCATGATTGCTTGAAAATACAGAATTAAAATAAGGCCTTTGCTATCCTGTTTTAAAATTTGTATCCCTAGTTCATGGGCGTGTCCATCCTCTTTACGTGGCCTGTAAACAACGGGCATATTTTTTTTTAAAACTGAAGTACTTGTTTTAAAAGACAGCGTTGATCTGAGTTGTGCTTACAGAGATGTTGTTTCAACAAGGTTTGAGAGTCAGAGGGTGTCGCTTTGTGGAATCAAGGCAAAGGTCTTCAAAAACCTTGGCCAAAAATCAGAATGGAAATACTCCATCATGCTAAATACTGTTACTTGTAGGTTCGGCTCTGTGTGACATTCATACATATGCCTGTCGGAAACTCGTAAAAAAAAAAAAAAAAACAGATTAAAGAGGCACTGATTGTTTTTAATCCACTTACAATTTAGGGCACTTTGAAAAGTACTAGTGTCTTTTCTTGTTTTTTAAGTATCTCCTTAGTAATGTATGATTCATGAAATCAAAGTAAGCATATCTAAACTTTAGTTGTTAAAGAAGAGAGTAGAAAGAGAACTTGTCCAGGGCAGCAGGGAAGGAGAGATAAACCAATAAGGAGGTATTGGTGGAAAGAGGGAAAACCAGGCTGTGCTACATCATGGGAAGAATCACAAGTGGGCCGTGTTTAGGGAGAGCTTTGAATATTATGTCATTTGCTCAGGTTTATTTTTCTTTAAGTTTATTTATTTATTTATTTAGAGAGAGAGTGCATGAGTCAGGGAGGGACAGAGAAAGGGAGAGAGAGAATCCCAAGCAGGCTCCGCACTGGCAGCATAGAACCCCATTCGGGGCTCAAACTCACGAACCCTGAGATCACGACCTGAGCCAAAACCGAGAGTCAGACGCTCAACTGACTGAGCCACCCAGGTGCCCCTGGGTTTATTTTCTCAAGGCAGATGATGTGGTGGTTAATGACACCAGATGTGAATTTGAAACCCCATTCTGTGAGCTGTCTTGGTCAAGAGGAAGAAATCTATAACGAACCTTGGTCTCCTTTACAAGAGACTTACAGAGCTGTGGGGTTTAAGCTGGTTACTGGCATAGAGGTTCTGGCATCATTTTTCTAACTCATGTCCATGTGTAAGAAATCGCGGAGGGCCACTGTTACTGTTGTAAATGGGAACACTTGAAAACCTTTTAAAATTCAGCCTTATTTTTTCCCCCACGAAACACTGGTGCAGCATCTTGTGAATAGAGACTAAATCATGTTGACTCACCTAATCCAGGGTGAGTCACCATGAATCATATTCTTTACAAAACTTTACAAAAGTCTGCTATGAAATAAGACCATAGACTTCTTGTCCTTTCGGACTTCTGTATCCACGGCTAAGCAGGGAGAGGGGGACTGTGGTTTTATTTATTCGTCACTTACTGTAAGGAGACTAGCGATGCACAGGGGAACAGGGCAGTTGAAGGACTGACTGGTAAGATCGTGGGTCCGCAGGCCATGACTGCGATGCATCTCTCAACATGAGTAGTTGACCGCAGTCTGGAGGTGGTATTGATTCTCGACATTTTTGCCTTAGAAAACATGCAAGCTGCCATGTCCCTTAATGACACTCCCTGGTTTCTCCACCTCCTGGTAAGCAACATGCAGAAACCACAGGTGGGGTGGTGTCCTCTCACAGTCTCTGTGGGGCCACACTCCCAACCCCCTTCTCTACACCCCACATAGTTATCCATCCAGTCTGTGCTGATGACCGAGATGTACAAAGTATTTAAGTTGTTTCCTTATTAAAACTTATTTGTTTTACTACAATTATATGTACCCCTTCCTTATGTTTTCTTTCTGGTAGCTATTTTAATTACATATTTTAGAACGTATTCGTAGCCTGATATTTTCATATCGCAAGACACGGCATGTTTTCAGATCTAAAGAATGAGTCTCTATTAAATACCAAGAGGTAGTTTGAGGCACGGCTGGGTAAAATCTCAAAACCAATTCTTAGATTTAAGTTAGGGAAAAAAAGTATTTTTTTCTTTAGAAAAATGTACCTTTTTCCTAGGTTTGTTGGGCTGTGGTATACAACTGCAACTAGGAGCCATTCAGAAGAATAAAATTATTTTCTTTGTGATGATTTCAAATCTCTTCTCATAGTGGATTTAGCAGATTTCTAAATCTGAATGTGAACTTATATTAAAAGCTTTGGTTTGAATGCTACATTCTAGATTCTTGAGTTGCTAAGACAACGTGAACTTCTTCATTTTATATTCCATTGCAAACTTTCAACAAAATGTTTAACAAATCAATATTGTGTTCAGAATCAAACCCGGAAGAATATTAGTGCCTTTATAACTATGTATTTTATTCTCTTTTGAGCTTTTTGACCCATCTATCAGCTATTTGCTAGAATGTCAACTCCTGCGGCATTGAAATTGTGTCTGGTACAGCGTTTTGTATATAACAGAGACTTAGTAAATATGTTTTCAATTGAAATCTTAAGAATAAATTCAAAAGAAGACATCTTCAGAGTGGATCTCCTAGCGGTTTTCTTACTCAGGAATAAATGTATGTATGTCAATTGTTCCTCCATAAGCAGCCTGACAAATGTTTAGAACAGGGACAATCGGAGGAGATACTAAAAAGCATTTCAAAACCTCAGCATCTCCAACCTCAGTGTCCCCAAGCAGCTCTAAAAGATGGACCTTTGTGGTTCCTTAGATACGAATTTATTTCAGTTAATAGGAAATGCTAATCCTTTTTTCTTTGACTTTTAATGAATCGTTTCTACTAGAACTATTTTATATATTATAATAAAGACCATATATAGAGTAAAAAATAGAACATATGTATATATATATATATATATATATATATATATATATATATAAAACTCTATACTCTGCATGGTTATCCATTTATATATTTATGTATTATATATGTACTATATATACAAAATTATATACATACGGCATAATACATATAGAAACTCGGCAGTAGTTTGATGCATCAGGAGAAGGGGGTCGTATAAATAATTGGAGTCCCAGAGTATAATTCAGGAGGATCTGAATCTACCACCCTCATTATTTAAATAATTACAGTATTGCCAGCTCACTCTCTGTTATGTAATCCTGAATTTTATAAACCCTCCTCTCCTTTATCATGTGAAATTCCTCTCTCGCTCTGTAAAAATATCTCCTCACACACCGGGGAAGAAGCCCCTCCAGGCGACTCTCCGACATCACGCAGTCAGTCAATCCCAAGTGTGGAATGCTCAATAAACAGAAAGGTAGTGAGCCAGACAAGGCTGTCCCTTGCACATCACAGCGCCAGTGATGTCGGAGAGAAGAAAGCAGTCCCCTTCCTGACTGTGGAAAGTGGAAGAGAGAGGCAAAGACATTGCTCCTTCCAGATGCAGTTGTGTGTTTGGAAAAGGGAGAAGAGCGAACGAGAACCTCGCCACCAACAATGAGAGAACTTGACAGAGAAGCCAGGGGGCAACACGAACACACAAAACCAATAACGCTTAGGTGCTTTAAAAGTAGCTTGCCAGAGCATGATGGAAAGGAAGACAAAGTGTGTCAAAATGAAGCAGGTCGCCTAGGCGAGGGAGTGGGTAGAGGGCTCCTAGAGTCACACGATTACACGTAAGCAGGTAGCGAGACTTGCTGGACACTCAGCCAGAAGGGCTTGGTGTCTCGAGATGCCGGTCCTGCCTAGGCCGCCCGACTCGCGGAGGCGAGAGCGGTCCCGCTACAAATAACTGGAAAGACAGATGGCAGAATTAGAGCAGCCCCTTCCTGCAGCTCCTGGGAAGTAATGAATCAAGGCAGGGAGTATCTGCTAACGCTGCAGAAAGAGACACAGGCAAGATGCCCGTCGAGTGTTCTTGCCAAGAAGGAAAGCTGGGGAAGGAAGGGGGAGGGGAAGGGAGAGGAGAGAGAAAACCTTAATGTAATGAAGTTTCCCGAGCCAACCGCTAATTAACAGGGACGGGGGACCGAGGAACATGATGAAGCAAACCATGGGGATACACTCTGCAAGATCCAGCGTGCGGGAAACCGCGTGGAGCAAATGGCCTGATTTCTTCAACATATAAAAATGCAAGGGTAGCCTGCAGATTCAAAGAGATGTAAGAGACATAGAAAGCAGTTAAATATGTGGACATGGCGTGGATCCTTATTTGTTTAACGAAGTCTAAAAATTGCCACTTAACTAATATAATTTAAAATCTGGATAGCTGATGAAATGAAGGAGTTATTATTGATAAAAATTGTGTGTGATAAAGGTACTGTGGACGTGTTTTTAAGTTCTTATATCTTAGAGAATTATACTAAAATACTTGCCAATTAAATGACATGGTGTCTGAGACTTACTTTAGTATTTTTTCTTTTTTTTAATGTTTATTTTTGAGAGAGAGAGAGAGAGAGAGAGAGAGCATGATTTGGGAAGGAGCAGAGAGAGAGGCAGACATGGAATCCAAAACAGGCTCCAGGCTCTGAGCTGTCAGCACAGAGCTCAACACAGGGCTGGAACTCATGAACTACGAGATCATGACCTGAGCCAAAGTCAGATGCCTAACCTACTGAGCCACCCAGACACCCTAAGAATTACTTTAAATGGGTCTAGTTTTGAGGGTAATAGAAAAATGTAAAGCAGAATTGGTCATGAGTTGGTCATTGTTGATAATTCTTCAGGCTTATTGATGGCAGATGGGGGTTCATTATGTTGGTTGCTGTTGACTATGTTTAAAACTGTCCATAACATACTATTCTAAGAAATGAGAATATTTTGAGATTATATAAATATTATTTCCATAAATACTAGAATATTTCCACACCTAACAAATGGTATTGCAAAGCTCTACATGATATAAATCTTTACCAGAGGCACAAAGAACAAAGTTGTGGAAACTAATGATTTAATGTTCAATAATTTTCCTAAATTTCCCACTACACTCATAACATGCAACTATATATAATGAAACACTTACAGCTATGGAGTCTAGTAAAATTGCATAGCAACAACCTACTGTACAAACATAGAGAATTTGAAGAGAGAATACATTTGTGAAACTTAAAGCTTCTGTGGCAGAAGATAAAATTATGATATATGACCTATCTTTACGTCAGGCTCCATCTAAGCTGATTTCGGAAGGGTTGTCAAAGATTTGAAACGTTTCCCGGCTTACAAACTCTTTTCTAAAAGGTGAGATTTACTGGATGAACAATAATTCAATCCGGCTGGGGCTAAGTGTTTAAAGACTTTGGAAAATGCCAGATACCTTGACTTCTAAAATTTTATGAAATGAGATTACATAGTTTGGCAACATCGAACTCAAAAAAAAAAAAAAAAGAATTCCATAAAATCCTTAGTTGTGGAATCGCTGTCCTGGAAATGATACTAAGATAAAATCATCACCCTTCACGTGGAGTACCCCATTTTACAAAAGGGATACCTGTGGGTGTTACAGTTTCTGCTCTGCGACAGAGTATTAGCATTACCTGCAGGGAATTTTTTCTGGTTCATGTGCATGAAGTTTACAGTTCATTCATTCAGCAGTGCTGGCATGTGAATGAAGTTCTAGGTCCTGTTCCAGACGCAAGTGCCATGGTGTGGTCAACAGGATGCAAATAGAAGAAGGGCCAATCCTTTATTTTTTTAATTTTGTTTTATTTATTTTTGAGAGAGAGAGAGAGAGTGAACAGGGCGGGGCAGAGAGAGAGGGAGACACAGAATCGGAACAGGCTCCAGGCTCTGAGCCGTCAGCACAGAGCCTGCCGCGGGGCTCAAACCCACGAGCCGCGAGATCATGACCTGAGCTGAAGTCGGATGCTTAACCAACCAAGCCACCCAGGCGCCCCAAGAAGGGCCAATTCTAATCAGACACCAGGGGAGAAAGACTGGGAAGCCTTCATGAGCAACACGTTGCTATTGTAGCTCCAAGTCTGACAGTACCTGTGTAATCCTCATCCTGTCGAATGTCCTGATAGCTATTAGGCTTCAGTATTGATCCGCTTACCACCCAATGGATCTATAAAAACAAAAAATATTTTATCGTTACATTGCATCACATTTAGATTCCAAAATCATGCATACGTTAAATATCCAACTCTATCTTAAACCATTTTCTGCTCTAGGATGTTGAGTTTTCCGAAATCATTTCAACAACTCACCAAGCTACTGATACAACACAATTTAAGAAAGTTTAGTTTCCTTACATAGCAGAATGCTAGTGTAGGACGGGCCACTCAGTTTCTATAGAGAAGCAAAGAGCAATTAAATAACGAGATGTTATTTGAATGTACTTCCTGCAATAATATTGGGTCCTGCTTTTAAAAAACAGTACGGTTAGAAGTCGTTGGTGGGGGTGGGGGCACCTAGCTGGCTCAGTGAGTGGAGCATGTGACTCTTGATCTCAGAGTTCAAGCCCCACTGTGGACGTGGAGCCTGCTTAAAATAAATAAATAAACAGAAAATAAAGCTTAAAAAGTAAGTCTTCTTCAGGTAACACTTTTAGAAAAGTTATTCTGAGGAAACAAAATGAGGCAGGGAAAAGCAATTTTAATTGTGTGAAGTGTAGTACATTTAATAACCTTTCCCCCTCCAAACCTATCCCTTAGATACTGTCGCCATGTTAGCATTAAGGGATGCAAGCTCAGATAACTGAAGTAACTCATAGAAGGTCACAGCATGAGGGGCGCCTGGTGGCTCAGTCAGTTGAGCCTCCGACTTGCGGTCAGGTCATGATCTCACGGCTCGTGAGTTCGAGCCCCACCTTGGGCTCTGTGCTGACAGCTCAGAGCCTGGAACCTGCTTCGGATTCCGTGTCCCTCTCTCGCTGTGCCCCTCCCTCACTCATGTTCTGTCTCTCTTTCTCTCAAGAATAAATAAAACATTAAAAAAATTGAAAAAAAAAAGAAGGTCATAGCATGAGACTGTGGATTCAGGAGTCATGATCTGTGCTGTTTCCAGGTGCAAAGATTCTTTGAAGCTAGACTTAACTGTGTGGTATTAGTGTACCTTTTCGAAGCTACTGCCTGCTGAGGAGTATATTTGTTTGTATTTCTCTTAGGACAAAACATTATTTACTCTATTAAATGTAGAAACAAGAACTTGTTTTTCTGTTTTTGTTTTTGTTTTTGTTTGGTTGGCTTTTTTGGTGGAGGTGCTGGGAAATGAACCCAAACAAGAAACTTTCAGTAAATTTTATTTGCCATCATTTTTTCCCATCGTGGAGTGTTTCTCCCCATCCTTTTACTGCGCGTACGTAATTTAGAGAATGCAAGCACATCTTCTTTATTGGAGAATCCCAGCGTGATCAAGAGGAAATTTTACAGGACGTAGTGAGAAGAATGAATGGGTTTAGAAATATACATCAGGTCCCTCCAGACAAGAGTGAATTGAGGGTTTTTTTTAGTGATGACTAACCAAGAAAATGCTTCAATTTACAAGAGTGGCTGTTTAGATATAACGTCCAGCTGTGCTAGCCAGGAATGTAGATTCATTTACTTTCCTGCTAATAATCAATAATGACTACAAGTTCTCGAGCCTCCACTGTGTCAGCCGCTTCTCCTGTGTGATCTCTAACTCCTGAGGCAGCCTTATGGGAAAGAGCCCTCAGAGAGAAAAAGAAAAAGAGAAAAAGAGAGAGAGAGAGAATCCCAAGCAGGCTCCGCACTGTCAGGACAGAGCCCAATGTGGGGCTTCGAGCTCACGAACCAGGAGATCATGACCTGAGCCGAAGCCAAGAGTTGGAAACTTAACTGACTGAGTCACCCAGGTGCTCTGAAAAGGGAAGGCATATTGATTAAGCTGAGATTTATTGCCAAACACACACACACTCACACACACACACACACACACACACACACACACACGTTTTGTTGAAAACTGATGAAAAGTGCAATGCCCGAAGGTTTAAAATATGAGAATTTTTACCAGAAGTTATGTTTCCAACATCTGGGCATGGCTTGTGTGCAAACAGAAGGGTATATTTTATGGACAAGGTATCATACAAAATATCTAAAAATACTTTTTTCCTTTCACTTGTATTTTCCAGTTGTGATGTTAGAAGATTATTATGTAGAATATGGCAGTCAATGTAGCCAATAGGTTTATTATTGGCTGACCCCTTCAGTCCTTCGCTCAAATCCCCAAGTGGTAATTATTGCTATTAAAGGAGAACACAGGTATGAATTAGTCCCATTAAAATATTTAATTATATATATATATATTATATATTTTACATATATATAATATATATATATATATATATATATATATATATATATATTAGAGCTGTGTCGCTCTAAGTGAGAGAGTCACTAAAATAAATGTTGGGAGAGAACGTGTTTTTCGCGTGTATAAAAACTATATTTTTGTGCCTAGAAGTAACTTCCATCTCCATTTGCTTAAAACTTAGTCTGCAGGGGCCCCTGGGTGGCGCAGTCGGTTAAGCGTCCGACTTCAGCCAGGTCACGATCTCGCGGTCCGGGAGTTCGAGCCCCGCGTCAGGCTCTGGGCTGATGGCTCAGAGCCTGGAGCCTGCTTTGGATTCTGTGTCTCCCTCTCTCTCTCTGCCCCTCCCCCGTTCATGCTCTGTCTCTCTCTGTCCCAAAAATAAATAAACGTTGGGGAAAAAAAAATTAAAAAAAAAAAAAAAACCTAGTCTGCAGAGTTTGACTTTGAAATCTCAGAGGGCAGTGGAGGAGGCAAGGAGGTTTGGTTTAGGAAAGAGTAACCCATCAGAGAGGGGCGGACGGCCGGGGCGACGGGAAAGGCGAAAGCCAGGCAATTCCAGGGCAGATTGCACGGCCGCAGCGGGCGCCTGGTGTGGGTGGGTGCCCAGCTCCTGCTTGCCGCCTGAGGCTCCTGGGAGAAGGGGCCCAGCACACCGCGTCTACACGGCGTTTTACGCTCCTAGATTTACGTGACATCAGTGTTGGCCAAGCCACTCTTGTCTATCAGGTTGAGACAGATGGGGCTGAGAGAAAGGAAACAGGCCTTCCCAGACAAGGACAGAGAGAAGAAAAGCCCCTGCACGACACTCAAAAAGGCAAAATAAATCACAGAATTTAAAAGCTGAAACAGAGACATGCTATTCCCTCACCAACCCCTGCACCTGCTGTTTTACAGATAATGTGTCAACATCAGAAACGATTGATTTATTGGGGAAAGAACATATAGCAATCTGGAAAGCCCCGAGGCTTCCTCTACCCGAGGAAGGTAGACATTCACGGTATACCCGGGACAGGAAAGGCCCTGAGAAGTCCTGCAGAGAAGCCCATTAACTTAGCTTAACTCAAGGTTTCTCCAACAGGGTTCTGATTTAGCGTTTTTTAGATAACATAAATTGACATTTCCTTCGATTAGTGTTCCGCTAAGCACATACAGAAAATGCAGAATATCTGAAATCTAACATCGTTCCTGCGCAATCTAATTGCATTCCGTAAGTGTATTATGTGTTCGTATCTATGCTAATTGATGAACAAACCAGTTAATAGATAGTGTATGCTCCGTGCCCTCTTCTATTTCAGTGTGTTCACCGGGCAGGTCTGCATATTAAAATCATCTGGGGCGCCTGGGTGGCTCAGTCAGTTAGGTGTCCAACTTTGGCTCAGGTCATGATCGCGCGGTTCGTGGGTTCGAGCCCCGCATCAGGCTCTGTGCTGACAGCTCAGAGCCTGGAGCCTGCTTTGGATTCTGTGTCTCCCTCTCTCTCTGCCCCTCCTCCACTCACACTCTGTCTCTCTGTCCTTCAAAAATAAATAAGCATTAAAAAAATCACCTGGAAGGCTTTTGAAATGTATCAAGCCTCACTCTGACTTCATTGGTTCGGGGTCAGGCCCAGACATCAGCATTTATGAAAGCTCCCGGTCATTTCCAGCATGCAGTTAGGGATGTGACTTGCGTCTAATGCCTGGGGCTGTGCCTTCAACTGGAGTCGGCTTTAATTAACCTCCTACTTTAATTCTGTGATGTAAATGTCATGCTCTATTATATTTTTGCTTCAGAGATATTTCACTGAGTAATGAAAATAAAGGGAGAACAGTTGGTGAAAATTTACTCAAGAAATTAAGTTTGTCATTAATACAAATGATAGGCCATCTGGATAAGCAATAATGTTCTGTTACCAAAGAGTGTTTTCAAGGGGTGCGTAATTTTTATTATTAAACCAGTTAGCAACGGCACTTAATGTACAAAGGCTGTATTTTAATCAGAGAAGGGTGCGTGCTAATTAAGCAGTACTTAATAATTGCTCATTTTCATCTATGAATACTCACCTGCACTCGCATGCAGGCTACTCTAAGGAATACCCGGAAATTTAAAGGGACCCAATTACGATTCTGATGGATGAAGTCAAAAAGTAAAAATGATTGCTTTGCATTGAAGACGATCGTATTCTCAATTATTGATGCAGACCAATACGTAAACTACTTTGCCTATAAAAATCTTTCACTGTGTATTTCTCTCACTGTGTTTAATACGTACCCACATACGTACAGACAACAAAGACAGTTTAGCGACGATAAATCCGGAATAAGCAGGTTCTGGCCAGGATTGGGGCCACCATTGGTGGGGAGGATGCATTTTTTTCAGGTTTCAGCTGGGTATCTGACACAGGCTAGTATATTCATATCAGCGCCCTTAGCTATGTTTGCTGGCAGTTTGGAAGTTCATGCTACAGCAATTCTTTTATATTTTAGCTTTGGCTCAACCAGTGAGGGCTTTAAACAATATAGAATAGGGACAGGCAAACTGTCTTGGTAAAAAACTATCATGTCCGCATTACTTGAAAGTGAGTTTGAAAACCATTCTGCTTTGGACCGTGCACGCTCCCAGTGATACGCTTTACCGCTGAGGACTGCTCTCCTCTGTTCGAAATACAAATATATTCCAGTTCAGAAAGCGCCACTGTAATAAAGACTACAAGTCAAAAATCACTCCCCAGCCTACTCAGTTTTCCACACCGAGCTGGAATTTTCCCTATGGGATTTTCATAAATTACTTCTCCACCCCCACCCCCCCCGCCCCCGCAAATACAAAGAACATGATGTACAATAAAAGGTTCAGATTTATTGTTCGGATCACCCCATGTCACAAAACCCCATCTGGTACTGCAGCTTCTGAATGCTGAAGCTGGGTACAGAAGCTGTATGTTTTATGAGTCGTCTTGACCAGGAGACTGAGAAATTGAGTTGTATCCAGAAGCACTGGCCAAATCCTTTTTCTGCTAGCTGAAGTTTGGCAGGTTGCTTCAGGCCTTCCTTGGGGCAAAAAAAAAAAAAAAAAAAAAAAAAAAAAAAAAAGGAATAAAAACTTGTACTTGGACCCCCTCCAGCTCTTTCCAATTTTACCATGGCTTCGACCACATTCCCACTTGGTATCACCATTTTGACCGGAACAGCGGACCGATTCGGTGAAGCCAATACTCAGTTCAATAAAATATTAGTTAAATAGTAGCAAATGAAATATCTGTTTGTATTATAAAAAAGCTTACATCAGTGACAGCAGCCAGGTATATAGAGAGATGATCAGCCATGAGACAGTCAGGGGCAATGAGGATTTAGTCAGATTGTCATCCAAAGTAATTTTTGCAACCACAGACCTGCCGTCCATCATGATCCCAAAATGATAAGAGAATTCTCTTCCGTGTGTTTGAGACATCCACATCCAAGTATTTTCAATTAGAGGGTCTCGAAATGAGGGGAAAGGTAAACGTCGTATAATTTGGGTATTTCTTGCACAAGAGAGAATCAGCCACTGATGTTATACTTTGATATCCTCTATCAGACTTCTTTTTACCATTTCACACGGTAACAGACATCATCTTATTTTTTATGGCCTCAATATTTGTTTCCTGAGCAATCTGTTTCCTAAAATATATTGCATCGAGGCACACTCCCCACTTTTAAACCACTTCTTTGGCATAAGATCAGACTGCTGAGATACAGAACCTATTTGTGTTTTCTTAAATGATTTAATGTCTGTTTTAATATCAAAATGTTTGAAACATTACAATTGTGTATATCATATAATTAAAGAGAATATTTTCCAACGCTCTCATTCCATAATGGAGTCATTTATTTTCTGTTCACTTACTGCAACTATTTCAAATTTTAATAACCTTTTATAGCATTTATTCGTCTTTAGTAACAAAATTACTTCAGTATTACAGGAGTATAACACATTATTAGATTGGGGAACATCTCAAAATCTTATTTTTTTAAACAAAGTGAAATCGTTTTTAGAACGATTTTTTCTTTCTTCATTTTTCTTCTCTAACAACAATTTTCAGAGATTTATGTTTCTTTTTTATGGTAAAATGAGAGAGACAAATAAATGTATGACTTTCCTAGTGGGGCCCCTACTGTGGACAGATGCTATGCAATGTTAGAGAAGGGTTTGTGTTTCCAGAATCACTCCTGGAGATTCATATACTGGAGGGTAAGAAAGGCACAGATCTTGGTCGGCTGGTGGCAGGTTTGATGGAGGACAGCAAGCGGAAGGGTGTGCTAGGCTGTGTCAGCACCAAGGAAGGAAATATTTTTCATTCGGCCTTTAAATAATGAGTTCCATCTCTCCCTTTGCCAACGATAATGTGCTAACCTGATAGGTCTGTGTCCAAACATGTAACGTGAGATGTCTTATGCGGTGTGTTGTCACCCCGAGTGACTGTGGTTGTAATTTTTTTTATATACATTCAGAGAATTGATGGGTGACAGTGAGGCTTTATCTAAGATACTCGTACTTTACAAAGAACTTCCAACCTCGCATGTATCTCAGGGACTCTAGTTGTCAAGGCACAGAGAGAAGAAGTCCTAGCAACTACTGGCCAAATCAGATAGAAGGGAGGAAACTCAAGAAATCCCAGAGACCGCGGCAGGGGTAGCGGGAGGAAGAAGACGATGCAGAGTTGAAGTCTAAGTTTAAACAAATGGTCTGAGTTCTTTAGGTTTCGAAGTCATTTCAACACAGCAGCGATGCGGCGTGGTTATTTTCCTTTTAACCTACATCTTGTTTTGTAGTAGAATGCAATGGGAAAGATTTTTCAGTCTAAAGACACTCACTGGATGGCCAAGTTGACAAAAACGATTTTTTTGTTTTTACTGTGAAGTCAGAGCTGCAAGAACAGCGACTGGAAATGAGGGCAGTAGTCCGGGACCATCGCTTTCTGGCCCAGAGTTAATAGGAATTGCTTTTGTTATTCTCCGAGTGTCAATGCATGGCATTTAGATCTTATTGTTAATGTAATTATTATTAGTTAAACATTTTTTTTGGTATAATTCTGTGTCGATTATTCTCCACCTGGTACATTTCTAACGAAACATCGGTGTACATTCATCATTGAAGTAATTGGACTGGATTAGGTCTGAGCCTCCCCATTTTCAGCTCTCCAAACACACTTGGGTCAGCCTAGCCCCATGCCTTCAGTCCTGTCACCATGCCACTGTCCCTAAAGACATTTGAGCTGTGTCTACTCGCGAAATTCTGGTCTTGGTAAGAAGTAAGGAATGGAACCCGACAGCAAACCATTGGTCTCAGGACAAACTGTGTGTTCTGACCAATGCCCTGTACTGATTGGTTTGTTTCTTCCCTGAAACCTCTTCCTCTGAGATTCCATGTCCATAGAATCCCTTAAACTCCCAGCCTCCCCAATAGCTGGATTTGTGAGAAAACGGCTTTTTCTTTTCTATGTTCATGTTGTTGTTGTTGTTCTTCTTCTCCTTCTTTTTGTTTGAGTGACAGAGAGAGAGAGAGAGAGAGAAAGCAAGAGAGCATGAGTCAAGGAGGGGTAGAGAGAGAGGGAGAGAGAGAATCTTAAGCAGGCTCCATTCTCAGTATGGCGCTCAACTCGGGACTCGATCTCATGGCCATGTGATCATGACCTGAGCTGAAATCAAGAGTTGGATGCTCAACCAACTGAGCCACCCAGGCACCCCTATTCTCAGGTTATTCTTAATTCACCAATACCCACACCTTTATCTGCATGTGTAGACACCCATATGGAGAATTAAAGAATTCTTGGTGTTGGTCATTTGCAGAGGAGGCTTGGCCTGCTGATAGGAAGGAAGCTGAAACATAAGGGTTGTTCTTATATGTCCAGGAGAGAAGCCATGAGCTCCCAGTAGAGGGACAGGAATGTTTAGGAGGAGTTCCCACTTAGCAGGTGTTATGATGATACCAGACTTGCAGAAGAATGTGGATATGTGGAAAGAGGGACGTAGAGTGGTCTTTCTTTTCTCCAGTGACTATTTCAGTCTCTATGGCCTACAAAATCTTTGACATTTTCACTATATAACTATAGCACATTCATATTAAATGTAATCCTAGATATTATTTCCTTTGAAGATGGGATCTGATTTTCTTTTATTTTTTAACTTTTAAAATTTTTTAATGTTTATTTTTGAGAGAGAGAGAGAGAGCGAGCAGGGGAGGGCAGAGAGAGAGAGAGAGAGAGGGAGACACAGAATCTGAAGCAGGCTCCAGGCTCTGAGCGGTCAGCACAGAGCCTGATATGGGACTCAAACTCGTGAATCACAAGACCATGACCTGAACCAAAGTTGGATGCTCAGCCGACTGAGCCACCCAGGCACCCCTGATTTTCTTTTAAAAGCTTTTTTTCCCAGTTACTTTGATTTATGTAAATTGTTCATCTGTCATTATTTTCAATGACTTACTCAATTCTAAATAGTTCTAGTGATTTCTGGATTTTATCTGATGTAATATAATTGCTTGCATGCACATGGTCTGCGAGACTAAATGAGCTCATGAAGGAAGTGGGTGTAGACAGAGAAGACTGAGCCCTGGGCCACTCCAGGTAGAGGTAGAAAAGGAGATAGAGAAGCAGTAGCCCAGGGGGCAGGAGGCCACGAGCCTGTAGTGTCCTGGAAGAGAGCAGAGGCAGAGGAATCCCTGTGAGATATCACTGGGAGGTCAAGGAAAATGAACACCAAGAATTGAACATTGGATTTTGGAATGCTCATGTGGTTCTGGTAGTGTTCTGGTGGAACGCTGGGGGCAAAAGTTTATCGGAGTAGCTTCAACAGTGGGCGGGGGGGGGGGGTGCTGGAGAAGAATTTGAGATAATAAGGAAAGACAACTCTTTGGAGGTTTTCTTGTTATAAAAGAAAGCAGAGAAGTGACAGGATAGCCCAGAGAGGAAGTAAGCCTTCATTTTTGTAAGATTTGGGGTATTTTGTGTCTTTTTAGTACTTAAGATAATTTTTCAGATTAAGAAGTAACATATTTGTTTCTCGATGGACAGAAGAATTGACAGTTGGAGGAGTATAAAAAACTTTCTGATAAAGAAAATAGTTTCGGCAACAATGCGTAGAGAAGTTCTTCTTTCTTTTTTTTTTTTAATTTTTTTTTCAACGTTTATTTATTTTTGGGACAGAGAGAGACAGAGCATGAATGGGGGAGGGGCAGAGAGAGAGGGAGACACAGAATCGGAAACAGGCTCCAGGCTCTGGGCCATCAGCCCAGAGCCCGACGCGGGGCTCGAACTCACGGACCGCGAGATCGCGACCTGGCTGAAGTCGGACGCTTAACCGACTGCGCCACCCAGGCGCCCCAAGAAGTTCTTCTTTCTGAAGGAGACTCACGTTCTCTTGCCCATCGTGGGTACGGAACAGAAGTGAGGAGGCAGGAGATGTTGCTCCCCTCTCTGGGCTTTCGTGGTAAATCCAACTTTTATCCTCAGTTGTTGACTAGAGGCAATTGGAATTTTTTTTAAATACCCAAATATAACCCCCCAACTTGTTAGTGTTGTACATTACACTTCTTGTGGTTTTTAATGTATTCAAAATGGAATGATCAGACCGTATGAAGTCAACAATATGAAGTGAAACTTTCTGCTTTGGCTTCTCAAGCCGTACCCTAATGCTTTATTGCAATGAACTGATTGGTGTGGAACGTTCGTGAGTCAATATGCCACCGATCTGAAGTGGTCACAGAAGGAGTGGATCTGCATGGCCCTACTTATCTTGTGAATTGTTTTCTTCTTCCCCACAATAGCTTTGTGTCAACATGACCAATGAGAAGATGCACCACTATATCAATGAAGTGCTTTTTCTACACGAGCAAACAGAATGTGTACAAGAGGGAGTTGCCATGGAAACAGCTTATTCTCCTGGTAACCAGACTGGAGTTTTGGATTTTTTTTTCCAGGTATTCACATAATGTAATTAGACACTTTACAGGATTCAAATATGCTAGAGACAAAGAATTTTCTTTCAGTGGGCCTTATTTTTGAGATCTCTTTGTATATGAGGCTTCATTGTATTTATGATTTTTCAGTCAAATGAGGAGCACAAGTTAGCTTTTTCTGAAGAGGCATTTGAAGGATTCTCAATTCATTGAAAGGACTGGAAATACCAGATTGTATTGTTATGAAGATATTCAGCCTTGGTTATGTCACCAAAACTCTCCTGTGGCACAGTTACAAATGCCCAATGTGCAAAATTAGTATTTTATAAAACAATACTAAGGCTAACGAGATCATGAAACAAATTCAATAGAATCTTTTCAGCTTATCTTCAAAGATTCTAAATTAAAATATGGAAAAACATTGGAAGAAAAAATATATATCCACATAAGCTCAGGATCTACGCAGGTGTGGATCTTTGCCTAACAAAAATCTACCATATCCTACCTACTAATATAAGAAGATATTATATACATCTATAAATAATATCTCTAAGACACTCAAACTTTGTTGAAAACTGACACCATTCAGCTATTGGAGAGCACAGAATGTGATTTTCTACTCTTTATTTGTATAAACGGAGACTTACAAATTTATACATCTGCCTAATATGTAAAATATTTTCGTTTCTATTACCAACCTGTCAACATTTTTTTTAATTATAGAAGAAGCCCTCTTCTTCCAGAAAGCCCTCCCTCATCATGACACATAAAGTACATAACTTCTGTATGTAAGGCTAAAGAATGTCCTCAAAGTGACAGTAACATGTAGTGAACCATGTATGGGAAGCTGCAGGTACCCGCCACCCTCCTTCTCGCTTCTGCATCCTTGACTGCTAACCAGTGGTCAGCAGAATGACGTTAATTCTGTCTCTTTGACGACCATCCTTGAGATTTCACCTTGGAGTGATTATTTCAATAGGAGGACCCTCATCAGTATGAGGGGGAAATGAGAAGGGACATTTCTGACTGCTACTTCTCTTTGATGCCCATAAAAATGAAAAGACATAGCAAGTGTAGGGTGAAACTTGGGTGTTTACCTACAAATACGCAGGTCTGTGTGGCAGACAAGCAAACCCTACAATAATACCAAGGAAGCTTATTGTTTCCTTCTTAGTACCCATAATCCTCTACTGCTCACAAATATCTGAAATATTTGCACAGACCATATTCATATTTCAACAAACATGTATTTGTCTTGTATCCAGGAATCGTGGGGGTAGATCCAGATTCTTACCCAACGCTCCACGAGTCAGGTGCATTTTACCACACTGTCCGTGCTCGACACCTTCTGTTGTTGAGGCAAAATGGCATATCCTTCAGGAGAACAGTTCAGTCTCTCCTGAACCCTCACTGCTGAAGGAATTGAGGGTCGTTTTTAGGACTTTTTCTCCATGTTCTATTTTCTTCTTTAGACACTCGAGCAAGTTTCCAAGTCTGTAAGTTTGTTTACCAACATTCTTTCATGGTTTTATATTAAATGTTCAGAAAACACAACACATACACATTTTGAAATTTCTGGCGACAATACAAATTGTCTTGGTATCCAATCATCTTCTCCTTGGAAAATATCATCTTGCTTTTGAAATAGAGTGGTCTGGCTCTTTGGGAATTGATCACTTCCCTTGGGGCCTTGACTCTGAGTTGCTGAAACACCCATTAAAGCTTTAAATTCTAGCCTCCAAAGAGAAGGTCTGTCACTGGCCCTGAAATATGCATGCACTTGCAACATCCTTAACGAGTCCATTTACACTCCCACTGTGTGTCCGTATGGACTCGTGGTGGGGGTTGGGGGCGGGGAACAAGGAGGGGAGTGTAACAGCACGTGGAGGGGAATCATGGCGTGATGCTCAGAAGCATAGGTAAAGAAGCAGCTTCTGATCTTACATATCAACATCTTACTCTTCAGCAAATAAATTGAAATGGAGAATCTCTGATCTTCTTAGTACATCCCGGGCAGGACCAGTCCTCTGCCAATTCCACGTTGACTTTTCTTTTAGGGTGTCTATCCATCCACTTTGTGTACCTGTGTATTTTTGTCATCTCGGGGCTCTTGCTGGGGTCACTGGCTCTCTGAGAATCTTGTCATGTACCACACAGTGGACTTCCTTCTCCAAATCTCCTCATCAAATACATTTTTCTGTTGGTAACAAGTCTCTCAAGGTGTTAGTGACCCAGGGAGTTCGCCTTCCTAGTTCCTTCCCAGGCCTCTTTCTCAATCAGTTCTTTCTCTCCTCCTTTCCCAGGGAAGCTATCTATCTGCTTGTTCCAGAGATGGTGCTTTAGTTGCCAAAGGGTTCCCGAAGGTTCCCCCTGGTGTGTGAGCCCCCACCGAGCCTCCTTATGGCTGCCACTTCCAAACTTTCTTCTCTAGGTGGCCTTGGAAGGATCTCAACTTTTGCAGCCCTCAGATATCTATATATAGTTTTTACATTTCCTTTACCATGAACAGGCAACTCCAAGAGGCTTAGGACAACTAAACTATTCCAGCTACAAAGAAATGGCTTTCTGTTGGCCAAATCAATAGCATCACGAAAGGCCTGTGATGCTACGGTTTGGTGACCTCAGGTAAAAATGCAAACTGAATTGCTAGAGGGGTCAGTATTGATCCCTTCACTTCCTGGGAAGAATTATTTTTATGGTATTCACGTTTCCAAGAGCACACTGAGTTGATGTGAAGAATTAAAATATATGACAGAATAAGGTAAATAAACAATATAAATTGCCTTATTTTTAAAGGTAGATGTGACACATGAACAGAAAACTCTTCTAGGAAAGAAAATATAAACAGCACAGCCCAGGGTAAAAGTTCTTCACCTGATGTGTAAACCATGTGGGCACAACGGTGTTCTGTTGTGCAGGGAACAAACTGTTAGGGCTTAAGAAGTTCTTTCAAGCAGCCTTTTCCTTCACGTGAGATTAATTTTAAGTGGTTGCTTGGGCATGACTTTAGCTTCCTTGTTTGACAGCTACGAGCTATCAGACTTCTAATTTGAATTTTACGAGGTACAGCTTCCATATTTACTTTTTCTAGGTCTTGATATTATAGTCACTTCTAGTTCCTGCTGAATAGGAGTTTTCTACAATTTTTATGACTCAACATGATTGTAGATTCTGTTTCTGGATAAGTTACCTGACCCACCATAAATATAAAGTGGTGGATATGGGGTATAGGTCAAGAAAAAATACCTCTCCTTTAGTTAGTAATTTTATGTTTCTTATTGAGATGAGAAATACTTTTTAATAACTTCAGTGTTTTAAGGACATTATAACACACTTTTTAATTTATTTATTCAGTATCAATCAATTATTAATCAACCAATACTGTTTAGGGCCTACATTACATCAAGAGTTTTGTTAGGCGTCAGGGTTACAATAGTGAGCAAACACAAGTGTGTATTAAAAGTTTATATGAACGTAATGAAAATCCAAATGAGTGTACGTGAACAATAACAAAATCATAAAATTGAGTAAAAGACAAAGCATAACTATCTCTTCTTGATTTCCAGAAGCCATCTGGATTTCTCTCTTTGTTGGATGAAGAAAGTCAAATGATGTGGTCGATGGAACCAAATCTTCCCAAGAAGCTACAAAGTCTCCTAGAATCTTCAAACACAAATGCAGTGTATTCCCCCATGAAGGATGGGAACGGTAACGTTGCGCTCAAAGATCGGGGTGCAGCGTTCAGAGTCACGCACTATGCGGGAAGGGTAAGTCGAGTGGAGGCACGATGTTATCACACGCGGTAATGGACCAAACGTCTTGAGGACAAGCTTTAAAGTTTTAGATATTTTAGAATTTATTATTTCAAGGAATGAAAGTTGGGTGAACAACCCACACAGTTTTACTCTTCTAAGCTATTTTATTTTAACCTGACGAGGACGTTGCGTCTTCAGAATGTGGGTGATAAAGCAGGCAGTCAGATCCTTCCGTAATGTTCCCCAGATTGTAACATAATGTGAGCACAAGGGCCTTGGATTCAATACAGAGAGGTCTGCTCTGAACTGTGGGATCCTTTCATTATCCAAACAAATATTGGTTTTCTGAGTTGACTTATCTTCAATATAGTTTTTAGCATTGTATTATTTTTCTTAAAGCACGCATCACCCTGAGTAAAGAAAGATGCCCTCACGCTCTTCTCTCTTAAACACCTTCAAGGACTCCTTCTACCTGTCTAGAAAAACCTCCCCCCTTAGGCTGGGCTAATATCCCAGGCTTCTCTGAGCTGATGCCAGTCATTTGAGCCATGGATTATCCGTCACAACCCCCCTGTGCAAAACCTCTGTTCAGTTGACTTTCTCCAATCCACTCACTGTTTCCTCCGCGTGCCTCCCGGCTTACACTCCTTCTGCTCAAGCTTGAACTATCCTCCTTGTCTTCTTCACAAGGTCACATTGTAGCCACCTTTTGAAACTTAAATCTACTTCCCCTTACCTCTGATCCAGCCCCCATCTGTGGTTACTATTTCAGTAACCACAGTGTATTTCGGATCATTTCAGCCAGTGTTTTCACTGAGATGCTACTATGTGCCAAACCCAGAGTATTAGAGAACCAAAGACGAATAAACCATATTCCTTGCCCCCAAACATCTTACTCTCCATAAATAAGGAGAATGTAAAGTAACAAATAATTATGATAGAATTTGCTTATAACAACCCTGGTAACAGTAACAACGTTCTGTATTACCCTGGAGGAGGAAGTAATCATTTGGCTCCCAAAGAAAGTGCAGAAATATTTCCCGGAGGAGGGAAAATGTGACCCAGGCCTTCGGGGATGAGTTACAGTTCAGTAAGGATAACAGGAAGGAGGAGTGCCGTGGAGGCACAGACTTTTGAAGGAGGATGACAGGTGCGTCCCCTAGGATTCGGTGGCAGAGGGGCAGAACCCACTGTAGCACTCAAGTGGAAAATCATGTGGTGTAGGAAAATAGTTGTCATGAGACTCTCAGTGGGACCTTGAGGAATGACTCAAAACCCCGGCACAGGACGGGCCTTCCAGCATGGCCGTGACCTCGTCTTCGATCAGGAAGCTTCCAGCCAAACTGAGAACCTGCTGCTATGGGAACTGACTCTCAGTTCCTGCTACCGCCGACACCAGTCAAGTGCCCGTCCTCTGGCACTTGAACGTGGAAGAATCCGGTGACCCAGGGACCGGGCCTGGAGATCTCCACGCTCCGTGATATGCTCATCAGGCACAACAGAGAGGAAGCATGAGCCCCAGCACGTCTACTTTCTGAGTCTGTTGGAACCGTGCTGTGCCAGGCCGGGGGAGGCTAACGAGCAATCAGACACTAGCTGCAAAGAAGTCTGGGAATGTTCCCTCCTTCTAATGTGTGCAGTACAAGAAGGAAGCTATTCCCGAGAGTGCCAGGGGCCATTCTGCCATGTCCACACACGCTGCATTTGGGAAATGGTATAAGAAGTGCAGGTAAGTCTGTAGAGATTGGCCGCTTTTAGCCAAATCATGAAAAAACATGCATGTACTTCTCAGGACTCTGTCCTCTTGGCAGTGTTAACTCCCCAGATACTTTCAGACAGCGTGGGGGATGAAGAAAGGACAACAGAGGACACGATACGTGACAGATTTTGGGGGAAAGGAAGGGAGCCATGGAAACGCTCAAGCAAGGACCGCATCGGATGATAGCAGAGGCACACACAGGTGGTGTTCTCTAGGGGACAGCGGGATGCTGACTGACAAGATGTCCAAAGCAGGAGAGGAGCCATCGCTTGAAGGGACAGAGGTCTCTCCCCCCACTGATGCACAGACAGTTCTAGTGCTGACCATGAGAGGAAACCCTGGGGAATCAAGGGGCAGCCTGGAAGGAAAGCTATTCAGGGCAGATGTTTCGAATTTGAGGTTTTTAATAGCAATGTCAATAGGATGCAACAAATAAAATAAAAGGGGTTGGCTGTTTTTAGAAACCTAGGCATAGTTTTGGAAATGTGTATCTTGAAAATTTCACTCAAGAAGAGTATGGAAAAGAAGAAACGTAGTAGGAAAGAGAATCCTGACGACCGAGAGAAAAGGAGGGGGAATGGGGTCAGCAAGAAATAGACCTGAACAGGCCAGGTGGGCCAGGAGCACCCTGGGCGGACGTTGTAGCAGCATGGCAAGGTGTGATGAACCGAGATTTTACACACACACACACACACACACACACACACACACATATTCCCAGAGTGTTATTAACTTATTCACTATCTTTTATATTTGAGAGAGTTAGCCTTTAAAATTTATTTTATTTTATTTTTTTGGAGAGAGAAAGAGTGCGTGTATGCATGCACACAGGCACAAGCAGGGAAGGGGCAGGTGGAGAGAGAGAATCCCAAGCAGGATCCTTGCTTGGTGTGGAGCTTGACTCAGGGCTTGATCCCCACAACACTGGGATCATGACCTGGGCCGAAATCAAATGTCGGATACTCAACCGACTGAGCCACCCAGGCGGCCCTAATTTTTTTTTTTAGAACAGTAGCAATCTTCTAGTCCCGTATTTGAATTCTCTAATATATATTTTCTTCATATCTAGCATTTATTGAATTCATAAGCTTTAAATGAAATGCTACAATAAGATATAACTAGTGATTTTGGAAAATTATTTTCCTGTTTTCTTCCAAGTGTCATGGAACCTATCTTAAGTCAGTCTATACCTGACCAGCCTCCTAAGTCTGTATGTATAGAATCTTGGAGATGTATTAGATTGTTTGATAAACACCAACTGCATTAGACTAAACAAGACCAAGCTTTGGAATAATATTTTGTTAATTATTTTATGTTTGCCTCTAAATATTATTCTACAAGCTCTTAATAGAATTTCAGTTTCAATTGTGTTTTAAAAATTGGGGGAACAAACAATGAATAGTTTGAGTAAGTACAGTTATTTCATTGAGCTCTGATAGCAATAAAGCAAAGCAGAGCAAATCAATCGATTAGCCGCCACAGGGCCGAACCCCGTGGAATCATGAATTTTTCTGTAAAAGTGCCTTTATGTTTTAAGCAGGATTTTCCACAATTGGAGTCAATTTTGTGGTTTTATAAAAATCTCTCATTTCACTGAGATCTCCTAATGAGTCTTAGCCCAAGGACTCCCTAAGGACTTGTTCACATGTTGCAGTATAGATTATATGTAATTTGTGGCAATATGTCAAGCCATATGCCATTCTAATCATCAGATGTAGCTACATATACTTAATTTTGAGCTATTGCATTTTCAAGAAAAGCAGCATATTCCACATTTTATAAATCAAGAGACGTCGCAAAGAGCTCATTGGTTTAGAGACTGTATGCAAGGTCTGTTTTGGACGGTAGTATGAGCGTTCCTAAGCAGCCCTTTGGTGATCAAGCTGACCCAAGGAAGAGCTCAATGGTTCTGGGGTCTTGAATTTCTTTGTGGCCTCTTCTCTGGCCAGATGGGTGGGCTAGAGCATCTCTCCCATCACCACCTGCCCTTCCATGACTGGTTTACCTGGTTTTGTTAGTGGAAACTTGCCCCTCACGAGAAGGATGATCATTAAGGCTGGTAATGATATTGACATCTAGCCCCCCAGGGTGGACTCACCCATCTGACTGTTCTACTTTTAAGTACAAGATGCTGCCATGCTTCTGAATCTTGTCTGGAGCAGAGGCTCATAGGTCCTTTTAGAAATGTTTAAGAAACACTATTTGAATGATAGCTGAAGATCTTTCCTAAACACATTTGAATTTTTCATTACTCATAGGAGCCTGGTGTATTTTCCAATCTCCATTACAGAAATATTTTAAAGTAAATGGGAAGAGGTTGCGCATGAAATATTAACAGGGTCTCATTAAGGAGCATGAATCTGAATTAAAGAAGGCAGCGGGGTTTTTTGTTGTTATTTGTTTTAGCAAATTTTAAATCGTATATGGATTAGCTGTTTTAGGAATTGCTCTTGAATTTCCACTGGTGATTTAAATGATGGATAAGCATTAAATCCAGAAGTGTGTCTAATTTTATTGGCTTTTAAAATTAAGAATCTTGAAAGAAAGAAGAATTATGATCTGGAAGAAGGCATTGGCTCTCAGGAAATTTGAATTTCCATTAAGGTGATTCTGAACTAACTCTAATGGGAAATAGTATTTTGAAGGTCCTAAATTTTAATGTAAGAAAAGTGAATAGATTAGGAGATACTAAAGCAATCTGAAGTAATAAAAATTAAATTAATGAAAATACAGGTCAAAGTAATAGTTATAAAATGTGTGATACCTGCCTATCTGACCTTTGTTGTCTGCTCATAAGGCCTCTGTCTGAAAGTTGTTTATTGTGATAATTTATTGTATGACAAAGTGATTGTCTTTGGATCCCAGATAAGTGTCCTATTATGTGAGTGGCCTGGTTTATACAAATCAAGTTGGTGATACTGTTCTTGCCTGAGATGATGTGTCTGTGTTTCAGCCTCCTTCTCTTCCTTAAATATTGTAGTGGGCTGAACAGCAGCCCCCAAAAGATATGGCCATGTGCTCATCCCTAGGATCTGTGAATGGAATCTTATTTGGAAAAAAAGATCTTTGCTTATGTAATGAAATACAGGATCTTGAGGTGAGGAAATTAACCTGGATTATCTGGGGGAACTCTAAGTCCAAGGACAAGTATGCTTATGAGGCAGAGAGACTTGAGAGAGAAAAGGAGGCCATGTAGATGTGGAGGCAGGGAATGGAGAGTTGCCAGCACAGGGCCGGGAACTTCAGGGCCATCAGAAGCTAGAAAAGGTGGAATTTCTTTACCACATTTGATTCATTTGAAAGTGAGCCCTACCTTTCTCCACCTCTCTTTTTGCTCATGCGGTTTTCTTCACCTGAGATGCCCCTTTCCTATCTTTCCAAACCTTATCCGTCTTAGGAGCAAGTTCTTAGCCTAATCCAGATGTCATTGATCTCTCCCTTCCCTAATCAATAGTGATGTCTGATGCTTGCGTAGCATTTTCTGATGATAACGTGCTCCTGAGACATTATCACCACAACCTCGTGTATAAACATTGCTGTGTCAGTTTTCGAGGTAAGTAAGCCGTGGTGAAGTTCAGAGGTTCATCAAGGGTTGAACAGCTTTGCATGAGTCTCCTGGGGTTTCCTTAGCAAAGTCCTACATGCCGGGTGGCCTGACACAGCAGAAATTGATCCCCACTGTTCCAGAGGCCAGAATCCAAAATCAAGGGTCAGCAGGGTTGGCTCCTTTGGCAGGGTCCAAGAGAAATATGTTCCAGGCTTCTCTCCTGGCTTCTGGTGGTTGCCAGCAGTCAACGGAGCTTGGCTTGTAGACACAACTCCCAATCTCTGCCTCTGTCTTCACGTGGCTTCCTCTCCTCTTCTTTAAAGATGCCAGGTGTTGGATTTAGGGCCCACCCCATCTTATGATGTAATCATACCCACGTGTTTCCCCATCTCCACCATGGTGTGTATGAATTTCTTAAAGTGTTCGTTGTCTGTAGTCATAGAATCCATGTGGTGTGGTAGAGAAGATACCCAAGGTACATGGGGACTCCGTGGCCAGGACTTTGAGGAGGACAGACACCGACCCTCAGCTGCCACATTCACAAAGTTTGTAATTAAAGAGAATATCACTGTTAATCTCATAAACCTGTTCTGAAGGTCACGTGTTGGGCAAGAAATCAATGCACGTGTGATTACTTTGAGATGTTGCATCAAACATGAGTCATATTTCCCCACCAATAGCTGAAGGTCTCCCCGTGAAAGAGTGCCACTGTATTTAGCAGAATTTTGAACTCCTCAATAACAGATAATGAAGAGAAAATATTTCCTGGATCTTCTCATCAACTGGGTGTATTTTCAGATGAGACTATTAGGAGCCCAACTGACTGGCTCAAATAAAGTGAATGATAAAATGTCTTTCAGTGGTTAAAAAGTACGTTTGTTAATTTTTATATCTTAGTAATGTACTCGGTGCATAAAGCAATGTTTTGCAAGTCATGTTAGATTATTTATTTTTATTTATTATAGTGTAATTAGTATCACTTCAGCAGATGATAGGGAAAAATGTAACCAAAATTCTATTATGGTATTTTCTTGTTCTTCCTATCGTGCTTGAAAAACTTTAGTGGCAAGTAAGTGCAGAAATAGAGCTATTTCTGTACCTGTGAAAATTGTAGTAGAAGAGAAAACTTTTAGATAATGTTCTTTAATTTAATGTTTATTTTATTTTTTAGTTTTTTTTTAATGTTTATTTACTTTTGACAGAGAGACAGAGCATGGGCGGGGGAGGGGCAGAGAGAGAGGGAGACACAGAACCCGAAGCAGGCTCCAGGCTCTGAGCTGTCAGCACAGAGCCCGACGTGGGCCTTG
Organism: Felis catus; assembly: GCF_018350175.1. Lineage (NCBI taxonomy): Eukaryota > Metazoa > Chordata > Mammalia > Carnivora > Felidae > Felis > Felis catus. Next base: position 78,989,687 of record NC_058368.1, read on the forward strand.
AACTCACGAACCGTGAGATCGTGACCTGAGCTGAAGTCGGATGCTTAACCAGCTAAGCCCCTAGATAATGTTTTCACTTACATTAATGCGACATCCTGTTTTTCACCAAATATACAGGTTATTTTCATAAGTAGCTCTACCTTGATCTCAGAATTTTTTGTAAAAAATTATGTTCTTTATCATTTAGCTTTATGACTAATATTTTAATGGAGCAAAGAGGCATGTGAAGTTTTACTGCAGATGTTAGAAGATCCTTTCCATATTATCTGCCTTAAGGAAATTAAAGCATTCTCTGCAACTTGTATGCTACATATTATATGATGTAATTTTATGACAGATTGAAAATGTATTGCCCCCTTATATAATGTGCTGGCAGATGTGTCTTTCTGTGGGTAGATTTTGATTATTTTCATCCGGATTCTTTTTCCATCCCCTAAACTGCATCCCTGCAGGTAAAATTGTAATCCCAGACACGTAGACCTTGATCATTAGTGTTCGTGTCACTGATTTCTACAGGCCTTTATGAGAAGCTTTATGAGAGCCATATTACTAAAACATTGCTGATGGAAGTGATGTGAGGGAATGATGATGTTACTGATTTGTGGCCAGTCTATAAAGCATCTGAGTGTTTTCTTTTTTTTTCCTTCTCCTTGAAGAAGAGCTACCCCTGTCATTGAATAAACTAAAATTGAAATGTATCAGGTAAATGGATGCTGTTACTCAGATCTCTGGGAAGTCAAGATCTTTGTCTCAGGGACACCGCAGGAAACTCCAGGTGCTGGAGTGATGACAGCCAGCCTCCTCGCCCTTAGACATATTTACGTAACATGTATGCAGGGGAAATCTTAGCCTGTTTGATTTTCCCATTCCACCTGTACCAGGAACACCTTCTGTAGCTTGTCAGCTGGCCTTCACCCCAGAGATTTGTGGGAGACACAATGTGCCCCAGAAGGCTCGGAAAGTGAACCTTTAAATCAAAAGAAAAAGGAGGTGAACTAATCAATAGGGAGCCATCCATTCATCTCCCTTTCTTTTCTCCAGGCAGAATCCCCAGACATAACAATGAAATCTGTCTGGTCCAAGCCAAACTGGTGCTGTTGAAGGATATTTGACAAAGATATCTTGAGCGACACAGGATGAACGTAATTTACATCTGTGTTTGTTCACCTCTGGGTCAGCCTTGTGGAAAAATAAAAATTAACTCCACAAGACTCCTGGTGCTCTGTTGCTCGTATCAGTTTTGCCTTCGGCATAAATTTTTGTAGGAGACATGATAAACGTTTCCTGATCCAGGGTTTTGTCTGGAAGAGAAAATGCAGGATCTCATTTAGGGAATCTTGCTGTTTCTTCAAAGATTTAATAGGTTTTGCTGTCTTCCTGGACTGACAGAAAGTTATAAATAAGTAACTTTAGGTTTCCTAGACTATTGATGTCTACTCATTAGTTGATTGGTTTTTTTTTTCCCTTGGAAGAAACCATTGAGGCTTATTTGTAAGTTTCAGGTATAGAAATTTCAAGACAATGTCTATATTCAGATTCCAGATAAGGACCCTTAACAATTCTACTATGTGCTCCTAACTTTCTTTATTAGTATTTATGACTTAAAGTCAATCAGAATGTAAGCAAGCATTACTGTTAGAGAGAATCACTTAATGGAAAAGTAAAAAACAGAAGCCTCTGCCTATAAATATTGATGGCCATAGAGAGATCAATTTACCGCTACACGTGAAATCGAGACTCTTTTCAGCAAACCTCAGATAGAAAGCTGAAACCACACATGAGAAATTATCAGACCCATTTGTATCTGCCTGAAGATGATCTTTACTTTCTTTTCCTAAAACCCAATCTTTACGTCCTTTCTGATGTGACGTACTGGATTCAAGAGTATATTCCAAAGTTGCGCATTTTTGTCACTTGGTAATCCCAACCACGTCTTCTCTGGAAATTATATTTTGCATCATGTAAATAACATGGTAGAGAAAGGGATTGTAAATTTGAGAAGTGGATTTGCTTGCATTCCGCAAATACCAGTGTTTCCCAGGAGAGTGTTTTCTGTCGCCTTCTAGGACTTTATACACCCTCATGATTCAGTGTCGTGCATGAGGTGACTCCCGAAACTCCCGTCTGTTTGTCTGCGGGCTTCACGCCTGCGTATGTGCGAGTTAGGACCTCTCCTTGGCTGGCGTCTTCAGTCGAGCCGATCCAGAAGTGACTGCACGAGATTCCCTAGCTACCTCCCACACCCCCCTCCCTCTCAACCCACTTCAAAAACATAACACAGTAAAACTGATTTTCCATATTTGCCTCACTTGTCAACTCATGGTAAAATCAGAAGCCCATTTAATTGCCAAATACAGAGCCCCCCGCCCCTGTCTCCGCTGCTCACTCTAGAATCCAAATGTGGATCCAAATCCCTTCTTGCTCCAGTACCCTGGTTCACGGCCACGTACGTACCCGCTGCCCCCGTCCCCTGCCACCGACTGACGGAAGATGCTCTAGTTTACCAATAAAGCACTGAATGAGGAGTTTTCCTTAAAAGTGGGTTCACGGCTGCTATTTCGTTCTCTCTCTGTTCCTCTGGTGGCACTCTTCAGAGTTAAATGTGGTTCCTCTTCTTCCGCGTGTTAATAACAGACAGGCTCCTGGCAGTGACGGCTGCTTGTCCTCCTCAGCTTTCCCTAAACCGGTGTTGGAAGCCTTTTCACCACTGAGCTGATGTCTCCCTGCTGGAAGAAGAAAGTCGGCTTTTCCTTTAAAAAACCAGATCTTCCCGATCATTCTACCACTCTTGCTCTTCCTGTACCTCGTAGTTGAGCACACGCAACTCGGGATGTGATCGGATTCCATGTGATGTCTGGCTCAGGCCACATTTGAAAATACGTTCAGCAGAAACGGTCTTTTCCTTGGAAGCAGATAAAAACCCAGGCAGCTCCAGGGAGGTTTCTGGTCTCTGTCCAGTAACGGGACGCCCTTCACTGGCTTTCACTGGCACCCACAGACCAGGTTCAATAACGCAGAACTGGTAGTCCTTTTTAGTTATCGTAATTAGAAGGGTTAGGCCCCTCCAGCCTCGGCCACAGAGGACGGTTTGTGCAGTGGCCGCCACGGGAGTCCTGTCTTGTCTCCTTCCTTGTGCTGCGTGGTCTCCTACCGTCACCACACCTTTCAGGGTTCGGGGCTGGCCCTGCCCCCGTGCTTTCACGTGTCTCTGAGACGCTCGGCCGCTGGGGACCTCTGACACCCTCCCCGGGCACTAGGTGCTGCTGAGCCCTTGGGCTGCCTGCCCCCACCTGGCCCTGCTCTCTGGTGTTCATTCACACAGGCTGTCTGCCCTGGGCTCCATGATTTCCAGCCCCAGCTCGCTTCCCCTTGGCCAGGATGTCACGTGACTTGGGCTTATGGACCACATGTCCTTTGTAGATCATCAGAAATATAATATGTTTGGGGTGCCTGGGTGGCTCAGTTGGTTAAGCGTCCGACTTTGGCTCAGGTCATGATCCCGCACTTTGTGGGTTTGAGCCCCGCATTGGGCTCCGTGCTGACAGCTCGGAGCCTGGAGCCTGCTTCAAATTCTGTATCTCTCTCTCTCTCTCTCTCTCTCTCTCTCTCTCTCTCCGCCCCTCCCCTGCTTGCACTCTGTCTGTCTCCACAAAATAAATAAATATTAAAAAATTAAAAAAATATATATATAATATGTTCTGTGCTCTCCACGTTCGAGAGCAGACAAGAACTCCTGTCCCCGAAGCAGGGGCTGTTCCTTCGCCCCCATCACCTGCCCGTTTCTGTTTTTGTGCTTCTCCCCTGAAGCTTAGCGGGCAGGGGGAGAAACTGTAAAAGCATTTATGGCCATATTTGCATGGTGCTAATGCAATTACTACTGTGTATGAGAGCCAGAGATCTCAAACTAGGTAGGAGAGCCAGAGATCAATACATCCATAGAGGTAGACCTAGATATATAAGTCAGTTACACTAGATAGATGATGATAGATAGATACATAGATAGATAGACAAAGTAAATGCACACATACACATAAACGAAGACCAGTGCCGCCAGAAACTCACAAAAGCTGTCCATGCTCTAATCTGGGTATCCTGAAATGCCTGAATTGTCACTGAAGGTGGCTCCCTTACAGAAACTTTAGCTTCTAACACTTCAACTTTGTGGGAATGCAGATTTCCATATTAGAAATACATTGTTTCAGGACGCCTGGGTGGCGCAGTCGGTTAAGCGTCCGACTTCAGCCAGGTCACGATCTCGCGGTCCGTGAGTTCGAGCCCCACGTCAGGCTCTGGGCTGATGGCTCAGAGCCTGGAGCCTGTTTCCGATTCTGTGTGTCCCTCTCTCTCTGCCCCCCCCCCGTTCATGCTCTGTCTCTGTCTGTCCCAAAAATAAATAAAAGTTGAAAAAAAAATTAAAAAAAAAAAAAGAAATACATTGTTTCAGGACGCCTGGGTGGCTCAGTCAGTTGAGCGTCCGACTTCAGCTCAGGTCAGGATCTCGCGGTTCGTGAGGTCAAGCCCCGCGTCGGGCTCTGTGCTGACAGCTCGGAGCCTGGAGCCTGCTTCGGATTCCGTGTCTCTCTCTCTCTGCCCTTTCCCCACTTGTGTTTTGTCCCTGTCTCTCTCTCTCTCTCTCAAAAATAAATAAACATTAAAAAATTTAAAAAGGAATACTTTATTTATATGATAATCTAATTAACAGTTTGGTCTGTCCTTAGCTCACTGCCTTCCTAAGGAGAATGTGCTTGCTGTTGAAAACTGCCCCATTCTAATGCGGTGTGTTTTGTGCAGGCTGTGGACGATGTCTTAGCTAGATAAGAGTGACGGTGGAGGGAAATGAACACACCAGCAGTCTCAGTAGCGAACCTCTGAGCGAGGCCTTGAAAGGTCCCCCGAGAATTTTCCACGGTGGCCTGGTGCCTAGATGCTTGTCTGCTCACCCCTGATCCCGCCTGCAGTAAAGCCTGGGAGTTGTCACAGTTACCTGTCCAGCCTACAGTGCGATGTCTGCTTGTGTTCATTCCTCCTCCTCTCACCCGTGAGGCTGCACGTCCCTGTCCGGGTGCTGAGGTCCACTGTGCTCACTCCACAGGGTTCACATAAGGGTACACATGAGATGCCCTGGCACACACGGTCCTTCGGGAATGACTAGTTCTTAGCGCTTTGTTCCACTGCCTTCTCTCAGCCCTGCCAGGCCCTGCATCATTCTCTTTGCTTTTCTTTTCACCTTCGAGAGTTTCGTTCTCTTTCTTCAGGTGCTTTGCACAGTGATGAACATGGTTATCTATCCCTGTCGTTTCCTGAGCTTCAGAACAGGTGGGCGCATCTGAGCCATTAGCACCAAAACAGGAATAGCCAGAGTGAGCACCTGGGAACAGGGGGGCTGGGGGCGGGGAGTCAGTCGGGGTGCAGTCTGGAGGGGAAACTGGAGTACTCTCCTCAAGGAGCAGAGTACGGAGAATAGCTTCCATAGGCAACATGGAGACAGACAAGTGACATCGAGGTGACCAGAGACTTGTCCCAGGGGATGCGACCACTGCCTCCGAGACCAGAAAAGGAAGGGAAGAAGAGATACCCCGGATGCTGTCGCTGAGGGCAGCGTGCCCCAGGAGAACTGGGGCCTGGGAGAGAGGGCTCTGGGGTTAAGAACGGAATGACTGTGCTGGGACGGAACAGTCTCTCTGAGGGTTCTCCCCTCTTTTCTCCAGCCTGTGGCTCCTGCTGCAGCCTGGCTACAGGCCTGGGTCTGACCATCGCTGGGCAGACGAGGGCAGTTCCCCGGCCAGCAGACTGTGCAAGTAAATAGGACAGGGCATCCCCAATCACATCACAATGTGTGGCCAGTCCTTTTTTTTCTTAAAGAGCGTGCATAGACAAGAATCGATTTGCTAGATGACAGACAGATTAATATTGGCTTTCTCTGAGAAAAGGGATTTTTTACTTTATTTTCACTTCGTTATTTTTATCATTTTCCCAATTTTATAAACACACGTGTTGCATTTTATAAGGTGTTTGTAAAATATAAAAGATTATAAAAAGACTTGCCCCTAGCTGTTTTCCTTGATTTGTTTTTCCAAATGTAGTCTTTGAACCCCGACAATGTCCTCAATCTGATGGGGACTGCATGTAGTCACCTTGGCTCTTAGCCACATCGGAGGCAATCTGAAAGCGTAAGTAGGTGCTATCTACTTGTGCCCATTTACTCTGTTCATGCATAGCCCGTTCCCATTCCCTTAAAATAATTTTCTGTATCGTGGGCTATGCTGGCAAAATCACCAAACTTCAGTGTGAACTGGCCCCAGTGAACATTAAATTGAATAAAGAAGGAACTGATTTTCAGAGAAGCTGCCGTGCCCGCAGCGAAGGATCCGTGCGTCCCATAAGTGTGTTTTAGGTCGGCGGGTAGAACCTAGAGTGAGAAGTCTTCTTTAGGACCCTGGGTCCGTCCCCCCCCTTCTGCTGTAGCACGCTCTTTTTATTCTCATGTCCCCAAACTGCCAGCACAGGCCGTGGCTTCCGTCGGGTACCACGACAATCAGTTGAAAAGCACCGAGTTCTCTCACTACTGTCTCAGATAAAAATAATTGAAACTCCTGTCTCTGGAGCTCACAGCTGTTTACAAAATGCTAACTATCCTAAGTGGGGGGCGGGGGGGAGGGGAAAGGTTGGCATCGCATATAATTATAGTGTAAGTCTCATTTTCAACTGATCGGCAATTTTAAAATATGCCAATATCTACTGGAATCACTGTTCTATATCTAAAATGCCCAGGAAACACTTCTCTGCAAACCCCATCTCTGGGCCCCCTTGCTCGTTGCCGGCATCGCATGGAGATTCCCAGAGCAGCCTAGGCCACCGATCCCCGGAGCCGTGATTCTCCTACTAGAAGGTGCACCAGAAATCAACTGGGAGCGAGTGAGAAATGCAGCTTCCTTGGTTCCACTCCCACAAGTGATGAGTAAAGAGGCCCGGGAGGGAGTCTAAAGTATGTGGTGTGTATTTAGCCCCAGAGAGTGTCCTCCTGTGGGCAATCTGCGAAGCATGTTTGCAGAGACACTGGGGGTATTAGTGCATGGTAGGTGCTCGGGACCCCTCCCACCTTTGGCTTCGGGTTCCTTGGCGATTTCACCAAGCAATGAGCCTGGCAGCCTTCAGTCGGGAAGAGAGTGCATGTGGTTGGCGTTTCCTAAGTCTTCTTTGTGGACCCAGGAAACGAGGTAGCTGGATGAGGCGTGATTCGTAGCCATGGTGAAAGCTTTATTCTTTTACATATATAGCTAACGTAATTTGTCTCTTAATTGTGTGTAGTGTAGTGCCGGAGTGTTACAGCAAGTACTTTCCAGAGAGCGGCGCACGGCCCCTGCTCCCTGGTTCCCACCGCACCCCCTCCTTCAGCCCCCCACACAGAAGCATTTGCAGGAGCCTTGCTCACTGCTGAAACAGAAGCAAAATGCTAGGTCTTCCGGAGTCGTTTCATTGAGCGGACTCCTTCCAAAGGAGATCTTTAAAGACGTGACAGCTTCCTTAAAGATTTGTATTGGGCCGTATGCATATAAATGTCTCTATTACATGCATGAGGGACGCCGCCACTTAAAGCATGAATCCTATCTCCCAATCCTTAAGAGGAAAAAAAAAATAAAGTCGGAGGTCCAGTTATGTAAAGACAGAGGGGAAAAAGGAAAAAAAAATGTATTTGAAAGGGTAGGCTGGCCTCTATCTTTTGCTACTTTGATGTTTTTTCTCTTTTCATCCCCGAATAATAAACCAGCAAGGAAAGGCAAGGCACGGCTGAGAGACAGCCACCCATCCTGAGTGACCTAGAAAGGCCTCTGCCTCCCACCTGCTTTCTGCGGCCCCCGCAGCACCTGTCCATCAGTCCCTCCGCCTCGGGGACACAGCTGAGAGGGCAGACCTTGATCTGTCCTTGTGACATCACAATCTCACAAAGCCATGTGTGATTTCCAGGACAGATTGAGTCTCTCTTTGGTCGTCTCCCTCTCATAGACACTTCTCTGTCCATTTAAGCAGGCTTGGAGACTCGCCTCCCTTTGGATTCTGGGAGCCAGGGGTGTTTGTCCCACTAAGATCTTCCGGTTTCTGTGGTTTCCCTTCTATGCACTTGTTGCCCCTCTGCCTCCTAGAGGCCCAGATGCCCAGCTGTACATGGCTGACGTGCTCTGCACACTCTTGCTTTGTTTGGAAGCAATTCCTTTGTGAAGTGATACGTGGATTCTGGCTGACGAAATTACAGCTATGGGATGGACAGCCCACGGAGCAGATAACATCCAGGACTCATGAGTTTTTCTCAGGTCTATATGGTAAAAAGTTCTGGAACGGGTCTGAGAAGAAGGTACAGGTGATCGTTAGAAGCAGGTATGGGGGGCGTTGATTAGAAAACCATAGATATGGTGCAAAGCTAAGTGCAAACAACCTCTTTCACTTGTCTTCAAAATCACCTTGAGAGAGGCAGACAGAGATGGAGAAGGACGCGGAGAGAGGTTGACATTACCGTCCGTGTTCTATAGACGAGAAGTCATGAAGGCCCCGCGTCTTGACCTGCTTACCCTCCAGGCGTCGTGACTTGTGGAAGCTGGAACTCAGCAGGCATGCTGTCCTGGAAGACTGCGTCTTTCTCCCCTGCAGCATGCCAGGCGTCGGGCCTGAGCACCAGACTGGCCGTTGGCAGCTGGAGGAGCTGGAGAGTTTGCTAAAGGGAAAGGCGGGATGGGTGCCAAGGGAGGGATTTGGCAGCAGTGTGGCTGAAAGGAGGACAGTGCAAAGAAAATGTGTCACATGTGGGAGGATCTTGCTGGATGAGGGGGACATCTTTCTGTAGATGGTGAAGATTGATCGGGGATCTCCTTGGGCAAAGTGCACGTCTTCCTGTAGACGGTGAGGATTGATCGGGGATCTCGTTGGATGAGGTGAACGTCTTCCTGTAGACGGTGAGGATTGATTGGAGATCTCATCAGGTGAGATGGATGTCTTCCTGCAGATGGTGAATACCAATTGGTGATCTTGTTGGGCAAGGTGGACATCTTCCTGTAGACGGTGAAGATTGATCGAGGATCTCCTTGGGCAAAGTGCACGTCTTCCTGCAAGATGGTGAGGATTGATAGGGGATCTCATCGGGTGAGGTGGACGTCTTCCTGTAGACGGTGAGGATTGATCAGAGATATTGTTGGATGATGTGGACGTCTTCCTGTAGACGGTGAGGATTGATCTGGGATCTCGTTGGATGAGGTGAACGTCTTCCTGTAGACGGTGAGGATTGATTGGAGATCTCATCGGGTGAGATGGATGTCTTCCTGCAGATGGTGAATACCAACTGGTGATCTTGTTGGGCGAGGTGGACATCTTCCTGTAGACAGTGAGGATTGATCAGAGATACTGTTGGATGACATGGATGTCTTCCTGCACATGGTGAGGATTGATTAGGATCCGATCTGAGTGATCACTGTTCTTATATTCCATTTGTTCTCAAAATTAACTTCACATTCTCATGTCCATTTAGGACAAAAGTAAAGTAAATGTGTGTTGTTTTAGTCTCGATTATATAGTTTTCATTTTGACCACCTTGTTTTCTTTGATTTTTTTTTAAAGCAAAAACAAACACAACCATTTAGTTACATTTGTTAAAATACAGTTTCCTTGTAGGGCATGCAATTCTGAGGTGGCTAGGCATAGGTCAGATGTTAGTATTGTGCTAAGTTTCTGAATTTGTGTTATCCCCCCACCTCCCTACCGGAGGGGGATGTCAGAGGAGGCCTTGTCGGGGGCCGGGACTTTCGCCACCACCCAGAGCTAACCTGGCCACAGCTCCCCTCTCCCAAACCCCCTCGGTGGAGCCCACGTAGGAAGCAGTGAAGGGGCATGCCAGCCCCTCCCACCTGCTCACCCTGAAGCCAGGGAGGGAGGACGAGGGGCACAGGAGACCAGAGCACCTCTCTGCCCAGCAGTGACGAGAGCGCCCTCCTCTTCTTTGTCAGAGGTGGTTGAATGGGGAGCCTGACTTCTCCCACGTGGCAGCAACAAGGCTGTTGAGTGGCATGAGAGGAAGCAAGCTGAAACAGAAGTTTAAGCTAGAGACTTTGACGCCCTGCTCTGGACACGTGCCCGGACATCTACGTAGGATCTCCGCAAGGACAGAGAAGAGCTCAGCAGCACAGTCAGCCGACAGGCTCTACTCGTTTACAGAACATTGACGACGATGAGAGCAACATATGCCTGCTCTTTAAGTTCCAACAGAACACGTATCAAGAAAGACCACACGCAGGGTCGTAAATAAAAAATAAAGAAGTTCAGAAAGAATGGAATTATATAGAGTGGGCTTACCTCCCGCTATGGAACCAAACTAAAAAACCAATACCAGAAAGATGCCACTAGAATTTCCAAATACTTGGAAGCCAAACAGTGCCCTTCTGTATAATCCATGGATCAAAAAGGAGGTCTCCAGGTAATGGAAACAAATGTGCTGAACTGAATGAAAATGAAAATATGGACTACGTACCGACTGTGTGAGACACGGCAGGAACATTGCCGAGAAGAAAATTTATATCACTAAATGCACATGTGAGAGAAGAGGAAAGTCTTAGTGATCTAAGCTCCTACCTCAAGAACCTGGAGAAGTGAGAGCAAAGTAAACCCAAAGCAAGCAAAGAGAAGGCAGTAACAAGACCAGGGATCGATGAAATTGAAACAAGTTAAAGGAAATCAATGAAACAAAGAGCTGGTTGTTTGAAGATAACCAAAATAATGGCAAGCCTGTAGAAAGAATGACAAAGAAAAAGGAGAAAAGACACAAGGTGCAATGTATCAGAAATGTCACCACACACCCTGCAGACATCAGAAAGATCAGAAGGGATAGACACCCAACTGTCACAAACGACTTAGATGAAATGGACCAATTTCTCAAAAAAACACAAACCACCTCAGTTGACCCAATGCAAGAGATCACTGAATGTCCCCATAAGCATCAAGGAAATGAATTTGTAATTTAAATCTTCCCCAAAGGAAAGTTCGAATCCCTGGTGGTTTCACAGGAGAATTCTACCAAACGTTTAAAGGAAAATTAACAGTAACTACATAGTCTTATCTAGAAAATAGAAGAGAGAGCACTTCTAAGTTCATCTTATGAAGCTAGTAGTGCCCAGTACTAAACCCCGACAAAGACAGTACACACAACCACACTCACACCCACACAGACACAGGAAACTGAAGACCAGTATCCCTCATGAACACATATGCAAAAAGACTATTATTATTAACAACTGCAATGTAACAACGTATGAAAAGAATGATCCACTGTGAATAATTTGTTTCTTTTTCTGGAGATGCAAAGCTGGTCTGATATTTGAAATCGGTCAAGATAACCCACCATCTTAATAGGCTAAACAAGAGAAGAGTCACATGATCATATCAATTTGATGCAGAAAAAGCATTTGGCAATTCAGCATTCATTCATGATAAAAACACTCAGAAAATAGGGATAGAGGACACACAACCTCAATTTGATAAAGAGCATCTACGAATGTCCTACAGTTAACATAGTATTTGATGGTGAAAAGCTGAGTGTTTTGCTCACAAGATCAGAAAGAAGAGAGGGACGCCCGTTCTCACCACTGTTATTAAACACAATGCTGGAAGTCCTAGCAAGTGCAGTAAGGCAAGTAATGAAAGAAAAGGCAGATATATTGGAAAGGAAGAAATAACTCTGTCCCTCTTTATAGATGATGTGATTGTCTGTGTTTGAAATCCCAAGGAATCTACTATAAAAGGAAAAAAGCCTCATAGAACCGATAAGTGAGTTCAGCAAGGTCACAGGATACAACATAAACACAAAATAATCAATTGTACTTTTATATTCTAATAAAGAGCACTGAAATTAAAAATACAATAACAGTTACAATCGCCCATTAAAAAATGTGAAGAGGTATAAATCTAACAAAGCATGCAGACGATACGTTTGCTGAAACCCCCAAAACACTGATGAAAGAACCCAGAGAGCTGCATAGAAGGAGGTGCATCATGTTCACTGCTTAGAAGACAGCATGGGCAGTAGTCTTACATAGTAACATACATAGTATGTAAGTTACATAGTAGTCAACATAGTAACCCTTCTCTCCAAATCGCAACCCAGGCTTAATGCAATGCCGATCAAAATCATAGCAAAAAATTTCAAGGCATAGAGATAGAGATAGGCAGTGTTATTCTGAAGTTTATATGGAATGGTGACTAAATTAGAATAGGTTACACAATTTTTATAAAGAATAACTGGGGAGGAATTCATCCATTTAATTTAGTGTCTTATTATAAAACTTCAGTAATCAAGACAGTGGTGGGGGGATTGACACGCAGATCAATGGAACAGAGTAAAGGGCCCAGAAGCAGACTCCTACCAATATGTTCAACAGATTTGGGGGAGGTAAGTGTGCCATAAATGGGCAGCACGCGGGATCTGTGCACTGAGGTAAATGTCCTGCATTAATGTCATTGCATTAATGCCACTACCCTGGTTGTGATAGTTCTGCAAGATGTCACCATTGGAGGAAACTGGGTGAGAGGTCTACAGGATCTGTCTGTTTCTTACAACCACATGGGGATCTGCAAGTATCTCAAAATTAAAAGCTTAAGTCAGAAATATTTTAAGCTATTGGTAGCAGGTTATATATGGACGTAATAAATGGGCACGAGTGGGTATCATTTATTTAGATTTTCAGATTGCCTTTGACAAAGCCAATACTAAATGTCACTGACGTAAAGAAATTGTCATGGTTAAGAGACCAAATTTGGAATCTGGTTGTATTTTATTGTTGAGATTAAAAAAAAAAATTAAACCCTCACCTATGTGTTTGTTGGGTGTGTATACTTCTTGGATCCATCCACTGAAAACTAGAAACATTGAGTACCCCCCCAATAATGTGCTGCTAATCACCTCCAGGGTTCAGGAGGGAGTCTCATTTGATTTTCTCCTCAAGTACGCAAGGGCTTCTTGAGGAAGTATTTCATTCCAGATTTGGGACCCAGAAAAAAATATTGTTTGGAACGATGCGTTAACACTCCAGTAATGCCAATTTTATGTTACGTGTTCTCAGTCATTTGCATTATTATATTGTGATGATAAAGGAATATGCTGTTGTGGGAAGTGTCTAATACTTGTGTTGAGCTGTACACGGAAACCCTGTCCATATGGTGGTCAACCAACCCTAGTCAGGCGCTCTCAGACTTGGAGTGCCCTTCAGAGTATTATTTCATACACGAAGAAAGACCCTGAGAGTCACAAAATAGTTAACACAAAGTAATTCAAGATTTGCTAATGTTACACAAAGTATGAAGTTGTGCTAAACCCCATGCTTCCTACGAGCATCAGACTGCCCTCGATGAGCATTTTTTTGTACTTGGATGTGTGTACTAGATGTTGTTTTCCAGGGAACTTGACCAGCTGGAGTCTCCCAACTGAGAAGTTTTGAACTTTAGTTTTAACAGGGGGCCTTTAGCTTTTTCTCCATGTATCCATGTCCCAGGGCCATTTGTGAAAACTTTCCAGAGCACATGATCTTGTGAAAATGAAAGACTCAACAGCACAATCTTGAATGAAATGAACAGCACAGTTGGTCATAATATAACACGACCTTTTTGTTCATTTCACCAAATATTTACTAAATGTGCCCCATGCTGGATCGTAGGGTAGTTCTATTTTTAACTTAAAATTTTTTTTTAATATTTATTTTTGAGAGAGACATAGACAGAGAGACAGAGTGTGAGCGGGGCAGGGGCAGAGAGAGACACAGAATCTGAAGCAGGCTCCAGGCTCTGAGCTGTCAGCACAGAGCCTGACGTGGGGCTTGAACTCATGAACCATCAGATCATGACCTGAACTTAATCAACTGAGCCACCCAGGCACCCTTATCTTTAACTTTTTGAGGAGCTTCCATACTGTTTTCCAGAGTGACTGCATCCGTTTGCATTCCCACCAACGATGCAAAAGAGATCCTCTTTCTCTGTATCCTTGCCAACATCTGTTGTTGCCTGAGTTGTTAATTTTAGCCATTCTCACAGGTGTGAGGTGGTATCTTATCATAGTTTTGATTTGTATTTCCCTGATGGTCCGTGATGTTGAGCATCTTTTCACATGTCTGTTGGCCATCTGGATGTCTTCTTTGGAAAAATGTCTATTCATGTCTTCTGCCCATTTCTTAACTGGATTGTTTATTATTTGGATGTTCAGTTTGAAAAATTATTTATAGATTTTGGATACTAACCCCTTATCAGATATATCATTTGAACATATCTTCTCAAATCTTGCCATTTGCAATGACATGGATGGAGCTAGAGCGTATTATGCTAAGTGAAATAGATCAGTCAGAGAAAGACAAATATCCTATGATTTCACTCATATGTGGAACTTAAGAAACAAAACAGATGAACGTAGGGGGAGGAAGAGAAAAAAAAGAGAGGGAGGCAAACCATAAGAAACTATTAACTGTAGAGAACAAACCGAAGGTTGCTGGAGGGAAGGTGGGTGGGGGATGGGCTAGATGGGGGATGGGCACCAAGGAGGGCACCTGTTGGGTGAGCACTGGGTGTCGTATGGAAGTGATGAGTCACTGATGAATTGATGAATCACTTCTACTCCGGAAACCGATACTACACTGTATGTTAACTAACGTGAATTTAAATAAAAACTTGAAACAAAAACAAATAAATAAATGTGCCCAATGGACAGGGCATTTTGCTAAGTATGGGGGGCAGACAGAGCTGAACAGTCTGTAGTAACTACCCTCAAGGTATGGCAGGAATTTTACTGCAGGATGGAGAAATGGCCATTTCAAAACAAGGCCAGAACAGGAGCAAAAACAGCAAGGAATGTTGTTAGAGAAAATCAGGTAGTCTAGTGTGTGTGTGTGTGTGTGTGTGTGTGTGTGTGTGGGCGGGGGGGAGGGTCTGTGTTTATATGTTTAATTCAGAATCATTACGTTTTCTTCATTTTTTTTAAGAGACTTTTTTTGAATAATGTCTACATCCAACATGGGGCTCGAACTCACAATCCAGAGATCTAGAGTCTCGTGCTCTACTGACCTGGCCAGCCAGGTGCCCCATGTTTTCTTGATTTTAAAGACTTCATATTAAGTGTTTAAATGATCCAAAATGACCTTTTGAATAAAGAGACCATTGAATTTATCAAGCCGAAATCACTCCTCCTTCCCCAGGCATGGTGGAGTCCTCCTTCCTGGTTTAGTGAGTTTTCTGAGTAGGGTAGGGTCCTCGAGAATAAAGGGGGCCTGCATGAATGGGAGCCACCACCATGTTCTCTTGAACTCGCAATCAGAAGGGGGAGTTGGAAAATTAGAGCAGGAGGGTTGTCCCTTTTTTCATGTGCAGAAAGACGGCACCTGGATGGGAGCTTTGAACTTGTGTGTAACGTGAACTTGAAGACCTGACACACCTCTCTAATGAATAATTGAAAACATCCTCTGAGTCAAATTATTCTTTAAAGGAAATTATTTTGGTGGCCATGTTTAAACATTAGTAACTATGCCATTTTCTTTTGTTATAGGTAACGTATGAAATTGTCGGAGCAATTGAAAAAAATAAAGACTCCCTTTCACAGAATCTTCTATTTGTAATGAAAAGTAAGTTTTCCCCCTATGGTTAAAATGCCACACATTCTTTATTTCTCCGTGGCTCCGTCTCTGAACATTGTCCTTGGTAATATGCCACCAGCTACAGAATAATTGAAATATCTCTTACATCCTAAAGCCCAGAATATTAAAGAATGGATCTTGCCACACTGGACATTGGCTACAATTTAATTTGGAGTCTAGTAGAAACCATAATTTAACGAAGCTTTTAGCAGATAGAAATATAAAATACCTTTACCACTCTAGCGATATGAATATAAAAAAGCTCTTTTGTGACGACTAATGAAGACGAATACAGCTTCCAAAATTATTTAGGCCACAGCAGGGTGAATTCCATTACTTAAGATGACTCTGGAGCACACCTAAGGGTGGTATTTTATTCTTACGTACTTTCAGTTATAAAGAATTAAAGCCCACGGAGCAGAGGGAGTGTATGAATTTATATACACACACATACGTGCGTGGATGCATGTATCAGTGCAAATTTATAGACCCCATCTACTCAGTGAATCTTAGCCCTTTAGGCGCATGTATCTGTTTCTACACAACATGTAAGTTACTATATGGCATTTACATGTGGTGCGTTTGTGTGTACCAGTATGTATCTTCTGCCTCCTCTAGCAATTCTTTTCTTATTAGCAGTTCTGCAGGGCTTCTCATTTTCCAAACAACCTGTTCAGTGGATCAAAATATATCATCTTTTGTGCTGCAAGTTGCTCTAAATGAACGGAGTCCCTGATAGCGATAGACCTTCATGAGATAGTTAAGTGCCTCCGAGCTGGAAACAAGACATCCGTGTCACCGCTGGTTTGAGGCACATACTTACCTCCAATCAAGCAGAGCAGATGCACAATGTAGTTTTTCACAGGGAATTACTCTGCTTGTCTCTCAGACCTTTGCTTACCGAGTTCTCCTGAAACGGAGACTGGTGGGGAAGGCGTGAGATTGGAAGAGTATCATGTAGAAAGACAGAATTGAAATAGGTGACCCTACTAATTATCATTGCAAATATATTCCTTCTAGTTTTTAATGACGTCAACTTCCATTTGGAGTCATATAAATAAATGACCTTTCAAGTCATATATTTTTTGAAGATCTAATCTATAGTGTGTTTTTTGAAGTCGGTGCCGTGCCTTCTTTACTTTTGTATTTCAGGCAATGGAATATATATTTTGAAAGAGAATGTGGCGGTTAGTGATATCAAATTATTTTTATTTTTTTAACATTTATTTATTATTGAGAGACAGACACTGAGCATGAGCAGGGAAGGGGCAGAGAGAGGGGGAGACACAAGAATGCGAAGCAGGCTTCAGGCTCTGAGCCATCAGCACAGAGCCCCACGGGGGGCTCAAACTCACAAACTGTGAGATCATGACCTGAGCTGAAGTCGGAGGCTCAACTGACTGAGCCACCCAGGCGCCCCTGGCGGCTAGTGATATTGTGATTATCTGCTTATCTTCACACCGTCCCTGTATTTTGAAGTCATTCTTTTGTGTACACTTGCTAATAAGCTCCAAGAAAAAGGAAGTGAGTCTTGTTTTATTCCAAATGCCTTCAGCTGAAGAAGATACATCTGAACAAGAGGATGAAATTTACAGTGTCTTGTTATAGGCAAATGGGAGATGTTTTCTATAAAGGACAAGAGAATAAACACTTTACGCTTTGCAAGCTGTAGGTCTCTGTTGCAGCTACTCAAGTCTGCTGTTATAATGAGGGAGCAGGTGTAGACAGCACAATTGGACAGGTCTGCGTTCCAGTAAAACTTTGTTTACAGAAACAGGCCACGAGCCAGATTTGACCCACAGGCCATGATTGCTCACCTATTCTATCATGTAAACAAAAGAGGCATGGTTATGATAGTATTTTATTAATCTGTAAAATGTTTTGATGTCGTAAGTAATTGTTAAAAGCAAGTGTAATTTATAGATACTGTTTTTTTTTTATTTTCGAGTACCTTGCAAGGTACTTTGTAGTATCTAATTCAGTCTTCATATTATCAAAAAGCTCACACATTGGGAAGGTGGTAGGGTCTGTTGCGGGATCTGAACAAACATACCTTTGTTTGTGTGATACCTGGTCAACAGCTATTGTGTCTTTTACCTCTGAGCGTCTCCACAAACCTGCTCATAAACGGCACACCAAAGTTAGCTTATCCCGATTTGCTAGCAGGAAGACACTCGATGTGATAACGTCTGTAGACCCCTGCAGGGGATGCTTCCCAGTCCAATGTAAACTGGTGATGTTGAAACGATTTCAAGTTTAAAATTACAAAATTAGTACCAAGAACACCCAAATGCCCTTCCCCAGATTTACTTTCCTCTCTTCATTTCTCTTCCTCTATCTTGTCCCATCTTCCCACCCTGTCTTCTACTCCCCCGTCCCTTCCCTCTGTGTGCCTGTGCACGTGTGTGTGCGTGTGTGTGTGCATGTGCATGTGCATGTATTTTCTGAACCATTTGAGAGTAAGCCACAGGCATCTTTCTGCCGACACACCTTGGTATGCATCCTGAGATCAAGGACAATATCTTACAAAACATCAGTACTATCAGAGTTCTGAACCTTGACACGATCCTAATGTCTAACCCCCACTTCCTATCTCTGTGCCGCTTACCCCCGCCATGTCTTTCATAATGATTTCCCCCCAGTTCAAGGCCAGTCACTGCACTGAGTGCCATTTCCCTCCTGCCTTCTTTCATCGGGGACATTTTCTCTGCTTTTCTTCTTCTTTCGTGACTAACATTTAAAACCTAAAGGCCAGTTATTTTGAAGGCTGTCCCTCAATCTGGATTTATTTGCAGCTTCCTCACGTGGGTGTCAGCCCGTCCCTGCTCGGTGGGAACCCCACAGAGGTGCTGGCGGGTCCTCAGCCCCTCCTGTTTGGAGAACACAGTGACAGTCTGAGACCCTACTGGTGGCACGGCCTTGTTAAGGGGGCATCCTTCCGGCTTCTGTAATTGAAAGCTGCTGTCTCCCTCTGTAGCTGATAAGTAGCTTGTGAGGGAGGTGAGGCAAGGAAATATTGTCAGACCGTCATCCGCTGGCTGGGGTGCAGGAATGATTCTTGCCTAAATCAATGATGCCTCTTATGGTCGCGCTATTGTGATTTTCTGCTCCCCCCACCAATTTTCCCATCAATAGTAACATTCAACTGTACGATCTCCCCTTTGTCATTCATTGATGAATTAGACTGCTATCAGTATGGACTCATGGATTCTTTTTCATTCAATGAATCACAGTCTATGACTATCTTTATTTTGATGCTAAAATTGCTCAAGACATGGCCAGTGAGAATCCCCTCAAGCCAGCCCCTACGTTCTTTTTCAGGTTCTCATGATCTTTATTAGCACTGTCTTATAGTCCTGCCTTCCAAAATGTTCTGGGATCATCTTCTACGCCTCAGAATCAGCTGTGTGCCTGACACGCTTACGTTTATCATAGACAAGAATGGTATTAAGG
The DNA here is from genome assembly GCF_018350175.1 of Felis catus. Lineage (NCBI taxonomy): Eukaryota > Metazoa > Chordata > Mammalia > Carnivora > Felidae > Felis > Felis catus. The sequence goes on from NC_058368.1 coordinate 79,008,784, forward strand.
AACACTGAGGGCTGGGGGCTTGTGAGCTCATTGCTACTGGATTGTCCTTGCTTTTAGGCCCCTTCTGAACTAGACAATTAAAGATATACAGGTAACAGACAGAGATGCAGCCCTGTATTAAAAATCATGAATTTTGGGGTGCCTGGGTGACTCAGTCGGTTGAGCGTCCGACTTTGGCTCAGGTCATGATCTCACGACTGGTGAGTTCGAGCCCTGCATCGGGCCCTGTGCTGACCCCTCAGAGCCTGGAGCCTGCTTCAGATTCTGTGTCTCCCTCTCTCTCTCTCCGCCTAACGCACTCACATTCTGTCTCTGTCTCTCTCAAAAATAAACATTAAAAAAAATTTTTTTAACAATCATGAATTTATCCTGAAAGCTCTAATTTTCATCCAGTACCACAGAGCCCTTTTTTGCTTCCTGCATTCCATAATTGTTTCTCCCTCCTCTCTGACACTTCTCCCTGGTTCCCTGTTTGTTTATTAATGTAGTGACTTTCCTTTGTACGAATTGCCACTAAGTATGTTAGCCTGAGCAAGCAGAATAATATGGATGTGGAAAAGTTAGGAACACTGCTTTGCCACTGACCACTGCTCACTAGCTGATAGGTAAGCAGGATCCCAAATGATATGCACATTATTTCACACTTTAATCCTGTATAATCCTCAAGGTGGGTATGTGATGGTCACTTTGTAGAAAAGGAAACTGAAGCGTAAGGATTGTCTACATACAGACATAGGGGACATGAGAAACGTGCCTTCTAGATTTCCAATTGCCGCATACAGTTTTCACTGTGCTATTCCAATTTGTAGCCAAAATGTATTAGAATTTGTATAACGTAACATCTGAAATATATCAGCGTTTCACATGTATAGCTTAACTGGATCAGAAAAAAGAGGGCATTTCTTTCCCCTGACACCTGGTACAACCAAATGAGGGGCTCCCACAGGTGTTTAAATACCACCTGGAGACGAGTTACATCCGAGGAAGTGTGTTTCTGGGGATGGGGAGCAGCTGGCCGAAGCCACAGGTCTTCAGGACTTGGCCAAGGGCACCGAAGGCCTGGAGACCCTAGAAGGTGAGGTGTGGCTCCCACGGCTACGAGAGCAGCGAGTGTCGCTCAGTTAGAGAACCAAGGGCCAGGTGCTCAAGTACAGGACAGGAGACCCGGGTTCAAGACTCCTGGCCAAGGGCAAGAGGAAGATCAGAATTCATCAAGTGTTACGATGAACGGTGGGGACAACAAAATAGGGGCAAAGGGGAAGACAGACGCCCTCAGTGACATCTTGCACATGGAAAGTTGTAGTGGCAGCGGCACTGGGGTGTTTACTGCTCATGTAAATGCTGATTTGGGGGCCCCTGGGGGGCTCAGTAGGTTGGGCGTCCGGCTTCGGCTCAGGTCATGATCTCACGGCCTGTGAGTTCGAGCCCCGCGTGGGGCTATGTGCTGACAGCTCGGAGCCTGGAGCCTGCTTCCGATTCTGTGTCTCCCTCTCTCTCTGCGCCCCCCCCCCCCCACTCACACTCTGTCTCTGTCTCAAAAACGTTAACAAATTTTTTTAAAAAATACTGATTTTAATGCCACTCATGATATGCTTTTATTTATTTCCTAGCCAGTGAAAATGTTGTGATCAATCACTTGTTCCAGTCGAAACTGTCACAGACAGGATCCCTCGTATCTTCCTATCCTTCTTTTAAGTTCAGGGGACATAAATGTGCCCTGCTCAGTAAGAAGATGACGGCTTCTTCAGTTATTGGAGAAAACAGGAATTATCTAGAACTTAGTAAGGTAGGAGTTTCTATGATTCTTGTTTGGTTGTTTTGAAGTTTGCTCAGTACGTTTACTTCTTTTTTTTTTTTTAATGCAGTCTTGAAAACTGATGGAAATAAATCATTTGATTTTTAAAATGAAAGACAGGTTGCCTGCCTGACATAGAACCAGCAGACAGAGGAAACATGATGGGAGAGTCCAGCAGAGGGAAAGTTCGATAGCAAGTAGAGCGTTAGTAATTTTATTGGTTGTCTCTGCAACATCCTGTTTATGCCTCGTCTCTGTGACTGTCCCTCTGATGAATGGGGAGTGACTGCAGCAACGTTAGCCTTCCGGGGAAGAAACTTAGCTACCTTATTCTGTTGACATTAATCACTGCTGAGGCTTCAGGTCTCCAAACAGTACATTGTGGTTTCTCTTATAGACCTTGTGTATTTCTCAGGTGCTGGAATATTTGTAGACTTTGTAGATTTCAAACGTACTTTCTTATCATCCTCACTTCCAGTGTGGACTTGCCCTCCACACGTGCAGTTACACTCACAACATAAAGGTTCTGACTGTTTGTACCATGGAAGTAAAAATTCAGCAGGGGTGTTTCAAACGGATAGGAAACAGGTAGGAAATGTGGCAACTTTAAGGACTCCAGTGCCTGACGGTAGCCTGGTTTGTTTTGCTTGTCTCCATCAAAACTGCAGAGAAGGGAAATCTGTTTGGGAAGCTGTCCAGGACAATCGGTTTTAGAAATTTGGTTGTTGTAGGTTGTTAGAATGCATTTAACTTACCAATTAAAATGAAAGCATAATTAGAATCAGCTCTATTTTAGAAGATTGGCAAGATGTATATAACATATTAGAAATAAGTGTGTGTGTGTGTGTGTGTGTGTGTGTGTGTGTGTGTTTAGCCAGTGGACCCTACAATTAGAGATCCTCCGATATAGTCATTTCTGCCCTGTGTGATCACAGGAATTCAATCTCACTGCATACAAAATGGCATTTTTTACATAAAAAAGACAAAGGGTTACTCTTTGTAAGGAAGATCTCTACTCCTGAGGGTTTCACTGAACCTTCTGGCCCTTCCTTCCTCAATCATGCTGGAAATCGAGAGCAAGAAATCACCACCCACCTCTACACTGTAATTTTTAACCTTAATTATTAAACATTACCAGGCATAGATGCCATTAGTCTTTTCCCTAAAGGACTGCAAAACGAAGATAATTCACAGTGGTTCCTCCACCCAGAAAGGGAAATTGAGCGTTCAGTTTCAAGGGATGGAGATTTATTTATTACGATTCTTCCTTAAGTGTTCCATTCCTCACTTCCCTTCATACTGGCTGCATCTCTGCACGGCCAGCCCTGTGACTGGCAGCGTAGGGCTCTACCACTGTTTAACTGAGCATCACACTTGGCTTTGTGTTTGGAGAAAACCGGTTGATTTTGGACCAATTGCTTCCTTTTACATTCCCTTGTCAGTTACAATGGGTCATTCCAGCCTGACAGGTCATGTCAACGGGAAGAAATCAGCTGCTGTCATGGTAGCAATAGCACCACATTGACTAAAGTCTTTTATCAGGCTCTCTTCTCCTACCAAGACCTCTTTATTGTAACATAAATGATTTGGGATCTATAGATACGTTGGTCTGAGTCTGCGTGATTTTGTGAAATGCAAATGGTACATTAGTGGCTGCGGTTCCTTTTAACCCCTGGTGGAGTTTAATTAATTACCTTCTGCCCTTTATTTCTTTACCCACTGGCTCCATTTCCACTGACTTCTTTTATCTCCATTATCATTTAATCTTTGCTACATATGATTTTTTTTCTTTTAAGAGCCGTATATAATTACTCATCCAGGAAAACACAAATTGTTGCCATTTTTCAGACAGATAATTTACTAACTCCTTTTAGTAGTTAAAAAAAAAAAAAGAGGAGGAATGGGAAGAAATTGATTGTGGTTAAACTTAAGGGAATAAACCAGCGCTTGTTAGAACATCAAACCTTTATAGCATAACATAGTATCCTTTGGCCTGGTGGTAAGCCTGCTGCTTTGTGATAAACACGCATAGTGATGATACACCCAGGGCTCCCAGGTGCTCGGACTGTGCTACCCAGCAAGGCAGGGTCGATGTTTACTCTCAAAATTAAAATAGATACAGGACGGCAACTTCTGTGTACTTGAAAGGCTGGCAGGAATGGTGTTCTTCTACGGGCAGTTTCAATTTCCCTGATTCATAGTACCGTCGCAGAAAAATCATTTGGTACTGATTTTTACAGTCTGAGTGAATTTATGTGGATGGGAGGGTAAATTTTTTCTTGTAAATGCAATTTAGTAAAATACTACTAAGATCGCTCCCTATGTTGTACACCTGAAACTAATGTCAACTACAATTAAAAATCAGTCGATACATACTTACATAAATAAATCCGCTCACCCTTTCTTTCTTTTTATTTTCATTACAGTTATTAAAAAAGAAAGGAACTTCTTCGTTTCTTCAAAGACTAGAATGGGGAGGTCCAGTCACGATTGCAACACAACTCAGGGTTAGTGGACTTTTCGGTTTTCCAAAATTTAGATTTAGATCTTGTCAACTGTAGAGGGTTTCTGCATCATTTTCCCCCCCGTTTTTGACCGCTTGGAAACCAGTAAGCACTCACACACGGACACACACAGCACAGAGAATTCAGACTAAATAAAAGAGTTGTGGGTTGAAGATAAACTCTTTACATTTTCAGGCAGTGTCTTCTTTGGAGAATCAGATGTGTTTTGCTTCTCTCCTTAGAAATCTCTAGCAGATATTATCGGAAAACTTCAGAAGCGCACGCCCCACTTTGTTCATTGCATCAAGCCCAATAACTCAAGGCTGCCAGATACCTTTGATAATTTTTATGTATCTGCTCAACTACAATATATCGGAGTCCTGGACATGGTGAAGATTATCCGATATGGATACCCTGTTCGCCTTTCCTTCTCGGATTTCCTGTCAAGGTAAATTCTGCTCTTGAGACATTGTATGTACTGCTTAGCCCTGCATTCTGACCAGACTGTGGCAAGAATCTTCTGTTTTGTTCTCTTTTTCGGGCATTGATTTTACTGTTTATACAGTTGACTCTTTTTTTTTTTAATTTTTTTTTTGTTTATTTATTTTTGAGAGACAGAGAGAGATAGAGTATGAGCAGAGGAGGGGCAGAAGGAGAGGGAGACACAGAATCTGACGCAGGCTCCAGGCTCTGAGCTGTCAGCACAGAGCCCGATGCAGGGCTCGAACTCACGGACCGTGAGATCATGACCTGAGCCGAAGTCACACGCTTAACTGACTGAGCCACCCAGGCGCCCCGATATAAGTTGACTCTTTGAACAGTGGGGTTTGGGTTAGGAACGCCTCTACCCAAGCACTTGGAACCCCGCATGTAACTTTTGATTCCTCCACAACCTATCTACTAACAGCCTACTGTTGACCAGAAGCCTTACTGATAACAGAAATAGTGGATTAACACGTATTTTGTTAGTTATATGCATTATATAATATATTCTTACAATAAGGTAAGGTAGCAAAGAGAAAATGTTATCGAGAAAAACCATAAGGAAGGGAAAACACATTTACATTTCTGTACCGTATTTATCTAAAACAATCTGCATGTAAGTGGACCCACACAGGTCAAACCTGTCTTGTTCAAGGTTTAAGTATATTCTTCCAGCTTGAGTAAACAAAACACTCCGGGGAAACAATGAAATACACTGACCAAGCTTTTGTAAAAGTTACTAAACTTTGATACCTTGGAAACCATTTTCATGGTTTCCACAAACCACAAACTTTAAATTAGGGGATTTCCTTGCCGTTAAAAATTTCTAAAATTGTTGTGTATAATGTTTACCTAACAATTTTTACTTAAAAGAACGTATATGTGTGATTATTTTCTCCTCTATGTCTATGAACAAAATAGTTTTTAGATCAGGGGTTGGCCGACTACACTCATGGCCCAAATCTAGCCCACCACCTATTTTTGTAAATAAAGTTTTATTGGAACACGGCCACTGGTGAAATAAGGACTATGTTTGTTTTTAGGTAGTTAAAAAACAATAGAAAGAAAGAAAGAAAGAAAGAAAGAAAGAAAGAAAGAAAGAAAGAAAGAAAGAAAGAAAGAAAGAAAGGGAAAGAAAAGAAAAGAAAGGGAGAGAGAGAGAAATAAAGACAGGGAGGGAGGAAGGAAGGAAGGAAGGAAGGAAGGAAGGAAGGAAGGAAGGGAAATTGGTAATCCTGTATAAAAAAGGTGAAATTTTTAAATGACATTGGCATAAACTATTATCAATATTACAAGAATAAAATCTAGCATTTATGTTTTAAACCAACCATGCAACTAGTATGGAAAATCTATTTGACAAAACATTCATTTAAGAAAAGCGATGTAACACTTTGTTGTCCAGAATTTCCACTTGAGCCACCAGCGTGAGGAGGCTGCTGACTAAAATAAGCGGCTATTTGAATTGCCCTACCCCCCAGAGGAGGGTGGTGACTGTGGCTGTGTGTGTGTGTGAATGTGTGTGTGCATGTGTCTGTGCATGCATGTGCGCGTGAGTGTGTGTGTAGACTATAGCATATAAGAGAATGATTGGAAAATGGTTTTTACCTTTGTTCTTTGTATTCTCCCAAGTCTAGTTTGACATATAGACTCAACCAGGAGTTGAGTTTATCTCTATGAAAAGAGCATAAAAGAATAGGAGATGAATATCTTTTAAAATTAAGTACAAGGCGCCTGGGTGGCTTAGTTGGTTGGGCGTCTGACTTTGGCTCAGGTCACGATCTCACAGTCTGTGAGTTTGAGCCCTGCGTCAGGCTCTATGCTGACAGTTCACAGCCTGGAATCTGCCTCAGATTCTGTGTCTCCCTCTCTCTCTGCTCGTCCCCTGCTCATGCTCTGTCTCTCTTTCTCAAAAATAAATAAAAACATTTAAAAAATTAAAATAAAATAAAGTACAGCATTTCACATGTCCCAGGACTTCTAGGTAGGGACCATCTCATATTCAGTAACAGTTCCTGTGCATTACAAGTATCTAATCAGTGTTTTCAGAATGAAACTGGCATTGGGGCCCTGATCTGATAGGATTAGTGTCCTTATAAGAAGAGTCATCAGAGAGGATACTCTTGGTGGACACAGTAAGAAGGCGGCTTTCTGCAAGCCAAGAGGAGACCTCAGTAGAAACTAAGTTGGCTGACACCTTGATCTTGGACTTCCCAGACACTAGAACTATGAGAAAATAAACTTTGTTTTTGTTTTTTTTTTTGTTTTTTTTTTTTTGGTTAGCTGCCCAGTCTGTGGTATTTTGTGATGGCAGTCGAGGCTGGCTAGGATATCTGTGTTTGTAGAGTGTCCCTACGGTGTCTATATGTAGCAAACCTGGACAAGTTATATTGGGAAGTTTTGGGTGCTTGTTCTTCTTATAAAATACTCTTGTGTTAATGGAAGGAAATACAGTTTATGTGCACATAACCTGTGGTTTCAACAACTCATCCTTTCTACCTTTTTGTACATTTACTCAGCAACATTTAGTGGATATTCAAGATCCACTCTGGCTTTCTTTCCTTCAGAAAATGGTTCATAAAATCTCAGATTGGTTTGTGTCTCTTCTCTAAGCTTCAGGAAGGGCTCGTGTAATACACTTATTATAAATGCACCCTGGAAATAGCCCCTCATGTAGCCAACGTCAACCACTAGACCAGAGGCCAGCAAACTACAGCTCCTAGGCCAGATCGTGTCCCCTACTTTCATATGGCCTGAGAGCTAAAAGTGTCCTTTAAATTTTAAATGGTTCCATGCATAGCCACGTACTATCCTCAATCTTGTCTCTTGGCAAGCAACAGCCTAAAACATTTACTCTCTGACCCTTTACAGAAAATACTTAAGTAGTGAGCCCTCACCGGGCCATAGGCTCCTTGGATGGGGCACCGGTGTCACTGTGTGCCTGGGATCTAGCAGAATGCCAGTCACCCTCTGTGAAACTGAACGGGAAAGATCTCGTGTGCTTTTCTATCTCAGTGACTTTCCCTGATGTTGGTCTGATTCTCTGGTTTGTGAGACTGTTCAGATGGCATTACAAAGGGCTCGCTCTCAGCACTCGATTCTGTAGAAGATAAAACCCCACGTCCGTGGCTTGCAACAGCAAAGGTTTATCTCTCGCTTGCCCTCCTCTGACTGTGATTTAGATGCAGCACACCTGAGCTCCGACCAGCTCTGACCGGGGGCTCCTTTTCATGATGGGCCCCAGGAAGAGCTGAGACATAGGACGTGCCCTTTCTGTGTCAGAGGAGGAAGAGAAAAGGTCTAAGTGGCTGTTACAGCTTCTGTCCAGCTGTGGTTTTTGTCACTACCTTATATTCCTTGCTTTCAGTCAGTCCCTTGGCCAAAGCCAAGGTGGAGCAAGGAATACAGTGGAGAATTGTTCTGCTCATAGGAGGTACTATAAAACACACAACAGAGTGGGAATGTGTCTACTTTTTTTTTATTAAAATTTTTTTTTAACATTTATTTATTTTTGAGAGACAACGTGAGCAGGGGAGGGGCAGAGAGAGAGGGAGACACAGAATCTGAAGCAGGCTCCAGGCTCTGGAGCCTGACGTGGGGCTCGAACTCACAAGCCGTGCGATCATGACCTGAGCCGAAGTCAGACGCTTAACCGACTGAGCCACCCAGGCACCCCGAATGTGTGCACTTCCTGCTCGGTTTATCTGTTGCGGTGTATCAGACAGCCCCAAAGCTTCGTGGCATAGAACGACAATTCATTATTTCTCCTGGTTCTGTGGGTTAACTGGGCTCAGTTGGGCAGTTCTTGCTAGGGGTCTTTCTAGAAGCTACTGCCAGGTAGAAGATGATCATGTTAGCCAGGCTGACAGCTTCTTCGCTCCCATGTCTCGGGCCTCGCTGCTTCTCCAGCAGAACCATTCAGACCTCTTAGTCAACAGCTCACACTTCCTGGGGCAAGAAAGGAAGCTTGAAGTCGTCCTAGCGGCGGGGCCTGGAACTAGGGGCACATCCCTGCCCTTGCATTTTTTTGGTCAAACAGTTGCCAGCCAACCCAGATCTTTCCCCCTGGGAGAAGCCATTGATAGTAGCCAGTGCCAGAACGACACCCATATACTCTTAAAGGGAGAACGTGCAAGGATCCGGCTCCAGCTCAGGTCATGATCCCACCTGTCTGTGGGTTCAAACCCCGCGTCGAGCTCTGTGCTGACAGCTCAGAGCCTGGAGCCTGCTTCAGATTCTGCGTCTCCCTCTCCATCTCTCCCTCCCCAGCTCATGCCCCCCCCCTCAGAAAGAAACATTTAAAATTAATTAAAAAGTTAAAAAAAAGAATCTTTCATAGCTATGCCTGGGTGTATGAACTTCTATTATCTCCTCTCTCCCCAGTAAGTATATGTGAGTTCAGTGCGTTGAATAACATAATACCATCATTTTTATTTTCCATATTCTAGAATCGAGGGAAGAATAGTATGAGGCAATGCTGAGGAAATTGTTTTGAGGAGTCCTTAGAGCAATGGTACCTTGTACCTTCTCAGGTGCCCTGCCATCATTCTCCAGAGCTTTCTTTAATGCCCTGTGTGCTGGGGACATTGCAACTAACCCCGCTGCCCAGCAGAAATCCAGGCGCATGCCAGACCTTAGTGGCATGAATCTCTGCTCTCCTCGGAGCACTAGCCTCTATGTTTTCATCTTCTTCCAGATACAGCAGGGAAATGTGTTGGAATCTAGCTCTGGATGCGGGGTGGCAAGCTTGAGGGCTTTAGCCCCTCATTCATCTGTGGACTCGTTTGTGGTCAGCAGGGGACAGTGGGACGGCATCACTCCCGGGTTGGCCGTTTGAAGAGGTGACTTTATTTGGAAAAGACTCAGAAGGACTTGTCGGCGAGAAGCACGCCCTCGGATCTGTGCTCTGACACTGGGGCTGGATGAGATCCCTCTTAGAAATAGTCTGAATCATCTACTTGTTTAAATGACCCCGTCGTTGCCCAACAGTCAGGCTGTGAAGGAACACGGCCGTGATACGAAATCGGGCGCAGGGAGAGGGATGAAGCGAGCCACACTTCAGTTTCTTGGATTAAATTCACGGGTGGCGGCTGCCCAGTGAACAGTCACGAGAACTGTGGGTCTGAGTCAGGGATCTTGTAAAAGTTCCCCTCGTTCCGCCAAGTGCTGCCGGTTACTGTCGATGGGCTTTAATAGAAACGTGAGCTATTCAATGTCCCCAAAGCTTTAACTGGCAAAAGACATCTTTTCTTCAGGCTTAATTTTGCCAAGGCTTACTGTGTTCTTCCTGCTAAAGCCGATCCACAGGGTTGGCTTTGTGAAGTTTGGGAGGAGGGGATGTGTTGTTCTTCAGTGAAATGTGAATCAGGAAAGGGAAGCGGAAGTCACAGGTTCTAGAAGCCATTTCAGTTTATATTCTTGCAGGGAGTCTGTTGTGCTCCTCAGTGGATTATGAATCGTAACGTCTCCCGTAATCTACTCTGGGCACCTGAAGACTTTTTCTATAAAGGACCAAAGGGTAACTGTCGTAGGCATGCAGGCCACACGGTCACTGCTGTGACAGCTCAGCCCTGCATGTGGCCCCACACAGCCCCAGACTGCGTGGGCACAAATGGGTGAGGGGGGGCTGTTCCAGACAACCGTGCTGGCAGGAAATGGGGTGAGTGGCTTGTGCCCAAAGGCAGCTGACCCTTTATCTAGTCCCATGCACCCCCTTCCGGTGGAGCTGGGGGAAAGTTTCTATAGAAAGGGAGCAGGTAGGGAGAGGTGACTGATGTTTGCTTTGCTGCTTCTGTAATCTGGCTCAGATCTGTAATTCTGCTCTTGTGCATCACGTGTTCTCCCAGGACAGCATTCATTCACCCGTTCATTCATTTTTATCTCTTCCTTATATAACCTCCCATTTTTGTGTTATTGGAGCATTTTACTGCATCGATGTCATCAAGATGGGAAGTCACTGTCACCAGTGGCAGCATGGGCATCTTCCCCGCGTGTGACTGGTGCCCAATGGGTCAAGCTCCAGATCTACACTTTGCACTCATTATTCTGCTCCTCATAATAACCTTTTGAGACAACTCCTCTCATCACACAGATATTAGTCATTATGCCATTGCTAATTTCCGGCTTTGATGTAAATGTGCCTGGAGGGCGTTCATCAGCCCTGAGCAGGCACGGGCCATCACCAAGCACATCCTCACCACACCCCTATGACTCGCACTGGTGGTCGCATCCTGATTTGTAGCCGAGAAAATTCAGGTCCCAAGAGTTAGGGGCCGGCTCGCACCTCTCGTCCCTGACACTGTTTTTAGCCTCTCCCCGGTACCGGTCTTGTACTGACATTGACCGTGTTCCCATCCACGTCTTCCACTACCGCGTGCTGTGCATCGTCTTCGTGCTTCATTGTCATCAGCAGTCACAGGCAGAAGCACCTCTACCTCAGTAGGGAGAATAAATCCCTGGAGATTTCTAAAATTCAGCCCTGCAGAGAGCCCTGCACTCTGGATTTTCTTTGCTCTATTTCCTGAAAACTGATCCAGTTAATTTCACCGAGTTTCCCACCCTCCCCAGCGACCTTGTGTATCCATGCAACGGCAGCATGCGGCTGGTGGAGGCAGTATGGGAGCATCAGTCAGGGCCTCTGGAAAAGAGCTCCAAGACAGTAGGAAAGCTCCTTGGAAGCACCGTTTCTCCTTGGAAACGGAGAACTGCACAGTCTCACTTAAAATAACAAGAGTGGGGCACCCAGGTGGCAATCAGTTTAGCATCTGACTCTTGGTTTCTTCCCAGGTCATGATCCCAGGGTCGTGGGATCAAGCCCTGAGCGGGTGTCTGCACTGAGCATAGAGCCTGCTTGAGACTCTCTCTCCCTCCCTCTGCCCCCCTCCCCTTCTCATGTGCACGCGCGCTCTCTCTCTCTCTCTCACAAATATAAATAAATAAATAGCAAATAAATAAGTAAATAAAAAAGCAAAAACAGGAACATTTTACAACTTTATAACAAGACCTTGGAAACAATACCCCCAACCGACCAGCCTAAAATAATCTACCAAACATTTCCACTTGAGGAAGCATCCAATAAGAAACTGATGGGATCAGAGTCATTATTGCTGCTTCGGGAAAATAGACACGAAGCTACATTCGGCATGCATTCAATGTTTTGACGATTCTGTTGCATCTCTAATACAATTTGGGGAGTGCAGTAAAAAATTCAGTCCCAGAATTCTGAATCTTGTTATTTATGACTTGATTTACCTGGGCTTCCCCAGTTCCCTCCACTGATATATCTTAATGTTTTTAGTTGTAAGTGATGTCAGACAGAGCATAATCACAAGGTGACGTTGCCTTCCAGGGCCAAACCAGTCTTAAATATTTACTTACAAGGTGCTCGTTACATTACTTAATAAACTATTTAATTCTGTTTATACAACAACAGTGGTTTTTTAATGTGACCATTAGTATGTATAGTTTTCACTGATTATATCTGAGCGACCTCAACAATTCAGGAGTCTGCAGAGAACCTCAGAGCATCATTGGGATCTTTGAGGGGACCCAATCAATAGCATCGTTTTCCTTATCCAATTTTTGACTGAGATGAGAAGAGAAAATGGTCAAAATATCACTTTTCGTAGACGGCGCTAGGTGAAAGAGACAGACGTGCCCACTAATAGGGCCAAGCCAGGATTAGCAGCCTGACCCCTAAGTTAGAGACAGCGTGGGCCCAGTTGGGCTCTCCCATGAGGGAGGCTGTTCAGGGAAGGCTGGCTGCTTGGAGAAACTGAGGAAAACCACCAACGGTCTTTGTGAGCAGTTTGCTCGTTAGCAGCTGAGGATGCTATGTGTTTTTCTCACCAAAATTGCCAGTCCGACTGGTCTGTCACTACACCTCCCTCAGGAAGTGTGCAGGATTGGGTGGCCAGAGGATCATCCCACCTCGATCCGTAAGGAGACAGCAGAAAAGAAGAGGAAGCTTCCTCCGTGGATCTCTGTGGCATTTTGTGTGCTGGGACGTTGGACTCCTCCAGTGAACCTGTCACCAACCTGGGGTGTGGCTGTTCCCTGAGGGGACATCCAGTCCTTCAACCCATCCTGTCTCCCATCATCATGAGCACCCCACTGGTTCTCTGGGTCCACTTCTGGGGCACCTGATAAGCAGTATAGATTTTGCACCCAAAGATTCTGAAGTGGGCCAAGAGTGCATTATTTTAATTGACTTCAAGGGCACTCTATATTCATGGCTGAAAGTGCATTTTATTTTCTGTTGCAAACCCTGTCTAGACACGGTGTCCAACTGAGTCTCCCAGAAATGCTACAACTGGACTAGATGAAAATATCAAAATAAAACAAAAGAGTGACTCAGACAGTAAAACCCCAGTAGCCTAGATATTCCCCAAATTTGACTTTACATTTTCTTCCATTATTAAGTTCCCAGGGAGAAATAAAAGTTCAAAGATTAATGCGTCCTGTAAATTGAAGTCCAGAGATACTCAATTCCAAAGGAATTGAAATCCCAAATCTGATTATCTTGCCTTGCTGAGTTAAATGCCCAGAATTCCATATGCATAAGTTAAGTTTCTATTTCTCAACCATTCTTTCCATTTTCTTGCTTGGCTGAGACTAGCTAAAGAGATTCCAGATACCTTGGTTGAGCTGGGGACTCTTCAGCATAACTGTGCAAGCAATCGGTCACTGCAGTGGTCTGTGGAGCTCCCATCACAGAAAACCACAGGCTGGTGGCTTAAACGACAGATGCAGATTTTCTCACAGTCCCAGAGACTGGAAATCCAAGATCAACATGGCAGCGGGGTGGGTGTCTGGTGAGGGCTCTCCCCTAAGATGGCAGACAGCTGCCTTCTTGCTGTGAACTCCCAATGCCTTTCCGGGAAGCGTGCACACAAACAGAACGAGACAGTGAGAATCAGGCACAGAGAAAAAGAAACAGGAAGAATGCTCTCTGGTGTCTTTACTTATAAGGACACAAGTCCTATTGAATTAGGACTCCACCCTTATGACCTCGTCTAACCTTAATTCCTTCCTAAAGGCTCTCTTGACAGATACAGTCATCAAATACTGGGTATCAGAGCTTGAAAATGTGAATTTTGGAGGGTGGGGCAACACATTCAGTCCATAAGTAGTCATCCTTCTGGATATGAGTAATTCAACCTCAAATGTTGTGTTGACTCAGCACCATGACTCCTCTCACCTTCACATTGAGGGTCTGATGAGTAAATAGTGGACATGAGGTTATTCGAACGTCATCATACACACTAAATGTAGAAACCTAACCCTAGTCTATGGAGCAGGATACCACAAGCAGAATTATTCTAAAATCTAATATTTGCTGTTGCCAATGACAAGGGTGACCGCATAGCCTCTTGATCAAACCTAGGCATGTTTTATAGTGGAATGGGGAACAATTAATAATTTTGACAGGAATACAGGTATAAACTGGGACTGCCCCCTGGCAAACCAGGACACTGCCCCCCTAGCACCCTTGCACCCACCTTTTCATGAATCTCGGCACATTGCCAGGATGCTTTAACCTCTGCCGTGCCCAGGGGATGCAAGCCCTCTTAAGGAAAACCTTTTATTGTGTGCACGTAACAGGTGGCCAGCCACTAGGCGTTGAATAAACTAAGACATGAATGAATACTGTTTTAGTTTTCTGTATAGTTTTATACTTGAGCTCTGAATTTTGTGTCCAAGTTGTAATATTCAATGGTATCCTATACAAGATTGATTAGAGGGCCGAAAGAGTTGTCAGTATCTAACCAGCTGAAAATGCGTGTTTTAATTATGCCAAGATATTTCCATTTTAGGGCAACCTTATAGACTTTAGTATGAGACAGTGATTCCGGCTTGCCTTGGCCACAGTTTAATAATATTCTCTCTCACTCCCTCCAAAATACCATGAGCCATTCTCCAAAATTTCGAGTTATTTGATAACTATACAATAGTGACTGGATTTGTACTCCCATATTGATTTAAGAAATAGCTTCATTTGATTTTTTTTTTCCTGTTCTTTGAAATGCTTTAACTGAAGGCAATTTCTGCGATACCATACGGGTGGAGAATCAATTTATGCAGTAGGAATGTATTTAGGAATAAAAATACCAAATCACAGTAGACTCTACAGATGATCTATGTTTAGGGGAGACGCTATTTTTAACGAAGTAACTTACAGTTAGAGCTGACCCACTTTGTGGTCTTTCCACAATATACTCACTTGAATATACTATACCTATGTTATTGCAAGACCCAATTGCTAAACTTGAAAACTTACTTTTGTGGCATTTCAGTAAGCAAATATTTATATTATATGAAATAAATATTTCTACCTTGAGCAGAATGTATTTAACTTTAGAATAAAAGCAATTTGTCTTATTGTTCGGAAACCCATAGTTTTAAGGAATTAATAGTTTTCAAAACATGGTGATGATAACATATTTTTAAACTTCAGTATTCTTACAAATCTCTCCATTTATGACACAAAGTCCCAACATATTTCTGTATAGTGCCTCGTCTACTCTCTCCATAACCGGAGAGATAGGATAAGTTATATTAGGAAGGAACTCATAATATATTCAAAACAATGAAATCTGCAGAAAAAGGAGCCCTACAGAATGCCCTGAAAATTATCAATGCGCCTAGTGAGGGATTCAAGAGGCAAATACATTAATAGGAATAATTTGAAGTATCTCAGCAGACAGATGGTTAGAGATAAGGGGCGATGTGACTTTTTTCCCAATCTGATCATCATGACATCCATGAGAGATGTCCTATACATCATTTCAAGCTTGGCTTTTATAGAATTGTCAAGAAAAAACCTTTTAAAAGGAGTCATTACATGGTCTATTAAAAATTTGACTGGTCTCGTCCCAGTGAGAGAGAGGTGTATTTGGAGCAAGTGTAGATTCAGAATAATCTGTTCTCTATGCCCGCTACTCCCCACAATCAAGATCAACATTGACACCATAATCATCTTCCCACACCAGAATTAAATAGGTCAGCACTGTGTCATTAGATACTTTTATGTGTTGACTTCTAGTTCTTTATTATGCCTTGGCCATTGTTCCAAATGAAGTGTAAACATTCTGATACAGGACATGCATCATCCCTAGCCCCAACCCAGTGCCCTCATTCATGGTGGTTGATTGCAGGTCTGTGTTCCAGTCATGTGTCCTGCTTCACAGGTGCTCTAGCGTTACACTACAGATTGGTCCCTCTTAGTGAACCAATCTTAGTGAATACTCTTGTGATGCATGTGCACTGAGAATGGTTAGTTTCTACAAGACATGCTACAGTGTACCTTAGAAATGCAGTGTTAAAGGCATTTTTCCTCTTCTGGCTCTTTATTATTGGAATAGAAAGATTTGAAATAAAGAAGAGTTTTCTCTTCCCGTTGTACCATAATATATTCTCATGGTCTTATTTAGATACCACTTTAATGACACATACCAGTCTCCTATTTTAGACCGTGTCCCCAACACCTAACATGGGGCCTGGTACAAGGCCTAATAATTACGTTGCTATTTTTGAAATAATTAACAAAATATTCAGGTTATCGCTGGGAATTTTCCAGGGAATGCTCTTAACTCCTTATGCCTCTCCTAATGTGTGTAGACCTGTTATTAAGTGCACACACGTGCACTCGGGCATTCACACGCACACCAAACATTTTTCAGACCAAATTCTTTTTTTTAAGGGGGTGGAGGAGCCAAGAGAGAAAGAGAGAGTCTCACGCAGGCTCTACACCCAGTGAGGAGCCCGATGTGGGGCTTGATCACAAGACCCTAAAATCATGACCTGAGCTGAAATCAAGAGTCAGATGCTTAGCCAACTGAGCCATCCAGGCATCCCTAGAGCAAATTCTTTAAATCAGTGCCTCTCAACCATACTAGCTCAGTAGACTCACTTAGTTCAAAAAAATTTTTTGGATGGCTGGGTTGAGGCCTGGGCAGTAGTTAGGATTGCCAGGTAAGACACAGGATACCTAGTTAAATTAAAATTTCAGATAAACAACAAATGTTGAAAATTGACAAAAATGATGACGTCTTAGGGATGCCATGTTCCCGGGATCATAGTTTTAAACACTACTCTCTCTTTTCCCTCCCCTTACCTTCTCTCCATACTCTGACCTTCTTTCCTTTCATAGATAGCTGTGGATCATCCCCTATATAGAGGAAACTTTTAGCTACACTAGCTAATTGAAGTCTTTTGCAATTCTTGTAGACTATGATATTCAAATCCATTATTTGTATAAGATAGGTTTCCATTTTCTATTTGTTTCACATTAATGATTGCTAAATATTGAGTAAGAGTGTTGAGTGAAAGAATGGGACATCTTTATATCATACTATGGAGTCTAAATTTGATGATCTCTACTCCAATTATTCAAAAAAACTAAGAAAAAAATTATTTTCTTTAGTGTACATTTTAAACTGGGTCCTCTTCTTCTGAGATAAGAAGTATCCACTTACACCAACAGAAAAATATAGAGATACATATTTTCCTATACAGATATGTATTTCCATATACTTTTAGCACAACTGCAGTCATATACAGTAAATGTGGCCATTGAGGACGTGGAGAGTCCATTAACTCTCACTAACGGACTAAACCGTATTATGACCAAATTACTCTGTAAAACTTACAGGCACATGAAAAAATAACCTGTTTTTTTTCTACCTTTCAGCATATCCCATTGGGAATAATCCTTATCCATTAAATACACTTATAACATCAAAAATGCAACACATCAAATACCAGTGACTGACATTTAATGGTTTTGCTGTTGATCACACTGTCAGAACGTGTGTTATGTATGCTACTCCTCCAGCAGTTACGTGAGCTACCTTTTCATCAACATCTCAGACCACTCACTTCCTCTGAATCCATTTTCCTTGCTTTCTTCCACCCAGAGGAGATACTCTTCTGGCGTTTACTTACATGCAAACTGAACATCAAAAGGAGTGAGTACTTTGGTTCCTATTGTAAACATCCAGAACATATTTTTTTGTTACATTTCTCTGAGTTCTTTGTATGGATGTTCATTCATTTCTAAAATTTTTAACAGTTTTAATGAAATACAATTGACATGCGATCAAATACATCTGTTTTTTAAAATTTTTTTAACATTTATTTATTTTTGAGAGACAGAGTGTGAGCAGGGGAGGGGCAGAGAGAGAGGGAGACACAGAATCTGAAGCAGGCTCCAGGCTCTGAGCTGTCAGCACAGAGCCTGACGTGGGGCTCCAACCCACGAACAGCGAGATCATGACCTGAGCTGAAGTTGGATGCTTAACAGACTGAGCCACCCAGGCGCCCCTGTTTTTTCGGTTTTTAAAAAACGACAGGTTTTGATATCAACCTACATCCTGGAAACCATTCCACAAACTTGACGTCCCACTAAAGATTACTTCTCGTCCTTGGTACTCTGGCCTTCCCACCCACCCCTGCTTCTCCAGCACCAAACAAGCATTGGTATGCTTTTGTTTACTATCAATTAGTTTCATTTTCTGAGATATCATACAAACACAGTCATAAAGTATGTACTTTTTTTTTGCTCTAGCTTCTTTCACTCAGCACAGTATTGTTGATGCTCAGACATAGAGTTGTATGTATCCATAGTTCACAGAGTGGTGTTGCTTTTGTATGTTATGCACCTGTTGACAGACAGTTAGGTCGTCCCCAGCATTTGGTGATGACAAGTGGAGCCAGTATGACATTTTGTGTACAAGTCTTTGTACGGTCATGTTTTCATTTTGGGGGTGGAGTCAAGGGTGAAAATATAAGAGTGGAATGGCTGAGACATATGGTTAGTATACATTTAACTTTTTAAGAAACTGCCAAACTGCCTTCCAAAGTGGACATAGCATTTTGTATTCCTGCTGGTAGGGTATGGGAACTCAATTACTCACACAGTCTTTAGCACTTGGTTTTATCAGCCATTTCAGTTTTGGCGTTCTACTGGATATGTGCTGATATCTCATCGTGACTTTACTTTCTTTTTTCTTTTCTTTTCTTTTCTTTTCTTTTCTTTTCTTTTCTTTTCTTTTCTTTTCTTTTCTTTTCTTTCTTTTCTTTTCTTTCTTTCTTTCTTTCTTTCTTTCTTTCTTTCTTTCTTCTTTCTTTCTTTTTTGATAGAGAGAGAGAGAGCACACACACACACTCAGGGGAGATAGGGGCAGAGGGAGAGAGAGGGAGAATCCTAAGGCTTTACACTCAGTGTAGAGCCAGACACAGTACTTGATCCCACAACGCTAAGATCGTGACCTGAGTCGAAATCAAGAGTCAAACACTCAACTGACTGAGCCATCCAGGTGCCTCATTTTGCTTTTTTCTAGTGACTAATGATATTGAGCATCTTTCCATAGGCTTATTTACCATCCATAGGTCTTCTTTGCTGAAGTTCCTATTCAAATATCTTGCCTAACATTTCATTGGGCTTAATTGTTTTTAGAGTTCTTTGTAGATTCTGAAGACACATATGAATTAAATATCTAATTGGCAAACATTTTTCCCAAGATTGTGTCCTATCCTCTATGTTGTGGAAAAGATTGTGTAGAATAGGCATTAATTTTTCTTTCCGTATTTGGTAGAATTTGCTTAGTGACGCCATTTAAGTGTGGAGATTTCTTATTTTGAGAGATTTTAAGTCTGAATTCAATTTCTTTAATATTCCAGGGCTATTTGGGGCACCTGGGTGGCTCAGTCTGTTAAGCATCCGACTTTGGCTCAGGTCATGATCTCATAGTTTGTGAGTTCAAGCCCCACGTCAGGCTCTGTGCTGACAGCTTAGAGCCTGGAATCTGCTTCAGATTCTATGTCTCCCTTCTCTCTCTGCCCTTCTCCTGCTCACACAGTCTCTCTCTCTCTCTCTCTCTCTCTCTCTCTCTCTCTCTCAAAAATAAACATTAAAAAAATTAAAATATTATTCTAGGGCTATTCATGTTACCTATTTTATCTTGGTTGGATTTTAGTAATTTGTGGGTTTTGAGGAATAGTTCTATTTCATCCAAATTGACAAATTTATCTATATGGAGTTGTTTATATCATTCTCTTATATACTTTTAATATCTACAGTGTCCGTGACAACATCCTTTCCTTTGCTCCTAATACTGATAATTATATGTTCTGGGTTTGTTTGTTTGTGTTTTTTTTTTTTTTTTTTTTTTTACGAGTCTAGGGTTTTATCAATTTTATTCATTTATTCAAGAAGCCAGTTTTTTTTTTAATTTTTTTTCAACGTTTATTTTTATTTTTGAGACAGAGAGAGACAGAGCATGAACGGGGGAGGGGCAGAGAGAGAGGGAGACACAGAATCAGAAACAGGCTCCAGGCTCTGAGCCATCAGCCCAGAGCCCAACGCGGGGCTCGAACTCAAGGACCGCAAGATCGTGACCTGGCTGAAGTCGGGCGCTTAACCGACTGTGCCACCCAGGCGCCCCAGAAGCCAGTTTTTGATTCTGATTATCTCTATTGCTTTATGTTCAAGTAATTTCATTGGTTTCTCTTCATTTTTTGAGGTTCATGTATTTATTTTGACAGAGAGAGAGTGTGTGGAGGAGGGGCAAAGAAAATGAGAGAAAGAATCCCAAGCAGGGATTGGGTCTCAAGATCATGAAATCATGACCTCAGCTGAAATCAAGAGTCAGACATTTAACTGACTCAGACATCTGGGCACGTTCCCGATTTCAGTTCTTATCTTTATTGTGTCTTTCCTTCTGCTTGCTTTAGGTTTAGTTAGATCTTCTTTTTCCATTTCTAAGGTGGAAGTTCTAGATTAGCAATATGAAACTTTTTTTCTTTTCTAATTATAAGCAATTAATATAAACTTACCTTTATCTAAACAGCACCTTCAAGCTGATTTTGAGTTTACCATTTTTTCCCCAGTATCCCCTGGACTTAAATCCAGGCATCTCTAAACCCAGAAGACAGCACTGGCACAAACAGAAACAGCTCCAGGAGAAGCCCTACTTCAGGCTCAAGAGACAGGATATAAAACTCATAAGGCTCCAAATGTGTGGAAATACAGTGTTTTTAATTTCCTCCCTTCTCTTGCACCCCATCCTGAGTAGTCCCATGGCAGGGGCCTCTGATGAAGGGAGCCTTCTTCCCCAGTCAAAAGAGTAGTGGTCCCAAGAAGCCAGGGTGAACCCCTGTTGATCCCCCCTCCCTGGAACCTGAAGCTCGGCCCCAGATGCAGACTCACTCACAGGAGTGCCCAGAGAAGAGGGGTAAAGAAAGCCCCAGACAACAGGCTAGAGGGCAGGAAACAGGATGTCCGGGCAACACAAAAGCCCTAGTGAGGCTGGGTAGGAGGAAGAGTTCTGGAAAGAGACACAATAAAATTTTATATGGACCCACGGCTCACCTCCAAGCTGTATGTATATGGATGATATACAGATTTCACCTTCATTTTTTTACAGTTTAACTTATTTTTATAGGGGCGCCTGGTGGCGCAGTCGGTTAAGAGTCCGACTTCAGCCAGGTCACAATCTTGCTGTCCGTGAGTTCGAGCCCCACGTCAGGCTCTGGGCTGATGGCTCAGAGCCTGGAGCCTGTTTCCGATTCTGTGTCTCCCTCTCTCTCTGCCCCTGCCCTGTTCATGCTCTGTCTCTCTCTGTCGCAAAAATAAATAAACGTTAATTTATTTTTATACACCATATTTTACAGTACTCTTAAGTTTACAGCAAAACTGATTAGAAAATTAGAAGAGAGTTTCTCCCCCACACCCCTGCCCCCACACTGGGACAGCCTCCTCCATTATCAACAGCCCCCAGCAGAGTTTTGTTAAGTTTCTCTGAATTCTTGAGTGTGAATATAATTTATTGGCACATTTCTTGTCACAATCAATGAACCTGCATTGACACTTCATCGTCATTCATATTCCGTAGTTTACATGACAGTTCATTCTTTACATGGTACATTCTGACCTTCATTTCTGAAAGGTATTTATATGAGGTAAAGTATTTTAGGTTGACACATTTTTCTTCTAGTATTTTGAAGATATTACTTCTCTGTGTTGTACTCTTTCCAAGAAGAAATTGGCTGTCATTCATAATTTTGCTGTTCTGTACAAGATTTGCCTTTTTTCTTTTTGTGTGCTTTTAGGATTTTCTCTTTTTTACTACTTTTGAGTAATTTGACTATGATGCATTGTGGTGCATGTTTCTTCATGTTTTCTTGTGCTTAGGGTTCATCAGGGTGCTTGGATCTATGAGTTTCCTGGATCTATAAGTTTCTTGGATCTATGAGTTTACAGTTTTCATCAAATCTGGAAAATTTGTGTCCATAATTCCCTCAAGTATTTTTTCTGTCTACCCTTTTATCTCCTCTAATTTAGATACTACAATTAATTACATGTTTATTAGGTACATAAAGTTGTCCCATCACTTGCGACATCACTGATGAGTGCAGATCACTGATACTCATCATTTTTTTAGGCTTGTTTCTCAGTTTCAATTTGGATAGTTTCTATTGCTATGTCTTCAGGTTCACTAAGCGTTTCTTCTGCAATGTCTAATCCACACTTAATCCAACCCAATGCATCTTTTGCCTCAGATACTATAGCTTTCACCTATAGAAGTCCAATTTGGAGTTTTCAAAAATCCTTCAATCTTTATCATATTTTGCCTTTCTTTTAGTATCTATTTGTCTACTAATTCCATTCTCTGCCATTTCTGGGCCAGTGTTGGTTGATTCATTTTTCTCTTTATTATAGATTGGATAGTTCTGCTTCTTTGCCTGCCTGGTAATTTTTTATTGAATACCAGACATTATGCATGTTACTTTTTCAAGTGGTACGTATTTTTGTATTTCTACAAATATTTTTGAATCTGGTCTGGAAAATAATGAAATCGCTTGGAAACAGTTTTTTGTTTTGACAGTTTGCTCTCATGTTTTTCTAGGGGGGACCAGGCCAGTACATAGCCTAGGGCTCATTATTTAATACTAATTATGCAAAATAATTGACTTCTTTGTTCAGTGCCTCATAAATTATGGGATTTTCACTCTGGCTGATGGGAACAGCCTTACTTCTTTTTATCTTTGCCCTGGGATGGTTCCCTCTCTTCCATTTGGATAAGTCTTTTATGGGACTTAGATAGTTTATTCACATGCATGTACTAACAGTATTCTGTTGGAGACTTGAGTGGGACTCTGAAGGTCTGTGGAATCTTCTCTTGGTGTAGCTTTCTCTTCTCAGACTATCTTCTCTGTGAACGCAAGCTACCTTGGCATACCTGATCTTCCCAGGCCATGTCCTCAATTCAAGGACATCATCAAGCTTCACTTGGGATCACTCTTTAAGCCACAGTCTGGAATCTTCCCTCATGAAGTAATCTGGGAGGCCTTAAGGCTTACCTCCTTTGTTTCTTGTCTCTCAGGGATCACTACCTTTGCTGTGTGGTTTTCAGTGCTCTGAGAACCATTGCCTCACATGTGTTATCAGGTTTTAAGTTGTTTATGGTTGGAGGGTAAGACCAGGCACTATTCCCCTATCCAGACGTGAAAGCAGATATCTGTAAATTTGTTTTTTTTTAATGTTGGGTTCCTACTAGATGGGAATTTTATCTATTAGCTTGTTCCTAGGCTATCTTGTGAGCACCTATAATCTATTCTTAAAACAGAGAACTTCCTGAAATGATGGTATAATTTGAAAACTTGTATTTTTTTAAAGATAATTTTGATAGTTTAGATAATGGCACACTTTTCTCCCTTGATTATTCAGATTATGTATACTAATTTTTTCTAAACAGACTTGTATCTCTGTATAAAAATTAACATAGAGCAGCTGGTATTTTATGAAATGATGATGCTAGACAAGAGTTTTGGATAGGAAGTGGAGGCGAATACTATATTTGTTTGAACGTGCATGGGATTTTAATTAAGCTAAAATTAAGCACGTTAGAAATTGTCCAGGAAGCTGATGACTTTCATTCTTATTCTTAGGGAATTCATGGGTTGGACGTTTCTATGACCAAAATGGTCAGAAATGCATATTTATGTATGGGATTCTGAACAGGCTTATGAACATTCTGCCCTCAATCCCATGCCAAAAAAATGCTTTGGCTCAAGAAAAAAGTGCCACCTGCCTTGCCCACAGTAGAATTTTAAACTTAGCAGGAAATCTCCTGTTCTCTTATTGATAATATACTAGTGCTTTAACACAGTTAAACCCTGAGACTTCAACAAATTCTTAAGACATTCCAAAAATTAGTAAGTAATGACAATAGGGGGATATGCTGTTTTAAAAGTACCTTTATCTCAGAAATCTTCACAGCAAGCATTACTTGCAAATATTGCTACAACCATTTAATCAGACATTTATAAGAATCAGGCTCAAAAATTAAGATTTAAGCAAATACCTCTGGCCCTTACTACATTTTATTGCCATTCCATTCCATTTTATTTATTCTACATTCTTTCCTTGGGATTCGCACACATTACTTATTTATTCAAGTATTTAATATTAAGAAAAGTTGCAATCATAAATAAAATTGAACTAAGTTAGATGTTATATTATGCATAGTATACTTTGTTACCCTCAAAAAGTTATTTTATTTCTTGCCCTAAATCTTGCTCAAGTGTTTCTAAAACCCTGGAATCTTGAAAGCTCAAAAAGTTGCTTATAAAAGTTATGCGCTCGATATAAGACTAAGCTCCTGCGGACTACCTGCAGCAGATCTGAGTTTGGGGATACAGAGATGAGTAAGTGTTGACTAAGTCTAGAGTATCTCCCTGTTGAGTTGGGGGGATTGACTCCTCAGGGTGCTGTGGTGTGTCATCAGAGCCTGGAAGTAAAGCCCGTTGTCTCACCAGAGAGCAGTGATCCTAAGAAGTTTCTAGAAGAGTCTGGAAGACTCTTCTAGAAGGGTCTTGAGCAATGATTAGAAGTAAGCTTATTGAAGGGGGTGATGGGGGGAAACCTCAGACTTGGAATGAGACCTCAGGGTGAGATTGGGTAAAGTTAATATCAATAAAGGAAAGAGATGAGAAACATCATAAGGTGTATGAGGAAAGACATTCTTACTGCAGTAACGTAGGAACAAGCCAAGAAAATGAGAGCAGAAAGAAAGCCAAGACCTGTGTATTTTAGGATCCAAAATGGGGCACTTATCCTGCGGCTAATAAGCATTAAGTGTTTAAAAGCAGTAAAACAATGTAGTTTTATTTTCCTTTAAGCAAGATCAGGGGACAACAGACTATGGTTCAGAGACCAAACCCAATTAGCTGCTTGTTTATTAAATAGAGTGTCACTGGCATGGAGCACACCTGCTCATTTGCACCTTGTCCTTGGCCACTTGCATGTTACAAAGGCAGAGTTGAGTCATTATGATGCAGAATTTATGGCCAAGAAAGCCTAAAACATGTAGTATCTGGCTCTTTATAGAAAAAAAAATTTGCTAACGGCTGAGCTAGATCTGTGAGCAGAGCATTTCTCAACCTTGACCCTTAATGCTCTGGGACAGATGATTTTCTGTTGGTGTGGTCTGACCTCTGCATTGTAGAATATCAGCAGCATACCTAGAGTCTACCCACCAGATTCTAGGAGCACCCCCATCCCCATCATGATGCCCCACAATGTCTCCAGACACTGCCAAGATGTTCCCCAGGAGGGAAAAATACTCTCCCTCCCACCCCTGGTTAAGAACTACATTGAGCAGCTATGTGGGGGTTGGTTTTAAGTGAAAGTGATCATAGCTGAAATCAAAACAGTGGAACACTGAATGGACGGGAAAGACAGATGTAAGAAACCAGATATTGTGAACACGAAGGTAGCATCCCTTAGTGACTATGAGCACGGGCTTCAGACAGAGGAGGATTGGGGATGGCTTCTAGAGGTCTAGCTTGGGTTACAGACTGGGTAACGGCGCCCATAACTGAAGTAAGGAATAGCAGAGGAGAAGCAGGTGTCAGAGGGAAGAGAATGTGGCTGGTTTGGATGTCGTGGGTTCAGGTACCGAGAGCTGATGGCTACTGAATATGTATATTTGAACGTCAGCGGCTTATAACCGGGGCTGTGGATGCAAACCAAAGAGCGCAGCGTCAGAAAAGCCACAAGAATATGAAGTCGATAGAAACTGGGACCAAAAGAGTTTCTGCAGAAGAGAGAGCCAGACATAAGGAGTACAGATTGTCCACTGTATCTCTAAATTAGGGACTGACTCACCGAGGGTGCTGGGGAGAAGAAAAATCCGTGTAGATCAAGGCATGTTGCTAATGAAGAACTTTTGAAAGATATAATGAGATGAGGGAAAAGAAGAAGAGAAGAGACTGCGGTCAAGAACTCCGTGCCCTCTGAAGAATGCTGTAAGGACAGTCAGCACTTAATGCTGGCCAGAAACATTTCCAAGAATAGCATAGGTGAGCAAGATACTTAGCTTAAATGTTTCACAAGGGCGGGTTTCTTGTAAACCCTGTGCCTGTGTGGATATCGCGCCTGGGAGGTGGTGATTCGGGCAGCAGGAGTTTCCGAGGGCACCGTCATTACAGAAAATATTTGCATCAATCTGTGGAAGAAGTGGAGGGTCTTGGATTGAATCTGTGAAGCTGAAGCCTTCATCTTTTCCTGTCTCTAATAGAGACCCCCGCTGTCACACAGGATATACCATTCTGAGCAGCATACATGTTACCCGCTACCTGTCAACGTAGGTTTGAAGTTGGTCTGTTCTGTCACTTTCACTGAAGTTCACCTACTCGGCAGTCCTGGCTGTAGACGGTTTAAAATGGTTTCTTTGATGGATTGGCCACAGACTTTTAAAAAAATATCATTCAATATGCATGTGTAGCATCTGAAGAAAAAGGAATCTCTAAAAAACTTATTAAGCAGTGAATAAGAGAAGAGAGTCCTGGGAGGGGATCGCTGGCGGGACACAGGGGCCGGGGGGGAAAGAAGGTCTGCATTGCAGATTCCTCCTCGCTCCTTGTGCACCTGCTCCTTGTGCTGCTGGAACCCACACAGCCACGCCTCCTCACCGCCTCCGGGACAGCAGGCGACAAACCAGATAGTCACCTCCAGCTGCAGAGGGTGACCAGGCGCCAGATAGACAAAAGCGGTCAAACCCCTCAATATGGTAGAAATACAAGTAAGAAGTGGCTGGCTCTGGAATTCTGCACTTTATCTTGGTGACTCATAAAATCCACTGCGCGAGAGTGTGGTCACTGGTTTTTATATGTTGGTAGAAGGGGAAGGTCACCAGAAAGAAATATATCCCTGAGTGATCATTACAATAATAGTAAATATTTTAGAAAGTATTTAATTATATTTGCCTTATAGATATACTTATTTATGCATGAATGTTATAGGTTTAATTATATTCCTATATAAAACAATATTTAAATAATCATTACAATTCTACCTCATTTCTCTTTTCTTCTTCTTGTTCCTTTGTCTACTCACTCAACAACAGCTTGTTGAATGTTTTCAACATGCCAGGCACTGCAGGGTACTTTAGAGGTCAACATATGGAATGCATAGAACATTCTGTCTCAGAGGGGCGCCTGGGTGGCGCAGTCGGTTAAGCGTCCGACTTCAGCCAGGTCACGATCTCGCGGTCCGTGAGTTCGAGCCCCGCGTCAGGCTCTGGACTGATGGCTCGGAGCCTGGAGCCTGTTTCCGATTCTGTGTCTCCCTCTCTCTCTGCCCCTCCCCCGTTCATGCTCTGTCTCTCTCTGTCCCAAAAATAAATAAAAATGTTGAAAAAAAATAAAAAAAAAAATAGAACATTCTGTCTCAGAAGCCAGGGGCATAGAAAATGACAATGTGGAGCGATGTGATACAAGGGAATGCAGACAGTGTGTGGACCAGGCAGTGTAGGTTTCCAGGGAAGGGATTCATCTGGAGTAGATGGCATTGAGCTGAGGTTTGAAGACCACTTAGAATGAACCAGAAGAAGAATCAAAGGGTCAGTTGTTCACATAAGCATATGTGGAAGCACCACAATGAGGAAGAAGGGGGAGTTCAGTACAGTCTAGTGTGGCTGGAGTGCAAGATCCTAACGGCTGGTAGGTGTTTAGACAAAGATGTAAGAAAGGCATCATCTTACAAAGAGTAAGAAAGGCATCATGAAGGACCCCGTAGTGTGAATGCTGAAGGTGGGAGGTCCCTAAACGATGTTGGGCAAAATGGTGTGAAAACTTGACAGGGCAAAGCAGGTGTCTCAGAGCACTGTTGATTACAGTAATTGAGAAAGAAGTGGTTGAGGCTTTACAGAGAGAATTTAAATGAGATGAAAGAGAGGGCATAAACATCAGAGATGTTTAGGATGTAACACCAGCAAGACCAACATCTCAGCAGACTCAGCAGACTCCTGGTGGCAAGTGGGGAGGGAGACACATGGTGGATCCCGTGGAGTTGGATCAATGGGGAGTCTGTGGGAGGAGTGGGGTGTGGACTGTGTAAGGCTTCCGGAGTACTTGGGCGATCCATGTCGTGCCGCCTGGCAGGCAGTTCCACAGACTGGTTTGCAGCTCAGGAAAGTGACTATTGTGTTTTACAGACGCACACATTTCAGATCATTAGTTCCTAAGTGCTGGTTACAGCCTTGAGTGTGTTTGAGATTGCTCGGGGAAGACTTTTCCAGGACAGCCAGAAGCGAGTGCTGAAAAACAGACCAACGGGTCGGAGGAACTGGCTGTAAAGGGACACTGGGGTGTGGCCGGACCATGGGAGGGACACTCTGGTGGCAGGGCCACCGGGGAGGCCGTTTCAAGGAGGGAGAAGTCGGTGCTACAGAGCGATCAGGTTGTAATGAAAACAGAAAAGTGTGGAGGGAGGAAAAGCCCGGAAATAGTTACTGGATTTGACATAGAAGATGTTAGCTATCTTGACACACGACGTTTCGATAAAGTGATGTGTACGCGAATGGAACGTGAATTGCAGACATTGGAGAGTATGCGGGGATGAAGAGCTGACTTGGATTTGACTGTTGCTAGAACGCACACCCATCCCTGCCGATCCTTAACCCCCGGACGTATTGTGGTGAAGCATCATTTTTCAAAACGGCGAAATCATGACTATCCTACAAATATAAAGCATATCAGATTTTGTTGAGCTCCGTATGAAAAGAGGAAACTAATAAGATGTTAAAAACCAGTTCGAATGAAAATCTGATTTACAGAGATCTATCTTCTCTACTGACAAATTTTGTCTGCGCTGCCCAGGCAAACACCATTTGCATTGCTTTGGAGGGGAACCATCTGCATCGGGATCAGTTTCTCACAGCGTAGTCCTGCAGAGTTGTACAATAGCTTAGTCAAAAGCAATGAAATCACACCTCCCTAAAGTTAAGTGATTTCCAGGGGTCCAGTGGACAATGTCCAGCATCTTATTGAGACGATACCCAAAGGCAAGGCAATGTCTTATTCACCATTGCCTCCAGTATCAAGCAGAATGTTGTACAATGTGTCAATTTTTTTGTATTATTTTTTATTTACTTATTAATTTTTAAGTTTTTATTTACTTTTGAGAGAGAGAGGGGGTGTGTATATGCACACGCATGCGTGTGCGCAAGCGGGGGAGGGACAGAGAGAGAGGGAGAGAGAGAATCCCAAGCGGGCTCCGTGACATCCAGAAGGAGCCCTATGCAGGGCTTGAATTCACGAACGATGATATTATGACCTGAGCCAAAATCAAGAATTAGACACTTAACCAACTGAGCCACCCAGTGTGTTCATCTTAATGGGTAATTATCAAAGGAAGTTATGTAAGAAGTAAAAACCATACACACCAACACTTTTAAGTGTGTGCTATGTCAAAGGTGTGCGATATGTTAATGGACATGAAGAGTCAGGGCATTTTGTGTGTTACCAATTCCCTTAGGGTTCTAGTTAATGCCAATTTTAATCATGTCTTTTTTATTTAAAACTTTAATTACGAATATTAGTACCTATCAGTGAATGATAATAAACATGCATTATTTAGCTACCTCAAATATCATGCATCTTTTATCATTTGAACCTATCTAGTAAATAATTGCAAACTGACAATAAGTGACAATAAGTAATTACGATTTGATATGACAACTAAGTGCTCATTTAATTTTCCCTCAAAATATAAGTGTACTGGATCCTAATGCTTAGCGTTTTACCCCTCACTCTTACCAAAGCATCTCTGTTATTTTGTTTAAAAGTCACGTCACTTTAAAGTGTCTCACGGAAAAGAAAAAAAAATTCTGTTCCTTATTTTAAATTTATCATTTTGATCATATGCTCTTAAAACTGTATGCTTCTTGGGGCACCTGGGTGGCTCTGTCAGTTGAGCGTCCGACTTTGGCTCAGGTCATGATCTCACAGTTCGTGGGTTCGAGCCCTGCATCAGGCTCCATGCTGACAGCCCAGGCCTTCTTTGTCTCCCTCTCTCTCTGTTCCTCCCCTGCTCACACTCTGTCTCTCTCTCTCTCTCTCTCAAAAATAAATAAACATAAAAAAAATAAATTAAAAAATAAATAAAAATTAAAAAACTGTATGCTTCTAGCATTTCTTGGCTCAAGATGACTTAATTCAATCAATTAATGTTAGAATTTATTACTGCTCGTTTTTGATGACTCACCACAGGAATATCTGTTTTGGCTTTTATATAAGTATTGGTTGGCTGTATTTTAAAGTTAATACTTTCCATGTGGTATCAGCATACAATGGAATATTATTCAGCCTTAAAAGTGAAGGAAATTCCGCCATTTGTAACAACATGGATGAACCTGGAGGTTCATAGAAACACAAAAAAGACAGATACTGTATGAGCTGACTTATATGTGGAATGCAAAATAATTCAGATGCATAGAAGCAGGAGAAGAATGGGGGCTGCCTGGGGCTGACGGTGCAAGGAATAAGGAGGTGAAGGTCAAAGGGTACAAAGTTTCAGTTCTATAAGATGAATAGGTCCCAGAGATCTACTGTACATCATTGTGCCCACAGATGACAACACTGTACTGTCTACTTAAAATTTTTCTAAGAGGATAGATCTTATATAATGTATTCTTACCACAAATAAATAAACAAACAAATAAAACCAAAGAGGGTGGGAGGAACTTTCAGAGGCGATGCGTATGTTTATGGCATTGATCGTGGGGATGAGTTCACAGGTTTTCCTTTATTTCCAAACTCATCCAGTTCAATATATTAAATACGTACAGCTTTTGTCAACCATACCTCAAGCAAAGTGGTTTCTAAAAATATAACTATAGTTCACCCTTGAACACGCTCAGGGTGGGGGTTATAGGCCTGGAGCCCCCCTGTAGTTGAAAATCAGAGTATAACTTTCAACTCCCCAAAAACATAACCACTAGGACCCTTCTGTTGACTGGAAGCCTTGCCGACAACAAGAACAGTTGATTAACACGTATTTTGTATGTTACATGTATTATATACTATATTCTTAGGATGAAGTAAGCCAGGGAAAAGAAAATGTTATTTAAAAAACCGTAAGGAAGAGAACAAACATTTATGTGGTGTGTTGTAAAAAATCCACATAGAAGTGGATCCACTCAGTTCAAACCCATGTTGTTCTGGGTAATTGTGGTGCTCTCTGAAATTAACAAACGCAATTGGGTTCAGACACTGATCTCCAAATCATCATTCAAGCCTGCCGCATGCTTTCAAAGCAGATATTTGAAAGGAAGTTTCATTACTATTGAAATAGTCAGATCTAGTTGCAGGACCAGACTGCTCATGATCTGCGTCATGATCTGCTAACCAGTCATGACGACAATGACATTCTCCACAGCAGATTCATATGGTAGTAAGCACCTCAGTTCCATGTCCGAAATAGGCATAAACTTATTGAAATAATAAAACTGGCATCAGCTACTGATCTCCGTAAAATGTTTCAGCCATTCTCAAGGAAAAGAATTGCCTTCTGTTTCATAGGGAGAGAAAACGCTGGAATAACAAACATTTCCAACAAATGACCTGCCTTGGTTTCGTGTCCCTACTCGGAAGCTAGGTGGTCAGACTGACCCTGGCGAATATTCGGTGAAGAAGCAAATTGCTTTAGAAATGGGATAATTTTACTTAAACCACATAGCTTGAAGAGGTCTCTCATTTAAAGGCTTGAACAACCAATGAACATCTGTTCTTTTCAGTTTAACTACACAAGCTGTTCTTGTACCTGATAAATACAAGCTCTGACTGAGCCAGTAAATTCTGCAAAGCCCAGAGGGGGAAAGACGCCAGCACATCAGTTTCAGTGTAGGCACTGGGGGCGCTCAGCCTCCTGGGCGTGTGTCACGAGAGCAGAAGCCGCAGGATCAGGTGGTTTGCCTGTGACCATTTATTTCAGCCCCTTTGCAACCTCAGTCCACCAGAAGGGCGCAGTCTTCAGGGTCCCCTGTGGTAGATGGCTCTGGAGTGCTGTGCGTGCCCGGATGGGGCTTGTGTGCAGGAAAATCCCAAGGGCTGTATCTGAAGCGAGTACCAACCTGGCTAAGGTAAATGTCACCGGCTGCGACGGCTGCGGGGGGAAAAGGAGCGTGGTGTATGTTTCACACCGGGCCACTTCTAATGTGGTGTTTCCCTTTCATCCGTTTATTGAACACACAGAACGTTGTTACATCGCACAATTAAAATGAAACAGTGAGACTGGCTTGAAGTAAGAGAACTTGAGAGTATTGTCATGGAAATTCTTAGCAGATGCTCTGAATTCATTTTTTTTTTTTATCTGCCTAGCAGCACTGGCGAATCCCAGGAGCTGAGGTCGAGTTTAGCATTCTTTTTTATTACTCACCTCCATATTGTCTGGAGGGGAGAGCCCCCTGGCTTGATTACAGGGCATAAATGAGTGCCCTGGGATAAGGCCACGTCTCTGGGAGGGCAGTCTGCTTTGGCACGGGATGCTTTCCAGGACGAGGTGACAGTAGAAGTGGATGGGTCTTGCCGTGGTCATTCACAGTTACCACCTTTGCCCCGCCGGCCAGCAATGCATCACACTAGTTCACACAGCAGCAGGTGTAGCAAAAACAAAAAAAAAACAAAAACACCTTTGGTAGAACTCATAGCCTGAGAGCTGCAGTCAGCTTGGGAACCTGGGGGTGAAGGGGGGGGGGCTCCATGGAAGCCTCTGGGCTGGTCCAGTAAACACTCAGGAATCCAGGACTCCCTCCCTCCTCCATGCTGCCCCCTCCCTCTTCCCAGGGTCTCTACCAGCAGTGGTGTAGAAGCCAGACGTTGCGTGTGAATTTGCGGTGCTGTGTTTTAGGATTGTGACAGATAAGTGCCTCATCGTCATGGATGTGATGACATGAAAATAATAACATAATCGTGTTGTTAAAATAATAGTAACGGAAGCAACAGCCACCTGCGCAGTGAGTCGGGAGAGAGAGAACAACGTCTTGGAATTGAAGGGACTATAGCCTAAAGTCTTGCTTTTCCACCTTGTGTCATATTAAAACTCCTCATTTATACATTATCCTGTACGATGGTCACCTTTGACCTTTCAAGCTCAGAAACAAAAGGGGCATGTGTTTGCTTTTATCTCGTCTCCCACAGAAACTTCGTGGAAGCCAGATTAGCCCTTAGCTCTGCTATAAACGAACTCTGAAGGTGTCCCGCAGCCTCTTTAAATGTCACCCTGGGGTTGTTGTGAGAATTCAGTGTTGGCGTGCGGTAACCTGTCATCACACCGGGAATTTATAGGCACTTTGTTAATCTCCCTGCCTCCCTCCCTCCGTCTCTCCCTCCCTCCCCGCTGCTCCATCTCCAATCCTGGAGAACCAGGCATGGGAGGGAGGGATGCCCCTAATCCTGCCAGCCAGAGCCGGGGTGGGTGTGGGGTGACGTCTGGGGGCAGCTCCTCCCATAGCCTCCCCACTCTTCCCAAGGACTTCATTCCTGGGGACTCTTGAGCCTGGAGGCACATGGGGATGTGAAATGCCACCATGCCTTTGAATGGTGTGCCCATGTGTCTAAAGGTGACAGTGGCCTCTTCACCATAATTTGGAAAGAAAAGGGAAGTCAGTCTTGACCAGTGGCATCAACAGGAGGCCCGGGATTGTCGTAGTGTCTTTTTCTCTTCATCAAGTCATATGCAGATCATGATGCGCACTGATAAGCCCAGAGTGGACCCCAGTAGATGTAAAAATAAGCTCAAGCCCAAATGCCCGGCCTGCACAATCCAAGAGACCCAAAAGCTGTTGCCAAGCACAACTACTGCCCCCTTCCTGTCCTTCTGGTAAATATACAGGAAGAGCCGTGGGTACTGCCGGGTGGAGATAGGTGACGGACGCACTGGGGCGCAGATCAGGCAGAGGGCACAGCAAGTGCAGAGAAATGTGGGAGGACCGGAAGCGGTGTGTAAGCCTTGACGCAAAGGCCCCGTGAGGAGCTGGGAGAAGACAGAGTGACGGGCAGGTGCACGTGATAAAGGATCCGTTGGGGCTGCTGAGCAGGGCCCTTGCTGTACAGTCATGTGAGCACAGGACAGACAGTTCAGGACGGACAGTGCAGGGGGTTGGGCAGAGCCTGGACAAGCCTGTGATGGGAGATAGGGCTATTAGACCCCAAGTCATGGGAAGGTGAGACAGAATGTGCACGCTTAGAGAGCACCATACGTTTTTGTGTGAACGATGATTTTTAACAACTTTATCTATTTGCTTTCATGTGTTTTAGAGAGAGAGAGAAAAAAAAAAGTGCTCCTCTTTGGTTGAAAAGCACCTCTGCAAACCCAGTCCCGGTCTGTCTCATTTTGCTCTCTGGTCTGCTCCCCCCACGCTGAGATAGATTTTATTTCTCCCCCAAGCCCGTTGCTAGGCAGCTGTTACACTCAACCCACCACTCAGCATTCTGAATGCTGGAAATTAGCCCCAAATAGCTAGAAAATCACCCCTCCGCACCTGCACTGTGTTTGCTGTGAGAGCATGCATATGTAGAACAAAATGAACGGTCCCAGCAAGTGCGGGGAACAAGCAAAATGCATCCCTACGTAGCCACAGACAGAGCCACGCATCTGGAGCACC
Organism: Felis catus; assembly: GCF_018350175.1. NCBI lineage: Eukaryota > Metazoa > Chordata > Mammalia > Carnivora > Felidae > Felis > Felis catus. The sequence continues at coordinate 79,043,514 of NC_058368.1, forward strand.
TGCTAGGTGGAGTGCACTGTGGGGAAACATCACAAGAGTGGTTCTAGAAGAAACCGCAACCTCGTCCCATCAGAGCTAAAAATGAATGACCAAAATGATCTGGAGCAAAACAGCCGGACCCCAAAATAAGCATGAATAGGATGCAGGCTTTGTATATTTCTGTAAATGTTGCCTACGAGCTCTGTTGTTCTTCCTTGCCCCCTGAGAAACAAAACGCCCAAGAAACTTCGCTTGGTTCTATTTCACCCTCAAGTTACTGACCTTTTCTTCTATTTTCGCTGCGAACCAGCACTTGTGTCCCCCCCGCCATCTGCTCATGTCTGGTACCGTCTCAGTCTTCTTCCGTGTCTCTGGCAGGGCCCCGGATTCCCCGGTCACCCACCCACACGCTTTCTCAGTGTTGACATGCTTTAACATTTACACTCTGACCGCAGTTCCAACTCTGCCTTCCCTGGGCTCCTCTGAAATTACTCGGCCCCAGCCTTGCTTCCTGCCCCTCCCCTCCCTCCTCTGCCCTTGCCAGCTGCCTCTTTCTACCAACCTCCACTCCAGGGCTCCCAAAACACCCCGTTCCTCTCTCTGTGGATTATCCAGCCCATTCTTGAGGGATGAGGTTAATGGTGCTCCCCAAACGTTATTTTGTTGTTCCTGATTAAGTTAGTAAAATATGTCCATTAGTAGAAAATTTCATGAGGTCTTGAAATAAGAAAACCACATCTTTTCTGATATATAATTTTGGCCCCAAACATCGTGCTTTATATTGGAGCATAGGCAGTAATATGAGAACATTGCTTTGCCCGTCTTGTTAACCTATGCATTTCTTGGCAGAGCATCTTGTTCATAATAGGTGCTCAATAAGTATTTGTTGAATAGAATTAAATATTTGGGGACTGAAACTTTCACAACAGAATTGTGTTTGGCAATGACGAGATGAAGTCGATATAAAGCAGATAATCAGTTTCAGAGAAATTGCACCTGAGGTGTTTGTTTGTTTGTTTGTTTGTTAAGCATTAGCTTTGATACACATACTTTGTATTTTTCTGAGGAAACAGTTCTAGGATTTCATGGTACCTTTCCTAAAGTAGTCAATTGAGAGTCACTACTTGGTTTAACCTGACCTCTGTGATCAGCTCTCTTTTGTCACCAGGTTCACAAGACATAGGATGTGAAAGTTCTCCTTAAATGGGGAAGGAACAATCACTTTGGAAAAGACAAGTAGATACCTCATTCCTGAGAGTTTGCTGTATGCCTCTAATTATTGGCTCTTGTCTGCCTCTCTGACTTCAGGGTATCCCTCTTAGAATACAGAGACCCCCCAGTGAATACAACCTACTAGGTGGTTCTTCCACCGACGATTTTGGCAAGCATCGTGACGCCTGGTATTATTTCGGTGTCACCCTGTGTCTGATGGTGCGAGTGTGTTGGGAGCCTCTTGTACTCGAATCCTTGAAGTAGAGAAAGTACTCAATGAATAGTGTGCAAGTTGGAGAATTGTTCGGTCACTGTGATAGAACTTGCCGTGAAACCCCACACTTGAATATTGACCATTCAAGCTATGGGCTGACTAGAAGAAGGGACATCGAAGGTCAGCAGTCATGTTCCTGAGGCAAACGGGGCATTGAACACAGTTTTCGGCTGCAGGCGCACGGGCACAGGAGCACTCAGCACTGTGACGAACGTCGACTAGATGGTCAGCACCGTCCCCACCAGTCAGGCAGAGGGTCGGGACACATGAAACTGACAACAGCTGAACAACTGGCAGCCGGGAGGCAGTGGGCGTGTTTCGGGGTGTTGACTGAGGTTTGGTCCCCCCATCCTTCGTTCCAGAAGAATGCTTCTTGTGCCCCCCCTCGGGTGTGCTGACCAGCTCCTTCCTGTTTGTGCTATGTCAGGCAGACAGCTACTCTTGTCCGCCTGCTCCCCCGCTGTGGATGTCAGTTTCCTCCCCGAGTCTGGGTGGTCCGCTCCTCCCTTTGCACCCACGTCCATCCATCAGGAACCCCTCCCACATCCCCCCACCCTAGACAGGGCTCACCCACTTCCTCCCACGTATGCTGCTTCCCTCCCGGGCTGTGAGAAGAGTCTCTAATTAGTCTCCCTGGCTCCCCCCCCCCAGGCCAGCAGCTTCAGTGACTCTTCTGGGGTCAAATGGCAGGACCCATGTGCCCAAACTGCAGCTCCCCAGGGCTCTCAGAGTCCAATCCAGAGTCCCCTACATGGTCGCATCCTCACCTTTGTGAGCCTGTCTCCTGCACCTTTCCTCTATATGCTCTGCCCCAGCCACGTTCGCTGCCCTGGTGTTCCTTGAACAGACACATGCATGACCCCGTTCGGGGCATCTGGATTTGCTGCTCCGTCCCTTAACTTGGATTCCTCTTCCCCAGAGAGCTCCCCAGCTCACCGTCAGGTACTTGCTCTCCGCGAAACCTTTTCTGCCCCATTTTTCTCCATCTCTCTCATCATATCGGCCATCCTTCCTCATGTATGTTTCTGTTCTCTCTTTCTCAGGGAATGTTGAGAATTTTCATCTGATTTGCTCCCTGCTGCGTTCCATGTCCAAATTTTGTATTCAGTCAATATTGCTGTTAGTATTGGTTGATTGACTGAATGAGCCCGAATGAATGAGCCCTGGGGCTTGGACTCTGGACTAGAATTAGATCCCTGTCATTCACCTCAATCTGAACCAGGAAGGACGAGACAAGAGTGGGTCGTTTAGGAGACTGGACATTGGCCTTTTAGAGCCAACTGATTACCTCGGACCCAGGAAAGGTGCCAGCCTGAATACAGAGATCTTCAATGGGTCGAGGTGACCTTGCCTGGGACCACAGAGGCAGAGGAGGGTTTAGGGAATGGAAGTCCCAGCTCCATCACACCTGTGCTCAGGACTCATGCTCTGTCCCCAGGCTCATTATTACCACTTGGTCTCAGGTTGAAGTTTCTGTGAGATAGACCAGTGACACCACCTATGGATGACGCTCAACATTCCAAAAGACAAGATGTTTTTAATTACACTAAAATAGAGTACCTCGCCGTGTCTGAGATGACATCTTTGTCTTTTCAGTCGAAATGTCAGAATTATACCATTTTAGGTGTCAAAAGAACAATAGAAAAGGAGGGGAGAAAAAGCACCCAGTGTAAGATCTTTGTTCTGACTTGTTAATACTGTATTCAGATACTTGAATTATGTCAATTCAGTTCTCAGCGATAATTAGCAGAGCTCCAGAATGAGACAATTGTAAGGGAATAAAAAGATAATTTGAGTGATTTCATTTCATTGTGTGACTCCGGCTAAATGGTAGGGACGTGCCGGCTTTCCTGAGTGCTTGAATGGGTCTGTATTTCATTATGAGCTCGAGTTTACCATCAAAGAGGCCCAGTCACCCAAAGGTCAGAGGAACGTGAGTTGTCGTCTCTGGGTGTGCAGTGTGTTGCTGCTATGCCGGGGTCCATCTTTTCTGTTTCTCGTGCTCCAAGTTTCCACCCTAGAGCCCTCTGGGGCTGGGGCTTGTAAGTTCCTGCCAAAAGTGTGGCAGTGGCAGCAGAGGGACTGCTCTGGAGTCGTGCTGCCCTGGGTTCAGATCCCCGCTCAGCCATGGTTACCACCTCTGTCAGTGTCCTGGGGCTGTCGTGACTAAGTTCCACAAACCGGGTGGCTTAAAGCAGCAGAAATCCATTCTCTCGCAGTTCCTGAGGCCAGGAAGTCCCACATTAAGGTGTCAGCAGGGCAATGCCCTTCTGAGACTTTGAGCGGAATCCTTCCTGGCCTCTTTCCAGCTGCCGGTACGGTCGGCAACCCTTGGCGCTCGTGGCTTGTAGCCACATCCCCTCAACCTACGCCCCCTCGTCACACGGCCTTCTCCTTGCCTATCCCTGTCTTCACGTGGCATCCTCCTCTCTTTATCAGGACACCCGCCATATTGGATCCTGGCCCACCTTAACGACCTCATCCTAACTGTGTGACATCTGCAAAGACTCTATTTTCTTTTTATTTTTTTTTTAATTTTTAATGTTTATTTTTGAGAGAGAGAGAGAGAGAGTGAACCAGGGAGGAACAGAGAGAGAGAGGGAGACACAGAACCTGAAGCAGGCTCCAGGCTCTGAGCTGTCAGCACAGAGCCTGATGCAGGGCTTAAACTCATGAACTGTGAGATGGTGACCTGAGCCAAAGTCTGACGCTTAACCAACTGAGCCACCCAGGCGCCCCACAAAGACTCTATTTTCAAATAAAGTCACATCACTTTTTGGGGGGATGCAGTTCAACTCATAAGATCATCTGTGTGAACCCAGGGGAGTGACTGGATTTCTGTGATCGTGGGCTTTCTCAGTGTCAAAAGATGACCTCCTGCCTCTGTGGGGAGTAAGAGAGGCAACATACTAAAAGCCCCCTGCTCTCTTTCCATGCAGGAGAAATGTCCCTTGCCACCCCCCATCCCCCAGCCCATGTTCTTGACCCCTCATCATTATTTGTGCTTGGTGCATACAAAGGCAATGTAACAGACACTAGGGAATGCACAAAGATGGCCCATCCCCTGGGGAAGCTCACACACTTTGAGGACACAACACACAGGGATTAGACTGAAGCTTTTTATTTATTTGTTTATTTTAAGGTTTTTTACTGTTTATTTTAGAGAGAGAGAGAGACAGAGCATGAGCAGGGGAGGGGCAGAGAGAGGGGGAGACACAGAATCCAAAGCAGGCTCCAGGCTCTGAGCTGTCAGCACAGAGCCCGACGTGGGGCTTGAACCACGAACCGTGAGACCATGACCTGAGCTGAAGCCGGACGCTTCCCTGACTGAGCCACCCGGGCGCCCCTAGACTGATACTTTAAATGCAGTATAGAATTTCTGCCGCGTCCTGAAAATACACGCGGGCAGACCCAAGAGGGGGGATTACCGGTGAGATGGCTGCCCAAGGGTCTCCTAGCAACTCCCTGCAGAGTTAGAACCCGAGGCTGTGTTTAGTCCCCCCTCCAGTTTGTCTCCTGTTCAGACACATCGTGTGGGTCATCATCTGTCTCTTTTGACCAGTTCAGACTTGGTGCGACGTAACCCGTGTTTGCTCACTGCTGTGCAGACGACATACCCCAGCACGTGGGGAGATGGCCATCCCTTTTAGAGGGTCTCCCCCGCTACCTGCCTCACACTTGACTGCCAATCCCGGCCCTCCCCACACATACCTCATTTTACCCATTTTCTCTGTTCTATTCTACCCTGGAGGTACCTTGTCTCTTCTGCAGCAACCACACTATGACCAGTAAAAGAAAAACAAAACAAAACAGAAATGGTCGACTTCTTCCACAGACCATTTCAGTGCATTCAGTGGGATCAAAATGATGTGCGAGATTTTCCATATCCTTGCCTCTGGCACTACGATTTTTACGTTCCGTCTCTGTTACCCGCTATTATTACACCCTCCTGCACCGTGAGTTTGATGCACGAGCAAAAATCTGTATTACGGGAAGGAAGGGTTGTTGCTGATATTGATGTATTTATTTTGTCTGACGCATGGCTACCACCCAGGGCAACCAGTATAACTCCGTTTTCAGTGACAGTGCTAAGGATGTAAGAAAGGAAACAAATGTCTGCTACCAAAAAATCCAAACTAGGTATGGTTTCTCAGTGTGCGCTCCACACGAGCGAGCCCCGCCGTGACTGCAGCATTGCCCCCGTTGATGCGGGGAACCTCCCTGCTCTGCAGCACCTGCAGACGGAAAGACGTGTGGGCCCCTCTGGTGTGGTGTCGGGGGTGGGGGGTGTGTGGGGGGCACGCCTCTCAGAGCTTGCTCGAGGGAGCCCGGTGGATAAAGACCCGGAGGCCAGGCACTTCCTTCCTCCGTTGCTCTAAGGAAACAAAGAACTCATTTTAGAAGTTGCCAGATTTGCTGCAACCAACTTTGATGGAAAGCTAAGATATTTTGCAGGAAATAACAGGGAACTTCCGTGATTTACCTCTTGGCGTTAAGTTCCCAGAGCAGCTCGACACGGGAATCGTAAACCCACGCAACTAGATGCAGTTACGCAAATCCTTGCCTATTTCTTCCTCCTCTTCCTCCCCCTCCTTCTTCCCTTAATACAGTTTTACTTACACATCAGGTTAGATACCCTGCATGCAACGGAAATTTCATATAGATTTTTTAAGTGGCTTATGTAATTTTGAAAGGCATTTTTAAAAAAATCCATAGAAAAGCATTATGTTGCCATGGATTTCGGCTAGGGAATGACAGCCAGTGATTCAGAGGAAGCTGCAAATAAATAAATAAGTAAATAAGTAAATAAATAAATAAATATCCTTCTAGAAGATGGAAAGTGCTCGATATGTAGTAAGTGGGGAAAGAGCTTCTCTACCTCTCGCTGAGATAAAACTTCTGGAGGTTTTGCTATTCCTTTCTTACGGATTCCAACTACATCTAGATTCGCTTTCAAATGGGGATAAAGAATTCTGAGATTTCTTAAAAGGTGTGTTTTTAAGAGCATTCTAACTATTTCAGTGAAAACCATTCATTTCCTCTCTCTCCAATTTTCTCTCGTTAAGTGGTTTTCATCCACCCTTGATCATAGTGTTGAGCACACATTAAAGGATTGAAATACATATTTGGCTCCTTTTAAAACTCATTCTCCACGCAACAGATGAGGGTTATTTCACGGTTGTACAGTGTTACGTGCACGGCGGATGGAGATTTGGGGACTCGTAGGGTAAAGTAAGAACCGGAGAGAATTTAAGAAACAGTGTGACAAAGACAATCCTGTTGAACAGAAGCACTTGCTTGACGAACTCAGTCATGGCTCTCAGTGTTCCCGTTGCTTTTTCACAGGTACAAGCCATTGGCCGACACGCTCCCGGTCGAGAAGAAACAGCTGTCTGCCGCGGAGAAATGTCGCCTTGTTCTCCAACAGTGTAAATTGCAAGGCTGGCAGGTTAGTGACCAGCAAGCTACTAACGTCGCAGTTCAGGACTTTTAAATAAGTGAGCTGAGTCATTGTGGGAGCCACCGGTCTCAGTGGCATGAACTCTGATGTGTTTGGCAAGAGGGGACACTAAGCGTCTTCCCTGGAAACACATCACTCTTTCTGATTTACTGGTGTCAGCAGCATGGCAACAAACAGGGGGGGAGCCAGCGGGCTCCTCTTGGGGGGGCGGTGCGTGGCGTGGGGTTCCTGAAGCCTCCTTGTTTGCTTATGTCTCGGGGTGCAGCCTTGTCATTCAGGCTTCCTGAAGGATCAGAAAGAGAGCAGAAGTCAGAGAAGGCAGTTTGAGGACCTTGATTTCTCGGCTTCTGGTGGGTAGGTCATCCGCATTCTGGAGACCCACTTCCTGGCCCCTCTGGGGTCGTCCAGTGTCTGTTTACTGCTTCTCTTCCCTGCTTCTCAACTGCCACACACTGACAACGTCACTGTCCCTTCAACCTCGCTTCTTGGCAGAAGCTTCATACATAACTGGAAACGTTTAATTCTTTTCTGTGACCCTCTGAGTTGGCGGAGTCCCAGGGCACGGTGGGGACCCAGCCCCTCCTTCCAGAAGGGGGGAACATTAGGGAGACAGAATAGCCTGGGAGGGGCTCCCCAGAAGCAGTGGGGCACGCTGTAAGGTATTAAACATCAGAATGCGATCCGTGACGAGTGTTGAGAACAGGAGGTTTGAAACTTCAAAGAATTGAGAAGGTTGTTGTGATGCAGGAGTAGGAAACAGAATAGAGCCCAAGACACCAGGAGTTCCTGGATGTTTCTAGCTATAAAACAACCAAAGGTTTGCATGGGCGGCAAAGATCATGGCAGCTAGCGGCTTTGGCAAAACCCAACAATTACCAAAAAGCAGGCACAAGTCTCGTTTTTTTAAATGTGATTTTTTTTTTTTTACATTTATTTATTTTTAAGAGACAGAGCGAGATAGAGTACAAGCAGGGGAGGGGCAGAGAGAGAAGGAGACACAGAATCCGAAACAGGCTCCAGACTCCGAGCAAGTGTTCAGCACAGAACCCGACGTGGGGCTCGAACCCACGAACCGCGAGATCATGACCTGAGCCGAAGTCGGTCACGTAACTGAGCCCCCCAGGCGCCCGGACATAAATCTCATTTTTAAATAGTAGTGGGTCTGGGGGGCTCAGTTGCTTAAGATTCCAGCTCTTGGTTTCAGCTCAGGACATGATCTCATGGTTCGTGAATTCGAGCCCCGCACAGGGCTGTGCGCTGAGTGTGCGGAGCCTGCTTGGGATTCTCTCTCCCTCTCTCTGTCCCTCCCCTGCTCATGCTCACTCTCTCTCTCCTCAAAGTAAATAAATGAACTTAAAAAAAAAAAAGTAGTGGAGCATTTCCAAGAGGCATCGTCAGATCATGGACCAGGACAAAGAGGAGGACCTTCCTTCAGATGGTTCAGAATTGCTAGATGTGTCTGGAAGCGCCCACTCTCCGGGACACAGGAGGAGCCCTGCTGGGCTGACGGAGGCGCACGCGTCACCCGTGGCAAAGGACAAGGAGCCTAGAATTTGAGCATTCGTGAGTGATGACTTAACTGTACCACCCGGTCTCTTCCTTTATCATCGTTCTTTCCCTTTTCTTTGTCTTAAACTAATAATGGAGATGAACCTTAAATAGAGTCTGAAGGAGGCAGCACACACAGTCTGTATAGTCATGGACACACATCCGTGCCAGGAGACCGGATTAGAAAGGGAGCAAGGAGGAATCACTAACACAGGGGGTGTCTGCTCACCACTGTGGCACTGATCAGAGGCACATCGACAGGAGATGTGGGTGCCCATACGGAATTGTCCGACAGACTCACGGGTAACGGAGGTCATTTCCGCTGAATCATTGCCGGCATCTTTAAGCTTAAGTACTTGGGTAGTAGCGGTTCAGGAATATGTCACTGAGATTTTCTGTATTTTTTTTCCCTTCACAAACACTCGCAGATAAGTATAACGTGTTTTATTGGTGGTGAAAAGAAGCTGGGAGTCGTAGAGAACAGGTGAGGGAATCCAAAACAGTTATTTTACCAGCAGATGGTAACCACAGCGGGTGACGAGCGCCGGTCCTCTGATACGCATGCGGAGAGAGCCTGGGGTGACGCGTGGCGGTGCCCGGGAGGCAGGTGGCTCACCTGGTGGCTCACCTGCAGCCACTGTTCCTCCTGCACTCGTGCGTGTGCCGGGACACTTGACATTGCAGCAGGGAGGCTCTTAAATCGGAGCACGCGTTGGGACTTTGGAAGAAGCGCATCCGAAGCCAAAATGGGAACGGGTTCCCATCGCATCACACCGGTCTATTTTCCTCACTCTTTAACTCCCCAAAGGAGGCTAAAAATACAGGACGAAAAAATAAATGAATTCATTTATTCGCTGCATGCTTGCTTGTGTGTTCCATATTGAATCGTCGGGAAAGACCGCTTTCTTCAGCTTCTCCAAGATGTAACTTTTCGTATACTTTATACCAGAAGACCAATCTTTAACTCCCTAGCAATAAAGCACGTTCATACTTCCCTTTCGTGCTAGTCAGAGAGCAAAAGGGTTTTTCAACCATCGTTTATTCCTGACCTGGAAAGCCAGACTCCTCAGTTTCAGAAGCAAAACATTGGTTTGAAATGTGTTGGTAGTTGCAGGAAGGGTTGGCCTGTCTCTCTTTCGGGTGGTTAATCTGGACAAATCGAATGAGGAGCTGTTGAAACAACAGTAAGTTCCTAATGGATGGCTGTTGTTTCTGTGGCATGGTTCCCAAATCGCTAAGAGTCACAGCGTATGTTTCTATTAAGAAGTCAGTGTTCATCATTTGGCTGTGAACGGTTACCAGGAATTAATTGCCGTTCTTTTCCATAGTTTTAAAAGCAACGCTAGCAGACAACAGAGATCAGAGCCATCTTTTGCTGCGTGAAACTGCATAGAATATTCGCCAGAAATTCAATTCTCTTAACTAAAAATACGATGATCCCCTTATTGTCGCTCTGATTTGTCTTGGAGACATTGTGAGATTGTTTCAGTCCTTTACATTAACCAGACTCGTGCAGAAAAGTCTCAGAGGCATCAGTAGGGGCTTCTAGCTCCATTTTCTCCCATTGAACATTGGCTCCCACCCCTGGAACCGCCTCCGTGGCGGTGGTGAACCCCAGCACCTCCTTCTGTTTCTGGTGCGGTGGACACATCTTCCTTTCGGAGCTGCTGGGTTTGTTCACCGATCCCACGCATGTTTATTCCCTATGTAGTTTGGGGTCTGGGGTCAGTGCGTGAGGCATGGGAATTTTTAATGTTTCACTCACAATGATTCCTCCCATCCGCAGAATGTGCTACAACTATTCAGAGCTTTGACTCCATTTGATCTAAACCCAATAACAACTCCGAAGAACAACTGTACGCAAAAAAGGAAAGTCAGCAGGGCGAACGGTAATGGCCTCATGTGGGACACGAGGAAATAGAGTCTTGAGGGTCAACATACTCATCAAGGCATTCGGTGCAGTTCGTGCTTAGTTTCAGTGGCAAGGCTGCTTTGCCGAGCCCGGCATCTAAGTCTTGCTATGCTGTGTTCTTTCCACTGCATTGAACTCGATCTATATCTTTCAATGTAACCATCTGAAGCCCTTTTATTCAGATTAGAGAACTTGAAATGCATAGATTATGCACCGTAGTGTGAGCTTTGATCAAAGGCACTTACAGATTCCTTTATTAGTGAGCAGATTGCTTCTTGCGGTTCGTGTCTTTTTTATGTTGATCATTCACCTGGTAGATGAAGGAGAACCACACGGAGTGCGTCCCGTCGCGGGCCGATTCTGATCCCAATCTTTCTTACGCAAACCATCAGCCAGTGACCCTCAAGACCCGGTGCTTTTGGACTCTCGTTCCTAACTGCATCTTGGACAGAAAAGGAGAAGAAGGAGAAAGGGGAGAGAAAGAAAAGAAGTGGAAGATGGAGAAGGACTGGAATCAAGAGAGAGCTCTCAGGAAGGGTGTGACTCTAACCAGTCCTGGCTCTGAGCGGAGACCCGGCTGCTGCGCTGGCCATTCCCTGGGCGGTCCCGGGGGGCAGACGCTTGTGGGTGATGGTCCTGGAGATGGGCGTCAGGGTAACACTGGTTTCCAGTTCACGACTGGAGCTGAGCAAAGGCAGTCTGGGAACGGTCATAAAAAGCCATTTTGGTAAATCTACCCAGTTTGCAGTTGGCTGGGCCATATTCTAACTTCCCAGCGTTCTGCACCTCTCCGTGATACTTGCTTTCTCTTCTCTGCTTTCCTCTTGCCCCTCAGGCCGCACACCTTCTATGGGGTTGCTGACTGCGTCTCCCTCAGAAGGGATGCGCGTGTGCTGAGTCTGCCCCCATGTCCCTGCCACACAGTGAAGGAACGGGCACGGGGTAGACATCCACGCCCTTGCGCATGGCCAGCGAATGAGTCTTTGTCCATAAGAAGTGGCCAAACCATAGGATACATCTTATACAGATGCCACAGATGTGCAAGAGTTTTTACAATCCGGAATAATTCACAACCCAAACCTGACAATGGTCATATCTAGGGAAATGTTTTGAGACGATGGCCAAGTAGAATTTTAGCTTGGATCTATGATTAGAGGATCAATATGTTCATAAAGTCCTCCTGTATTTAAAAAGTATTTTTCAAATGGGTTTCCACCTCATAAGTACAATTTAGGTAGAATAGTGCATAAGGCCAAATTAATGATTTTAAGCATTTATGAAAACATGTATTCCCATTGACCATGTTTTGCTCTAAAGCATTTTGGCCTTGAAACAAAAAGTGACCTATTGTATATGTTACATCACTGGCCCTCACGCCAGCCTTCTTTCCCATGACTGCAAGCAGTAACCACGAGTTTTGACAAACTCATTCATGATCCTATTCTCTCAACATCGTCAACATCGCTGCTTTCACGTAAGGTGCTTTTATTTTGAACAAAAAGGAAGAAAACTCAGGATATAGCATCGGCCGCAAAGGAGTCCTCCTTGCTCGCGGTTTCTTGGCCCTGTTTCCAATTAAATGATATGTTTGAAAAACATGGTGGACCAGTCAGAGGTTGATCCTCATTTCATGGCAGAATTTAGGTCAGTTGTTTAAGGGGGAATAAGAGCTAATCTGAGCAGACTTACTCTGGCCCACTTCCAGTAGTGTTTTCTGTGTCTCACCAGATGTATTTTTCCTTATGAAACAGAGTCTTCAGATCACTTCATTTGGGGGGGTGGGAGGAATACAGATAGTTTGAATTAAGTCGTAGTTTGGAAACAAGTTAAACGAAGCCACTAGTTATTAACCTTCTGTTGTTTGTTTTTCAAAATTGTTCAGATATTTTCTCTATCCAAATATATACAGTTTTAGTCCCGTCCTACTTTAAGGTGCCTTTGAAAATAATCCCTCCGAAACTCTGCATGTTTAATCAACCACTTTCTGCCCCGATTTCCCCAAGCCATGCGACAGCGACTGGCAGGCACTCAGCCCCAATGCAGAACATGCTTGTTTTGCAATGTTATGTCATTTATGTAAAGTGAAAACTTTTGAAACTACTAATTCTAAGTGGAAAAATAAATGGTATAATCTGGTTTTCACACATTTTATATGAATCAACTGGTTATAGGACGATTTTTTTCTGTGTAGTTATTTGAATGCTATATTCATTTTAAAGCCATCTGGTGGGATGACGAAGGGAGAAACAAATCTGTCAGAGTCGGTCCACGCGGCGCCAGGGGTGCTGCTTCAGAACACAGAAGCTCAGAGCGCAGGGGAAGTCAGCGCCGGGGACTGGCTGGCCCCCATGTAGGGGAGCTTTCCCAGAGAAGTGTCATTGTCCTTTCAAGCGGATTTTGAAACTTTGGGGTGGGGGTAGCTTTGTGGACAGGCAAAGGAAAGAGTCCTGTGAGGTGAGGTTCCCTTGAAGCAGGTGCTCATGGTCACTGTGACTGGAAACTGTGGAAGGAGAAATTGAGACAGATTTTACATGGCCTCAGACATATTGAGGACGAGAAGTCAGACCCAGGAAGACTTCCGGTGACTTATTCAAGATCCTACAGACAGAAAGTGAGCCACAAAATGAGAGCGTCAGCTCCGTCCCAACGACCCAGATGAGATGATACTTGCTCGTTCTCCTGTGTGATGTGTGTACGTGTGTGTGCGCATGTACATGTCTGTGTATGTGTGTGTGTATGAGAGAGAGCGAGAGGGACTGAGATTCTGAAAGAAGTCACAAAAGGCTGTCACAAAGGGCAAACCCCAAATCTTAACGAAATGCACTTTTCCTATTTGTGTGTGCTCACTAACCAAAAAAAAATTACAGTAATTATGTTCTTTATCGTCATCTTCCAATGTAATTTTCAAGGAATGGCCTAGATTTCGTGGTGTGTCTTTGTAAAATATATGATCTTTGAAGGAGCCACTCTTAACAGTGCTGAGAATTGCAAGATTAACATTTTACCATAACATTAAATAAAATCAGTTGGATGAAGGATTTATTATTTCATTAATCTAAAATAGTACGGTAGAGAAAAGATAATAAAAGTAAAAGCAAGAAACTGTTAAAGTTTTAAGCACCTTCCACTTTTTTTTTTACATCTTCTAAGACAAGACAATGGTGTTGGAGCCCTTGGCTCTTATTAGCACAATAAATTAATGGTTTATAACCTTTGTTTTATTACTCAAGGAGCACTTCATAAATCAACTGTAAGTACAAGCCAGAAAATAGCCCATAAAATTATTCTTTCTCTCATATCCCTTCCCTTCCTCTAGAATTATTAATGTTGAAAATAATAAGCGTTAGGGATCCTAGTGTATCTCTTGGTACTGTGTGCATTATAAACTGGGAATTACTATATATATGCACATATATTTATTTCCCTTTTTCTCTTGTACTAAATACACACGCATCCATAGATACAGACACATTTTTATTATGAAAGTAGTATTTATTTCTGATAAGAAACTTGAAAAATAGAGAAAATTAAAGAAGAAAGTACAGATCACCTGCAACTGAACTACCTAGAGATAACTGCCCCAAATGTCTTCTGTGTCTTCACCGACTCAGTTTTTAAAAATAATATTACAAAATTGGATTCTCGGTCAGTGCCTCTCTCTCCTATTTCACTCTGAACTCCATTGAGGAAACATAGTATGTCTCTCTTTTTTCATGTATGTCCTCAGGCACCATGTGCATGCGTGTTTGTGGTTCACCGTTACATCCCCTACAGGGTCTGGCACAGAGTTGACACGGAACCGGTGTTTGTCGACTGAATGAATGAACCTACTTACTGCAACATTCTCTCTTTGGAAATGAAGGCATCCACTGTCAAGCCTTACTGACATGTGTGATAGTTTCTCCTTGGAAGTAATTTCATATTGTTCTCTCAACTTCCTTACACAAAAGACTAAGTCCAAAATCGGGCACTTAATAATTGCCAAGTGAGAGCTAGCTGTGCCTGTTCCTGACCCAGCTTTCATCTCCTGGAGACCAACCGAATTTCCTCTAGCTCAGGCTTCTTGGTTGATCGAGTCAAGGAGCATTTATAGAGCACCACTGATGTCCCTGTAGTTGCACCAGGGTGATTATAAAGAAGGGGGTGTGATGTAAAGAAGGACTGTGATATCCCTCTTCTGCGGGCTTACTGGCTAAGGGGGAACAACACTAAACTAACGAATAAGCACAGGCTGGGATCCACTCTGGGGGGGCAACCCGTGAGGACCCGGTATAGACAGGCCAGGTGTCATGAAGGGCATCTGTAAGAAGAACACTCGGGGGCTGAGATCTGAAGGCTGAGGAGCAGGAGGTAGGGGCGGGGCGGGGCGGGGACAGAGGGTGCCGGCTGAGAGCTGCTGGGGCAGGTGACAGAGCCCCAGGAACAAGGAGACGAGGGAGAGAACGGTGCATTGGGGCAGCGTTTTCTCCGCCTCCTTTGTTTCATTATTGCCGCCCTAGGGAGGAAAATGAATGTGAGTGACTGACGAACTTATTGCTGGGAAGGGTAGAAAATCGTAGCGATTACACTGGTTGGTGGCCCTCCAAAGCTCAGTCTTCCTGGACGGTAATTGACAACTGCTTGACAGCTTCTAAAACACGGCAGTTTCGACCGTGCCTAATCCAGTTCCATCTCGTGTGTGTCGATCTAATTTTCCCCAGCTCCAGGTTTATTTAGTCCTGCAGTAAGCCTTTATTAAGCACCTGCTACATGCCCCAAGCCTTGTAATAGCAAAGGGTTTTTCTGCAGATCAGGAAGCAGTTTCACCGTCTTGAGGTCGGTGCTTAGCGGTGAGCGGTGGCCAAGCCCCTGGGACCTTGGTTGCATCAAAACACAGCATTCTGTTTTACGTTCCCTTTGAAACCACCGAGGAGCTTCAAAGAGGGTGGTAACGTGACATGATTTATGCTTTAAACGTGAAAACAATGTGTTGTTGGACGGCAAGCGCAGAGCCAGGAAGCCAGTTAACAAACGGGTGTCGTAGCCTATGCACATGGAGCTGTGGTGGGCGAGACAAAGAGCGGGGAAGGGGCGGGAGAGGACTCACGGTGACCTTCCACAGATAGGCCCGTTAAATCACTTGAAGAGCGAGATCTCTTTTCAAACCGGCATCTCTAACAAGCGTGAATTTGCTGCACAAAATACGTGCGGAGCTCTGAACGATGGAAGCACGCGGCCCTCCAGGGGCTGAAAGAATACATGCAGGTGAATCTCAAAGAACCCATGAACACAACCACAGAACACGTTTTTGGGACAATTAGGAAAGCTATGTATTTTTTATTATATCTAAAAGCACTCTTAAGGATGAGTAAGATAAGAGCCGGTGCCCGCGATGAAGGACCGGGAGGGATCCTGTTTTTTGGAAGTAAAGCAAGCATCAGAAGATGCAAAGGGCAGTGCCTTGTTGGACACTGGTGGCGGAGACCCCTGCCAGGGCGTCTGTGCCGCAGGCAGCATGACGGGCTGTGACTGTATTTGCTGCTCTTAATCGTTTATAACGTGTATGTTCCACGAAGCAGGTAATTCCTAGTGGTGTTCTTGAGGCCATCTTGTTACAAAGGAAGACCAGCGGCGCTCTTGAAATGAATACATTAACTTATCCGATGCACTTTCCTCTCTGCTTTTGAAGCTGGTCTGCTTTGTTTGGGTTTGGCTTTGGTTTGCTTTTCACCATGTGTGACTTTGAGACGAAGAGGTTTATTTTTGTAAGTGCTCTTGACCACGTCGACATGCTTTCTGTAATGAAATAATATACAGGATCGCATAGTAAGTTATTCACCAGGAAGCTCAAAATAGTAGTTTTTATTCATCACTGCTTGCTGTACAGGTCATACTGTTCTAGGTGAGAGTAATTAATTTTCTTAGCCTGTAATTATGTGTAATTCGAGCCAAACCACCTTCCTCAAATACCAGAAGATACAGTACTCTGTTAGATGTGTGTGGCTGTAATTATCTTCTCTGTGTTGAAGTTAAACTTCAAGAATAGTCTATTTATAACAAAGAGAACTTGTATTTTAGTATAAATGTATCCTCTGAGGATGTTTAAAAATACATTCAGAGCCAGGCTGAACATTAGAATATTTCCATTTGGTAGTTGTTCAAAGCTACCATGAAAAATGTAAAATACTGAAATATTAATAATAAAATATACACACATAAAATAATGCCCATCCTTATAAATATAATGAATCCAAGAAGCAAATCAGGGAAATGTGTGAATTTAGCCCGGAGAAGATGAATTTTAGTTAAATGGTTGTTTTACTGAACTTCTTGAAAGGACAGACTATATTCTATTTGTCCTTGTGGTCCTGGAGCCTGGCAAGGTGACTGGTATCGGGAAAGCCCCTGGCAAATGTTTGGATGGACAGATGGATGGGTGGGTGGATGGATGGATGGATGGATGGAAGGATAGGTGGATGGAAGGAAGGAAGGAAGGAAGGAAGGAAGGAAGGAAGGAAGGATAGATGGGTAGGTGGATGGATGGATGGATGGATGGATGGATGGATGGATGGAAGGATGGGTGAATGAATGGATGGATGGAAGGAAGGATAGATGGGTAGGTGGATGGATGGATGGATGGATGGATGGATGGATGGATGAATGGATGGATGGAAGGAAGGATAGATGGGTAGGTGGATGGATGGATGGATGGATGGATGAATGAATGGATGGATGGAAGGAAGGAAGGATAGATGGATAGGTGGATGGAGGGATGGATGGGTGGATGGATGGATGGATGGATGGATGGATGGATGGGTAGATGGATGGATGGATGGGTGGATGGGTGGATAGATGGATAGATGGGTGGCTGGATGGATGAACAGAGGGATAGATAAGTGGGTGGGTGATTGGATGGAGGGACGGATAGATGTGTGGATGGGTGATGGAGTTAGGGATGGATGAATAAATGATTAAATAGATGGGGAGGACAGACACTTGGTAGGACGGATGAATAAATAAGAGAAAGAAAAATTGGGAAAGCTACAAGATACCATGTGCCTGAGAGTATGTGAAAATGACACAGAACCACGAATGTGTGCAGGACTGGTCATGGTGTGCATGTGGAAGTGTTGGAGTTTGAAGCTGTTTCTGTTTGAAAAGGATTACGTGGTAGGCACAGAAAGTGCTTTGCATGGTAAAAGTAGGAAGAAGTGTGTTTTAGAGGAACACAATGACATCCTCAGATCGGCAGGAAGGAAAACCAGGCTGATGGGAGAGTGATGCAGACATCAAAACACATAAAAGGAAGAGTGTGGTGTTCATCATGCTGTCTAGAAACCCGTTTTAAGTCTGGGAACAGACCTACTTGGTAGGCACTTGGAGGGATACCAGGCATTTTTTTTTTTTGGAATGCTAATATTACAGTGAAAGATGACCACTGTTGATGCAACTATAACATTATATGTCTTGTCTTTAAATGGGACAAATATTTATTAGAATAATGCTAATGCTTTTAAAGTAAGGGAGATTAAAATTTTTAAGGATTAATTCTTTGTCAGTAATAATGAAAATAAAGCATGTTTGTAGCAAAAAAATAAGCATTCGCATAAACTATTATTAAAACATAATTTATGGTAATTATTAATAAAGCTATTTCAAGAATTATAGACATAGATGTAGAGGGACAATGTCTACCATAATGCTGACAGCAGTAGTAACATTATTCAATACAAATTCCAAGCATAAGAATGCTATTGGCCCTTGATAGTGTCTACAGAAGTCTCCCGTTGGATTTCTGCTCTCACAGAGTGTGTGAAAAGTTAAAATAACTGTCAGTAACATCTGTTGTAGAAGAGTAAAAAGTGTGAGCTCTTCAGAGATGAACAAATATCATATTATGGAGGACTTTGAATGCCAAACCCAAAGATATGCATTTTAGTTTCTAGGCAATATGGAGTCATTGAAGGCTTCTGGAAGATTAATAAATTGGAGACAGGAAGGTGGCCAGAAGGCAGGGAAATAATTAATTCTCTATTGATAAACAGCTACTTTATTTATTTATTTATTTATTTTAATGTTTCATTTTATTTTTGAGAGAGAGAGAGACAGAGGGTGAGCAGGGGAGGGGCAGAGCGAGGGAGACAGAGAATCCGAAGCAGGCTCCAGGCTCTGGGCTGTCAGCACAGAGCTCGACAGGGGGCTCAAACTCACGAACTGCGAGATCATGACCTGAGACGAAGTGGGATGTTTAACCAACTGAGCCACCTGCGAGCCCTGACCTACTATTTATTTATAAACTACTACTGAATCTAGAATTATGAGATAAAATCTAGATTTCGGTTTGAGATAATCATCTATGAGAAATGTGGTGGCACCAGAAATGTGCAAGGTAGCGTCTTTGTGTCTTGCTCTTTGCATTAGATGCGTTTATACAAAATGAATGCATTTAAATAGTTTAAATGGACTTAGGTTTTTTTAACATATTTTAAATGAACTATATTTTTAATATCTGAGTTCATGTTACAGTTAGTGTCCATTAAAATCACTCTTGAAATTCTACTTTCTTCATTTTCGTATTCCATTTACTTTTATCTCTCACCTTAATAGATGTAACTCATGACCTTTATATTTTTCCGACATTATCCTAGCCCACCCATATCTCACAGTCACGTGGAATATTCAGACAGGTATACAAATAATGACAAAAACAGGAACTCGGTAGTATTACAGAGATAGATAAACAAGGTGCATTAGCGATGTGGATCGCTGTTAGAATGAGTTCATTGTTGTAAGGGACACACTAAACTTAGAGTTCACCAAGTCATCTGTGTTTTAAAGGATGAATAGGGGCTTATCCAGTAGACGCTTTAGAGAAACGCGTTGAAGGAAAAAGAAATCATATACGTGAAACCAGAGCAGAAAAACACGTTCCCGTTTTGAAACAGCAAGCAACAGGATGTAGTTTGAGAGTAGACAAATCTGAATGCGTTGAGTAAAGCCATACTATGAGAAGTTTAATAAACATTTCGAGAGTTTGAACGTTATCCTGAAAATCATGACCTACTCTTAAGTAATTATAAGCCTGAATGTAACATGAGCTTGATGTGTAGAAAGATCGCTCTGAAGATAGTTTTGCCGGTGGGTCTCCCAGTCAGTGAATGCGGGACATTCCTAAAAGGGCAAGGCCAGTAGGATGCAGGGTTGCCATGGAAACCGTGGGTGCCTGTCCCTCTACTACACTGGAGGGCAGCCTCTGCCACCAAGCTTGTCTCCTCTCTGCTTTCCCGCACCTCTGTGCTAGGAGGCAGCATTCAGTGAGGAGGAGAAGGAGGACAAGGAGAAAAGGGGGAAGGCCATCCTCAGAGGTTCCCTTGACCTCCCTCCGTGCAGCCTCAAGGCCACCCACACTCCATGGAAATGCCATTCCAGCAGCTGTCTGAGCTCCCACAGCCAACACCTCTAAAAACTCCCTGAGAACGGTAACAGTAATTGAAGCTTTCGAAGTCATCAATGACAATTGTGCTTAATCTTTGAAAATCTGTCACTTCAAAAAGAAAAAGAAAAAACCTAATGGTTTTCTAATAAAAATAGCAATGACTATAATTCACAGATGGTTTACTTTTACAGGAGTCAGAATGACATTAACATTTTCATCTCAGATCAGAACAGTCTGCGTCTGGGGAGCACACAGGGAAAGGGCTCTGTAGGAGAATGTTTTAACCTCTCTGTTTCTCTGGTTCTCTAAGAAACACCTTCTTTTAAGAGAATGTAACCAAAATTAAAAATGTAGGTGATCTGGACATTTGGTTGCATTCAAACGAAGCCTAATTTGTTGGATTTGGTGTAGCACGCTAATGCGCTGATCACAGAGTAACTTTACGTGAACTTATTCCATAGAAAAAATAAAAAAGACCAACGCTTTTCTCCTAGTCAACATCATTAATAGACAATGGAGGTTTAGAACTCATGTGATCTTGTCTAGATTCTCCTGATAAAAAAAAAAAAAGAATCCTAGATGTATGTCCTACTAATTCTTAGCATCAGCGATAGCAGAGGACTTAATACTAAAATGTGTTATTCAAAACAGTTTCTGACAAAGAAATCCAAAATACTACTAAATGGCTAATTTCATTCTTTAAGGAGAGAAGAGGCATTTACTATAAACGTGACATCTCTAAAAGACCAGCAAATTCAAACAAATACTAAAATACCAATGAGTGTCTCTAAATAATGCCAAACCACAAATAAATTACATGGTAAAAAATATATATATAGGAAAAAAGAGAGAAAGAAAGGAAAAAATAAAGGATGGGAGGAAGGGAAGAAAGAAAGAAGGGAAGGAAGGAGGGAAGGACAAGGAAGGAAGGAAGGAAGGAAGGAAGGAAGGAAGGAAGGAAGGAAGGAAGGAAGGAAAGGAAAGAAGGAAGGGCGGGTGGGCGGGTGGTCCCATTGGATATGTGTAAAGTGTACCCAAACAGCTGAAAGAAGAATTTTCTAGCCCATCTAAATGTGATGGTAGCACAGTACACAGCCACGTTCACAAGTCTTCAGCTCTGCCTTAGCGGGATACTTGTGATGTGAATTCAGCCTTCCGTCCTCGCCTCCTCCCACTGAACCGAAAGCACAGAAGCTTCCCTCACTTACAAAGCCCTTGGCTCTACCTCTGGAGAATTTTCACGGGCATAACTATACCCACTCACCAGGAGCTTTGGGGGCTGGACTGTCCTTCTGGCTCCCAGAGGAGCATCTGTCTGTCTAGCATTGCTCCTCTCACATGCCCCGTGCTCGCATTCCCGCCCAGTTCCTCCCTTGCCATCATCCCAATCCGTGGATCTCAACAAGG
Source organism: Felis catus (assembly GCF_018350175.1). Lineage (NCBI taxonomy): Eukaryota > Metazoa > Chordata > Mammalia > Carnivora > Felidae > Felis > Felis catus. The sequence continues at coordinate 79,064,722 of NC_058368.1, forward strand.
ACTCCTTTTGTTCTGCCTGGAGACATGCAGATCTGGCCTGTGAAGCACTCAGACCCCTCTTTAACTAGCCACTGTCGGGTCCTGGGACATCTCTAATACATTGAGAGAAAAGCCTACCGCATCCATATTTACTCCTCTTCTAATTTAGCCTCCTTGTGTGAACTGACACCTGGACATTCCTGAAAATACTCTGTTACAAGGATTCAGTTTTTTTTCACTTCCTTTGTCTCAGTGGAGGAACGGGGCCAGCTGACTCATTGCTCCCCAACCTTCTGTCTTACATCTACACCATTTGTGGACTGCTTTCACCCCACGTTTCTTTTTCCTTTTATCCCCCCCCCCCCATCATGTGTTCTGTCACCTACTGGCTTCCATGACTTATCTCCAGCTTACTCAATAACTTTGGGTTGGCTTCTGCCTTCATTGTCCATCATACCTTATTTTCATCCTTGAAGACATTATCATCCATTGCTATGACTCATCTTATACCAAGACTTCACAATTCCTTATGTTCTGTTTCTAATCTGAATCTAACCCTCCCCACATCCTTACCACTTGTGAAGTTCAAGAATATATCTTCATATTCTTCAGGAGATTAAATATGTGTGCATAATGGCAAATATGCAATGCAATATAATAAGAGAAACAAAGAATCATCTGTAGGATATTATGGGAATGCAAATGGAAGTCATCAAAGTCCTACTAGAAGTGGATGCATGGATATCAAAATGGAGATGGGGTTTGATTTCAGTCGTGAAGGATAAGTAAGAGTTGGCCAACAGACCCCCAACAAATCCAAATTGTTGATGACCTTATATTGCCCCACTTCACCAGGGACCTCCCAAAGCCAAGTCTGACAACCCATTCTCCAGACAGTTTTAAGAAGGAACTTTATACACTTCTAATACAATCTGAAAAATTATTTTTATGAGGGGCACCTGGGTGGCTCAGTCGGTTAAGCATCCAACTTCAACTCAGGTCATGATCTCACAGTCCATGAGTTTGAGCCCCGCGTCGGGCTCTGTGCTGACAGCTCAGAGCCTGGAGCCTGCTTTGGATTCTGTGTCTCCCTCTCTCTCTGTCCCTCCCCTGCTCATGCTCTGTCTCTCTCTGTCTCAAAAATAAATAAAAACATTTTTAAAAAATTTAAAAAATCTATTTTTATGAAATTTAGCTAGGAACCTCTGTAAATCTCCCAATGCATCCTCACTGTTCCTAGGAAAATGTCCAGTTTTCCCTGGAAGACTCTTCATGAGGTGGCCACTGTTTACAATGCATGGCCTCTTCCCTTATCACCATAAATGCAGCTGTACCCCAAGATAGTTTTCTGACCCTTGCTGTTCACAGGAAAGGAACAGCTGGTTTTTCTGTCCCACATTCATCTTCTCCCACTATCCCTAGACACCCTGGAGAGTACCTGCCCATCCTTCAGGACTACATGGCTTAGATAACTTGGTTCTCATTGAATCCCACCTAATGCCATCTTGATCACTTCTTCCTCTTTGGTGTCCTTGGGACACAACTCTGTCATTTTTTCTTACTTCTGATCTTCCCCAAAAGCTTCGCTGTGAGCCTCTTGAGGAGACCATCCTCCTTTGCCCCCCCCCCTCCAATCTAGCAGAAATCTTAAACCTCCTTTGGTGTTTTGAATGGCTGTTAGAAATGTCACTATAAGAGATCTTTGTCATCCCACCCAACTCCCTTCCTGTCCAGCCAGGGTCTCCTTTTAGTTAAGAGAGTGGAATCCAGTTCTCTTAATTCCATTCCGTAGGTCTTTTGCCCATGTTGAACCCCCCCCACCATAAATTAGTTCCCCCAGTGATCATTACTGACTCCCCCCCCGCCATTGCGTAGTATTGCAGGCTATCAGTCTTTTGGAGTTTCATTCGGGGACCCAGGTTTGCATGAATTTTGCCTTTGGGATGAAGTTTCCCACAATGAGTTGCATACCGCAGTCAGCGCTGAGCGGAAAGCTGCCATACTCCCTCCTTCCCAGTGCCTGTCTCACAGATTTGTTCCGCAGTGCCCACAGACAGTACCAACTGCTTTTCCTCTTGACTGCCAAAATAAGTCAGCAGTTGGGAAGGGGGAAAAAAAAAGATGATGAATTATGGAAAATAACTAGGGAGAGAGAATGGCAATACAATGGGGGGGGGGGTAGGGGGGGAAGTAACAACTCTCTGTAGCTCCCCACCCAGGTGACTGTCTCAGATTTCAACCAACTAAAAGAAAACTAAACAAAGAATAGCACCCAGTCAACCAGAAGCCTCTGAAACCAGACAGTAGTTGAGAACTTTCCCCATTGATCTGATAACCCCCCTGACCGCCACAATGCAAGATTCAGGCCCCAATCTCTTGCACAACTGCGTGTTTCATTAAGACAACAGATCATGGCGAAGAGGACAGCTAGATGGAAGGATGGGGGGGGGGGGGGCGGGTGACAACATCTGTTTGGAATAACTCCGTTTCCATATGAAAAGCTTCGCAAACCACCTCTGGCCAAGCGTTCTGGAGACAAGTCTGACCTATAAACCCTTCCAGTACCTAATGGTGTGTGCATACGTGCAAGCCTCGGGTGTCATTGTGATGTATGCTGGGGCTGGAGGGTGTTAGCATTTTAATGTCCCCAGCTCATGCTTGGGAGCACCGTGTTAGTCTTCTCATCGCGCCGGTATTTGTCTCCAGTGCTGAGAATGTGATTATGAACATATCACAAGGTTTGCCTAAGCGGTGTTTTTGTCTTAATCTAGCAGAAGATCCCCTCCAAGCTTCTGCGGCGTTTCATGTTAGCCCTTACTGGGCTCTTCCGCAGTTATTCACGCCTGCTTCCCCTAAGAGGCTGTGGGAATTTACGTCGTGAAGGGATTCCTCACACCTACCGCAATTCTGCGAATTTGTAGAAAACACGCACAACACACAAGAAGATGTCTTTAAAAATGGATGGATGTGGTTGATTGTTCTGTGGTTTTAAAGACTTTTCTCTGACAGCTGCCTTCCTCCATCGCAGCGCATCCAGACCAGCTTGCAGACCGCTAAGGCTTTTGTAGAAGCCGATTTGGCGACACGCTTTTTCAAAGCTCTGGCGAGAAGTGTTCGTTGTGTTACTGTTCACACGATCACCTAGAAGATCCTTGCCAGTCGATGGCTTTGTGGAGACTTTTGCCTCTGTGCTGCATCTCTACAACCGTGGTCATGTACACATCCACTTTAGAATCACATAGGGGGTGGTGGAAACAAAGAGTGGCAACCATTCTGTATGTCAGTGTTACGGGGTTTGGGGTTTTTTTGTTGGTTTTTTGGGTTTGTTTTGTTTTGTTTTGGTCTTTTTGTTTCATTGTTTCCCTTTTTCCCGGACTCAACCTGCTTTGAGTTGAAAAAGGAAAATCATCGTAAAGGGAGGACAAGGCTCCGACTCTGTGATCTGAGCGTTCATCGACCGTTGACAGGAACGGTCTTCTCTACTGCTGGAACCGAGGCCAGTGTTTCTCACAGGCACCGCGTGGGGCAGCCGTCCCAACTCCAGTGTGCGGCCATTGGGAAACATTAGCGACCCTGTGTGCACACAGCAAACACGCTTATTAGAATAAAACCTTTGGGATTGCGAGTGAATGCAATCGCATTAAAAACAAAAATTAAGGAAGATGTACTGGCATTAATTTTGTTAGCTTTGTTCCTTCTAATCCTCTCCTGGAAAAATCTCTTGCCTGACTGTTTTCCATCATTATTTTTGGCATCTTCATGCTGTTTAATGTCTCCCTGCTGTTTGTGTTTCAGATGGGAGTCCGAAAAGTGTTTCTAAAATACTGGCACGCTGGCCAGCTCAATGATTTGTGCCTACAGCTGCAGAGGAAAATTATAACCTGCCAAAAAGGTAACCATTACACACTAACCTTTCTGAATGTCTTTGAGTCGTGAGATACAAAATCACTTAGTGCGCCTCGAGTTAAACGTCGGTGGGATCCACACGGTAGCGGGCCCCTTCCGTGACACTGTGCGTGGGCAGTTTTGAGGAGCCGGGCAAACAGTCAGGCTCAGGCAGCTCTCTACCAGCACTTGTATGCACTGCACATACTTTATGTGGTGGTCATTTCATCTGAAATCTTAGAGCAAATTTTCACCTCGATCGGAATTTGGAAGAGAGAGTGTTCATTTCTTGCAATTTACATGTCCGCCCCCTGGCAAATATTCATGCTTGTTGATCTGTTCAAAAAGCACACGACAGGAAGATGTACCTCTGAATCCACACTGGGATCCCCCGTGTGGCACTTAGGCGCAGATATGAGGCAGAGTCCTAGCTCATTTCCGTCAGCACCACTGGTATATGCTGCTGGCTTTTGGAGGACCAGAACAGACAAATTCACCAAACCACATTTTACATAATTCTACATATGCCTTGGTGAAATCCCTGACACTTAGCTTCCTTTAGGAAGTGACAAGGATATTGGAGTGTTACCTTTGATGGCAGACAGCATCGTTTTAGCTTTAGGGGAGATTCCGTGTAGAATTTTGTACCTATAGGGGCGCTTGGGTGGCCTACTGGGTTGAGCGTCCAACTTTTGATCTCGGCCCAGGTCATGACCTCATGAGTTCGTGAGTTCAAGCTCTGCACTGACGGTTCAGAGTCTGCTTGGAATTCTGTCTCTCCTGCTCTCTGCCCCCCTCTTGTGCTCGCTCTCTCTCCCTCTCCCTCAAAACAAATAAATAAATTTAATTTTAAAAACTTAAAAGATTTTTTTTTCCTATAAAAACCCAAGTGACCATTGAAAATGGGTACATTGGAAAAATCTTCACTATGCTTCCCATAAAACATATGTACTTACTAGATACTAGTTTTTAATTTGCTTAATGATTATATTATACTATATATCGTGAATAAATATTTAAAGAAAGGCCGAAGAAGGAGAAATGACATGCTAGCTTTTGGTGGACCTGCTGACATGAGCTTGGCTGTCTGCTATCTTTGGAAATGTCCAGCACAAGCATAACTCAGTCCGAAACTGGTTTTATTCTGTCCGAGCCTCTGTCCATGGAGCCCCTGCTTGAAATCTCCAAGGGGTCCCATCATTTTCTGATGAGAAAAAGCCCTGCCACACGCTGGTGCCCTGAACTGTCAGAGTTTGGCAGGTCGAGCCCAAGTAACGTTCGAAGCTCAGAATTCCCTTCCAGGTGAAACCATCCCTCTTGGCCAGCTCAGGCCCCACAGGTGGGGTGTGGGCGTGGCTCTCATCCTGTCCGGGCAGGTGTGTGTGGACCCTTGGGGCTGGCGACAGAGAGGGAAGAGTGAGGGGACGGGGCTGCTCTTCTGTTCGAGCGGCACCTGTGCGGTCCGGCACAGGGTCTCTCTGGAAGGGCTGCAGGCGTTGAAAGGCTGTTGGAGCCCAGGGGAGCACCTCAGCACTCCTGTGCACTGCCTCCCTGAGAAGTGACATGAGCTCCCCTCGGGACAGTCACTTGTAATTCTCCCTCAACCCCAGTCACCACAGACAGTGCTTTAAAACAAGCCTCTCTAGACGACTCCAAGCAGGCATCTCTTTCTTGACAAGCAGGCTGGTGCTTGAGAAACACAGGCTGGGACCCCAACAGGTACGTCCCCTCCCAGCAGAGTCATTAGGCAGTCAGTGCCTGCCAGCACCCACCTCAGGCCCACGGCCCCCGTGTCCTCCAAACTGCAGGGTCGAGTGGCTGGTTCTCTGCATGGTCTCCCGAAGCCAGTTTCACCAGCCTGGAGGTCAGCCGGGCGGCGTGGGGAGCCCCAGGTGACGGAGGCAGTCCCTCCCCCCAGCTCTGGGCAAGTCTGGCTCCTCTCTGGGTTATGACAGTCTGGTCATCCTTCATCCAGGTAGGGAAAGGCCGGGGCCCCAGGCCAGTGCGCCCCACAATTGTATTTGTGAGGTCAGCCTGGCCACCTGCTGTGCGATCTGAGCCCCTGTCGAGTCAGCATCACCTGCAAGCCGGTTAGAAATGCAGAGGCTCGGGACCCCACCACCTCGAGAATCGGAATCTGCATTTGCAGCCTCAGCTAGAACTGGGCTGGGAGGCCCCATGGACCAGACCAGTGCCCTAATACCTGAGCTGTGGAGTCATTGGAGGTCCCTATGCTGGCATGGTATTCGTCCATAGAACAGGGTCTCAGAGTCTCCTGGAAAGTTTCCTACATCACAATTAGAAGAACACGCATCTTCCTCCATCAGGGATGCTCACTAGAAAGGTCTCCTGTATTTAACGGCAAAGATTAAGCTGACCCCCCTGACCCAAAACTGAAGAAACAAGCAGAAATCTAGACACTCCTTCACCTTGAAGGATCAAAATTGAGACAGGTCTTTAAAAAAAATGGCACCAAGATAAAAACTGTAATTCCAGATTACATAAATGAAATAATGGATATAAAAGCAGCTTTAAAATTACAGGCTCTTAAATGCAAAGCATTAATTATTGATTTTTACTTTTACATCTCTTGGAACAGCCCCTTCCATACTTTTTGCTAGTGTGAAATTTACTCGAAATGTATGTAATTTAGAGTTATTTCCAGTTTTTCAAGCGTTCTCATTTTTCTTTTGTAAATGTTGCGGGGGGGGGCGTTGGGGAGAAAGCTGTAACGTTAATCATTTTAATATTAAATTATTCCTCATGGAAGCTTCTTTTGGACCCTCTGTGTTCCTTCTGTCCTAGAGGAAAGCTGTCTGTGAAGATCTCCATGCTGTTAAGTGTATAAAAGCAGTCTTTTAAATTGTCAGCAAGAGGGCCAATATTGATTTGTGGCAAATTCATTTTTCCTAGTTGCCTCTTATTAAAGACACCAATTTTGAGCAACTGTTATATCATGTTTAAAGGGTTTTTAAAGGCCGCCAGTATGAAGTGTGAGAACATGGTGTCCCCCGGAGGCAGAGTGATAGACCCCCGGTGAATGTGCGTGCAGAGAATAGCGCTGCTGTTCCCTGGGGCAGAAGTCTAGCCGAGCCACATTAATTCTTCCCTTTATTCCACAAGATTAAACATCTGGAATATACCCTCACCTTCACCCTTCCAAAGTCAATGTCTCAAATTGTTTTAATGGAACAGGAATGAGCAAGCAAACTGACCAGTTTGAATTCTTGTCCTTCTCTCTCTCAACGTGCCCATCGCGTGGTTAACACTTGTGCATTTTATAATCCTGAAAGTCTGATAGTACCTTTTATAGCTTAATATTTTTCCCCTTTAGATTAGTTCAGCAGGACTGTTTTGCACTTAATACAACTGCATTCCAGAGTAGGTAAACATTTAGTATTGCCATTTGGGGGAGAAAAAAAAGCCTTAAGCATTTTACTTTTCTTTAATGTTTATTTATTTTTGAGAGAAAGAGACAGAGTGCAAGCAGGGGAGAAGCAGAGAGAGTGGGAGACACGGAATCAGAAGCAGGCTCCAGGCTCTGAGCTGTCGGCACAGAGCCCCATGCAGGGCTCAAACTCACAGACTGTGAGATCATGACCTGAGCTGAAGTCAGACGCTTAACCGACTGAGCCACCCAGGAGCCCTACCTTAAGCACTTTGGATGTCTGCTCATTATTTGCCTCTGCAGCTATAATTGTGGAAAGTCGTGTCCAGCTTTCCTTCCACCTTCTAATCAAGTAAAGGCATCAAAATGAGTATCATAAAAAACCCACACATTTATTCTTCTATGGCCAGGGAATACTTTAAAACACTTCATGTTTCACGGCCTTCCCCACTCCCGACATGCACTATAAAGAAAAATAAAGCATCTTTGTTACATACATTGGTTTTCCCTTGAAATTATAGATCTTAGAATTCAAGCAGCTCCTTCTAACCGTAGAAACTTAGAATTGGAAGGGACAGCGTCCTATGGTCACAGGGCCCACACGGGAATCCCTGCACCTGTCCACAGCATCCAGGGGAAGGGGTCATCTAAATCCTCCCAAGCACACGGGCTCCCTCTCTCACGAGACGCCCTTCTCCATTTACACCCTGTGCCCATTGCTAGAACGCACCTTCTCACATGAATCACAAACATGCTTCGCTATGACTCCTCCGTTGGGGCTCTGCTCTCTGGAGAGCTAAGGCAGCGTCTGTATGGTCAAAGGGAGAGGAGTGAGTTTGGCATGTAAGCACGGAGAGCTGAACCCTGGCTCTCCCGTTCATTGGTTGTGTTTACCCAGAGAAGTTTTCTTGACTTCACTAAGCTCTTTCTTTGGGTGCAAAATGGACCTAATGGCGTATTAATTATCACCGGGGTTTGGCATTTGACGATGGAAGGTCTAACACATGAAAGTACCTTTAAAATGGTGGGCATGACTACCTTTATTTGCAAGTCTTACCATTAGTTAGTGACAGGCTGACGATTTCAAAGTATGTTCACCCACTTATTCCTCCCGGTTCTCACACATTTTTCTAGCTCCATATCCCCGGAAAGCAGAAAGGACATCCTAAATTTCTACACAATCTCTTTCCAGAGTCTTAAATGCAGACTCTGCATTTAAGTGAGAGAGGCAGCCCGTGTGCTTGGGAGGATTTAGATGACCCCTTCCCCTGGATGCTGTGGACAGGTGCAGGGATTCCCGTGTAGGCCCTGTGACCTTAGGACGCTGTCCCTTCCAATTCTAAGTTTCTACGGTTAGAAGGAGCTGCTTGAATTCTAAGATCTATAATTTCAAGGGAAAACCAATGTCTTAAATGCAGTGTTAGCTTTTCTAGAAGTTTAATCACTGTCTTGTTAACACATCACGTGATATGTCAGAAGACTACTTCCATAAGCCTCAGACGTTTCTGATATAATGGTCCTAAAATGGTCCAGTTGGAGCCCCACTGCAGAATTCTCTGGGGTTTGAACCTACTTCCTGCCCTCTGACTTTAGTCCAGTCCATCACGTCCAGCCTGTGTTAGGGAAAGAAGTGTGGACGTGTCAGGACTCGAATTAAGGAATTTGCGTCTAGTGTTATCATTGCTGGGTTTCGATATCTTTTCAAATACAGAGATTAGAATGTTTTGTGAACTCTTATTCTGAGTCAAACGGGTCTTATTTTATAGCTGCTCAAACATAAATGTGTTGTGACTTTTGTTTGTTGCACGTCTGGGGTTTCACTTCTGCTCCTCTGGCTGACCCCTGATTGTGTTCTTTTATGGAAGTTATAAGAGGATTTCTAGCACGCCAGCACTTGCTTCAGAAAAGGAGCATCAGACAGCGAGAGGTCACGTCCATCAACAGCTTCCTGCAGATCACAGAGGACATGGGGTTGAAGACCTACGATGCCCTGGTCATTCAGAACGCTTCCGACATTGCACGTGAAAATGACCGGCTCCGGAACGAAATGAAGGCTGCTCACCATCAAGAGAAGGCGGAAGCCAGAAACAAGCCAGAGGAAGGAGCCAAAAGGTAAAGGCAGATAGAATGAAACTTTAATTACCTTTGTAATTGATCCATGGAGCCAAGAAAATTCCGATAGCCCTTAATGCAAAGTTCAGTCAAACATGACAGCGGTTACGGGAAGAAGAGAGGATACATGCACAGTTTGCTATCTGAAACCTCCTCGCGATCTAAAAGGGTCCCCTCTTGTGGTTTCTTTTCTTGCAATAGGTGCTATATGTGTTAGTTTTGCCAGAGGAAATAATCACCGCTTCCCCTATGATGCTTGTATCACTTACCATCTCAAGGCCAAAGTTTTAAGGCAGCTAACGTTTCTGTCTTAGCAAAAATATATAACTTGGTGCTTGACATCTTTATATAAGTCCATTTTTTTTAATTTCTTTTTAACATTTACTCATTTTTGAGAGGCAGAGAGAAACACAGCGTGAGTGGGGGAGGGGCAGAGAGAGACGGAGACACAGAATCCGAAGCAGGTTCCAGGTCCTGAGCTGTCAGCACAGAGCCTGATGCAGGGCTTGAACTCATGGACTTCGAGACTGTGAGATCATGACCTGAGCTCAAGTCGGACGCTTAACCGACTGAGCCACCCAGGTGCCCCTATACAAGTCTTATGTATATAAGGGTGACTCGTAGAAACTTCTGGAAATCTGACCCCCCAAATGGGCATAATGGTATATTCTGTTTTCTGAAAGCAGAAAAGTAGTGAAATCAATGGTTGTATGTATTATATTGCCCTTAGTAATCTGTCACATTTTCTTCGCCAATACGGAAGGTTTGGGGGAAAGCTTTTGATTTTAAAGTTCACTTCGGATGCTGAGCTCGAAATAGAAATGTGGAGACAACCTGGTCCTCCTCCAGTTTGTCACTCTTGCCTGTCTGTGAATGACGAGGACACCCGTGGCCCTCAGTCGCCCTCCCTGGGAGGGCAGGGACCTGGGTCCTAACTCGCCGTCGGGCAGATGTTTGTTTTTCCGCAGGAACTTGGCGCTATCTGGTTGTTTCCCGTCGAAAACGACTCCCCTTCGTCTTCAATGCCTATGTCAAATGATTTTTTATTAAAGATGAAATGGTGATGTGTCTCTCGCTAATTAGCTTCAAATATCTCAGTGATTAAATACTGAAAAAAATTCCCTTTGTACGGAAAACTGTAATTAAACATTACAGGGAAAACAAATTATTCACTGAGTGCCACTGAGTGCTAGCTTTCATCTTCAGCTAGTTCATTTTCTACATGGGTGTCTGGCTCTGCCTTGTGGTAGATCCCAGCCCGGCTGGTGCTCTGCCACACAAAGATATAATTACAAGAACAAATGCTCGGAGACTCCTTGTAAAATGAATGCATTGACATCTCACTAGTACATGATTACATTGACATGTGAAGCCAGAAGGAATTTTTTTTTTTTTAGACCAGATAACTATTCATTTCATCTGACTCCCAGAATAATATTTATTATTTTCACGGCAGGCACTAAACCGCCACCCCAATTTCCCAATTTGATTACGTGTTCATTCGCCTGATGTAAAATTAAGGGAGGAAGGAATTTTTTTTCTCTTGAGTTACTGGATCCCGGCGGCGGTTCGCTTGGCATTGGACAACCAGATGAAGTAACAGAACAAAAATAATAATTCTGCACATAATGAAATGATTTGTTCACGGAGTTTACATGAGGGGAGAAGAAGGAAGGGGAGAGAGGGCACGCGAGAGGAATGTAAACTTTTGACAGTTTTAAGTCAAGTATCTGCTCTTTGCCAACGGGCGATGATGAACTCCTTGCATTTGATGCATCAGTAACTCTCTATTAAGATGGATATTATCATCCCCGAAATTATCATTCAGATTGAAATTCTGGTTTTCTGACTTGCTTAATAATCAGAGTGTGAAAAATTCATTCAGGGAGTGCCTGATAGAAAACGGGGCGCTCCTTCAGAAGGGTTGCGTTTGTGTGAGATTTTGAAAAAGTCACCGTGATGCATCTCCCCCCTGCTCATTCATCATAGAGCTGGGGCCGGAAGGCTGGGCCGCCCTCTCTGGATGCCGGGTTAACCAGAGTGCTACCCATGAATCCTCCGGCCACGGTGTGATTGTGTCTGCTTGAGCGGGTTCATTGTTACCATCTGAATAATGCATCTGGGCCCCTCTGGTGGGGTGCTGTTTGTGTGTTGTTCCCCCAAGAGCCGAAGACAAGGGTGGACCCAGGCATTTCCAGTACACCTCCATCCCGGTACCCATGGCGGTGGATGGCCTGATCCAGTCTCTGGCCGGCCCGTCCACCCGGTCTCCTTCCCTGCACTCGGTGTCCAGCCTGGATGACAGCAGTGGCCTCCCGTCGCCGCGGAAACAGCCTCCACCCAAGCCAAAGAGGGACCCCACCACGCGGCTGAGCGCCTCCTACGAGGCCGTGAGCGCCTGCCTATGGGCAGCAGCAAGGGAGTCAGCCAGTGAAGGTCAGTGGAGAAGAGGAGGGGAGTGCCTGTTTGGGGCCCCGATGTTCTGCCTTCCGGTGTCTGAGTGCCCACAGCAGTATCATTGCCCTAATATATTTTTAATAGAAATCCGTCCAGCTGTTGGCTTGCCAGCAGCTTCTTCATCATTAAATATAAATAATATGTATTCAGTTCTCTAAGCGTCTTAGGGAAAAGCCACTTAGATATCATTTCCTTACTTCCCGGCCCCACGTCAGCATCCTCGACATCGGGGCTCTGACCGGAGTGTCTGTCCTAGTCTGCATAGATGTTCACTGACCACAATCCTCAAAAAATTCATCAGGCTTCCCTATGACCACAATCTAATCAAAAATTAAGTCTGTTTTATCATGTGGAGAGTGAAACATTCAGGCAGAGGAGAATCCCACCACGGCAGAATTCAGTAGGCAGAACTTGGGGGGTCTAGCTGAGGGAAGTTTCTACATTGGTGGCCTAGAAATATTTATGCAAAGAAAGGAGGAAGCCACGGTCTTTTCTCAGTGCAATCTCTCGTCGACTAGTTCATGGGCCTAGTGTTGCCTGATGATTAATTTTTACAATAGTGAAGCATAGAGGCAGCACCCCTTGACAGAACAGGTACTAATTCCACAGAGTTTATGTATCACCTACCGAAAGTTAGGCCCGTCGTCGGCCCATGGGGATACGTAATAAAGGAAACAGACAATTATCTTTCCTCGTGGGGTTTACGTTCTAGCATGGGAAGACACATGCTCAGCGCAATAAACAAGTAAATAGATAAAGTCTGTTAGCAGATCACCGCTGCAGAGAAAAATAAACAGGGTAAAAGGTGATAGTGCCAGGGTGGGGTGGGGTGTGAGATTCTGCATGAAATAGCGAGTTAGATTTCACTAAGAAGTATCACCTGAACACAGGATGGATCACAATTCCTTCTGTTAACAAATGAGCCCAGGATTCAAAAGCACAGCAAAACCACACGCTCATGTGTGGGAGCAGGTGGGTGACGCCATGGTGGGAAGACCGTGGGTCGGCGGCCACGAGCAATGAGAAGGCCCCAGTTATCTTCCCAGATGCCTTTTTTTTTTTTTGGTCGCTTTAAGAAAGAATAGATCTTTAAGAGAATTTTTATTAAAGCCTAATCCCATTACTATTGTACTGTATGAGTCATGCCATGATCCTATGTAGGCGTCAGCGATGTGGGAGAAATTCCTAAGTCTGGGGAGAGGAGTGCAGGTGTGTTTCTCACGTCCGTGTGGCAAGAACAGCCACAGAAGGTGAAAATAGCGCTCCAGAGGGCCTCGGGAGGTCAGGCTTCGGTGGATGCAGATGTGAGCGCAGACACGGTGTTAGAACAGGAGGTGAAGGGCCACTGGCCTCTGATGTAGCCCACGGGCTGGAAGTGGCCGTAGACTGAGCACATCGTGAACGCATTCCCTGGAAAAGGGGAACACATCCCGTTTCCGTCCTTACTTGGGGACCTCTGCGCAGGATTTACAGGGTGGAGCTGAAACAGGTGTGCTGAGATGAGAAGAAGGATCCCTTTGGCTTTATTGGAAGAGGAAGATTAGCGCCCAACAAGCTAACACTAACGAGACAAGGAGAAAGGGAAATAGACTAGGATAGCATCAGAAGTTCGAAGCAACATGAAACGAGGTTGAACGCTGCCGTGTATGTGAGACGGCTCCCTGCCCAGATTCCAACACCGCACACAGGTTCTGTGACTGAGTAAGTCAGCTGCAGAGTAGTCTGTAACCTCTAGAAAGTTCTGTGCGTGCACATTACAAACCACTGCTCTGCGCTTCAGGGTCTGGAGTCGTCAGGTGCCCACCAGGCACATCGCCATGAAGGGTAAGAAAATGTTGGGGATGGATTAAAAAAATGTCTATTAAAAAATGGTTACTCAAGAACCATAGGAGAGAAAAATATATAAAAAAGAAGGTGACAGAATAAAAGATTAATGAAGAGGAAAGAGAAAGGCCACACGGTCAGCCTCTGAAATTCCTACTCCTGTGGGAGTCACCAGGCTCTTCAGTCTCACTTAAGAGATTGCAGGATTTTTATGTAAAACGTTAAGTCCTTGGATCCCAATTCCAGCGGGCATGAGACTGAGGCACTTGTCGGGGTCTCCCCCGCTGATCACATCCCCATGAACTGGCATTTTGGAGGCCACCCCCTAAGGCAGTGTTTTGATGGCTGTCACATTATTTGTCCCCTCTTACAAGATTCTTAATGTGGACTTTATGACCGCCGCTCATCTCCTGTGGTTGAAGATGAACTCCTTTCATCGAACCTGCTGATGGGATTGGCCAGGTGTGCCGGCTGGTTTTTGTAGGATCAGGAGTCAGGGGGGCCAGTGCGGGGCCCAGGCACCTGGGTCTCCAGTCCGTAACTGTAATGGTGGCCACACCCTCCAGAGATAAACCTGCCGCGCACAGGGGTTCTGGCCCCGTTTATGCATTTGTGACAGGAGCTGGAGGTGGCCAGTCCAGACGCCCCTAGCTCTTTGTGGCTCTTTCCATTTAAATTCGGTGAAATTTCAAACTCAGTTCTTCAGTCATGAGTCACACTGCACGGGTGTGGATTCTCCCATCATCATAGAAACTTCTGTCAGACAGCATTGATTCCACGCGCCTCGTGTGTGTACCATGAGGACAACGCTGGGTTCTTTTGCACCTAGTAATATGTCACAAAATCATCTTTCTGCAGAAGACAGGAAGGAACCCGGATTGCTATATAAAACGCTCTGTGAACCTTGGTTTCACAAGAAAAGGACCACAACTAGTCACGTTCTTACCCGAGTCATTCCTTTTGGCCTACCAAAAACTCGACGAGTCAGCTCAGAGGGTCCTTTGGCAAAGGGGAACTGCTGGAAAAAGAGAGCCAAGCATCTTAGAGAAACCAATGATCAGGTGACATTCAAGCCTGTGCCCAGGCCCGTTCTTATTAACACATGCCTCTCCTGTAGGTTTGCCCCCGGTCACCACAGCCAGTATGCAGGGAGGCACTGGGGAGGGCTCACTTTTTTCACCACCTTTGTGCCTGGAAAGCATGAAGCAGTTTGATAAGCCCAGCAAATGTTGACACCTGTGCACAAGCTATTAGCAAGCTCGAGCCAACTATTTGCAAGTCTAGTTGACCTTGAAACAACGCAGTTTGGAGCTGCGTGGGTCCGCTTATGCGTGGAATGTTTTTCCGTAGAGTACAATCCTGAAAATGTAAATTCTCTTCCTTCTGATTTTCTTACTAACGTTTTTTTTTTTGTGTCACTTGTCTTTTAAGTAGTCGTAATAGAGAAAAATTTTATTAGCTTACTTTAGGTGAAGGAAAACCATTAGGCTGAATTCTCAGATTATTTTATAACAAGAGGATAAGATTCACATTGGTATAAAATTCAAACTGGTTAGTAATGTTTCCTTTCCGCTAGCTTGCTTTATTGTAAGACTACAGTACGCCTAAGACATTTGCAAAATATGTGTTAGTCGAATGTTTATGTTTAAGGCGGCTGCAACAGTATGCTATTTAGGAGTAAAGTTTAGGGACAGTCAAAAGTTATATGCAGATTTTCAACTGCACGGGGGGTGGGGGGTGAGGGGGTGTGGTAGTCCTACCTGCCGGCATTGTTCAACTGTGCTATTTTTTAAAAGCCTGGGGTTGTTCTTTGCAAACAGTAACTAGGAAGGAAAACAGCAGCCCATTCCTTAGAAATAATACCTTGAGGAATCCATAATTTTTAAAAGCAAATCCTGCCTAACTCCATTCTCAACAAGGCAACTTATATGCATAGATATAAGAGTTCATCTTTGACTTAACTTGGAAGTAACATTTTATCAATTTTCTTTTTTCACTATCTGGTTTACATCTTTATTCTAGAATAGCCCTTGGCACACATTAGGCACTGAATACGTACTCAGGGAACAATTTGATTCTTATTGATAAATCAAAATGAGCACAATTTGGCCAGGTTCAAATTTTACCCTTGGGATTTGTTGAATTCGGACTGTCAGTGTATTTTCCAGAAGCCCCTTGATTCTGTTTTGCTGTTCCATGAAATTTGACAGAAATCAGGTCTTCCGTGAACGCCATCCTGAGAATATGTCACTGGATATAGAAGAACGGGATTGCGGATTTCACAACTTATGGACACATTTGTCCATTCAACACATAGTAATTCAGTATGTTCCATGATCTGGCTCCCCCAGAGGGCCACAGAGACCAGTGGAGGAGATAAATGGACAAACAGATTATGAGATAGAGTAACAGCAAAAACAGCAGATGGTGTGGAGCGCGAAGCAAGGGGGCTGACCCTTGCTGGAGAGTGGGGAGGGGTCGGGAAGGACCTTAAGTGACATTACGCATGTGGGGGGGCAGACCAATGGGTAAGATGGGTTAACAGCAAAGGTTACGGACTCCTCCCACTGAAAAAAAATGTTATAACAAGGTCACAATATATCACGGCTCAGGGGAGGCCTCATTTGTTTTTGTTTTTTGTTTTTCCTTTTTCCAATTTGTAGCTGGTTGTAAATTGATGCTACATTCACTCATGTATGCAGCTAGTCTGGACATCTTTTATGTCCAAGGTCCCGTACTAAGCATTAAGTTTCCTCTGACACTAGGCAAAATCACCCTGGAAGGATTGGAATACAGTGGATATGTACACACACACAGAGGCAAATATTTTCTTGATGAACAAGCTTTTCGTTCATTTTTTCTCATAGATTAAATATGTAGGTCCCTGGCTTTCAGTGAGAATAGAGCCAAATAACTTGTGTCCTGGGCAAAATGGCAACTTAAAAGCCACCGACATGCCTTAGCAAACCCTCAAAGGGCAAGTATTCTGTCTAAGATCATTCTTATCTCCTAACGGAACCTAAAAATGACATAAGTCCCTAGATCACTGCACAGTAGCTCAGATAAGAGTCAAGTTTGAGAACGCAGGGTTTAACACTTAAGCTACTGTTAGGACACCAGGACTTGCCCTACAGGTGTCCTTTGACCGTGAAATATTACTCCCTGACCGCATCTTGATGGAGTCACAGGTGTTTTCTCCATAAATCTTAAGACTAAACAATTGTTAAGAAAATTCTTTTTTTATTTTATTTTATTTTTTTTTTCAACGTTTTTATTTATTTTTGGGACAGAGAGAGACAGAGCATGAACAGGGGAGGGGCAGAGAGAGAGGGAGACACAGAATCCAAAGCAGGCTCCAGGCTCCGAGCCATCAGCCCAGAGCCTGACGCGGGGCTCGAACTCACGGACCGCGAGATCGTGACCTGGCTGAAGTTGGACGCTTAACCGACTGTGCCACCCAGGCGCCCCGAAAATTCTTTTTTTAAACAAAATTCTTAACAGAAATTCACCTTTCATAATCCTTACATCCATATTTGCAAACGAACTATTAGCAAGCATTTGTGTGAACACGTGCGCGCGCACACACACACACACACACAGCCATAAAATCAAATGAGACTTTAATACTCCAACTGTGGATTTCTAATTTTAGTTTATGAAGACCAAAGCTTTCCAGGTCTCACCCCCAAAGAATCGAATTCAGTAGTTACGGGGTGGGGCGGGCAAATGCGTTGTCTTCATTCTCAGTAAAGCACCCCAGGTCGTCTGGTGCTGCCGAAGCCCGGCCCACACTCCACGGAAGCCGGCCGGTCACTCATGGTTAATTTCTGGTTGTGTAGCAAGTAAGAAGACGATGACCATAGGAGCTGGCCCTTACTCAGTGTCTGTTAGGTGCTGGGCATTATTCTAAGCATCTTCAATCTTTACAGCTACCCAGTGGAGTGGCACCATCACTGTGACCCTTTTGTGGTTGAGAACATTGAGTCGGGGAGCGGTGGTAATATAACCTGTCCCTTGTCACACATCCATGCTCTGGACCCAGGCAGTGGGGCCTTGGAGGCCAGCCTTTCTATGCCTCCAAATAAGCCATGCTACTTCTATTTATAACAGTTTAATACAAAAACAAAATGAAACAACAACAAAAAAAACCCAACATTCTATCTGCATCAAAAGCAAACCTTGAGGGAATGTATCAGTTATCTGTTGTTGTTTAACAGCTCATCCAAAACATAGGGATTTAGATACAATGCAGTCATGTAATGCTAGTGCTTGGATTGTGGGTGTTCACTGGGCTCCTCTGGGTGGTTCTCAGTCAAGGTCCCTTGTGAAGCTGCAGGCCATGGCTGGTGGCTGGAATCACCCGAAAGCCGGTCACTTGCACTTCTGGTGCCTCTGCCGTGTTAAGGACTAGGACTCCTTGGGCATCTCTGTCTGGAGATGGTCTCTCCACGTGGTGTGTGCAGCATGATGGCTTCAGGGTACCTGGATGTCATATGTAGAGAATCAGTGTGACAAAGACTCATAGGCTCCAGGAAGAGAGCGCCAGGCAGCCCCGGTGGTCGTGCATCTCGTGTTCACCAGCTTCCACCTGTCTGTCAGGCAGTCCCAAGGGTGCATCCGGGTTGAAGAAGGAGAAACAGACTCCGAGTCTTAATAGGACTAGAAACACTATTGTGGCCAATTTGGGGGAAATTCAGTTCCATTCCACCCACTGGACAAAACAATTCACACCCTTCCCGCATCTGAAATACACTCACTCCTCCTCCAAACTCCCCAAAGCCTCATCCCCTCACCCCTACCAGGGCCAGACCCAAAGTCCCCACCTCATCCATCTCTGCCAGACCCTGGTGTCCCGGGCTCAGGGACAGCTGCTTAGCCAGGCAGCTCTTCCAGGATGCCCCCTTCTATCTGAAGACAGGTTCTCTATTCCTTATGGGGAGTACCTGGAGGGATGGGTGTGGATGCCCTTGACCGGAGCGGGGAGTTTGGGAGGCACGAGGCACTTCTGTACGACACCTGGGCATGTGATGTGCCTATAGAATTTAGTCCTATGCCTGGAAATGATTTTTTGTGACTCTTAGGTCCATGTTCTGCAGTCTTGGCTCACCTTTGATTTATAATTCCTGATCCACAAGAGGCATCTTATTTGGGGCTCTCAGCCTGCTTTCTGCTCATAAAATTTTGAGGCACCGGAACTTTCCATTTTGTAACGCCTCTGCTCCTTTCAGTGCACGCTGATACAATTCCCTTAAAAGCTTTGTGAGTTTCTTGTGAGTCGGTTTCTAATCCACTCCACTAGTGAAAAGCCACAGCCACTAACTTTTTTGAGACAATCTCTTCTCTACTCTGGGCTCTCTCCAGGAGTTCTGTGGGGCAAAGCTCTCAATGTTCTTACAAGTCCTGTGGTCTTGCTGCTTTGGAAGGGTGTGTGAGGCCCTAATTTAAATCTTTCTGAGGTCTTAACAAAGGGTCGCAAAGCCATGATCTTGGCCCCATGTTTGTTTTTCCTGGAAACGGCCCAGATTTCATCTCTGCTTGGAAGTTACTTCTTCACTTGGGAATTATTTGCCATCTGGACAGCCTGGCAGTGAAGAGCCATGTTATTTTCAAGCCCAGAAAGCCCTGGCTCCTTTATAGTTACTAGTTCTTTCTTTAGCTTATGTCTTTACTCTCACATTTTACTAGAGGAAGCTAGAATAATCCAGAAGGCAGCTTTCGCACTCTGCCTGCAGCCCTCCTTCGCTAGATCACCCACCTCCCAGAGCATGGTTTCTATTTTCCACACCACCACCGGTGACAGTGCTGCTGACCCTTCCGTGGTGGCATAAAAAGGGCTGTGCTTCCTCCAGGTTCCAGAATTTCTCCCTCCCCTTGAAGCCTCACCAAGAGCACTCTTAAGGATCACCACGCTTCTGCTAACATGCTCTTCAAGGATCCTCCAATTTTCCAAAGCCACTGGCACACTTTTCAAGTAATTTCATAGTAGCACCCTCCAGGTACCGATATCTACATTAGCTTTCTATTGCCATATAACAAACCTCTCCAAAATCCAGTGGCTTAAAATAACAAGCATGATGTTGTTCTCTCTCAGCAGCTGGCTGGGCTCAGCAAAGCCACCTCCTGGTTCTGCCACAGCTGTGGTGAGATGGTGGCTGGTGTGGAATCATCAGAAGACTCAGTTCACTAGATATTTCTGGTGTCTAGGCTGGGGAAACCCAGACAGCTGAGGGCCCCAGCGGATGGGGTCCCCCGGTATTTCTTTCATCTCTGTGGCCTCTCCACACGTGTGCTCCACAGCAGGGCTGCTCCAGGGTAGACAGATGTCATGCATAAAGATCAGGGCCCCCAAGATGTGTCCCAAGGGTGCAAGAGCCAGACAGAAGCTGTACTGCCCATGATCCAGCCTCAGAAGGCAGGTGGCTTCCCCTTTGTCATAGTTTATTCATCATCAGGGGCAGGCAGTCACAGAGGCCCTCCTGGCTTCCAGGTTCTGGAAGAGCATGTGGGGTTGAAAATACCGCTGAAGCCAGTTTTGGCAAATACAATCTGCCACAAATCCTTTAAATTATTCAAATCTTCGGAACAATTCTGTAATACTAATGTTAAAAATGTGTTTGGTTCATTAGCTTTCTAGAAGCTTATGAGCTGCTGTGTTTTAGCACATTGAAAGCCTTTGGAATAATGCTCACGAATTACGGAGTTATGCATGTTTGGTATTTTCTGCTCTTAAAAGTTGGCTGCTTTGGGGAACCCTGTATAATACTGGCTTACAAAGATGTCCAGTGGGTTGGGAAATTAATTTTGTTTTTTTCCTTTCTCATTTGGATCCCCCCCCCAATTTGGTCCATGATTACAGTGTGCCAGAGCACGAGCTGTCCACTGCACATGCAATATCTCTCCTTTTTATTCCTCTGAGATAATTACTGACCTCATCATTTTGTGTGTGACTCTACTGGAGCTTAGAGAGACTTGCCTATGACCTCCTTCAAGTTCACAGCTGGCACCTTGCCATCCCCCCCACACACACACACACACGTACACACACATGCACGCGCACACACACACACACACACACACACACACACAGTTCTCTGACCGCTTATTGTGACCTGTTGTTCCTGGTCCTGGCATGTAGCACATTCCAACGTGTGAGCATATTTACTTGTCTGTTTTTACTGTTTGTATTGTCTGCACCTCCCACCAGGGAAGAAGAAGGTAGGGAACATTTTGTCCGTGTTCACAAATGTGTCCCAGTCAGTGCTGCTGGAATGCAGGACAAAATGAATGACCGCAGGAAGGAGAGAACACACCGGGACCTAAATCCACTGTCCATACGTGCATGTGACAGAAAACCTGGCTGCCTCAAACAGCTCAGGAACTCAGCAGAATTAGCTGTGCTTCTATGAAGGATTCCTTCAGGGGAATAAAAGACCACATTAATCAAATAGTTCAAGATTTTTGAGAACTTTTGCTATTTCAGCAACACTCTCTGCAGTTTTTTAAAATTAACATCTCGGTTTCCAGAGCCATTATAGTGAACAAGAACACGATTACAATGTATAGTAAAAATATGTTTTAAAAAGTTTTGGGGGGAAGTTTTTCGTTTCTTTTAGGCCTATTTACTTTTTCTGAGAGAGAGGGAGCGGGCACGCGCACACACATGCACGCATAAGCGGGGGAGGGGCAGAGAGGAGGGACAGAATCCCAAACAGGCTCCACGCCGTTAGTACAGAGGCAGATGTGAGCCTGGAACTCACAAACTGTGAGAACTCACAAATCTGAGCCAAGATCCAGACGGGTGCTGAACCGACTGAACCACCCAGGCACCCCTGGAATTTTTAAAAATTAGCCTTTAATAAATGTTGGGGTCATATTTAAATAGTTTTTCTTCTTTGTTCATTGTTTTTCTAAATATCTCCTGTTTCAACAAGAAGTTTCCGCCTCAGGGGGCGGGGCGCCTGGGTGGCTTGGTCGGTTGGGCTTATGACTTGGGCTCAGGTCATGATCTCGCAGTTCCTGGGTTTGAGCCCCGTGTAGGGCTCTGTGCTGACAGCTTAGAGCCGGGAACCTGCTTTGGATCCTGTGTCTCCCTCTCTCTCTGCCCCTCTCCTGCTCATGCTGTCTCCCCTCGCCCCTCAAAAATAAATGTTAAAAACATTTGAAATAATTTAAAAAAATAAGAAGTTTCCATCTTAGACGTTGTTTTTGTTTTTGTGTTTTTACCTTCTGTTTTGTTTTTTTTTTTTTTTTTCTTTTTTAAGGTGATCTCTAAGCCCAGCGTGGGGCCCAAACCCTGACCCCTGAGATCAAGCGGCCCAGGCTCTTCTTGATCCAGCCTGGCACCCCCTCCCACTTAGAAGTTCCTGGTGACATGTTGTATCTTGATTCCCGTTAAACACGTGCTTGTGTTAAGGATTCAAATATACTGGTTAATTGTAAAACTTACCCTTGGCATCTTTTTTAGAAAGTCCTTTCTAAGAAGGTAATCTCCCCAGGACATGTTGGTGTTTTGTCACCCGTATACCATTCACAAGGAGCCGAGGCCTTTCCTATAGGAAGCATCCATATGCCACTAACTAGCCAAGGTCCCTGCCGGCCCTGGGGAGGGTCGGTTCAGTCCACACTTACTTCACAGCTGTATCAGGCCCGAGGAGTGCAGGCAGAGTATGTTCCGGAAAGCAGATCTGAAAGGCCCTCCCCAGGGCTTCGCCCTTCCCCTGTGCAGGTGGCTGACCATCCCGGGCCACCTCGCTGCCCACCTGACGCCTTCCTCAACCGGTACACTTGGCCTCCAGCTGCGGGGTCTGGATGCGTCTCCTCGCTGGGAGTCCGGGGCTCTGGAGGGCGGAGGGAGGCAGGCGGGGTGCTCGCGGTGGGACCCCGGGGTAAGGAGGGGGCCTGGCTGACACCTGCGTCCCTCCCCTGTGCCCCCTCCAGCTCTGACCCGGCCCAGGCCGCACAGCGACGACTACAGCACCATGAAGAAGATTCCTCCCCGCAAGCCCAAGCGCAGCCCCAACACCAAGCTCAGCGGCTCCTCTGAGGAGATCGCGGGCGCGCGGCGCAGAGGCGGCCAGAGGTGCGCGCTCGGGGTCCCCGCGCCCCCCGCGCCCCCCGCGCGAGCCCCGCCGGAGCCCGACCCCGAGCCCGAGCCCGTGTACATCGAGATGCTGGGCCGCGCCGGCAGCCCTGAGCAGGCCGAGGCCGTGTACGAGGAGATGAAGTACTTCGCGCCCCCCGAGGCGTCCGCGTCGCCCCCAGCTCTGCCCAGTGACAGTCGGAACCCCGTCCCCGGGGAGGAGGGCGACGGGGGCTGCCCGGCCGCCGGGTCCTGCAGAGACGCGTGCGACATCCCGGCCCCTTTCCCCAACCTGCTCCCTCACCGCCCCCCGCTCCTGGTGTTCCCCCCGACCCCTGTCACCTGCTCCCCGGCGTCCGACGAGTCGCCCTTGACGCCGCTGGAGGTGAAGAAGCTGCCGGTGCTGGAGACCAACCTCAAGTACCCCGTGCAGGCCGAAGGCTCCAGCCCGCTGTCCCCGCAGCACGCCAGGAACCCCAAGAGCGACGGGGATGGGCCCGCGTCCCCCGGCCCGCCGGCGCCCGGCGGCTCGCCCCCCACGCCGCCGCCTCCCCCCGCGCCCCCGACCCCCCGGCCGCCCACGCACTTCGCCTTCCCCCCGGAGCCCGTGGGCGCCGCGGCCCGAGCGACAGCCGGCCCCGACACGCCCAGGGCGCACCAGCCGCCCCACTCTGCGCCCGCGGGGGGCGCGTGCAGCTCTCTCCCCAAGGCCCCCTACTCCCCCGGGAGGGCCGCCAGGCCCGAGCACCGCAAGGCCAGCGCCAGCTCGTCCTCCCCGGTGCCCTACAGCCCCCCGAACTGCAGAGCCCTCAGCAGCCCCCTGGACGAGTTGACCAGCCTCTTCAACTCTGGAAGGAGCTTGCTACGCAAGTCGGCGGCCGGGAGGAGAATCAGGGACCCCGAAGGTAGGCGGAGAGGAGAATCGGGGACCCCGGAGGTAGGCGGGGAGGAGAATCGGGGACCCCGAAGGCAGGCAAAAGAGAAACCCGCGCCGGGGTGCATAGCACACGGGTGTGCATCTCCGCCTCGGGGTCCGCGTGCCTGCACACGCGCACATCCTTGTCTGTTGCTTAAACACGGCTTTGGGGGACCGAGTGGCCATTCCGAGCAGATGCCCACTTAAAAACATCTTGTGCAGCCAGTGTGGGCCTCGTGATATGAAAATACATAGTGCCAAAACTGGGCTCAGCAAAGTCTAGTGACTTCAAGGTGTTAAAGCAAGACGGAGCTTGAGCTGGTGCTCTTTTCGCTAATAATATGCTTCGTGATAACCCGGAAGTGGTATTTTTGTAGCATCACATTGCCGATTCCCGCTGCATTCACAGCTCACCACGAGTGCCCGAGTGTCCTGGGCGGAGGTGACGCCACGTGACCACCTGTCCATTCACAACCTTAGACCGCATACTGCTCACCTTTGTATTGCTTCGGATGAATCATTTTTCTTTGGTTCGAGTACCACCCCAGGGACATCTTAACGCAGTTCTGTTAACACCTGTATCTTCTCATTGAGTAACTCAGCCTAGGGGGGGGGGGGGGGTTGCACTGACCATCCACTCTGGCGGGCACAACACCTGACCTGAGCCCAAGTCGAAAGTTGGATGTTTAAAGGACTGAGCCACCCAGGCCCCCCCGAGGAACAGATTCTCATAATAATCGCAACTAATGTATTCATCTTCCAAAAAACATTCTAAGGCTTTTATACAAAACCAAAATATTTCCCAATGTGTTGTATCTTAAGGAAGAAATACGTTCATATCTTCTGTCTAAGGAAGTTGTAACAGGTCCCTTTTGTCATAACGCCATCGATACCCACCCCTCCAGGTAAATGGCAAACCATTAACATCCTAGCTTTACAGACTGAGATGGGAAACTTCAAGGTGAAGAGGTTAAATGCCTTCTTCGGGTCAAGTGGTAGGAGTGGGAATAAAATGTTGGCATTTTATGGACACGCGAACCCGCTGTGTCTCCAAAAGAAAATATATAAACATGTTAGCTTTCATCATTTGATTAGGAAAATTCCTTTTCTGTTCAGGAAAATTACAAAAACTCTAAAATATTTAGAAAGCAATCTGAGTAAGTGACAAGTAGATCAAGGTAGGAATACTTAGCAAATGACTCAATAACTTACTCCCTCTTCATTTTTCAAAAAAAAAAATATGCGAATTGTTCTGCTAACAATTTAAGGATAGGCCCATTAAAAAATGAAATTATCCTTGTAGGTAGAGGAATGTTTGAATTTCACGAGTCATATATTGTATTCGAAGGAACAAAATGGAATCGAAGAGCAAAGCATTAAAGGAACAAATTAATATTTGCTTTTAGAACTAAAAGTTAATTAAAACCACATACAGCTCATTTCACTGGAGTTAGGAATTGGGTGAATTCTTCTTGACTTGATTGACGAAAGTGAAGTGAATGGATTCCTAGACACAATTGGTCTTCCGGAAATCTCTGAGCTGAGGACTCAGCATAGTGAGAGGTATAGTGAGGCCTCCGGCGTGGTGTGTGAATTTGCTAATTACATTTCCCTGCGGTGGCATGAACCAGTATTTGAGAACACGTATCAGAACCTCAAGTATGGGGCACCTGGGTGGCTCAGTCGGTTAAGCGTCCAACTTCAGCTCAAGTCATGATCTCATGGCTTGTGGGTTTGAGCCCCACGTCAGCCTCTGTGCTGACAGCTCGGAGCCTGGAGCCTGCTTTGGATTCTGTGGCCTCCCTCTCTCTGTCTCTCTCTCAAAAATAAAAGCATTAAAAAATATTCAAAAACCCTCAAGTACAACACTGTTAGTGCAAGCCTAAAATTACAAAATATCTATTTTTCTACTGTGCGCTTTTACAAAACACTCTTAATTTGAAAAAAAAAATAGCTTGAGCCATTTACGACTTTCTCATAAACACATGAATTGGCAGCTTCTGTGCAAACACCATAGTTTTCATAACCGAAAACTTAACAATATGAGACCAGGTCATCCCCTCACACCAGATTCCAGGAGTTCCACCTACAACGGTTGAGAACTGGGTAATTCTTGATGGTCTGTGATGTGGGAAATAGCTTGGCACGTTTGCATGGCATGTCCTCATGGGATCTTACAGGTTATTCTTGCAGAATAAAAGAGACAAAAGATAAGATGCGGAAGAGAAAAGTTTTTCGTGCTGGCACTAATCACTAGAGCTGCTACGTGATGATTAAGGTTTACACAATTTGATCCTGAAGTCAGTAATCCATTTTCTTCTGAATGAATTGAATGGCTGTTATTAATGATTTACTATAGTCTTGGGACTTCTTCCCTTTAAGGTTTTAAATCTTTTCCTTTACCCTCTTTATATTTAAAGATATCCGTATTTTCACCTGAAATGGCTTTCTTACCAAATAATCCAGTGGGTGGCTAATTCACCCTCCAGGCACCTGAATTAATTACCCTCATCTCTTGCGGTTGTGGTCTGGGGAAATTGTTCCGCCGATTTTGCAGAAGCGTTGGAAATATTCCCCTCGCTTCTTTGGAAAGTGACCTTGAGGAGATTACATTAGTAATCATTAGTACCACGCTCTGGGCATCTCCAGTTAAAATATCAAGTACAATGAGTCTTGTGTAGTAACGAAGTCCTACCGTGTATAATTCTGCTCCGTCACTGCTCCGCAGACTTAGATGTAGGATTTCACAAACATGATCTTCCTCAAAACAGTTCACGTTCTGTTGACTAGTGGGCATGCGATCTGAGATGTGCAAAGTCACTCAGATGCTAAAAGAGCAGGATGCACATCCAGACGGAAGGGTGGGGGTGGCAGTGAGCCCATAGCCCGAGAGGAATGATATTAGCAGTGAGTGGTTGTAGTGCTTGCCCTGTAGTTACCGTTTTAATAACCCAGTTAATTTTCCGGAGATGAAGAGATGTCTGCTGCTATTATCCCCATTGCACAGATGGGAAACTTAAGGCACAGAGAGGAACCCCCTTGCCCTGCGCCCATCCATCTGGGAGAGAGACATCGACATGCCTTGAGCACACAGCGATTCTGCACCCCCCCCCCATCACCCACCAGGGCAATTCTCTTACCTACCTCTTGTCTTTAAGACAAGGTTTCGAAAGTTCACATTTGCTTACCTGAGGCGCAGCAGGTGGGAGCCATATGGTTGGGGTAGAGAAAGTGGTTACATAAATTTAAAAATGCCAAACGTGCACTTTACGGCTATTGGGGTGTATATACAATTTTGGAATACCATATGTGGGCCACTTGGCCCTTGATGTTGAGAATGACTGGATGTTTAATTATCTGTGCCTTTCTAGACTCAATTACCCCATTTGGTCCAAAATGTTTTTCATTTGATGTCATAATATGACTAATATTATTATGCCAATTATTTCTAGTTGCTCAGTTTCAAAAATTATGAGACCTAATTCAAATGAAGGGAGAGAGTCATCGGCTGGTGTAGGCCACTAGGGTGCTCCATTGCGCCAAATGGTGTCCAGCGTCTAGTTGGGTTTATTTTAGAACATGAAATAAAGTCAGCATGCTGTTCTCTCCACCCATTGAAAAGACCAGGATGATAGGAGTTGGGCAAAAATGTAGCATATCTGGAGAAGAAAGGAGAAGAGCCAGGCTGAATAAGGAAGGGTCCGATCTGCAGAATGTTCTTACAAAAATTGTTTTATTACTTTTGATATAGTGCAGCCATAGTTTATAAGATATAAATAGGTAGTCAAAAATGATGTAAAGAACAACAAAAACTGTACGTCTCGTTGCATATAGTCGGTGTTTATTAAATACCTATTTGGTGAAAAGCCTCCCTGAAAAAAAGCAGCCCTCGAGGCAGTTTTACTTAAAGAGAATCACCTAAGCCAAATGGAAATTCTTGTTCATCTCAAATACTTTATTTTCCTGCAGGAACATTCTGAGTAAAGAGTATTTTGAGTTTTCCGATCAGAGTGTTAGATGAATTTTCACCGTTTAATATATTATCCCATTGGGCCATTTGTTTGAAAAGGAGTTCTTTTTAAAGTTGGCCGTATGGAAGGCATCAAGCATATGCAAAAGCAGAGGGAACAGATTAATGGACTCTCTCCACGGCCAGTCTCGCTTCGTCTCTAATCCCGCCCGGGGTCCCTGCACCGTTACTGGATGATTTTGAAGTACATTCCAATGTCAAATCAATTTGTCAATAAATATTTATAAATATTTTATTATTGAAGTCCTTTAGAAAAACTAAAAGATTTATTCTAGAAAGTGCTTTAGAAAAAAATGAAAGATGTATTTTTAAATCACTTTAATTAGTACGGACCACTTCGTCCACTTCAGCCTTCACAGACATGATCCACTGCTCCTAAGAGTAAGAGAAACCTGCTTCCGGAAAGCATGGCATCAGTTTTCATGACAGAGACAGAATAATTCTCTGGGGTTAGATTTCCACCGAAAATACACTACTGGCCTGTGAGATCTTCCCCAGGAGCTTCGAGGGAAACCCCTGAGGAGGGCAGCTGGCTCAGGGAGCCCCTTCTACTACCACACACACACACACACACACACACACAGGTGTGGATCTCTAAATATTATACCCAGACTAAGGGTGAAAGACCAACGTTCCAAAAGACAAGCTACAGGTGCTTCTGAAATCAATATTTTATGAGGTTTCGATGCTTCTAGGCCACATTAGGGACAGCTACTCAGTCATCATTTAGTAACAAGAAGAATGCTTTGAAATCACAGAAATGTCGTGCACTTCCTGGCAGAGATCTGTGACTTGCTCGAGGATGGTGTCTGTGAGCTGCCATTTGGGGACACTTTCTTCATTTCATCTCTGACGCGTTCTGGTGAGATCACAGCACAAGAAATGGGTGCGCCTTATGCATGTCTCTGCCTCCCGTGACGGGATGCAGGGCTTGGCCTCCCCTAGGCTTCCTGCCTCTACGCAGACACTTCTAGCACAGTCCAGTGCAGGGCCATTCGCCTTCCTCCCTCCCTGCACGCTTTCTCTCCGTGGTGACTTCCTGGGGGCAGGGGAGTGGCCTGAGGCATCCTGACAGCCATGAAGGGCGTGGACAGACAGGCACATAGTTCACTGATGCGTTGCTGTCTGCCTTCCTGCATCATGTAAGAGCCTCCTTCCCGTGAAACAAGGCATTCCTCCGCGTTCTGGAACCATCTGGAGTTAACACTAAATGTCCCTGATTTTCCAAATGAGTGAGTCCTTTGGAAAGATGAGCTTAGCATCCCCGAGAAGCGAGTGGATATTAGGCGAGGAAGAGCCATCTAGGTTTCTCCCAGTGCCGGGGAGCCGAGCTTTGACATAAGAGGAAGATCCCTCTCTGGGAGAAAAGGATGTTTTTCACCAAGTTCTTGGCCCTTCTGCAGGAACAGGCGGCCTCTGTGTTTGGGACATGTTTGCAGTGTTTCTAATTTCCCAGATAATACTTGGTTCACCTCCACTTAAAAATGAGCTTTCAGTGTTAATAAATTGGTCAGCCGCCAACCCTCCTGTGTGACGAGCACAGAGCTGTTTGTCCTCTGTATCAGTTGGACACTTTTTAAAAAGCCTAATGTGTGTTGTGAATGGCTGTGACATTCTTCCCACCATTTAGAGCACCTTCTCTTTATAAATACCCGAGAATTCACACAGGGAAATTGTGCAACCGGGGGCCCGTAAGGGACTTGCATTAACTTGTAGAGCTAATTCCCTAACCCATTTACTTAATGCAAGTACAGGGCTTGCTACGGGCAGTCAAGAAATGGAGAAATCCGGCCCCTGCCCTCTCACCAACTGTCGGAGGCAGCAGGCCCATCCAATTCAGTGAGTCAAAGTCTAGGAGAAGAGAGAGGCTTTAGCCTGAAGGTCATAAACCATGGGTGGGTCCATAACTGAGCTCCCAGTGGCCCGTGAGCCCCAGGGTTGTGCTCGCACCTTGTTGGTGGAGAGAGTTCCTGGACCTCCTGAGATTCTCATGACACGTCGCACGGTGTGCTTGGTGAGTGGCTGCCGGAGAGGCTGCGAGAGCCTCACCCCAGGGCTGCCCTGCGAACAAGGAGAGTGGTACCCAACCGGGAGAGGATGGGGCCATCCAGGTGCACAAGTGGGGGAGTAGGCATGACAGCCAGGGGACCTGCTGTGTGCGGAGACACGTGAGCCTGGGGTACATGGTCCCATCAGAGCGTAGTCGTGAAGGGCAAAGAATGTACAGAGATGGAACAGCAAGCACTAGTCGCCTTGCGTGGGATGAAGGCAGGATGAGCTTTCCACCTGGAAGTTCCGTGACAAGGTCCTGAACGGTCTCCATCATCTCTCTTGGTCATGTGGCAGTTCAGCAGGAACGCTTAGCATCTTCCCCACAAGAGTGCAAAGAGCCAGGGGAGGGAAACGAACCAGATGGATAATAGCAGTTCTAGGTATGGGCATGTGACCTCGTGTAACTGGAAATACTCAGAAATGCTGTGGAACATCTGTTAGTGGTATTCTGCTAATAATATTAATAGCCAATGTTTGTGGACGGTTCTTTCCTGTTGCCCCGAGCACGCACAGTCTCTTCTGTCCCCAGATCCTCAGCCCTGTGTGAGGCCAGTGAAGCAGGTGTCAGCATTCCCCTCTGCTAATGAGCAATCCGAGACCTGGAGGGATTAAGTGATTCTCCCATAATCACAGGAACTAACGGGCCCCAGAGTCAGGAATCAAACAAGGCTCCTTTCTCCAAAACCAGGGAGAGATTTCTATTTCTGTTCTGTGAGGCCATTGTCAGCCTCGAAAACCAATTGAGATTTTGAAAAGATGCGGAGTCCCCGTCCGAGAGGATAATTACTTTTGAAAGTTACACAGGAACTCATGACCAGGAAAAGAGACGGGAATACTTTTCCTTTCCGGTGATTTTTTTTTCAGCTGCCCCCATGATTGGGATAGGAGAAAGGCACCCAGAAAAGCCTCCATCACTCGCCTCTTGGTGCCGTTCTAGACAAAAGAAATGAAAACAAGCAGCAGCAATTCAGTAGTTTCTGAACTATGGCAACCTAGAAACAGGGGAAGGTAATGGCCAGAAGTTAGAAATAGGTCTGGACAAAAATCTAGCGTCAGGCCTCCATTCAGGGCCCCTCAGTAAGGATTTGTTGGGGAAATATTAAGCTCACAGGTCTCACAGCCATGGTATGCTCACTAGACCGTGGTGTTTCGTTATCCTTTGAAACCCGGTAGCAAAACCAAGAAGAGAGGTGTGGCAATTAAATATGTAGATCAACCCAATCAAGAAGTTACCTTCGAGTAGTGGGAATCATGGGAAATTACCTGAACATGTTGGCTGTGGGTCTGTAGCCACCAGTCTTCCCAGAGACATGTAACTTGCATGAATAGCTCGTCACTTCTGCAATGAGCCAAAGGCAGCTGAGCAGCCATCACCACTGGGATGTTCTGTGATGCACTGTCAGCGGGAGAAGAATCTATTGTACCTGGAATTCTGAAGAAAAAAAAAAAAAAAAAAGTCGTCTTTTCAGAAGTGGATTATCTTTCATAACCAGTAAATATTTTTCATGCTATCAACCCGTTAAAGCAAGCAGCTATTGTGAATTGTGGGTCTCTCTACTGGATTGTGAATTAAACTCCCACTGGGGGCTCCAAAGAGAAGCCCAGGGCTTTATCTTCGGAGGCTCTCAGCAGCTCTCCTTAAGCAAGTTAATAAAGACCTTCCTGACAATCTGCATCTCATTATTGCCACATAATACAACATCCTGGGGTTTTCTTCCTTCTGTGAAGAAATGCTTAAAAGCGACACGGTGCATGGAATGTTTTCCTAAAGACGGGCTGGATCGGTGCCATGGTCTCTCTCTCCTTAAGAGTGTTGGCAGAGGAAAACCTATTTCTTAATTGCCTACCAGCGTTCAGGTCCTTTATGCCGACTTGAATCATTTTTATGATTAATCCTCAGATTAGCCTAGAAAATCTCACACTACCTGAAAGCCGGCTCTATCCAATATCACTTTATCCAGCGCTCGGTTCCATGGGTCCACAACGGTCACCTGGCATCCGCTGTGTGCGAAGCTTCACGGGGTGCTTTCTGCTCTGGCTGTACTTCCATCTTTTTTCTGGTTTCTCCTTGAAATCTGTAACGTTCATACCCGTCCTCTGTACATTTGCAATCACTGGCCTATTGCAGTCACACGTGGTAATTGTAATAAGACAGTAAACAACAATCTCGTTTCTTTTGGTCCGCACTCAGGTGACTAGGTCCTCAAGGATGCAGGGCCCAGACAATGGCAGGCATGAGCTGCATCTGACATTACACAGCTTTACAGTAAAACCCGCCCTGTACCATGATGCCTGAGAATTGGTGCATTCCCCGGAATTGCTGAGAAACCTACAAAACAGCTTCCTCACACCCAAAAGTCTAGCTCATCACCAAACCTAATTTTGCCAAGGAAAGTTTCCTTTTAAAGAATCAGAGAACTGACGTGTACACAGTGGGTACGTGAGGGAATTTCCCAGGCAAATGTGCCTGTTTTGGATTTTGGTCTTACTATTCTTTGATGTGGAAAGATGGACAATCCAGGAAGAAGTAAGTCTGAGAGAGAAGATGGAGACAAAGCCTCGGGGGAAAACTAGGATCCCCCAAAAGGCATCTCCATGTTACCAGAAAGTGAAGCTGAGCTCCCAGCTTTTAAATTACCTTCTGACGTCACGCCAGGTCCGTTCACTGGAGCTATGTTTACTTGATCCTGTTCTCAGGTGAGATCACTGGTTGGATGGAGGCAGGCTGGTTTTCGCAGCAGAATGGAGGGGACGCAGCAATGTGCAAACAACTGCTGTGATATGGGGGAGCCCCCTCCCACGTCCTTTCTTAGGTACTCAGCCAGCGCCCAGCTCCAAGACACTGTGCGGCAAAAGAGTATTTTTTAATGTATTTTATTTTCATGAGAATTGCATTGACTCTGTTTCGTCTCTTGGTATTTTGGTACCTTTACATATGTCCGGTGATGGAGTCCTTCTCAGATTTTTTAATGGATAAATTGCTTTCAAAATAACGAATGCAATCCTTAAGGAAAAAAATAGTCTACGATGCTCCATTTCCCAGACATTGGCTCGCCTTTCGGCGTTACCACGCTGTTCGAGCGCCTTCGGGCCACCCCTCGTGTCCACATAAACCTTAGCCCAACTAGAGGCTGATTGAATCACTTATGTGTCATACAAGACAGTAAAAGTCTAATTGTTAACATTAATTTTACTGGTGCAGTTGCGATGCGCAGGGGTCTCCGTTCGTTTACCGATCCTTGAAATCGTGCCTAATTTACAGAGACTAAAGAGCAGCACAACACAAGAGGCGCTGGGCTTATGTATGGTGATGAGGGATCATAAAAATGTCTTTTTAATCTGATGGTCATTAGAAAACCCAGCGATGTGGTCCAGCTGCTAGTCAGAGAGCATTTTCATTGCTGTGAGGATTGAATCCATCCTGGGAACCCTTCGTAATGATTTTAGGAGAAATGTCCTTTTTTTTTTTTTTTAATTCAGGTAACAAAATAATTCTATGACATGGCCCCAAAACATGCAGTTCTTCTCAGGCACTAAAAAAAAAAAAAAAAAAAAATTAGACACTAACACCGGGCAAGATGATTAAACTGGCAATGATATTTTGAATTGCCATTTGCCCCAAGTTTTGTTCATTTATTTAAAAAATGCATTGAGGATCTGTTTTGTGTCAGGCATTGTACTAAGTTGTATGGATTTTTCAGGTCAAATGTGGGGACTGTTCAGAAGCAGCAGACAGCAGGGAAACATGAAAAATCCAATGGATCCAGGCGGTGGGAAACGGCTTGTGTGAAAACACCATTTGGGTGTCACAGAATGCCACTTCCCCTCCATGCGTGTGCAATGCAGCATTTTTATTCAGTTCATTCCATTCTTCATCTTTCAGTGCTTACCATGACCCATTAAGTTGATTTCCCAACCTGTAAATATGTCTTTTGGAGCACTGGTCTAGAAGGTGGGGTTTATATGGAGGGACAGGAGTGGGGGGGGGGGAGGTGTTAGACCAAACATGAGGAGAGGGAGCTCCAGGACAGGTGGACCCCGGCCCTCATGCTAGGGGCCAGTCTGTGCTCTGTCGTGCACTATGGTCATAGGGTTTTATACAAGGGCATGGTGACATGGTCAAGTTAGGTTTGGGGGTACCTACACGAGGCCGCGTGGGTAGAATAGGTGTCTCTCTCTCTCTGATTTCTCTATATTCATGTAAATGTAAACATATAACTTTAGCAAGGATTCATGAGAAATGCTTAGTTGTGGGGCATGCGGAAAGGGGATCGCACCTGCCAACCAGCCATTTGGTGGTTTCCTCCTGCTCTCCTGGAAGAAAGGAGAACCCATTTGAGACACAGGGGCAGCCTTGCCCTACAGGGTCCCAGTGTCCTCCCTCTGAGTAACTGACATCTATACTGTGACATGTCACTGCAGCGGCTCAAGGGAAATCCAAGCACAGGCGCACATGATTTTAGAGGCCTAAGGAATTAGCAATGCCAACCAGCCGATGTGGGCAGGTGGGGCCGTTCCTCAAGAGACGAGCACGGTGCCACCTTGCTGTTGTTAAAATATTGAAATATCTCTGTACCAGTTGGAAGTGACTGTCATTCAAGGCCTGTGGGGTCCCCAAGCCCAGCACCCGCCCCATCCCGCCTTGGGTGTCCTGGCCCCAGGCCTGTCCAGTTTCTTCTCGGTTAGATGTTGACACAGCGGGCTTGAGGTAAATGGCTTGTGCTTATTCGGTTGGTGTTGGCCCGTGCCCTTTAGGTTTAACTTGTTGAGGTGGGCAAATTTTGTGATTACTCCTGAACAAGGAGTTTGAAAAGACTCAGCATACATCACTGCGATTTTTTTTTTTTAACTCTTGCTGATTTTACTGGTTCTCTCTCACCTGCCGCAGTCACACAGTTGAAATTAATGTCCGCAAGTAGAGAGCTCTCCTGTCCGGAATGACAGGCATGTGGATCAGTAAACCTCTAGTCATGCTTAAGTCTATGTGATGGAGATCAGGGCTGGCTGGAGGGCTCGGAACATCAGGGTAAGACTGGAATGTGAGCCAATGTCCCTGAAATGGAGGAACATAGATTATATTATTCTTAAGGACCAAAGCTGTTATCCTTTTTTTTATGTATATGAACTTCTTTTTAATGCTTATTTATTTATTTTGAGAGAGAGATAGAGAGCAAGTGGGGAACGGGCAGAGAAAGGGAGAGACAGAGAATCCCAAGAAGACTCCGTGCTGTCAGCACAGAGCCGGACGCAGGGCTCCATCCCACAAACCGTGAGATCATGACCTGAGCCCAGATCAAGAGTTGGACGCTTAACCTACTGAGCCACCCAAGTGCCCCCAAAGTAGTTATTCTTAAAGCAGATTATCTATTAAAGATCCAAGAAGGGCTCTATTACTAGCTACATATAAAAGCGACCAAATACCGGGAGACAAAATAGACTGCATACAGTTCTCACAAAAATTAAATAAATGCCCTCTGAGGTTCTATCAGATCCAGGGATGGGCATTGACGTAAGAAAGGATGCATGTGCTGGTAGAAGGGCATGGGACTCCTCTGTGTACCATCACGCGATGCCCCACGGGTGTCACAAATACTACATGTTCCTGATAAAAGAGCAGAATATTATCCTCCTCGCCTTGGAAAGTGAGGGGGACCCATTTCCCTAAACCAAAGCGCCCCCCCTGCCAGGGCCCACAGAGCTGCATTCCATGACTCCTGGATTTACATTACCACCTGGCACTTGGGAAATGTAAAAATAACAGCAATATAAATAACCGCATGACCTATGAAATTACACATGAGGAATGGGTCTCCGGGCCAGGCCAGCGTGTTGTTTAGATGTTGCATATTCAGCTAATTATAGGAGAGGCGAGCTACCCAAGCACACGGAAAGGGAAGGGATTGGCGTGATTTGTTTCCCATTATGGCAGGGACAGAATGGATAGATGGGCACAAAAGGATCCAGCTAGTTAAATTTAAAGGAAAATTGGCACGACATAATTTTCTGTGCATTTCTGGGTTCTAAAAGCCCTATTTATACCCACAAGCATTTTTTAGCTTTACTATTCTTCCCCGGCTCAGCACATATGTTGTTGAAGATATCACTCTATTTCCTGACTCAGTTGGTGTTTTCTAGTGCAACCCCCTCCTTGCACTTAGCAGGGGAGAGGGTGGCTGGAGTTCGGAGCGGGGGACGAGGAAGCATTGCCGTTCCAACCTACTTAGCCTGGAGGGTCAGTGTCTGTGGCACTTGCTGGCACAGAAGAATGCTTAAAACATAAGTTCAAGGGGGGATTTTGATCTACTCAAGAATGGCGATTTCATAAGGGTTGTTAAAGACTAGGAAAGTGCACTGGGGGCTGGAGTTAGCCTTTTAAGATCAGTAGCGTCGGGAAATTATGTTTTCTCAACCCACGCAGCCTTTGCAACTGCTACAGTGCTCTATTTTTTGTTTTCTGTTTTCCTAAGCAATCAAGTTCCTATGGAAATACAACTGGATTGTGGGACGCAGGTGCGTCCCATGGGTAATCGCATGGGAATCCGGTTTTCCGTCTCCAGTGCCCTGATACTGTTAGACCCTGCAGCCCTCCCTTGACACCTTTCTGCAAATATGAGCAAAGGGGCGATAAAGTCAGATTCACATGGCTTAGGGTCCGTTACACCTGTGCTGTACAAAAGCTATAGAGACTGAGTGTGCACCCCTCAGTGTGAGCAGACGCACCCCCTGTAGGGAAGACCCCAGTCTGCATACATCTTATGTCTCGTTACACTAGCCTGCACATGAGGTCTGTCTGCTTATTTGAGGTTAGGATCAGACACTGTCTGTGGGAATCCTTACACTTGACATTTGTCTTTCTCTGAGGCAATAAGCCATATGTTTGGGTTGTGCTATCGTGTATTTTTTTTTTTAGAGTTTAATTCACTTCCTAGAAACTTGTTATAGCAGAACGCAGGGCAATTTGGGAGTGCTAAACCCTTATTTGTATTTCTTCCTCTAAGATTTTAGAAAAGTCAGAGGCGTAAAAGACATTGTTCCTTGTAATACAAACTAGATGCCGACTTGGGCTAAGTGATCCCATCCAAATTTAATTACACACCATCTATGTGTATCTGTAAGCACAGTCCAGCCGTAACTCCTAAATTTTAGGAACAAGAACTCGAGAAGTAGCAGGACTATGCCAGCCACGTCTCTCGCTGTTTGTACCTTTCCTTAATGCCAAAGAGGAAAAAGCAAGCACATTCCCTTTGCGCATAGCCTTTCTAGAAGAGGAATTTTCCTATAGAGTTGCGGAATGAATCCCAGCCAGCATGAGTAATGAGTTGAAAATGTATTTTCACATTTTTTCTGCCTTGCATAGCACTCTCGGTATTAAATCAGTCAAACGGCTATAGTTTGTTTTTCTCTCCTGCGTTACTGAAACCTGGATCCTGTCTCCTATGTTTCCAAAATACACGCTAAAATTATCTCCAGTTCAGGTAACTAAGAACGAAATGACGTGCTTAGCATTCATCTTAAAGAAACACACCGTGGCTCATTCCTTACTTGTTCTGTACGACCTTTCAGTGGCATGGGTGCCCTCAGCCCCCCTTTGTCCCTCCGCCCTGTCTCCCAGCCCACACCTGCCTGCTTGTGTCCACCGTCACTGGGCCTCACCTTCTGCTGCCCATCGGGGGGGGGGGGGGGATGGCATCACTCTCCTGCAAGAGACCCTCCCTGCTGAGGGATGCTGGAGTCTCTCCCACACACGGTCTTCTCAGTCCTAATAAATGCTCTGCTTCAAATCATTGCCACTCTGTTTAGGCCTTGGGCATGTGGCTGTCCCTTGAAGGTCGATGTGCACAGCCCCACACTTGTCCTGTGTCCACTCACCTCGGCTGGTGCTGACTTACTGAGGTCCCTCAGCTCCAAGGGACCTGTAACTCGGACCTCCCTGCCCAGCCGGTCCTTCTGACCCTGCCCAAGCCTAAATGCTCTGTGCTCTTCTCTCTGAACTTCCCTCCAGCCTCATCCAGCTGGACACATTTTTGCTAGATTAATAACATTTAAAAATTACAGTCTTGGGACACCTGGATGGCTCAGTCCATTGACGGTCCGACTCTCAATTTTGGCTCCAGTCATGATCCCAGGGTCATGGGATCAAGCCTGGTTTTGGGCTCTGTGCTGAGCGTGGAGACAGCTTAAGATTCTCTCTTCCTCCCTCTGCCCCTCCCCCCCCCCAAATACAGTCTTTATGTTATGCCCTTCCTTACCTAAGAACGTGCTAGACCCCACTCTGGTGAGGGTGCGTAAGTTGCAAACTTATGCCCAGTTCTCTCTGCCCTTCCCCTCTCCTCTCTCTTCTCTCCTCCCTCCCCTCCTTTCCCCTCGTCTGTGGGCAGAAAGGCTTTCCAGACAGTCGTTTTTTTCCAGACATTGAAGATTATACCATGGTGGGGGACAGGTGTGGAGGTGTCTTTAAGAAAAAGAATAAAAATGATGGGGCGCCTGGTGGCTCGGTTGAGTGTCTGACTTCAGCTCAGGTCACGATCTCACAGTTGACGAGTTCGAGCCCAGTGTCGGGCTCTGTGCTGACGGCTTGGAGCCTGAAGCCTGCTCCGGATTCTGTGTCTCCCTCTCTCTCTGCCCCTCCCCCAATCACACTCTGTCTCTCTCTCTCTCTCTCTCTCTCTCTCTCAAAAATAAATAAGCACTAAAAATTTTTTTTAAAAAGAAAAAGAATAAACATGACAACAATTTAGGGAGTGAGTTGAAGGTTTATTTAAAATGAGGAAATAAAGCAAAGCTGTCTCATGCAGGCGATAACCACACGCATTGACCGACTGACCCTTGGGTTTCCGACTTGGCCTTTGCAAGTGAGTGTGAGTCTGGGACCCTCACGACTGAGACTCCTGGTCAACCCCCCTCTGCCCCTGTCCAGGTACCAAGATTCCAGAGCCAACATCTGTCACGCTCCTTGCAGTTCTCTGACATTAAAGTTCCTAAAACCATGTAAACTAAGGTCTTAAAAAACCTGACCATGCATAAACCTTGCTGATTGGTAGCACAGTAGTAGAAACCTGAATGCTTACTGTGAGTCAGGAACAGATTTCAAAGATCCCAAAGCCCTTTCCTCCACCCAAGTTAACAAGCAGGTGGAAAACAACCAGCTCTGGCCCTTTGAATATGGAGAAAACGTCCCCCTCACACAACGTGAAATTTTCTTCACCTCGTAATTTTAAATAAGTAGAGATTAGAACTCAAACGTGTAAAAACAGTGGAAGTCTTTTCACGATTCCAGTAATCTCTTATGAACGAGGAGAAACTGTTCCTGACTTTTCTCCCTCATCGTTCACATGAATTCTTCAGCCAGTAACTTCGTCAGTTCTTCCAATTACACAACACGTAGTTTCCTTTTAGAAAACAAAGTCTCTATAGCAATTTTGTCATAGCAATTCGTTTATTCTTTATTCTATTTTTTCTTTCCTTTTTTTAAAAAAAATTTTAACGTTTATTTATTTTGAGAGACAGAGTGCGAGCAGGGGAGGGGCAGAGAGAGAGGGAGGGAGACACAGAATCCGAAGCAGGCTCCAGGCTCTGAGCCATCAGCACAGAGCCCAACGCGGGGCT
Source organism: Felis catus (assembly GCF_018350175.1). Taxonomy (NCBI): domain Eukaryota; kingdom Metazoa; phylum Chordata; class Mammalia; order Carnivora; family Felidae; genus Felis; species Felis catus. Next base: position 79,104,050 of record NC_058368.1, read on the forward strand.
CAAACCCACGAACCGTGAGATTACGACCTGAGCCAAAGTCAGACGCTTACCCGTCTGAGCCACCCGGGCGCCCCATCTATTTTTTCTTTCTTTCAGCAAATATTTTATCGAGCACCTACTCTGTGCCCGTACTTGCACTCCACAAGGGGCAGGCAGAAAACAAATGATGGGAGTGGAATGTGCCTGCCGTGAGAAGGACCACCCAGGGCACTAAAACCGGGAGTAAGGAAAGAAACTGACCTGAGGCGGAGAGAGGTGCTATCTTCTAGAAGGTGGTCCAGAAAGCCTGTCTGCTCAGGGCAGATTTGAGCAGAGCCTAAGCTACACACAGAGCTCCGTCCATGCTCTCTCCGGACAGGGGGATGCGTTAGCGGAGGGGCCCCAGGCTTAAGTGGCAAGGGCGTAGTTGGAAATGAGGTCCAGGACGAGCCGGGAATCAGGTGGTGGTTGGTCTCAGCCACAGGAAGCCTTTGGATCTCAATCTAAATGAAATAAGAAATGAGTGGAGAGACTCGACTGGGCAAATGGCACCGTCTGACCTAGGCTTCTCAGCCTCAGCCCCACGGACATCCTGGGCAGGACCATTCCTCACCGCGGGGGTGGGCTGGCTGGCTGTGCATTGCTGGGGGCGTTGCAGCATCGCTGACCTCTACCCACTAGATACCAGCAGCCACCCCCTCCTCCAGTGTGAGGACTAGAAACGTCTCCAGACACTGCCACGTGTCTCCTGGTGGGCAATATCACCTTCTCTTGAAACCCAGTGTTCAAAGGATCACACCCACCCAGTGTGATATTTTCGTTACATAAAAATGAACACAGCAAAACTGAATTTCTGTTTTCTGAGATTTGCTAGAACTCTCCCCCTTGATTAAGATTCAACTCAACTGTGTCCACGTTGCATGCTTGTGTTTAACAATCGTATCCCAGTGGAAAGGCCAAGGCTTTATCTTTGAGTCAGATCCCAGGGTGATTCATTTCTCCCATACCTGTAACAACAGCACCAGGCAGGGGTCACAGAGCAGTCCTGTTTACAGGCTGGGAGAAAACAGCACAGGTATTCAAATTAACTCGTGTGGTGAAGCAGCCAACCAGAGGTGCCACTGAATTGCATAAACCACTGATTACACAACACGCGCAGATACAAAAGTGATTCAGACATACCTCGAATCGTTATACAGGATTTTACAGCACACACTCCTGTATTTGTTTGCTTAGATTTCCTGAGAGTCTCAGATATTTTCTTTTGCTGTGACTGTGACCGCTTTTTCTTCACCCTCAAAACCCCAGCGGCCACCGCTTGGAGGCATGAACAGGCTTCGCGGCTTGGTTTGCTCTGGATGATTCCTCTTAGAATTCTCCCTAAAGGATGCACTCGTATTTGCACAATTATAAGTAAGGCTTCTCCAGGCTTCAGGCCGGTGTCCTCTTGATTTTTCGCTGCTGGAGTTCCTTCACTGCCTAAGTGCGGGGTCCAGGCACACTCTCCACGAGGAATGTTGTAACCACTCGTGTACCGAACTGCCCCTTTACAGCAAAATCAAAGTGTTGAGCGTTTCTGCGTTTGACCCTCACTGTAGTTGAATCAGGCATTAACAAGTTGGGGCACAGACGTCTTTGCGTGTTTGGATTTAACTTGGAGCAAAGGCGTTTATGAGCAGAGGCTGACACAGAATTTAGTAAGCCAAGAACCATCCCCGCAATTAATATTAATGAATATTGGATAACGCCAAAGTGGAGACGTCTATATCGATGTTGCAACTCTTTCAGTGGCTGGAATATAATGCTTACCCTACGGTTCCCAGTTCATTACCACCGAGGCATGGTGATCCAATAAAGCCACAGGAAAACAGCTGCCTTATCCTTTCGATCAGCAAATGAAATGATGGAAGACTTTGCATAGAAGGGCCAAGCGGAGGAGTGAATGTGGGTGGATGGCGGAGCTGGCCCGCCCCGGTCTGAACCCGGCTGCAACACCTACTAATTGAGAAAGGTTTGCGTGTGGGTAACCTCCCCAAACCTCAGTGAGCGCATCTCGAAAACGGGCGTGGAAGAGACAGCTGCTCAGAATCAGAAAAACCAGATGTCACCTCTAGCAGAGCCGTGGCCCAGCATAAACCCCCAGGCCATAGTAATTCTTGTCAGAGCAAAGTGAACGATCACCATCAGATTGGCCGTGAGCGCTTGCCTTTTACACGAAGAAGGACTTAAATCCTCTTTCCAGTCCAAAGCCATCCTTGGGTAGACATATGCTTTTAAGGTAAAACTATAAAGAAAATTTTAGTAGGTCGTGTAAGGATCCCAGCCTCACATGTAGGACAAATTTAAAATCAGTCCTTGGCTACAGTTTAACCTGATTGGAAATATTTTTAAAACACTCATAGCAAAATGGGAGGTGTTGACTACAAATACGTGGGTTGTTTACGAGCTGGGAATCAGTTATGAGGGAAACTAGCATTGAGCGTTGGTACCAAGAGTGTAAGCAGTATCTTGGAGGGTTGAGTTTTGTCCCGCCAGATGGAAGGGGACTGTCCCGAGTTACCCAGTGAGGGGCTTTCTGGCTCACACCCTTCGTAAGCTCCTTCCTGCAGTGGCCTCCCAGGCCCCGGGCCATATGCCTGTCCCCGGTCCCACCTGCCCCTTCCTTCCACATGCCCAACCCATTAGGACCCTACAACCTGGGTCCTGCCTTACGTGTTCACACGCGAGGGACATCGTCTTTCTCCACAGTCACTTTTTTCCCTCCTTCTCTGAGCCCCAGTGCGACCCCCTAAATATGCTTCCCTGACCAAACTGCCTGACACGGTGACTCTCACCCCCGCTGCCCTTCAGCTTTGTACCCAGCCTGGAGGCTGCCACTTTTAATGATCTGCTCATTTGTTTACTTCTTGGTTGTCCTACTGGGAGGTGAGCATCATAATCGCATCTGGAGCATCCGAAAGGTGTCACCTAGTAGGCATTCAGCAGGCAAGTGAATTAAAGAATGAAAAAAAAAAATAGCTTGAAGAGAGGCAGATAAATATGTCTTGAGATGGCTTTAAAATTTTTTTTAACGTTTATTTATTTTTGAGAGACAGAGCTCAAGCAGGGGAGGGGCAGAGAGAGAGAGAGGGAGACACAGAATCCGAAGCAGGCTCCGGGCTCCGAGCTGTCAGCACAGAGCCCGATGCAGGGCTCGACCTCAGTCCACAAGATCGTGACCTAAGTCAGATGCTCAACTGACTGAGCCACCCAGGCACCCTGGAGATGGCTTCAAATCCAAACCAGTTTTACTGACTTTCAGATTTTTTTAAATGGCAAACTACAGTCAACCGAATGAAATAGATACTCATTTAGTGCCAGCCTGTTCGATAATTGCTCATTGTCGCGACCTCACATGGTTCTGACCCCCGGACCTCACGTTCACCACTGTTCTTATGCACATTGGCTGGGCCAAAGCCTTTCTGCCTGGTTCCTAAATGCGACCTGTCAGGAGCTGCACTGGCTCCCTCGGTCCCTGGGATCTCAACTCCCCTGCACGGTTTTCAAAGCTGTGTCCATTTTGCCTTCATCCAGCATTTGCTACCTAAAAACCCCTTCCCATCTGGGCAGACCTAGCTCCTCTCTGTGCTTTGGGGCCAGACTCCACTTGTAAATGACAGGCCACTGTGGGTCCTCTGACCAGGAGTCCCACTGGTGGGCAGGAAGAGGCAGGGCTGGTGAGGACGGGGTGCTCTAGGTCCGGGGAGTGCATACAGCAAAGCACAGAAACACGGGTCAGTAAGGAGCTCTGGATATGCCTGGATATGCAGCGCCCCTTGAATGTAAGGGCAAGGGCAAGGGGAGATCATGTCTAGAGGGAAGAGTTAAAAAGGGTCATGGCAGGTGCAGCCTGGAGGCACAGCTCTGGACTGCTGGCCTTCTCCCTTTTTCTTTCCCTCCCTCCTTCCATCCTTCCTCCCTCCCTCTCCCTCCATCCTTCTCCCTCCTTCCTTTTCTCCCTCCCCCCATCCTTCCTTCTTCCATCCAACCTTCCCCCTTCTTCCCTTCCTCCCTCCCTCCTTTGGGATCACTGGAGATGAACTGTTCTGCCACATGTAAAGTATAATAAAGCGAATTATGCTTTTTATCCCTTTAGAATAATTTGTTAGCCTAAAACTTGAGAAAGGCCAACCTAACAGCAGTCACAATCCACTGTGTCCCAGCACACAAAGATCAGAAGCAGCATGCTTATTCTGGGGTGAACAAAAATCCCCCAGTACGTTGGAGCTTTTTGAGGTCCCTGGGGAAGCAAGAGCCAATCACGGCTCACTGGCCAGTCCAACAGAGGGGTCCCGATTGGGGGAATGGGAGGTGGCGAGGGCCACACCTGACCCCGTGATGGCCAGTTGTGCTTGCTTGACATGCTCTGGTCTATGGCACTTGCTGTGTTTTACTTTATTATTCCTACATAATTAAAAAAAAAATCTTCATTTGGCTCTTTGGCCTAATATGGACAACAGTTTCCATGTTCATAGATCTCCAAGCCCCCGATAGGGGACGGACAGTGAACAATTAGGTAATGTGGTTAGTGTACAGAATCCAGAAGTGGGTTTGTAAAGTTTAATCTTCCTAAATGGATAAGAACTAATTTTGTAATGATGCCGAAAATATATTTGTGATTTTTTTGCAACCTAGAGGGTTGGCTCAGCTCTGCTTAATTTAATAATTGAGAAAACTTCTGAATTTATTTCCATGCTTCTTTTAGGAAATAGTGCTCTCAAGACACACAGGGCTACAGTGACAGGTTATTAGACTACGACATCAAACTTTGTGTATAGATATGCTTGAAAATAACAAATCATGAAATTCATTATCACCACTTAATATTCCCTATGATGTGTTAGAGTGTTGTGGCAAAATTCGGTGAATATTTTGTAGGCCGTAAAGTTAATTAACGGTGATTATGAATTTACCATACAATTAAGGTTTCATTTGGTAAGTTTTATTATTTTCTTCTACTATTGTATTAAATTATTCGGTCCATTTTATCAGTAGAGAATAATCCTTTCCGAAATTTGTTTTAGGTTTTGAGACTAACATGAACCTAACTGGCCGAGATGATCCTGGTAGAGCAGAAATTGTATCCGAGACTCAAGATAGAAATGCAAATAACCATGGAATTCAATTATCTAATTCACTCTCAAGTGCTATCACGGCTGAAAATGGGAATTCTGTCTCAAATGGTAAGTGCTTTTTAAACTCAGAAGTAAATAGATGAAAGTATTAAGCTCTATCAACTTTCTAGGGAGAATGGATTTGAGACATAAAAATGAAGTAGGCTTAAAACCTGGAACATAGATCATAAACTTTACTGTAGGGTGTATTGTAGCATTTTATTGGTCAGGTTAAAGAATTACAGTTGCATTTGGTGTTAGTTGACTTTTCAGAGATTGTTACAGAGTATCTCATATGTGGGAACCAATATAAAATGAGATTATACAGGACCAAAGGAGGAGATAGGTGCTTTAACAATAGTTTTAATTAAAAAAAAAAAAAAACATACCTTTTTCTTCTCATCTCTGAATGGTGTGAAGGGAAATAATATTGAAGTCATGGTAAACACCAAACAGGCCTTAAGCATTTAATTGGAGTGTATCAATGAATGCATCATCTAGAACTTGGCTAGACTGTGTGTATCCAAAATAGCGGCTTAGACAAAGCCACTTGAATCTTGGGAAGATTCAGACCAATCTTTTCCTGAGAACATGCAGAAAAGCTGGCCAAAACTTTCTTTGTTGTTTAATCTGATTAAAGGCACTAGGAAACTATTAAGACAGTGAGATCCTGGGAAGACACTGAGGAAGGCGGTATGGAATGTATAGAGGCCAAGCAAGGAGGCTGACATTCTAGGCTTTTCTCTGAGGGACGTCCAGGGCACTTTCCTTGTCCCCAGAAGGCAACTCAGAGGCCGGGAGGGACTTCTGACTGCCTCCAAGGATTGTGGGGAGACTAAGTCCAGGGCCTGCCAAGGCCATGGGCTGGAGCCTTGAAGTGTCCAAAGGTCAGGTGGACCCAACTAGAAGCCACAGCACAGTTACGGGTCATTTCAATCCCTGATGTTGGACAGAGGTCCTCCCGGACTGACAGGGCCCACCGGTGCCTGGGAGGCAGAGTGTGTGTGTGTGTGTGTGTGTGTGTGTGTGTGTGTGTGTCCCAAAGGACAATTACAGCATCTGAGGCTTCAAACTGCTCTAACAGACCATTTTTCAAATAATTCAACACATAGTCAAAAAAAAACCCGAGCACATGAGGACAGAAAGCAAGATGAAAAATGAACAAGCAGAAATAGCCGTCGATTGCCGTTACATCCATGGGGTCCCAAAAGATTGGAGTTCAAACGCACGTACTTTAAAATAAGTATGTTTACACTCTGCCCAAGGAGATAAAAGAAGGAATCAGCAGAAACAATGGGAAACTATAAAAACGTGTCAAATGGAAATTCTGAAATTGAGAAATAGTCATAAAATTAAGTACAACAGAGGATGGGTTTAAAGTTAATTAGACACAGTCATTTGGGAGAAGGGAAAAAAAAAAAAACAACCTGGGGAAGTGGGAGATAAATCAGAGGATATCGGGAATGAAACACAAAGAAGCGAAGAGAAGATTAAGGATTCCAGAAAGTGTTTGGAGACATGGAAGTCTTGGTTGAGAGAGTCATCGGAATTTTAGAGAAAGAGATTATGCAGGCAGCGGAGAAGACTGTGTCCATGTGAATGCCTGTGTGCGAATGATTATTGATAATCACCTACAATGGATATCCTTCCAGGAGCCTGGGAGGGCTCAGTCGGTTAAGTGTCCAGCTTCGGCTCAGGTCATGATCTCACGGTCCATGGGATGGAGCCCCGTGTTGGGCTCTGTGCTGACAGCTCAGAGCCTGGATGCTGCTTTGGATTCTGTGTCTCCCCCTCTCTCTGCCCCTCCACCACTTGTGTTCTCTCTCTCTCTCTCAAGAATAAATCAGCATTAAAAAATACACATATTTAAAATGGATACCTTCAACTGGTGACCGGGTCATGTTCATTATCTCCTCCTGTGTAAAAACTACTGCCTTCCAGAACTCAGAGGCTTAATTCAACAAAAGGCTATGTTTTCATACCTTCTGTGGGTCAGGAATCTGGCTGTGGCTGAGGGGAGTGCCTTTGTTGCAAGGTCCCCTGTGAGGCGGCTGTCAACTGACTGTTGGCCAAAACCCTAGTCATCTTGACGCTTGATGGAAAGGTGGCCCAATTTCAGGATCACTTACATGGCCGCTGGCAGGCCTCACCAGCCCACTCACACGGCCTTCGCCATAAGGGTGGCCTCGAACCAGGGCAGCTGGCCATGAGAGAGCAAGAAAGAACATCTGGGTGGGGGCCGCGGTCCTTACCTAGCCCACCCCTGCAGGCAACGCCCAGCACGTCTGCCACATTCTGTCTGTAGGTCATCCATGCCGGCTACCGGATGGGAGGGGGTTAGATGAGTTGTGAGTGCCTGGTGGTGGGCTCACTGGGGGACATTGTATAGGCTGCCTGGCACGTGGATAAACAGCCAAAAAAGTTTGGGGGGGGCACTAACCTTACACGCCACGAAACGGGTGCCTCTCAAGCACATTGCGCTAAGTGCAGAAAGAATCCGACATTGCCCAAGGCTGCGTGAGTGGCAGGGGATGGTCTGCTGTCTAGTTCCGTCCAGGCAGCTGTAGCAAAATACCCAAACCGGGCGGCTCATCAACAGCATAAGTATTTGCTCACAGTCCCGGATGTCCACGATCACGATCAGCGGGGCCGGTGCGGTCGGTGCCGACTTGGGCCCTCCTCCACCTGGCTGATTGCCAGTCTCTCTGTGTCCTCACAAGATGGGAAGGAATGAGCCAGGGCTCTGGGGTCTCTTTCAGAAGTGCATGAACCCCAGTCGTGAGGGCTCCAGCCTCATGACCTAACATCCTCTGAGAGGCCCTCCCTCCTAAAGCCATCACCTTGAAGGCTGGGATTCCAAAATAAACATTTGGGAAGAGGGGGGACAGACACTCAGACCATAGCAGACTGCAGAAGGCCATGAATTGCTGTTGACAAACAAGAATGTACATGTTCCTCGAAATTGATAGACATCTTTCTGTCTACAAATGTGACTTTTCTTGAAACAAACAAAGCCTGAGTAGAATAAATAAAAACAAAACTGCTCCTAGGCATATCATAGTGAACCACGGGTAACTATGAGTGAATCTTAAAAGCAGCCAGAAGTTAAAAAAAAAGACAAGTTCCAAAGAGCAACAATGGAAGTCCAAAGACACCAAAGTCACGTATGTCATGTGCTCAAATAAAATAATTGCCAAGCTAGAATTAAAAAAAAAAAAATGTTTGTTTATTTTTGAGAGAGACAGAGTTCAAGCAGGAGAGGGGTGGGGGGATGACGCAGAATCCAAAGCAGCTCCAGGGTCTGAGCTGTCAGCACAGAGCCCCACATGGAGCTTGAACCCACGAACCCTGAGATCATGACCTGAGCCAGAGTCGGCTGCTTAACGGACTGAGCCACCCTAGTGTCCCTAGATTTTTATAAGCAATAAAAAAACTTCTGTAAGAATGAAAAGGAGCTAAAGATAGTTTTAGAAAAAGGTAAGAAGTGGAAGATGAAGGCCAGCCATACCCAAATTCTCAGAGATACAAACAGGAAAAAGAATGGAAAAACCAACTGAAGTCGAGATTATGCACAGATAACTCAAACTAGCTGTAATTTCAAAGGCCACCACAGAAGGAATAATAGTGGAGTATATAATTTCCAAACTAATAGGGTAAAACAGAATAATAAAAGCCAGCCCACCCAAAAGTTGGCAAAAATGAGGTAAACCGGAGATTTCTGGAAAACAGGCCAAATAGAAAGGTCGTAGATGGTAGACACAAAAGCCCCTTTGAAAATAACTAAACTCGAATTCCATGAAATTTTAAGAGACCCGTTTAATGTGAATTTCCATTATAGATGAGTTGATTGGGGTGCCTGGGTGGCTCAGTCGGTTAAACATCTGACTTCGGCTCAGGTCATGATCTACCAGTTCATGGGTTTGAGCCCGCATCGGGCTCTGTGCTGACAGCTCAGAGCCTGGAGCCTGCTTCGGATTCTGTCTCCCTCTCTTTCTGCCCCTGCCCCACTCATGCTCTGTCTCTTAAAAATAAATAAACATTAAATATTTTTAAAAAACCTTTTTTAAAAAGGTGAATTGATTTATACAATATTTTAAAGCGTAAAATTTCTGAAAACCATGTAAAACATGATGCTTAACATTTAAATGTGAGGGGAAAATACAGACTATTGGAACGAATGCCAATGAAAACATAACAGAACGCACAGGATACTGCTAGTGTCTTAATCAGTGGAAATGTATGTCTTTAAACCCATACATTACAAAAGAGGAAAGGCCAAAAATTGGGGTTTTTAAATGTCAACAAGTTTGAAACAGAACCACAAATTAAACACCAAGCAAGTAGGAGGAAAGATGTGACAAAGGTAAGACCTGTGTCACTGAAATTTATAACAAATAGGTAACAAATAACAAACCCAAAAGTTTTCAAACAAAAACAATCTTTGCAGCATGAATAAAATTGCCAAGTTTCCTGCAAGGGTGACAGGGAAATAAAGAAGGGGACCCAGAAGGCCAACTCTAGGGACAAAGAGACCTGCCACAGATCTTACAGAAATGAAAAATAATACTGAGTATTGTACAAACAGTTTGTGCCAAGACAGTTTTGCCAATTTACTTATTTATTTTTAATTTGTGGATTTAGATGAGGAGACACATTAAAAAACGAATACAACTAACCAAAATGGACCAAAAAAAATTAAAAAGGCTAAATGGTAACGTAAATATTAAATTAATTGAATTTGTAATTGAACACTTTTCTATGAGGAAAACACTAGGCCCAAATGACTTTTCCAGTGAGTTGCCTCAAAATTTTAAAAAGGACGAAACAATGCCAATATTACACAAACTCTTCCAGAGACTAGGGATACAGAAGAAGGGGGGAATAAAGAAAAGCTTCCCAGCTTGCATAAATAACCACTTAATTTATGACGAACTTGGCATTGCAGGGCGCTGGGGGAAGGATAATGGATGGCTACCCATGTGAGGAAAACAGTGAACTTGACCCCTACTTGGTGCCCTACACACAAAAGATTTCTGGTGGATTAGACATCCAAGTGTCAAACATAAAATAAAATTTGTAGTAGAAAATATAGGATGATTTTTTTTAACTTCAGAGGTAGGAAAAGAAAGAAGAACTTCTTACACAGGCCACAAAAGAGTGCTAACTACAAAGGGGAAAAACTGTGTGTGTGTGTGTGTGTGTGTGTGTGTGTGTGTGTGTGTGTATAAGTATACACATGTATTCAACACATTTAACTAATGAAGACTCATATTCAGAGTTTACTTATAAACAAGACTATTGAATAGGAAATTGTTTTTGGACATTAATAAGCACAAACATTTTTCAGAGCCCAACTTCATTGGTAATTAGAGAAAATGCACATGAAAAGCACAGGAGAACGACACACAACACAACACAACCTGCAGAATGGGAGCACTGAGCGCAGGGGAGGAGGGGCTGCAGGAGGAGGGGCTCCTAGGAAGGGGAGCTGGGGGAGGGGAGCTGGGTTGAGAGATAGGGGAGGGGCTCTGAGGAGGAGGGGCTCCGGGAGGAGAGGCTCTGGGAGGGGGTTGCTGGGGAGGAAGGGCTCCAGGGGGGTTGGACTCTGGAAAGGACGAGGGGGTTTGGCGAGGGAGGGGCTGGGGGGAGGGGCTCCAGGAGGGAGGGACTCTATGCATCCCCCATAGGGATGTCCCCATCCTGTGTCAGAAGTCCCTCTGGGTCCAGGAGAACATAGGGAGGCTGGGGGTGCAGTTTCTAGGCCTAGTACATTGCCCGCCCACATGTGCTCTCCGCCAGGGTCCAGAGCAGGAGGAGGACAGCGGGTGTAGGATGAAAACCAGGCAGGGCATTGCAGTGACAAGTCACAGGTTACCTGGAGGGACCAGAGGCAGGTAGTCGGTGGGGACAGAGCATTAAGGTCTCCAGAGCAGTGTGGGGATTCTCTGTTGACACTCGGAAAAAAGATCGTTGGAATCACACGCAAGGAGAAAAACCCAAATGTGTTTAGGAATCTCACCCACCATATTAAGCAAGGATAATGAATAATGATCAAAAGTAGGCGGATCACAAGGCAGAGGCTTCTTGGTGCAATGGGGGTGTGGGGTGGGGGGTGGCAGTAAGTATCTTACATCAGTAAGATACAGAAGGATTTTTCTGCCAGCAAGAAACACCGCTAGAAAAAGGAAACCGCTTACCGAATTGTATTGCCACCGCGAACAGACCAAAGTTCAGCAAAGAATGATGCAGGCTCTCGGGACCCCATAGTATTGTCCTGCCTTAAAAAAAAAAAAACGTTTCTTTATTTATTTTGAGAGAGGGACAGCACAAGCAACGTGGGGGAGAGGGGGCAGAGAAAGAGGGAGAGACAGAATCCCAAGCAGGCTCTGCCCTGTCAACACAGAGCCCAACGCAGGGCTCGATCCTGATCCCGGGAGATCATGACCTGAGCTGAAGTCAAGAGTCAAACACTTAACTAGCTGAGACACCCAGGTGCCCCAGTTTTGACCTTTCTAAACATCGTCTCCTGACTGAATTTCACAGCTTTTAAAAATAACATATTATTAATGTGGCATTTATAATTTCATGCATGTTATGAAAATTATACATGTTTTAGAATAGTGTGAAGAACAATTCTTTTAGGGAAGAATAATAAAGAATAAAAACTACCATCAATCCTATTACCTAGAAATACTCCAAAAATGTCTATTATTCCACTGTGTTGAGTTTTATTTTTTCACACAAATGCGTGTATCTACATCGTATATTTGGCTTTATTTTTATAAAGTTTGAGTTATACATGGATGCAGTTTTACTGTTCTGCTCCCCCCATTTGGAATACCGTGGTATATCTCTGTGTCAACAACTACAAATCTGAGTTGATTACAGATAGCCATACGTGTGTTCAGTACATGCACTCCATCCTTTAGGGCTGCCAGGATTTACAGTAAATAAGCTGTCAGACAGCAAGATTATCTCCCACCTTTCCACCCTTGAGACAACATCTTAATTAAAAGAGGAATTTTGTAAAACTCCCCATGTCAATGTTTGACGTTCACATCTATGTGCATCTGTTTAGCTGGACGTATACAGATACGATCTTCCTTTTTTTTTTTTTTTTTTTGAGATACAATCTTTCTCTTAAGATGGTGAATTTCTGGGGAGTTAGGGTGGCTCAGTCTGTGAAGCATTCACCTCTTGATTTCCTCTCAGGTCATGATCTCACGGTCCTGAGATTTAGCCCTACATCAGGCACACTGGGTGTGAATCCTGTTTAAGATTCTGTCTTTCCCTCTTTCTCTGGCCCCACCCCCGACCGCACATGCACTCACTCTCTCTGAATAAATTAATACATACATACATACATACATACATAAAGTAAAATTTTTTTTAATTAAAAAAAATTAAGATGGTTACTTCCTGAAATCTCTGATGTGAGAATTCCTTTGTGAGGAGGTAAAGATAACAAAAACAATTGCATACCCTTATATTGAACTTAAATAGTCCTAATATAATAAAAATGGAATTTGAGTGACAATAATAGCCAGAAAGTATGCGATAGAAGTATATTTCACAAGGACTACACGTACCTATTAAGAAAGTAATTAATACCTGTTTTCCTTGCAATTTTGGAGGATTTAAAGATCACCACTACACACACAAAAAAAAAGGAATTTAAAATATGTTAGAATGACCAAAACTGAATACACATCTATTTAAGAAAGATGACCTTATTCTCATTCGTTTTTGCTAAAATTTCACCCAATGTCCTTCTCCCTAGCTCCTTGGGTGAAGTTTATCCTACCATAAAGAAAAAGAAAATAGAAACTTCTTGTCACCAAATTATTTAATTTGTCTGTGTCTTGAGTCAAAAGCCAAACGTTATGGCTTGGACAATAATTCTGGAAAACCTCATACAAAAATCTGTGAGTTTTACTCTAAAATCAAAGTAAAGTCAAAAACCAATGGAACAGACAAAAAATCCTCTAGCCCCAGATGGAAATTTTTGTGGAATACATTGCCTGAAATTAATAGTATCACATTAAATATGTAGGGCTCTCGGGCTTCTCAACTTCAGCATCTGACAAATGTTCAGACCCTAGAACACACTACCCCTTAAATCTCATAGGGACCAGAGTTTAAAATAAAGCTAGTTCTGAGTTGTCATTAATTGGTGATCCCTTGGAAATAATCAGGAGCCACACGCACAAAAGGAAAATTATTTCAGTTGGGATTTCAGTCTTTCAAAGCCACTTGCCACGTTTATGTGGTTCTACTTTCGCGAACACCATGGATGTCCCGGCTCCTGCCACCTTCTCATCATCATTACAGCATCGGGCACCATGCCGTGGATACTTAGCACTGGGTAAGCACTTACCGACCGAGGCCATGTTGCATGTTACACAGGAACCAGTAAGTTCTGTGCAGGGTGTGGAGTCAGAAAACTTCTGCCCATCAGTATGATAAGAACTGACCCGATATGACACCTGTGCCATGCCTGGTGTAGGTGTGACCCATCCTCGCTCTGAAAGCGGTTACTGGTACCGATTCCTAATTCACCAGGGATAGTCAGTGTGCTTTCTAAATAAAGGCACAAGATGGAAATAAATGTTTAAAATAACTTGGAATTCTAATTGAATCAGAAACAGTGTTATTTTTCTAGGAAATGATTTATCTTGAATGCCAGGATCTGCATGCTACCTCTGCTTCCCAGAAATAATTCTCTGTTTGTTCGTTTGCTGAAATATAGTTATGTGTGGGTAATTATAGCTATCATTTACTTTAATTGCCATCCTTTTACTGATGTGAACACAGACTTAGATCTTTTTTGGTATACTTAATTATTCCCTGGACTTGTGGTTATTTATCATTAGATTAAAGAACAGTTTTCAGTGTTAGGACATTTTCGTTGTATCACACAAAATATTGTGAGTATAAAGATGTTTATTTCGTGGGGGACATAAAGACATAAAGAAGTTCCAGCCAGGCCATTTTATGTTCAGTATGATTTGCTTGCTTGCTGCTCAGTGAATATACATTTTATTGCTGGGCATCAGGAAACAAATGGCAACTAAAGAACACAGTCATTACATTTGATTTTACATTTGTCATTCTGTGAAGACTGTCTCTCTTTTTATTTGCGTTATGTTTATCGTCGGTGCGCAGTAAGGGTTATCTGGGTGTAAAGGGCTTTTCGTGGGGACGGACTGGATGGGACGCTCTGCAGGACCTGGAACTCTGCATTTTTTGTAGATTCCGTATTGAACCGAGCGCCACTGGAGCACCAAACCCCAGTGATTCTGGAAACATCTAAAAACGGCTTTCGTCAGCCCTGCTCGAGGTAGATGTGGAATGCTGGCAGGGCTCCTCTGGTTGGAGCCCGTGAAAAACATTCGCATATACGTTTTACAACATCACTTTGTTTATGGGAATTGTATAGATTCTTTGGAACTCATACTGTTGTCTGACTCAAAAGCTGACTGCCAGGAGGAAGCAAGCCTTCACTTGACAATCTGGAATATTGTGCAATTATCTATTTTCAGCAGCAGAAGGTAGCTTTGCAAAGAAAGCCAGCTTCTCGGGCATGTAGCAAGCCCTGCCCCACTCCTCCTGGCTAAAAATATTTTGAAGTCATATTGAATAATTGCTAATTTGGACTCCATTTAATTAAATCTCCTCCACTGTAGTTAAGAAGTCCCGATTAAAAACAGCTGGATTCAAAGGCTGACTGTTCTTTCCTGGCAACGCTGCATTGTTCCTGTTTGCCTGTGCTCAGGCCCCAGCTCTGAGGTTCATCGATTCCATGGCTGTGAGCAAATTGCTTCACCTTTCTGGTCCTCTGTTTTCTCATCTTAAAAATGGGGATAATCAAGGGACCTGCCGTATGGGATTGTTATGAGGATCTGGTACAATGATGCCACCCCAAGTAGTGCTCTATATACATTACCTAATACACAGATATCAGAAAAGCTTAGGTTTCTTGGAGCTGGAAGATCACTGAAAAATGTGTCCAATAAAAACAAAAATGCATGATGTCGATAAGGCACAAGGCCGCGAATTAATTTGTCCAAGACCAGACAGACTGTAATGCTAGAATCTATGCTAATGACATCGACCCCAATACACACAGGCATAGAGTCAAACTCGCATATCATTTTGGTGGAATGAATGGACGTCGGGATTTATGGGAGCGTTCCAGGAAAGGTTCTGTTTAATCCCTCGGAGGGTTCGAAGATTCAAAATAATACAAAGGACAGAATGGCCTGAAGAAGCCTAGTGAGAGGCAGGTGCACATCAGTCACAAAGCATTTATTAAGCACCAGTTGCATGCAGGCATTGTGCAATGCGTGCAGAGCAGTAGGAAGTCTAAGCAAATCACGAGGTGCTCTTTGGGTATAAGCAGAGCATATGTAGCGCATTAGCATTGTGTGTCAAGAGAGATCACAGAACAGGGCAGCCAGTGACAAGTGTCAGGTCAACCACACAAAAAAGGAGTGCTCTGGTGTTGCCACCACGTGGAGGAAGAGATTCATGAGGGCTGGGATTTTACAGATGCTCCTGGTGAGGATTGGGATTTGCAAAATGAAGGAGATTCAGACTAGAAGGGCACACCTTCCAGGGAAGAAAATCTATCTCCGTGGCGGGATGGGAGTGAGCTACTTTGATGGCGTAGGTCAGTGAATAAGATGGCGTTGAATGCCAGTTCAAAGAGTGTCTCTGGAAGATTGGTCTTTGCTTGGAGAGGGTGGGGCACCGTACATCTGCTCTTTTGGAGAAACCTCCCTGATTGTGTTACTCAGGGTGAAGAGTGGAACAAAGCCTGAGGTTGGGAACAGCAGGTGTGTGTTGGTCCTGTTAACACCAAGGAGAATGTTCCAGGATGGACTGGGATAGGAGGGAGAGAACAGCGCACTCTTTCACAGAAGAAACGGAGTTCTGAGAGGTTTATCCTGTGGGTTGGGTTTGGAGTTCAAGCGATGAGAAGGACTTCTGGCGGTGGACAGTCGTGACATAAATGCTGGTGATAATTCGGGAGTCTAAGGGGAGCTCCAGGAGGGAAAGATAGGGAAGGCAGGATTTTCACGGGAGCTGGAGAAATGGGGATCATTTGCAGCATCAGAGGAAAAGTTTTTAAGAGAAATGAGGAAAAAATCTGACCACAAAACCATGTGGAGTGCCAAGCTTTGAGAAACGTACTTTGAGAAGGACCGGCGTGGAGATACGGAATAAATGATCAGAGATGGGAACGCCAGCATGCAGTTTCACAAAAACCAGGAGAATCATGACTTCGAGGTCGGAGGTATTTGGTAAGCTGGGAGGACACGCAAGGAGAATCATATATTACTATCAACTAAACACACTTGGGTCCCAACAGAGCCTGAGGGATTGTGACTGGCAGAGTCTAAGGGGTTCATTACTTAAGACTCAGAGCCACACCACCCTCTCCAGCCTGCCCTATTCTTCTCTTCTTAGAAGGCTCTACATAAACCCACGGGGTTTTATGTGTAGACTTCACCGCCGTAGAGACTCTCCCTTTTCAAAATCACCTTACAAACTCAGGGAAGTCCAGGGCCTGGATCCACACCGCACATGATGAGGAGAGTGTCCTAAATACCACTTCCCCTGAGCATCCCGGGGAAGGATGAATTGACAAAGCTCTGAGCAGCACCCACTGCTCAGGGAGAGGAGCAGGGAGCCTCCTCCCTCTACCTGGTCCCTGGATCAAGGCTGATGACTTCCTGACTCCCCCCTGCCAAGCCCCAGTGCCAAACAGCATGTTGTACAGAGTGCTGCCATCTATTACATGGCCCAGATCAGCAGGTGGGGAATGCCTTCTCAAAGCCTCTGCATGCTTTCTTTGAACAGAAGAGCTGGGTATCTGGGGGGTAGGACAGGGACAGTTTCAGAAGTTCTTAGCCCTTGCTCTAATTTGGACAAGCATGGCTCCTTAAACGGATGGTTTCATATCAAATGGACATGCTTAGCATTTTGAGGCCCACTGTTGCCGCTGTAGTAAGAATGTGTTGAGGACACAGAACTACATCCACTGGGAATTATCACCACAGAATGGGGTCTGGGGACAAGGATGTGGCTGCAACAAAACAAAAGCACGTTCATGAGTATGTGCGAGCAATTGTCCATGGTAGAAGCCTTCAATGGAAGTCGACAAATAAAGGTTCCAGATTGACCTTCGATGGCCCCCAACACTGATCAAGAAAGAACCTTTAACTTGGTAGGAACACAGTAGAATTCTTTACCCCAAGACTTGGGACCTTTTCTGGGGTCTTTGGCTAGCTGACAGGTGAAATGACACAATTGCTACATCTTTTATTTTCTTTCTTGTTTTTAAAGCTAATGAGAAGTAAATGGAACAAAATTGAAATAACGAACATCCCAAAGCTTGGTCATGGGCACGTGGACTTTCCTTGCATATTCTCTTGACTCTTACATGTGTATGAAATTTCACTAAAAAAAAGTTTTGAAATATTTGTTATCTTGACCAATAAGGTGGCTAAGTTATTGTACCTTTATGTGCATTTCTTTGGGTACTTAATGAAAATGAACATGTTCATCATTTAGGGGCCATATACTCTCTTTCCTCTCTATACATATTCTTTGCCCATATTTTAAAATCTGCCAGTAGGTCCTTTATTTTGATTTGTAGGATGTTTTAAGAACAATAGAGCCTTTTATTTAGTGTATTTAAATATTCTGTATTCTTTTTCATTTTTTAATATTTTATATTTATCTATAAAATTTATGTAAAATATTTTTATATGTATAAATTTTTATGATTTTTGGCATATGTTTATTTTTAAATGTTCAAATAGAGATAGTAATACATTTTTCCTCCACATTTTTTTTCTTCTGGTGTCACTTTTAGATTATTTGCCTTTAACACGTGCTGCTTCCGATATGACAATAAGATAGAAATCTTTTTGGTCAAAAACATAGCGGAAGAAAACTCTGCCTTCTAACATCCTCTGCACCTCAAGGGCTGCCTGGCTATTACTTTATCTGCTGCTTCCACTTGCTGGGTATATTGGCCCAAGTGGGGTTCTCCCACCTGTTTGCTACAGACATCCAGGCAGGGTTTTCTGCACCCTAGGCTGGTCAGTCTCAGCTTCTCCCCCAACCTGCACCTGCCTAAGGGGAGGAGATACCATCCATGCCAAGGTTTCCAGCACCGCTTTCTTCTCCCTGACCCCCCCCCTCCACACCGGGGTCCCCACACATTCACCTGCCCCACACTGACACCCTCTGTCCCTACCCTGGTGACCCTGCCACAGGTTCTGGGATCAGTGATTTCTTTAGTCAACAGGTAAGAAATGCCTCTTCACTCACCACTCAGGTAAAATGGCGTCACATCCCGTCCCCTCTGGAAACCCACAGTGTTGTCTGTGGCTTACAGGCTACTGTCAGACGTCTGTGCGATGGCATGTGAAGTGCTTGCCCTTGATCTCTCTACCTTCCAGCACATTCTTCAGGGGCCCCCACTGACCACACCCTCTCAGTGGTCCTTTCCTGAGGCATGGAACTATCTGGAACTTCTTCCCTGGAGCTCTCCCAAGGAGGCCTATCTCACCTTCTTGACCATTCGGAACCTTCTCATCCCGGAATGCCCAGACCCTTTGGCGTCCCCACCATCACATTCCCCTAATCCCCCCCATCATAATTCATCCCTGCTCTCTCCAGGATGCTGACTAACCCACAAATCACCCTGTCGTGTGTTCTGGTGGAAGGCCACTCCTGTGCAATGGCAGGACTTTCCTTTAGTCATTGTATTTCCCAGTGCCTTATTCAGACAATGACCACAAATACTTCTTACCTTTCTTTATGACGTGATATATAGCACATTATGCTATTGATTTGGCTCTGAGTTTGTATCCTCGGCACACTGAGTTTCTGTTTTATTTGGGGCGCAAATTTCTGATTTATAATTTAGTTTTGGAAAATGGATGACAGCTTTCTCCCCCACCGTCCAATTCCTGGAACCCAGTGCTCCAGAAGGTGGACGTCTGTCCTTGCTTGTCAGTCAGCTCTCTGTTTCCCCCACCAGCCCCCACACCTCTGACACTCCTGATACACATGAATCCCGGACTCAGCTGTGCCCTCCTGCCTGGACACCCAGTTTTTGCTGACTCCCTGCTTATTTGGATGCCTGGGATTCCAATTTGTGACTGATCTCAGATGTCCATCATTCCTCCCTCCTGGTTTAGTTTCCAGATCACTCAAACACTGATTGATTGGCCCCTTTCCCACACCTGCTATGCCAGTCTATAATATAATTTCCCCCGGCCAACTTCAGACATTGCTGTTGCTTGTGGCCAGGACCCATCTTGCCCCATGACTTCCATGTGTAGGCCTGTCCCTTTCCAGGTGCTGGCCCCAGTGTGCCTGGTCTTGATGAAGCTAACCTTTCCATGCCAAGGCCTTTGTATCTGTAACAGGAAGATTGACTGGGGGTAGGGGGGCTTGTTATGTGCTAATAGGGTTCTGTGGACTTCCTGGGGAGCTCACTCACTCCTGATCTGAAAAGGTGTGCAGTGATTTCCTAATGATCTTGAATTTGGGAAGCCTGTGTATGTCTGATCAATTATGCCATACTAGTTAATTACAATTTTAGAGAAGAGCAGCTATCACTTCATAATTTAAGGCCCCTGGATTGAGCTCATTCCGTCAGGTAATTTTCCTCTTTTCATGTTTCCATCTTTTTTTTTAATATGAAATTTATTATCAAATTGGTTTCCATGCAACACCCAGTGCTCATCCCAACAGGTGCCCTCCTCAATGCCCATCACCCACTTTCCCCTCCCTCCCACCCCCCATCAACCCTCAGTTTGTTCTCAGTTTTAAAGAGTCTTTTATGGTTTGGCTCCCTCCCTCTCCACCTTTTTTTTTCTTCCCCTCCCCCATGGTCTTCTGTTAAGTTTCTCAGGATCCACATAAGAGTGAAAACATATAGTGTCTGTCTTTCTCTGCCTGACTTATTTCACTTAGCATAATATCTTCCAGTTCTATCCACGTTGCTGCAAATGGTCATTCTTTCTCATTGCCAAGTAGTATTCCATTGTGTATATAAACCACATCTTCTTTCTCCATTTGTCAGTTGGACATTTAGGCTCTTTCCATAATTTGGCTATTGTTGAAAGTGCTGCTATAAACATTGGGGTACAAGTGCCCCTATGCATCAACACTCCTGTATCCCTCGGGTAAATTCCTAGCAGTGCTATTGCTGGGTCATAGGGTAGATCTATTTTTAATTTTTTAAGGAACCTCCACACTATTTTCCAGAGTGTCTGCACCAGTTTGCATTCCCACCAACAGTGCAAGAGGGTTCCTGTTTCTCCACATCCTTGCCAGCATCTATAGTCTCCTGATTTGTTCATTTTAGCCTCTCTGACTAGAGTGAGGTGGTATCTCAGGGTGGTTTTGATTTGTATTTCCCTGATGAGGAGTGACGTTGAGCATCTTTTCATGTGCCTGTTGGCCATCTGGATGTCTTCTTTAGAGAAGTGTCTATTCATGTCTTCTGCCCATTTCTTCACTGGATTATTTGTTTTTTGGGTGTGGAGTTTGGTGAGTTCTTTATAGATTTTGGATACTAGCCCTTTGTCTGATATGTCATTTGCAAACACCTTTTCCCATTCTCTCAGTTGCCTTTTAGTTTTGTTGATTGTTTCCTTTGCAGTGCAGAAGCTTTTTATCTTCATGAGGTCCCAGTCGTTCATTTTTGCTTTTATCTTTATGAACAAGTCACTTGTGGTGACTCTCAACCCCTGTCTCCTGTTGGTGCTGAGTCAGCGGTGGTTTTGCCACCAGGGGGACATTTTTTGGCTATCTCAGTTGTGAGGTGCTACTACCGTATAGGGCAGAGACCAGAGATGCTGCTAACCATGCCACAGTGCACAGGGCAGCCCCACAATGGAGAAACTTCTAGCCCAAAGCACCAGCTGCGCTGAGGTGGAGAAACCCTGCTTCTATCGTGAGGGATCACTGATAAAATCCTTTGGTGCCTATGGGGATTTCTGTAGTATTTCAGTGGGGGCTATCCGTGTCCTTGAACTCTCTATTTGTCCTGCAAGACTGGTGATGAATTGGTCTGCTGGGGGTGGGCAGCTACCGTGGGCTTTTCCTCATAGGAGTCCACCAACCCCTTCCCGTTGTGTGTGAACACTAGCCAATGGAGTTCGTGTGATGCGTAGACTCGATAATGTCTGGTCTGTCCTCCACTCCCCTCTTCGCCTCCCTGCGGCCCAACAAATGAGATGCCAACTTTCCACTGTAGCGGCCCAAGGTACCTGTTCACTCTCTGAGGCCCTTAGGCTCCTCCCACTGCTGTCGCTGCTTCACCAAACTATCCTCAGTTTCCCCCACAGTACTTCTCTGCTCACTTTGTGCCATTATGGAACATTTCCTCACCATCCCTTCATTGCTTTTTTCAACATCCTGCCTCTTTTATTTAATGGAATTGCAACAGTATTTTGTGTTCCCATGCTTCCTTGGGAAATTTATTATCCGAGGAGTATTTGCTGACCATCATTTCCATCCATGAGATGTAAAAAAGTCGACTTTATTGCAGTAAGTACACAGCTTTTTTTATTTGGGGGAAAGGACACCCAACTTAACCTCGACTTGGTGTTGACCTCAACAGGTTTACCGGAAGAAGAGGGGTTCCCCAGATTTTCTGTGAGCACCTTCACGACCTCATCATTTCAGAGACAGAGAGAGACCCACACCACTCAGGTAAGGACCCTCAGATATTCACATTTGGAGTGACAGCTGGAAATAAGTTATGACCAGAGACTTGGTGTGGCGTGACCAAGAATGTACGTTCCTCCTGGACTAGACCACACGGTTGCTCTCACTCTGGCCCTAAGTATCTCCAGCTCAACATCCCTCTCTCTCTCTGTCAGCAGACTCCAGCTCTCTGCTGGTTAGAAGGGGAAGGAGAAGAATGCCCAAAACAAACAAAATGTAATACTTTTAAATTGAATATTGTAGACATAATTTATGTCGTGGTCTTTAAAAAATCATTGTCAGATGAAGACAATGTTACGTCCACCGAGTGATGCTAACACAGTTTCCGCATTTGACCTCGGCTAAAATAGGACTCTGAGGGCAAAGCGCACAGAAATAAAATGCTTGAGGCACCTGTGGTGTTACGGCATGCCATCCTATCTCGTTGACTGCCTCTAAATTCCACATAGCCCAGAATGATTTAAAATATAGCATATGGGGGCACATGGTCAAGCACATGACTCTGGATCTTGGGGTCGTGAGTTCAGGCCCCACGTGGGCATAGAGCTTACTTTAGGGGCACCCGGGTGGCTCAGTTGGTTAAGCGTTCGACTCTTGATTCCGGCTCAGATCATGATCTCACAGTTCCTGGGATCAAGCCCCACATCGGGCTGTGCACTGATCGCAGGGATACTGCTTGGGATTCTCCCTCTTTCTCTCTCTGCCCATCCCCCACTTGTGTTTTCTCCCTCTCTCTCTCTCTCTCTCTCTCTCTCTCTCTCTCTGTCTCTCTCTCTAAAAATGCATAAACGTAAAAAAATAGGTAAATAAAATGTATCGTATGATCAGGACACTATAAAGCCAAAATGAGATTACAGTTCACAAAGCCGTTTTTGACATGTTTCAGTGATTTTGTGTCTATGCTTAATGTGTTTGGCTTTAAAAAGTTCACCAAACTAAAGAAGATTATCGCTTCAAGAAAAAAACAAACAAAAAAAAAACCAACAACACCACTGGTGTGTTTAGAAAGAAAAAGGATTTATATCATATAATTTAGTGTTCTTTTAATGCTGAATTTTAAAATATTTAAAATACCGTTTTTGGTCATTATCTTCAAAAAGATGACTTTGCATTTCAAGGTGAAACACACCCAACAATGTATCAAAGAGCTTGTTATCAACAGGGTCAAAATTATTGCTTTAGCAACAGGGTTCTTATTTTGTATGGAGCTATAGTACCACTTTGATGATGTCAAATATCTACATCAAAATCTTTTTAAAAAACTCAGTGGAGTATCCAGATGCTTCCATAAAGTCGACAACCCAGCCACTGATCTGCTTTCCTCTGCATACTTGGCATTATATAGATAAGTCTATTGGCATCAGCTGAGATTTTTTCCAAATAACACTGGTGAGGTAATGAGAAAAATCAATAACTTTAATCTTAAAAATAAATCTTACAGTATGCAGTCGGCTCAAATCACTTGCACTGATGTATAGGTACTGAAATAGAAAGAAAATGCTGATAGGCTACAATAACGGATCGTCCTATCTCCCCTCTGGTCCTTAGAGGTGTATTGACTTTACTTTGTAAGCCTTACAGATGCTTTATCTGAGAGAATTCACAGGGGGAGCCTACTTGTAAGGAACACTGGTTTGATTTTTATTAGAAGACTGACTCCTATACTTCAGAGCACAGATGCCGGCCACCTGACACCCTTTCCGGGGCTCCCACTATAACGTGGTTCATAGAGAAAGTGTTAATTTTGAAAGAAGGTAACTTTTTCCCTGGTCTTGCATGGGTTTGGCTAAGAAGCAAATAGAGATGGGAAAGATCATGAGGAATTAGTGTCCATCCCTACCTGTCAGCGGGGACTTTTTGTTCCGATGCAAACAGTCTTGGCTTGCAGTCATCTCACAGTGCCTTTCTTCAAGGGAGCAGGAAACCAGGCTCATTTTCTTCCCTGTAAAGTGTGGGGATTCTCATGCTAGGACACGTTTCTCGCTGTTGAAAAGCTGTAAGAGTTATGTGAAATTGCGCATTTAATGGCCACACGTCTTTCTGCGAAAACGACTCTTGTGTGACATGTTCCACAGGAAATATGGACACATACAGGCATATCGCATTTTAAATTTTCCACTAATGCAATTAGATAAGAATTCTATAAAATCAGCCCTCGACTGATTGGGTATGTAGCAGTAAAATTAAATGTTGGCTACAAATTGAATCTCTCTTTGTGGAGGTCTAGAGTTTAATTGGCATCATCAAGGATTTTAGTGAAATCCCTTTAAGAAAGATAAAATGCGTGTGCATTATTGTAGATAAAGAAAACAGGAAACAGATTCAGTCATTTGCCAAAGATCATAGGGAAAATTTGGAGTGCATGGTTTGAATGGATATCAAGATCATATGTCCTGTTCCTGAGAATGAACGTGACCAAAACCCATTAAAAGGACTGCAGGAGTCATCCAACTTCTTCACACAGTTTGAAGACTTTTTGGTCAGGACAAAAACCTAAATAGCCTTTTTAGCTTGGCTTTTTATGACTTGGCTTTTTAGCTGCCAGTCACATGCTGAGATTTCTCACGATGAAAAGAGAAAGGGAGAGGCTCATCCTTCCTTCCCTCCTTTGTGAGGTAGACGATACGTGTGAGGGGGGCTCAGCCAATCTGTCAACCGTGGATTATGGCGTGAGAGACATATGATGGAAGGGACGAGAAGAGTAGATGTCACCAAGGAGGTGACATGTGGCAGAGGTGACTTCCCTCTGGGGCAGCTGTTAGGCAGTCTTACCATGACCTCCGGGCACTGAATCCGCTTGGATTCCTGCCCACTTGCCACACAATTTCCTTCTCACTCCAGTCTCTCTCTCTCACCTTCCAGTGAAGGTCCGACCTGTTCAGATGTCCAGAATTACTTTTCATGGCTCGCAAATAAGAATTTTCACTGACACCGATATAGACGTGGAACGTTTTCTCATGAGGGTAGCGCCTCAGCAAAGACGAGTAGTCCCTTTCCTCAAGGTGCAGGGGAGAGACAATGTAGTTTATGTTCTTTTCCATCATAACATTTCTTACAATTTGCAAAACATAATGACTTCACAGAAATGTAGTAAAAATAGGGGCGCCTGGGTGGCTCCGCCGGTTAAGCATCCAACTTCAGCTCAGGTCATAATCTCACGCTTCGTGGGTTCGAGCCCCACGTTGTGCTCTGTGCTGACAGCTCAGAGCCTGGAGCCTGTTTCAGATTCTGCCTCTCCCCCTCTCTCTACCCGTCCCTTGCTCGCATTCTGTCTCTCTCTCTTTCTCAAAAATAAACTTAAACAATTTTTAAAAAGTAGTGAAAATATATTGCCCTTGAAATATTTGAAAATAATGAAAGCTGGGACCTTAGCCATATCGTGAATGTGGCTGTGTTCATTGTTGCTCCTTATAGCGAAGGCTCTGTAGGTCCTTGCTGTGGAGCAAAATAGAATAGCCATGACCTTACACAGCCAGCAGTGAGTGAGTGATACCTTGCAATCCCGCACGCTGGCCCTGATGGGGCTTTGTGGCACTTCCCAGCGCTCAACTCTGCAATCCCAGAGATCCAGGTCGGTTTTGAAATTAGATGGTGTTTATAAAAATAATATGCCATTTATCTACTGGCTGTTTTATGAGATGTATAGTAGCTTTTTTAAAAGAGTGTGTGCCATTTGGCATGAAAAGATCCGTCCGAAGTAACGCAGCGGCAGGAGACCCAGCAGTGAGGGAAACACTGAGAGCACCTTCCAACCCAGAGTGACTTAGCTCTTTTCGTCGTGATTGCAATCCTCTGCTGACTCAGAAGGCCGGGTAACCTGACACAGGAACCCCGTGGATTATAAATAGAGCAAAATCATGAACCCCGTGGGGGAGGGACCCAAAGGCAGGAGGGTACAAGGAGGGAAGGGATAAAATAAAATTCTCAGTTCTTGCCCTCAGCCTGAAGTGGATTTATACACCTGTTTAGGGCTCTACACTTGCTATTGACAAATGGGCCACTTTCTTTTTTCACTTGAGCGTACCTTATGTATGTACATTCTCATTTTAGCTTTACTACCGTCCACTTCTCGCCATTGATTCCTCTCAGGTTTTGTTCTCCTCGACGACATTGTGTGGTTCATGATCTTTGAGCTTCATTGTGGGCAGTTATCATATTACTTACCAAACTTTTTGTTACGATTTTTTAAAGAGCGTAAAAAGTTATCATTACTATCTGTCATATTCAAATATACATCGTAAGAAATCATTGGTGGTCTCGGATAAAAGAGTGGCAGTCCAGCACCCAAGAGCTTCATGAGTATTTAGCCCACTCAGACAACCGCCACCAAAGATAAGCAGAAACGTAATCAATGTCAATTGATCCACAGTCAAGAGACAGATTGTTATGTGGTTTGTTTTACTGAACCAGCAAAGAAACCTTTTTGTAATGTCACATATCAACAAAGTGAAGACTGGTGGGGGCACTAAATAAAGCCAGTGCCTTCTCAGTATTTCATCGTATTTGTCACGTGAATGCCTGATAGGTATCATGGCAGAGAAACAGTGCTAGATAAAGTAGCAAAGTGTAGACACACTCAATCATTAAGGGAGGATTCTAAAGCACATGGTGGGAAATAGAAATTAGATAGCTATTTCAAAAGGCAAGGTATAAGTATTTCATTTATAAGCTGCAAACACGAGACGAGACGTAGCATGGGAGGCTCGTTCACACAGCTGAGGTTTCAGGGAATCGGCACGCACCCCTCGTGACTTCCATAGTACATGCCAGAAATGAAGGCAGTAAATTAATTTGACGGTATGAGTTGAGTGGCAGCATTTTCAAAAGAGAAAGGAAGAATCCTGTATAGTTATAGAGAAACTTGCGAAATAAAAGACAAAAGCAAATCTCCTATTTTGTATTTTTCCTCCATAAAATTGCACCCTGTGTCTCTCCCAAATGCATTCAAATGCATATTTTTCTAGTGAACACGTTGACTATTATCAACGAGGAGATAATTCAGTTTTAAGAAATATGAGAAGAATGCAAAATAAGAAGGTCTTGTGATATCTCTCCATGCTCACCTTACAGATGGGAAGGCTGTAGTGAGTCAATACCATTGTATGAGGGAGGAAGTAACATTGCATCTGAGAAAATGTGGTTGAGTACAAATTCTAGTTAACTTAGGAACTGCACTATTCCCTTAAAAAGATTTAATTTTTAAAATTAAAAGAAAAGAAAAAACTAAAAGAAAAAGAAAAACAAAACTAAAGAGAAAAAGAAAAAATAAAATTTATGGGTATAAATCCCATAACTGTTATTCAGCAGGTAGGTACAGAACGTAGCAGTTAGTTTTCAAGTTGATAAAAGAAAATACCTGTAACATGTCAAGCCTGCAGCCTGCCATATAACAAGTGCGTATAAACAATGTTTGCTATGTTATCTTGGTGTTTTTTTTTTCAAGGTCAGTATTCTGAACATCAATTCTGATTCTAACATAGTAGACGCTATCTAAAATATGTAGGGGGTTAGACAGAATCAGCATGACACAGCACTTCTCTGGGATTTTGATAAAATGTGGCTGGCATGTATGTGATTTTCAAAAACATTTTGCTATGGAATACTATATATTTGGGGGGGGAGCACAGTGACGAGTAAAACACCCAACTTCAATAAATCGTTACATTTCACCATATCTGCTCTGGCACCATATATTTTCTATGTCCCATGCCCACCTGCCACGCTGGGGTGAATCCCATCCGGAAATTAGGGCATAACCCTCCATCCATGTTTGCACTTTTACTAATATGAATGTACCCATAAATTATATCATGTCCGTAAGTAAAAATGGATGATTCGTATGCTTTTACAGTGTACATAAAGGTGTCACTCTGAACTGATTTGCGGATTATTTTCTAGTTGTTGAGGTGTTTTTTTCTCCCCATTTGGATGCATGGTGCTCTCATTTGCTGTTTCATTCTGAGTATTAGCTCAAGGTTAAATGTAAAGCCTTAAACGTGGAGCGGTAGGAGGGAGGCAGTAGGAAGGGAGATTACAGGGGACACACTCACAGGCTCTGAGCACAACATTGCGTTCAAGTTCCCTCAGCAAGCTCGGGAGAGAGCAAGTCCATTGGAAGAGGCAAGGCCTTAGGAACACCCGCCCCAGCGGGAAGGGTGGGTCTCGCCTTGCTGCCACCTCCAGCCTCAGGGGACAGCAGTGCCTCTGGCAGCCAGACTGTCTTCCTCCAGATCCTCACAAGGTGGTTGGACGTGTCTCTCGGGGTCCTGAGAATCTTAATCCAGTGAGCTCTATGAAAGATGCACCAGGATGTACTGAATGTCAAGTGACAATATGGCAGCACGGACTTAGATGCACAAACATTTGCCAGAGGGCTACAACCAGGGCTTTGGCACAGATCCTTACTGGTGCCTCTAGAAGCTCCCTTTCAACACCAAAAAAAATTTTTTTAATTAAAAACATAACTGTAGGTGTCAATATGCCTCCTCCACTTTAAACTTTTCCCAGAAAGAGGGTTTCCATAGATATATTCATGACATTTCTTAAAAACAACATGTTTGTTTGCAGTTTGACAAAGTGGAGTGGAAAACTTGATCAAAAGCAAGTTTCCAAATTATTGCTGTTACAAACAGTGCTACGGTGAAGATCATAGAATGTGCCCCTAACTTGTAATTTAGGGGGGAAAAAATCCAAAGGTTTCCCCTAGAAATGGAAATACTGCATTTCTGAGGGTGCACATTTTCAACCATAGGAGTTACTGCCAATAATTCCCCAAAATAGTTGAACACACCTCTAAAAGGGAATGTTTCTCCCCTAACTTTTTTTCCTGAAAGTCGCTTAGTTTAATTAATCTTTCTTTTTTAATTTTTCAATTTAATTTTATTTTTTTTAATGATGTGGTAAGTGTAAAACAGATCTTATTATGGCTTTGTTTTACATTTCCCTGGTTGCCGTCGAGCGTTTTCATATGTCCTCAGACCTAGTAGCCCAAAGCTATCCTTTTCCTATTTCCGAACTGGTTTGCATGAGTTTCTAGATGACTTGAAAGAATTCTTTACATATTCTGAATAATATTGCTCGTCAGTCACTTGCATGGCAAACACTTTGGTTATAGTGTTTTCTTTTTTTTTTTTAATTTTTTTAATGTTTTTATTTATTTTTGTGACAGAGAGAGACAGAGCATGAATGGGGGAGGGGCAGAGAGAGAAGGAGACACAGAATCGGAAGCAGGCTCCAGGCTCTGAGCTGTCAGCACAGAGCCCGATGCGGGGCTCGAACCCACAGACTGTGAGATCATGACCTGAGCCAAAGTCGGACACTTAACCGACTGAGCCACCCGGGTGCCCCTGGTTATAGTGTTTTCTTAGTCTAACCAGAAGTTTGTCAACTTCATTGATCTTTTAAAAACAGCTTTTGACTGTATTGATATTCTCTATTATTTTTCTGCTTCATTGATTTCTGTGCTCTTTAATATTTCCTTCCTTTTGCTTGCTTTGGGTATAATTGGTTCTATTTCTAGTTTCTTAAATAGCAAGTGTAGAACATTGATTTCATGACTTCTGTTTTTTCTAATAGTATTTAATGTAGTATACTCCCATCTCTGGCTATGTTACCTGTGTTCTGAAAATTCTGATAGTTTTGCTTTTATTTTCATTCAATTCATGCTTTCTGATTTCTCTTAGGGTTTCCTCTTTGACTAATGTTGTTGCCTTCCAAACATTTGAGGACTTTCCAGATATCTTTCTGGTTTTTTATTTCTAGTTTAGTTGCATTATGATCTCAGAATATATACTTTCAATAATTTCAGTTCTCTTCAATTTATCAGGAATTACTTTATGGCCCAGAATAGGGTCTATCTGGGTGGAATTTCCATGAAAAGGAGTATCCTGCTATTGTCATATAGTGATCTGGAAATGTCTATTGGGTCAAGTTGATTGACAGTGTTGTGTGGGGCTTCTGTATTGTGACTGATTTTCTGTCCACTTCTTCCACTGAATACTGAGAGAAGAGTACCCTGAGTCTCCAACTATAATTGAGATTTTGGCTACTTTTCCTTTCAGGTTAATCAGTTTTTACCTTATATATTTGGAAGTTTTGTCATTAGGTGTGTAGACCTTGAAGAGTATTGCATCTTTTTGATGAATAGATCTGTTTATCATTTGTACTTCTGATAATTAATATTCCTTTTCCTGAGGTCTTCTTTGACTGAAATTAAAATAACCATTCTTTTCATCATTGTGTGCAAGGTATGTTTTTCCATTCATTTAATTACTTTTAAACAGCTTTATTAAGATATAATTCACATACCATACAGTTCACACCTTTAAACTATACAATCCAGGGTTCTTTAGTAAGCTGTTAGGGTTATGCAACTATTATCACAACTATTAACCCCCTCACCATCCCAATGAAAATCCATGCCTTTACTTTTAACCTATTTATGTCTCTATATTTAACTTGCGATTTGTATAAATAATATATAGATGTGTCTTGTTTATTTTTATCCAGTCTGATAGTCTTTGTATTTTATTTGGTGTGTTCAGACCATTTACACTTAATGTAATTATGGATGTGACTGGATTTTGGTCTGTCCATTTTATGTTTTTCTGTTTCTCACCACCATTTTTGTTCTTCTATTTCCCAATGATGCTTTCTTTCAGATTATTTGAGTATTTTTAAGTCCTCTATTTTAGTTTATCTGTTGGCATTTCAGCTATATGTCTTTGTATGTGTTTTCTTGGTAGTTGATTTAGCAATTGTAATATATACACACCTGTCACTCTATTTGCAGTCAACCATATCATTCCTTTTAACCTCCTTCGCTGATCTTTACTTTATCGTCACCACATGTGCTACATCTACATACGTCTACACAGTTATAAATATATTACATCTACATTCTTTATAGTTGTAACATATTTTACATCTACTTAATTGTTGTCAGAAACGTTATATCTGCATACATTGAACACATTCTCCTAGGAGGTGTTATAAGTTTTGCCTTAAACTGTCATGCACGCTTCAGACAACTTCAGTAGAGAAAAATCTTCTTTTTATTATCCCAGTACTTACCATTTCTATAGCTTCACTCCTTCTAGTTCCATTTCCGTCAGCCTCAAGAACTTCCTAGTTTTCCTTAATCTGAGTGTGTCTTTATTCTGCGTGCGTTCTCCAAATTTGGATTTCCCTCCACAGTTCACTTGTTTTGGTTTACTTTTCTGGTCCGCAGATAGATGTGCATTTTGTCCAAAGTTTAGTTATAATTACTGAGAGAAATAGGCAGAGGTGAGCTTCTTTCATTGTGGCCCAGCTGACGCATTTACCACACATAAATTTATAGTGTTAATATAGTCAAACTGATTAACCCTTATCTTTATAGATTGTGCTTTTGTTGTACTGTTTAAAAAATCTTTCTCATTGAGAAAGCCCTCCCCCCAAATTTCTCTTACCCTGCAGCCATAAAGATCTCTCTCTCCATATATGTTTTAAAGTTTAGGGTGTGTGTGTGTGCGGTTTGTTGTTGTTTTTACATTTTTTTCTTTTTTTCTTGCATTTAGGAATTTAGACTACCTGGACTTTATTTTTGAGAATGGTGTAAATTGACAATGTAGTTTTACATTTTTCTGTGCCAATAACGATTCTCCCCTGCCTTTTACAATATAAGGCCATGTTTCCCACTTCCTCTCAATGCTGAGTACATTGCCTGAAATGGACTGTTTTCTGTATTTATCTCTGACCTTCTAGACTCTTCTTTAATATTACTTGCCTCCTGATGGCTTTCCTTGAGCACTCCTTCTAAGCAAAGTCGTCATTTGCCTTTATAAATTGGTCCCTGTAATTCCACAGTGCATATCTTCTTTATATGACCTATTTTGTTGTATTATAATTATGCACATGTGTGTAGACCCTGGGACTTTGAGCATATAGAGAATGCATTGACTGTATCTTAATCATTTTTGCATTCCAACACAAATGCTCAATAAATTGCCAACTCAGTGTAATTGTCATCTGGTAGCAGCTTTCGATGAATTAAGAGAAGCAGACTGATAGAATATTTCCTAAATTTATTCAAATATTTAAATTCAGTCTCATGTTAAAAATGTACTAATAAGCTTGGTAAATAGAATCACAGGCAGTTGCATTACTGGTTGGAGGATATTAAAGTCACATTTTATATGGTGATTAGGCTCTAAAGCTGGCGTGTTATGTAAAAGTCACATGCAACAAAAAAGACTCTGGAACATCCCTTATATTGGCTATAAAGAACAATATGCCTTTATATGTTTTATGTATAAAACAGTGTGCTTTTCTTGTATACAACTCTGCACAATTATATGCATATATTTATGCGTAATGCATAAAACAACTTAAAGCATATAATAAGATACATACAGTGTTTTGGATTCTAAAGAAGTGGGTGGCACAGAACTGAATTTTCAGAGATTCATTTATTCATTCCACAAATATTTACTGGGTACCAACTTGTGTCCAGCACAGATCTAGGCACCTTGGTCTATAAAACAAACGTCCTTGCCCTCCTGGGAGTTAAATTCTAGCATTGGAAAGCAAACAATGAATGATATTTAAGTGAGATGTATAAAATGCTAAAAGGTAATAAAACATACGAGGAAAGGTAAACAGGATAAGCAAGCTTGGGAGTGACAAGAGCAGATATGGAAGGAGGTTGGGTTGAGTAGCGAGTTCTAAGAAAGTCAACAAAAGCTTCATTGAGAGCAAAGACAGCAAAGAAGTAGGGAGTGTGCCATGCTGATGTCAGGGTGGAACATTCTAGGTGGGGGGAGAGCAAAGGCCCTGAAATAGGACCTTGCCTGAGTTGCAAGGTGGCCAGTGTGGCTGAAGGGGCGTGAACTCTACGTATTACTAGATGTTTAAATGAAGACAAGTTGGAATTGGCATCCATGATAAGTGTTAAGTCTAGAAAAGGGAGACTTTCTCATTGTAAACTACAGCTAGGGGCTAAATGCAAAATGTCAATTAGGACTCTTATTGTACTGTCTTTCTTGAGAACCATTTGCCAGGTTTGAAAACTTGGGTCTGCTCTGAATCTAAGTGAAAGGTAATCGCTTGCCTTTTCTGTAAGGAGAAAATGTAGACAAACAGCTCTATTTCCGCTCAAGATAAAGAGAACTGGAAGAGAGTCACTTGGGAACCTGTATCGCTCATTCCCTGACTTGTTACATGTGGTGCTCTGAACACGAATGTGGCCTAACATTTTTAAATGCAAAATTCAGACTGAAAGAACAGAAAGTTTTCAATTGTGCTGAAATTGTAATCAGCTAATTATGGTGAAAGAATTCATTTTATGAAAAAACAACCTGACTCTGTCAGAAATAGGTTCTAAAGCAACTGAACTGTGATATTGGGAAGAAGTTTCACGAAGTCAATGATATAGAAAGCCTGGATCTTAAAGCCCAAGTGGATTCAAATTAATTTTATACACTTCCAGGTGATTTTTATTATATATTTTTGGAAAGAAGTCTGTTTTTCAAAGTTTAAGTATTTATTTTGAGAGAGAGAGAGAGCATGTGCACATGAGCAGGGGGAAGGGCAATGAGAGGAGAGAGGAGAGAGAGAATCCCAAGCAGGCTTCGTGCCTCCAGCAGAGAGCCTGACGTGGGCTCGAACTCACGAACAGTGAGATCATGACCTGAGTGGAAATCAGGAGTCAGACGCTTAACTAACTGAACCACCCAGGTGCCCCTGTAGTATTTATGGTATCAAAAATTATATCTTGTAATGATAGAATTATTGGAATATTGCTTACATCCATATATATACATATGTATGTATACATATGGATGTAAGCAATATATACATATGTATACATATATATGTATATATATAGATGAAAGCAATATTCCAATATATTTAAATGAATATATATATTTATATATATATATAGAGAGAGAGAGAGAGAGGAAAGCTTATAATTCTTGACAACTGGTCTCTCAGAAATTCCTTAAAACCTGTGGACTTAATTTTTCCCAGGCACAAAGTTAATCCTGTATAACAACTTGGGCACCTTGAGAAATGTTTTAATACTTACAGGACCTTTTTGTGCATGTAATGATTGTAAAGAAGGGCCTCTCTTACCTCCGGTTTTCAAGTGGAAACTTGAACTCCAGTAACTCCATTTTGGACGGAAAGATCAAGGTTGGTGACAGAGAATAACTTTCCCCAACACAGTGTATCCCATGGCTAATGGAGTTGCTAAACTATGCCCTTCTCCTAATTATCTGATTTTCAAAAATCAACTCGGATTAGGTTATTTTATTAATATCCAATTTCCTGAAGTGCCTTTTCTCATTCTTTTTTTTATTTTTATTTTTAAAAAAAATTTTTTTTCAACGTTTATTTATTTTTGGGACAGAGAGAGATAGAGCATGAACGGGGGAGGGGCAGAGAGAGAGGGAGACACAGAATCGGAAACAGGCTCCAGGCTCTGAGCCATCAGCCCAGAGCCTGATGCGGGGCTCGAACTCACGGACCGCGAGATCGTGACCTGGCTGAAGTCGGACGCTTAACCGACTGCGCCACCCAGGCGCCCCTTCTTTTCTCATTCTTGTTTAATTATATTTATTGCCATAACACACAGATTGTGGTTGTTTCCAGAAAGAAAATTGTGATATCAATAAATTAACAGATAGACTGTGTCCTACATACTAACACAAATGAGGATCCTGGAGAGGGGAACAACCAAACAAGAGAGAGGATCCTTCTAGATGCAGCCTCCAAAGTCTCTGGAGACTTCACTGCCATGGTTTGACCTGCTGGTTCACACACAAGGACGACCTTTTGTTTGTACCCAAGAAGACCAGCTAAACTCAGTGTGCTTGAACTTGCATGCATCAGGTACTAGCCAAGTGAGTTTGGGCTCTAAAGATGAGCTTCAGCATCTCTGAAATGAGACTAATAATACAGAACCTGCTTACTTCACATGGTTATGAGAAACTACTAGAATAATCACATGTGAAAAATGCTTTAAGAATATAAAATAATAGCATGAAGACGATGTTAGACATAGGGCCTTAGAAGCCTCAAAGGATCCCATGTTTAGGCGTACAGATGGGACTACTGCAGAGAAACAGAACTTCAGGTGTATTCTGGCTACATCTGATGGGCTGACAGAGAGAGTCCGTGTGAGAATGGATGGTGACGAAGCAGTGATAATCAGCATGGCCAGAAAATACTGGACTTTCCATAACCTGCTAAAGAGTGGAGACTTGATGGTTTAGGCCAGGCAAAATGGCGGCACTGCAGCATTTTGAACACAGCAATTACATGAATAGATTTATTCTTTGGAGAGATCAAACCTAGTAGATTAATTATCCTCAATAATACCTCCTGTTGTTGGCGGCGAGTCTCCCATATAATCCCAAGAAACACGTTTTTAAAAAAAATTTGTAATGTTCTTACTTTCCGTGTTTCCAGTATAATAGATTTATGTTTTTCTGTATATTCTCTGGATTCCAACCCCATTACTATCATACGTCATTACTACAAACATACCCTAAATATAGGTTATCAATTTGTTACAATCTAGTCACTCATACTGATGCTGCCATGGTTTTTTTTTTTTTTAATGAATTGAGGTGAAAGACCAGAGCTCATATAAAATCCATATCCCAGCATGTCACAAATTAATTACATTGCATGATGTATAGTACAATCATAAATTTCTATTTTATAACTGTCCATTAATAGGAAGAACTATACATTCACTCATCAGAGTCCATTTTCATTCATAGCTATTAACCTAAAATCATCTACCAAATGCAAATAAATGTCCATTTCAATGATATTAAACGTGTTCCAGTATAATACTACTTATAAAAGTCAAGAACAGTTAGTAACTTTTTTAAGAAATCAAACTGAAAGATAAGGTAAAAAGCTCAAATTCTCTCTCTCCTCCCTCACTGCCTGGTTGCCCATTGCTTACAATAGAATTTGCAAAGTGCCTTTAAAAAGATATTTTCCCCTTTATTTGGCCCCTTGGCAACAAAGGAAACAAAATGGCAACAGAAGAAACAAAAGAGCGAGAATGAACTCAATTGAAATCCTGTATAAATACCTATTTCTGAGTTAGAAGGATCAACTCTTTTTTGCCTAAACCAGAAATGCTACTTTGACGTTCAGATCATTTTCTTAATTTTTTTTTTCAAAGAATGAAAATATACAACCCTTTCATCAAAGTTTTTTTTTTTGAATCACATGTTATTTTATGCCACATCTTTCAGTTCTATTTAGGTAGACTTTGGCTTTGGAAACTGTGATTTTCAAATTTCACTTTTTAATGGTTTCTCCTCCAACATCTTGTTAGCATCAAGTAGGAATGGGATTTGCATTTGAAACACTAATATTCACTATTCAGTCAGCCAAGAAGCTTCCTTGTTTTAATTTCCATAAATGTCAGTAAATGCCTCTTTTCACCTTTGGGTGAATAGTCAATAGAAAAATCAATTCTGCGACAAATGAACAGCAACATGATTTTACATATGAATTATTTAACAAAGTCTATTTTTATCCTGGAAGGGAAAGACTTAAGGTAAAACATCAGTAGCAAATTATTAATTTACATTTATTAATATTATTCATAGAAGTGCATATCCACAGGAAGTAAAGAAATTTATATCTCATTTTTTAATTAGTTCATCTCCGAGAATTCTATTAATGACACAATAGAAATCTATTGAAAATTAATGAAAAAGATATACAAGTAATAAACCTCATTAAGCCTTTACACCACGTTGTGGTTTTCTCTGGCTTGTGAGAGAGTCATTGACCCTGGAAAGGGAGGAAGCTAGTGAAAATGACCCATTTGAGATTTAGACCTTCCATGAACTCAGTCTTTACATCCTTTTAGCAAATTCTGTCTTCATGTCTGCCTGATACCTCTGGACTTTAGAAGACACAAAATACTTTACAAGTCCAGGCGGGGAAATGAGAACTAGATTCATGTCTTGAACTTCTAAATATCAAATCAGCAAGATTTTCTCAAAAACAGGATGAAACCCTTTTTTTTAATCCCTATAGTGAGTCGTTGACGTAGTAATAGCAGGTGTTACAAGTGGCACTATTTTCTAAGGATTACACTATCGATGAGGTAATCTTCCTGTTAAGACCCTGCAGAAAGGAGGGGATTTTGCTTGAGGATGAGTATTGCAGCCCACAGGGAAACGCCTGGACCATGTGGTTCATGTATATCTGCTCGCGCCCGCTAGGAGCTCGAAAGGAGGTGTTCCGAGGCACCGGTTTATTGAGTGTGGATGGCTTGTCTTTGCCTTCCCTGATCTGTCCTTGAGAACAGAGAGGAGAACGTGAGGCTACAGGTTTGAGGAGGTCGAAACTGACCAGAGGTTGTAGATCACAAACGCCACCCCATCCCGTGCAGCCCACTTGGTGGGGGGGTGGGGGGAGGTTGGGACACTCCGATGATGCTGCCAGGCCTTGCATGGCTGCGAGGTGGCTCCATCTGTCTGTTCCTTTGAGGGCCAGATTGTCCCAACTCCCCATGAACTGTGACTTTCGGCTTTCCCACTCCAAATAACAACTGGCCCCTAAGCTTTGAAGCTTTCCTACTTCTTTCGAATGTCAAATTTTAAAATAAAAATCACAGAATAATTTCCAGGTATATTATTAGATCCTGTACTGACTTTGTTTTCAAAGGCATTTAAATGGACAGATGGCCTGCTCCATTTTCTAGAAGTCTGGGAGTTGTACCTCTTACACCATAGTATCATTTTTTTCCCCACGCCATCCAAAAATAATAATTCTGGGCATGGGATGTCTTAGTCTGCTCGGGCCGCTATAACAAAATGCCACAGACTGGGTGGCTTATAAACAACAGAAATGTA
The DNA here is from genome assembly GCF_018350175.1 of Felis catus. Lineage (NCBI taxonomy): Eukaryota > Metazoa > Chordata > Mammalia > Carnivora > Felidae > Felis > Felis catus. Next base: position 79,141,818 of record NC_058368.1, read on the forward strand.
TTTCTCACAGTTCTGAGGCCAGAAGTCCAAGGTCGGGGTACCTGCACGGTCAGGAGAGGGGTCTCTTCCAGGTCGCAGACTTCTCTCTGTGTCCTCAGAGGCAGAAGGGGTGAGGGGGCTCTGTGACGTCTCTTTTATAAAACCATTAATCCCATTCACTGAGGCTCTACCCTCATGACCTCATCACCTCCCCAAAGCCCCAGCTATAGATAGCACCACACTGAGGGTTAGGATCCCAACATGCGAATCTGGGGTGGGGGAAACAAAACTCTCCGACCACTGCATAGGGTAAGCCTTGTCTGATCGTCTAAGGCATTGCACTCTCTGGCCACCCTGAAGTCTGCAGTGACTGTCCCACTGTCTTTCAATGGCCCCACTCACTAGCCATTCAGAGCCATCTAGCCATGTCTGAATTCCGAGTAACTAATGGGTCTGGGACCACCCACACCCTATGTGACTTCAGAGCAACAGAGCATTTTGAATAAGTTCCCAGGGCTGTATGGTGTTTGAAAGGGTCTTATCTGAATCTGTGACATGTGAACTACATCTCAAGTGTAAGATCGGGGTCAGTCCGCCATTGCTTGAAGGCACTCTCCTCCTTTCCTTCCCTGTCCCTGATGGGGGTGAGGTGCCCAATTGGCCCTAAGTTTATTTTTAAAAAAAATGAAAACACAAATCTGATAGACTGTGTGAAAGAAGATTTCAATATAGAGCAAGTAAGCCTGGTTGCAAGTGTCTCTGAAAACAGCATCAGGAGGCCACCAGGGAGGGGGAATTTCTGCACGTTCTCATGGGCCTCTGAGCTCTTTGCCAGCTGCAAGCCCTCCCCCGGACTTGAGTCCTTCCTCACCAGGACACCAGGAGCTGTTCGCCTTCACTTTCAGAGGAGCCAGTGCAATTTGTTGGACAAGTTTCAGCCCCTAATTTGCATCTTAACCCAACCAACCTGGGTTAAGCTCCTCTCCACCCCTCTTTTATCTGGAGGACCTGAGAACTGCACTCACACCCTTCCGCCTTTGTAACTGCCCTGTCTTCCTGGGAGCATGAGTCAGGTTTCCACGTGAATCTGTCTCCCACATTGCAATTCAAATTGCCCAACTAAATGCCCGTTTGCTTGGATTTTTAGTAAATTCTTTCTTGGTTTTCAATTATGATAAAAACTCTCTTCCTTCCCTTAAACCTTTGCATGCAGCCATTCAGACACGAACTCTGTTTAAGCTCTCGAAGTACATTGGATGCATTGTGCTTGCTGAGCAGAGATTAATTTACTCATTTGGGACCCTAAAGGACACCCGTGATCTGATCAAGCAACAGATTCTACCTCCGGGGAATTCCACCCACATAGATCAACATTTTCTCACTTACATATTACATATGACCCTTTTTAAATGAAAAAAAAAAAAAAAATCCCCCAAACCCTTAACATTTCTGAAGTTAACTTATTATAATGGTGATTAAATGTAGACACACACATTGTTCCATAAAACGTCTTCATCCTCTTTGTTCTCATTACAGCTATAAAACTGAAGCAAATTTATAAATTGAAAACATGGCAAAAACCTACCAAAGCAAACAATTAAAATTTATCACATTCATGGTAGGTATGAGTGTGTTTAGCAGGAATGAGAGTACTGGTGAAAATATGGACGTGGTATTGACTCAGATTCCAAGAACTACATTTCTACTGTCTTGTGCCGTTGGTTAACCCAAGGCCCTACCGCTTTTCTCTGCTTGAACTGCTGGGAAACTATTAATCTCACCCATGCTGAAATATCACTTAGTGCTTTCTTGGGGGAGATGCCTTATTTGCATATTAAACACAACTACTCTCTTCTGGTTAGCCTGCAACAATATCAGTGATATTCCGTGTGGCATCCTGCTTGTAAATAAAATAAGAAGTTAGAGAATAAAGTCTCGCTGAGCACTGGCTTTAAACGTAGGCATTCAAATGATCCAAGGCACGATTGTATTACTTTTGAAAAAATATCATGAAAATAAAAATGTGAAATATATTAGATCATCCAGAGAACTTGAGGACCCCTGAAAAAGTACATATACAAATCTCAATTTCTGCAACATTACACTTAACAGTTTAAATTACTCAACTAAAATCTATTTATACCCTTTTTTATCTTACTCCTGAAATTCAAAGGAACTCCGGACCTTTCATTTCTTTCTGTACAACTTTCTTTAGTTTTAAATCATATGTGCAGAAATCATAGTTATTTTATAAATGCAGTATGTTGCTCAGTATTTTGACAGCTTCGTGTTGCTAAGGAAGAGACTTATTTGTATTTGTATTTATTTTTACTTATTTTTTAAATTTTTTTGAAGTTTTTATTTATTTTTGAGAGACAGAGCATAAGCAGGGGAGGGGCAGAGAGAGAGGGAGACAGAGTCTGAAACAGGCTCCAGGCTCTGAGCCATCAGCACAGAGCCCGACACAGGGCTCAAACCCACGAACCATGAGATCATGACCTGAGCCGAAGTCAGTTGCTTAACAGACTGAGCCACCCAGGTGCCCTATTTTTATTTTAATTTTAATTTTTATCTTTATCTTTATTTAGGGCCCTAAGTTGTGAGAAGTGTTTTCATTTAATGTTGTCCAATTGACTCATCAAGATAATCACCATTCAGCAATGTTTAGGGATTTTCTCAAGTCAAAGAGCGAATGATGATGAGATCATAATGCCCTACATTTATAGGGCACTCACTATTTTCACATACTCTTTTATGTGGCCCACACACATTACTCATGTAAATCCTCATGCGTTTTGGGGAGGTAGATTGTTACTGTGGTCCCACTTTACAGATGAGGATGATGAGTTGGGTCACAGACTATCACTGGGTGGCAGATTTCAGATTTGAATCAAGCACTGCTGTAGACCCTGGATCTTCCACAATGCTGCCTCCAGCCAGCACCCATCTGCTCATGGACTGGTGGTCCTCTGAGAAAGGATGGGAGTCCAGGGTCACTACTGACACTTGTCTACCTCAGGTTCTGTGGAGAGGCCTCTTCTTGCCTATTCTTTCCCCCTTTTCCAAATGGTGGCAACCTCAACTTTCAACATTCATATCAAATGGTACTTCCTCCTCTGTGAAGTTTCTCCAGACCGTCCTCCATAAGTCCCCTTTCCCAGGTAAATGGGGGAAAGAAGGTTTTAAAAAAACTCCTTTTTGAGCAACTCCATCTCTACGCCATGTGCAACACGTTAATACATTTTTAAGCATGGTTCCTTTAAAAGCAGGGCATTTGCGGGGCGCCTGGGTGGCTCAGGTCATGATCTCACAGTTCTTGAGTTCAAGCCCCGCATCAGGCTCTGTGCTGATGACTCAGAGCCTGGAGCCTGCTTCAGATTCTGTGTTTCCCTCTCTCTCTGCCCCTCCCCAGTTTGCAATCTCTCTCTCCCTCTCTCTCTCTCTCAAAAATAAATATTTAAAAAAAATTTTAAACAGCAGAGCATTTGTAATATTCGTGTGGCACACAGGTGATAGAGTGTGGACGTCCAGCATCATAGGTATGGGGCAATTTCTAAGTTCCCAGTTATAACACTTGCTTCCTGGTTCTGAAAGATGATGATTTTGTGTCCAAACACTATAATATAAAACATGCCAGAAAAGAAAATAAATAAGTGACTAGCTGTCTGAAGTGACATGGGGTGGAGATAAATCTTTGAAGCAACGGTAAACAAGCTTGAAGCTAAAAGATACCCATATGGCATCCTTTAGCCAAACAACAAATCAGTAAGTGAAACCTGGGTGTCAAGCCAGCAGATGCTAGGCACTCATTTCCAGTTGCATCCCTGATCCCTGGCATCATTTCTTCTCTTCCTGAAAAGAAATGGTTCCCCCCCAATACCAAAACTAAATTCAAACAATTATTTTCATCATGATAGTGTTCTCTTTAATTCCCAGCCCCTATTTCTCCCTTCCCCCCACCCCACCCCTTCCCTTTCTGGAAGCCATCAGTGTGTTCTCTGTAGTTACAAGTCTGTTTTCAAAACTAAAGTTTTTGTTAAAAAGTCCATTATTTCTTTTTTCATGATAATACTTAATTTATCATGAAACTCGAAATAATGGTAGAGGAAGAGGGTTATTGTTGTTACCAAGAGGGCAGGAAATTTAAAGAATGGAGAAACATTGGGGCGCCTGGGTGGCGCAGTCGGTTAAGCGTCCGACTTCAGCCAGGTCACGATCTCGCGGTCTGTGAGTTCGAGCCCCGCGTCGGGCTCTGGGCTGATGGCTCAGAGCCTGGAGCCTGTTTCCAATTCTGTGTCTCCCTCTCTCTCTGCCCCTCCCCCGTTCATGCTCTGTCTCTCTCTGTCCCAAAAATAAAAAAAATAAACGTTGAAAAAAAAATTAAAAAAAAAAAAAGAATGGAGAAACATTGACCCAGATGTGTTTATAGTGCTGAATAATATGGTGAATACTTTGGGGTGCTTATATAGTACTTGACCACCATTATTCTTAAAGTTTATTTATTTATTTTGAGAGAGACAGAGACGAGGTGAGCAGGGGAGGGGCAGAGAGAGAGAGGAAGAGAGAGAATCCCAGGCAGGCTCCATGCTGCCAGCACAGAGCCCGATGTGGGGCTCGAACCCATGAAGCCTTGAGATCATGACCTGAGCCCAAACCAAGAGTCAGACGCTTAACTCCCTGAGCCACCCAGGCGCTCTGACCACCATTTTTTTTAAGTTTATTTATTTATTTTTAAAGAGAGAGCAGGGGAGGGGCAAAGAGGGAGAGAGATCCCAAGCAGGCTCCATGCTGTTAGCACAGAGCCCGACACAGGGCTCAAACCCACGAACTGCAGGACCATGACCTGAGCTGAAACCAAGAGTCGGACGCTTAACCGACTGAGCCACCCAGGTGTCCCTCCTTGACCACCACTTAAATGACATCCGTAGTTGCATTTGTTTGCTATTCTAAAATATTAAAGCTCCTTTTCTGCCTGTAACAAATATGATTTTTTGCCTCACAGTCTAATAAATGTAATAAATCTAAATAAAGCAGATTGAACATCATTCATCCGGGCATACCGCGCTCATCTCCAGATCTTCTATGTATTGTCTCACAGATGATAATTTTAAAATGCCCTCTGAACTTTGTTACGTTGAAAGTAGTGACCTATCGTGTATCCTTGCCTGGAATTTTAACCTTCATCTAAGGAATAAGCTGTGAAAATTCTTTTGTTTTTCTTTCTTAAACGACGATCAATAATGTTAGTATTTTAACATCTCATTTATACCATTCTGGCAACTATCCTTATGTGCCTATTAGACTTTACTCAATACCTATTAATCTCCATAATAGACAATAAAGTTCCATGGGATCTCTCAATGAAAGGGTTTATTCTGAGCATTAGTTGATTATTGCAAACATCAGTCAAATTTTTGCTTATCCAGGAAGCACAGAAAGCTCTTGGTTGTTGATTCAAAGATGGCTGTCTTTTTTACTTGCTCCATTATTCAAGACATCAATATCCTCATTAAGAAAATGCTTTCTAATGGTTTGGGCATAGGAGTTTCACCTTTTATAATATACTTGGGAATACAGATATTTTTAGTAAACACTGAGAAGCTCTGAGAAAGTGCGTTTATTTATTTATTTTTTCAAAAGAGGGAAGCAGTAACTCGGGGGATTGGGGCATTTTATGTCAAGACCCCTCCCCACCAGCCTCAGATTGGCAGCCACGAAAAGGCACTCTCCACAGACTGCCCTCCAGTGGCTCAATCTGCAGATGTGTTCCTATCATGAAGGTCTTTGCGGAGCGTCGCATCTCGCATATATCTTTGGTCATTAGGAAGGGCTCTGCTAGAGAGAGTCTAGGACTGAGAAGACACGCAGAGTGGTGGTACTCGGCTTCTGGTGAGTGGACAGGGCTGGATGCTTATCAGATGCACTGGCAAGGACATGATCTAGCCGGGGCCCTCACGCCACGGAAGAGGGATGCCAGCAGCTGGGTAGAGAGTTGGATTCTGTTTGTCTAGTTTTTAGGCTCTTCTCTGTTTTGTTAGACTGGGCCTCCATTTTTATATTCTTTCTGTACCCTCCTTGATTTCTTTTAATTAATGCAGTATTTCTTATTTCACATTTTCTGCATATAACTGGCTCATTATACATTCTTCCCCTGTCGTTCCTGTAGTCTCACTAGAGAAGAAAGCCTGCATTTTTGACTTACTGACTCTTAAGGGATTCTGTTACTTTGGCTATTTTCCTCATATTGCTAGAACCTTAGAACCTCCAAACTCCACGTAACCCCTCGGGGCTCCCGCCATTGCTGTTGGCATGCATTCTTGTTCCGCAGAAAATTTATAGTCTGCAAGACGTTCCAAGCATGTTACTCCTATTTACCCCTGGATTTAATTCCGGTGTCTTTAATTCTCTCTTAAATTTCCATTTTTCCGTCCGGGATCATTTTCTTTCACTTAAAAAAAAAAAAATTAAAGACTTCTGACAGCAAATATCCTCCTTTTTGTTGTCTAAAAACAACTTTACTTCATTTTTATTTCTGAGGGGTATTTTTATTCGAGAACAGAGTCTTAGGCTGAATTCCTTTCTCCCGGTACTGTCACCTGTGATTTGCGGTTTCCTGGCTTCTGCTTAGAAGTTCGTTTTGCCTCTCGCTGTTGTTCCTCTGAAGGCAACGTGTCTTTTTTTAGGGTTTTAAAGCTTTTCTGCTTTGCCTTTGCTTTCCTAGGATCCGCCTCGTGTTTTCTTATTGGTGGTGGTGGCCTGCGTGTGGTCTGCCTTCTGTGTGGTTTGCTGAGCCCCTGAAGTGTGTGCATTGATTCCATTTGCAAGTTGGGGGACTTATCTGTTGGGATATTGCCTTGCCACGTTCTTTGTACACCTCTTCCTTCTGGGGCTCCTTTTATGTGGGTATATTCTGCTATCTCCTCGATTTGTCCATCTTTTCCTCTCCCCTAGGCATTTCATCATAAGTACTTTCAAGTTGTTATCAACTAGCCCTACATCTGGATCATCTGTGAATCCATTTTATCTTTTGACTCTCGGGTAAATTTCCTTGTCTCTGCATGTAATTTCTGATCGTAGAGTAAGCATGTGTGTTAACAAACTGTAGATGCTGTGGACCATGGTTTTATTTATTTACTTATTTATTTATGTTTATTATTATTTTTTGGCTTATTTCCTTTTGAGACAGAGAGAGAAAGCACAAGGGGTGGAGAAGGAGAGAGGGAGGGAGACAGAGAATCCCAAGCAGGCTCTGAGCTGTCAGCACAGAGCCCGACACAGGGCTCGAACTCACACCCTGTGAGATCATGCCCTGGGCCTCGGTCTGACACCTAACGGACTGAGCCGCCCAGGCGCCCCTGCAGACGATGTTTTCTACCCCAGAGATTCCACCATCGCGCTAGGAAGCTGAGGCAGGGAGGACCTCCAGAATCCAGTCACAGATAGAGCTGCAGCGGAGAACCAGCCTGCGTCTACTCCATCCCTGATCTCCAGGCAGCACCGCCTGCCATGCTTTGGCCCAGAGCCTGCCAGGTGTCTGTGCTCCTTAGCCCCGATGGAGTGCAGATGTGTTCCAGCTGTGCATTTCAGAGCTCCCAGGCCCACGTGCCCCACTCAGCTGCAAAATCTGCAGACCAGTCAGGGGCTTGAGGCTCCTATCTCCCCGGTCAGATACTTGCTTCGGAAGCGCCTCCAACCATGCAGGGGAATTTCACGCTGCTTTTCATAAGCCTTTGGCTTAAGTCACCACGCGTGCGTACAGCTGAAGAATGTAACAGATGTCCCTTGGGGAAAATGGCCATCCTTTGAGGGTCCTCAATTTCCCAATTTGTGCCTCTAGTCTCATACAACTGCAACACATTGTATGGTTCCTCTCTCTTCTAGAAAAGGCTCTCTAGACCTACAAAAGAACTCAGAATTGGCAAATGTCCCGGGGGGGGGGGGGGTGGGGAAAGCAGCTGGTAATGATCTGTTCAGAAAGAGTCTCCCCATCCAGAATTTCAGTTTTTCTGGTTCTCAGTTTGCCAGAGCTATCTGATGCTTTAAATACATGATTTGGGTAATTTATCTCTCTTTTTTTTTTTTCCTTCTAGTAAGTAAACTGCCATGACCTATCAAATCCCATGCAGATATGAAAGTTTTGTTTTGTTTCTAATTAGATCATCCTCAAGCTAAGTTACTTAAGAAAGATGATCTCTCAAGGACACTTGGCGGGAAAAAATCAGCTGAGACTGGTAGAATTAAATGTTCTCTCACAAGAATAAATCCCATGACAGTATTTTCCAAAGATCGCTACTATGTGCTAACCATGGGTCAAGGAACATGTATACAATGCTTAAAAACCATAGAGTGAACAGGATTGAGGCTAAATGTAATCGCCGAGCATACACTGGTGGAGGGAATAGAGGGGTTAAAATACATTGGTGGAGGAAGCATACAGATTCCACATGAACCCCACTGAGGAAAGGAACAAAGAAGACCATGGCATAGGGATGCTGGTCGTTAGCATACATCGAACTCTGCCCCACAGCTATTCGGTCAGTGATAAGCAGCATAAAGTAATACTTAAAAAGACAGACTCTAGAGCTTGACTGGTTGGTTACACCATTTCCCATGGAACTTTGGGCAAATTACACTTTACATTTTTGGGCCTCAATTTCATCTGCAAAAGGGTGGCACTGCTTTATACAATTCTCAGGACGACTGCTGAGTTAATGTTTCTAAGGTGCTTAGAAAAGGACCTGGTACATATTTAGCACCCCAAATAATTACTGAAAAATAGTTTGGGGGCACCTGGGTGGCTCAGTCAGTGAAGCATCCGGCTCTTGGTTTCCGCTCAGGTCATGATCTCACAGTTTGTGAGTTCCAGCCCCGCATCAGGCTCTGCACTGAAAGCATGGGGCCTGCTTGGGATTCTCTCTCTCTCTGCCCCTCCCAGCTTACTCTCTCTCTCTCTCAAAATAAATAAACAATAATAATAATTTTTACATCCTCTCTTTCTTGGCTCACTTTTGTGACTGTAGGGTCAGTCTGGCTTCCACAAAAGCCTTCCCAGCAGGAGGATGCCTCATTTCCAGGTTGTTCTGGTGCATTCCTGGACACTGGAGAAAAATACCCTTTTAAGGGGTTGGGGGATACTACTTCGGCATTGATTCCTGGAGGTGGCTTCAGGGATCAGACCATCATAGTCCTGTTTCCCACACTTAGGTTTCTTTTTTTTGGGGGGGGGGGGGTTGTGTTTTTTTCTGATTATATGTACATCCAGTCTGAGGGATCTATTTTTGCTAGTAACCAGCTCCAGAAATCTAGTTCTGCACTCCCAGTATGGGTTTGAATTCCCAGCTTCTGTGGTTTACCACCACATCTCCACCTTCTGCCATCTTTTTGTTTTTTTTATTCTAGCTTTAATTCTTCTTTTGCGGGTAAACAGTAGGCTCACATGTCCAGGTTAAAGGTGTTCGCTCTAGAACCATCCTGGAGCACCAACTGTGCTTGCTGCTTTTGAGTGACTGCTTCTACCCAGGAGCCAACTGCCATGTCCTGCTTTCCTGTATTCTCTTTTGTTTTGTTGGGGAGGCTGGAAGGGGCACCAGAACAGAGCAGTAGGTATTTTGGAAGTGGGTTGAGACTTCTTGTTTCTTCTGAATTTTCCTGTGTTCCCACTGTGATGTCTGGCATACTCACTTTAGAATGGCCGGAAAAAAATGGTATCCTGAGGAAGCAAGAGGGAATTGCACCGCATGATGCTCTCCTAGTCTGTCTCTGTAGGCGCAAGGTCAGAGAGCACATAGCTGCTAGTTGAGATCACTGCTTTGAGTTGCTGCTGCAAAGGAGTATGTGCTGATTCTCCATTGGGGTTGCAGGTGCCCGGGTCATACTAGCGCGTTGGATATTGCGGTGGCTGTCCCTTGCCACACCCAACTCTTGGAAACCACTTCTATATTAGTGTGGTCCTCTGTTAACACGGACCGTGAAGGGGCCCTCCGGAGCAGGGCTCCATCCTTGGGTTATCCTGCTGTAGTCAGGAGTAGGGTCACGTTCCCACAGATGGGAAGGCTGAACCCTAGCATCTGGCAAGCCTCGAAGAACCCAAAAGCACCCATTACAAACAGGGTTACAATTGTGATAAATGAGGGGAAAGTGTGAGATGTCGTAAGAACATGCATAATGACAGAGGGCGAAGGGCATACACACGTTTGAGTGTTTCTGGAATCGCCTGGAGGTTCATCTCCTGGGCCGGTGCACCTGTCGTACATACTATGTTGTCTGCCATCTTACTTCAGCGGCACCCTGCCCAGCGGCCCTATAGTTTCTTGACAGCAGTGCCTGGAGGCCTCTGAGTAGCGCCTGAGCCCCCCTCACACCCAGCCCGGCCCCTGTGTGGCTCTTCTCCTCTCTCCACTCGCTCACTGTGTTTGCTGTTCCTCCCCTCCCCCCACACCCCAGGTCATCCATCAGCTGAGGCTCTCAGAGAACGAAAGCGTCGCCCTGCAGGAGCTCCTGGACTGGAGGCGGAAGCTCTGCGAGGGGAGAGGAGACTGGCAGCACCTCCTGCAGCCCTCGGAGCCCAGGGCGCCGCCCCCTCCTCCCTGCAAGAAGCCCACGCTGGTGAAGAAGCCCGACGGGGCCTCCTGCGGCCGGCTGCCTTCCGAGCTGTGGGACTCCACCATGTGAGGGCCGCACAGCAGGTGGACGCAGCGACACTGCCAGGTGGTGGCCGCCGCCGAGGCTGCCCCGTCCCCGGTGCTTCCCGCGGCGTGGACGCAGAGCCACCCAGGACGCGCCAGCAGAGGCCACCAGGGCCCGCCTGTGCTTGTGCGCATGCGCGCACGTGCGTGTTTGCGCCGTGCGCGTGCGCGTTCTTTCTCGCCGGTTCCGGCGGAATCCATCCGTTCTGGCTCCTGGGCTCCGTGGCCCAGGGGCCGTGTTTCCCCTACGTGGCGAGAGAAGGGCCTGGAAAAGTGTGGGGGGAGGAAGGGCGCGCCCGCCGTACAGTAGCGCCGCCCACGTGTTCCTCGCTGGCCCGTCGATTTTCTAGAACACGCTGTGCGGGACACACGTTCCGTTTCTTTGTAGGTGTCGTGTTTCCTTGGACTTTACAAACCTGATCACGATGTACATGTTTATTACCCTGTTTTATAACTTTATGCAATTGGTGGTGCTCCCTTCGAAACACCCGTTTGAAAGAGCTCGTTTCTAGAATTTTCTTTCCTCCACATGCTTTTCTTTGTTTCTCCTGGAGGACCTAAAGCCCTCGAGACTGTGCCCCTGCTTCAGCCCCGCCAGCGCCAAGCCTGTACACGCATGCACGGAGTCCCGAGTTTTTCATTTCCCTGATGAGGAGGCCGCTCCTCCCTGCGCCGTGTCTCTGCTTACGTGCCTCGCGAGCTCCTTCCGTCCGTCGTGGCCTCTCCTGGCGCCACCATCGGTCACAGGAGCTCAGAGACGTGTGGCTTCACATCCGTAGCTGGTGGGGTGACAGGGTCGCTCCAGTGAGAGGTCTACGCGATCCAGAGGAGCTCGCTGAGACTTGCCGCCTGGGGCAGAGATGCTGCATCCCCGGGTGGCCGTCCCCTCGGAGCTGCGCTGCATGGCTCACCTGCTGTATGTGCTCAACCCCCCTGTAACACGACCACCCCGTTTATCCATGTGCTTCTGTGGCTGCGGGGACGTCCTCAGCCGTGCTGTCAGACTGCGCTGTGTCGCTACTAGGAACTCTGTGTTCAGACCAGCCTCTGCGAAGTCACCGTACCAATAAAAGGTGCAGCTGTGTTCTTCTGGTTGTGTTTATTTGTTGCTGCTGCCGTCTCCCTGGCGCGACCGGCAGGGGCAGTGACAGGCCATCCCGTCTCTGCTGCCCACCTTCTTCTGTTCTTACGGCATTTTGCAGGCTACAGGCCCTAGTGGTTTAAAATAAGGATTTTATGGATTACTCAGACTTAACCGCCATGTAGGCCTATGTCAGTTTTTAAGAATAATTGTCATTTAGGAATAATGAGGCCGCCAGATCTGGAGACAGTTTCCATTAAAACAGATAGTTTCTTACCTGCCAGGGGGAGAAGCTCAGGGTCGGCTAGGCAGCAAAGGGGGCCAGGGAACTTCGGAGCCGAAGCTTTTATTATGATGCCCTTGGGAAGGGCTGGGCGATGCAAGGTATGCAGGCATAGAATCTGGTAAATTTGAATCATTTCAGAGGGCTTCATGTGCGGGGTGGTCCCTAGTTATCTGGTACCTGGCTCCAGGCAGGGGCAAAGGGAGGAAGGATCAGTGGCTGGAGAGGGAGGTTGTTGAGTGTGGGCTCTGCAGTGGTGGGAGTTGCTTACTTTCTGTAAAATGTGACTAGTCCCCAGGGGCAGCTCCTCCAGGATTGGCAAGGCGCAGGGGTTAAAGCATCAGAAGACAAAACCGGAAAGGCAAAGTTAACGTGCAGTTAAGCGAATAACATAACGTTACAGATGTATCTAACAGGGAAGCATTCTGCTTGACCTCCAGCTTAACGGCAACCAAGCCCCACACGCTGCCTCTCTCCTCTCACTCCCTGATGCCTGACTTCCTAATCTCAGCCACCAAGCAACTGAAAGAAGCCAACTTTCCTTGATGTACATGGTTCCTTGCCCATTCCTTGCATACTGTAGACAGTTAATGTCTACACTGGATCAAAAGTTTGAACTGATCCCCCCCCCCCACACACACACACAGTATATTTATTTGGACTAGAGTGAAAAGTAAACTGTTCAAGCATTGCACCTTTCCAGAACCTGTTTCAAATGTGCACCTAACACTTGCTATGACGGCTCTGGGTGCTTCGCACACACTATTCCTAACACAGATATATACCTACCGCATGGCAAGTCTCATGTACACACACTCATCCTGGATTTGAAGCTCAGAGCGTTAAGTGGGCTGTCAGACCATAAACCCTCAACTTTACAGTTCCAAGGTCTACATCATTTTAACTTGAGGTGCAGAAATTTTCTATTTATTATATCAAAATGTGTCTTTAAAATCTTCCAACTCAATGACTGGGGATACGGTGTTGTATGAAACTGTGAGGTAAGACTTCAAGGGAAAGCTTACGGGAAGTAGGCCGTCCCGAACACGTGTGGGTCCAGACGACACCACTGTCTATTCTGTTAACCTGGTCTCATGTTAGGGCTTGCGTAGGTGTAAGGTGACCCAACTGCCACCTGCTAGAGGTACCGTGGGCATCCCGGGATAGTTTATATGTACTCAATCTAGTAATCCCTTTTGTCTCATCTAATGTTTGTTGACTTTCTAGAGGCAGAGGCCAAACCCCTCGGAGACTTTCTAGAACACATTTTCCCAAGTCAGTAAGTAGGTCTTTCTGTTCAGTTGGTTTGTTTTCTTCACAGTTGGAGGGAGAGTTCGGGTGTGTGTTGACCTCACTTTAGAACTATCTCATTGTACCTGTTCTGACATGACTGGATAGTCAGCAGACTCAAAAGCATTAATAGCCGTGACAATAGAAACAGTATTAAGAGTCATAATAATATGACATAAAGTCCGAGTCTGTGTGTATATTAAAGGTACTCCCGGAATGGTTCTCTAATGATTACAACATTGTCAACAAAATAAACAGAGGTACTATTCTGGTTAATAAAACACCAAATGTTATTCCACATAAGCAAGATTTCAACAGTTATGTATGTTTGCAATATACTTCATGACGGTATTTTAATTGCTATCAGCCCATAAGGTATGAATTATGATATATTATTGGGCCTGAGACCTTATGTTTAGCAAAGTAATTGGTATGAATTATTACTCTGTGTTCAAACACTGCCCAATATTATTGCTTTTTTTTTAAAAATGCTTTACGAGTGGTCTCTAAAAACTACTATCAAAATGTTTATAGTGGGTTAAAATGATTTAAAATGTATTTTCTCGAGTGGAAAAATATATTATTACTATGCTCAAATTGTGGTACCTAATTTAGCAGAATTATGCTTACATAAATCTACCCAATAAAAGCAACAACCAATTAAAATCTGACATTTGTAAATGAGTATCACATATGAACATTACATAAGTTGGACAAAAAGTATGTTACAAATCCCACAATCTACAAAGAGGGATAAGTTTCTGTCAAAATTCTATTGCTGTCAGTTTCCAGCAACAAACTCAACTCATGTCACAGTAAAGAGCATAATGTTATTTTATAATAACATTCTGCGATGGGACATATTTCACCCCTGGCTATTACTCTGCACTACTGATTCCCCCCCCCCTCCAACTTTTAAATGTATATCTTTATCTAGAAGTTAATAGGATTTATTTTTATTTTTAGTCTCATCAGGAAATTTTCAACAACAACAACAATAAGAACAACAACAAAAAAATCATCAAATTAGCTGGACAAACAACAACGTTGTTCCAAGTAAAAGTTTAGTATAATTTCATTACAGTTTTCAAATTGTTTTTAGCTGCACATAAAAATCCGTGTAATGAAGATGAAAGCAATTATATTTCTATTTATGGTGCAATGGTAAATTCTCTGGAACGCTCACGGTTTCCCAACACAGTAGCACTGCTTTCAAAAACTAAAAATATATTCTCTCCCCCCATTCTACTCCCTTTACATCTTATTCATAAGCAATGACTTTATCAAACAAATTCTAGTACAATGTTCTACCCATGTGAGTTACAAAGATCCCCATATAGCACCGGGTTGTAGCCTGCGCGGTTACAGACTGGAAAGAATTACCTTTGTAGTTCGTTCACTTTCCCTAAGTACTGTAGCCCCCTGGGCTGCTCCATTATTGTGGACCCAGGAAGTTTCTCTAAAATTCAAGATGCTTTGTAAAACTTTAAAGATGAGCTTTTCAAAGGCTAGGTCTCATTAGATGCCTATAATACATTCCTATTACCTGTTCTAATTTCTCAGATCATTTTCAGATTTTTAAAAAGCCTACTTATACCAATCACGTTTTTTTGTATGCTTTGACTTCAGCACAATGCAATCTGGATTTTCTGTGGTTTCCCTGATTGTTACAATGGCAGAAGCAGATCTAGGTGTCTTCTCATAGAAAATAGTAAAGGCGAATAAATCTATGCATTCATTTCCATTGCTGTTTCACAATAGGAATGCCTCAAATGTGTCTTTGCTTTGCTTTGAATTAGTCCTGAGCAGATCGCTGGCATACCTGCGGGCTCGCCTTTCCGACAGCCCCAGGGAACACGCACTGCTTCAAAGAAAGGTGCGTGAGCCTGCCCAGGTGACATTTTCCTGATGTCACCACTTAGTGTCCAAAGTCTAAAGAAAATGAAAGAGAATGAAACTATTGATAAATTCCAAGGGGGAGATCAAAGCTCTGGAGAAAAATGAAATGAAACCAAATTCAATTTGAGGTTTTGATCTTTTAAGATTTCAGCAAACAAAGGGGCTGGAGGGCCATGATCTCAAACGATTGGTTGAAACGTGTATAAATTCTGTCACATGCTGGAGAACAGTTTTCTTTGCTGAACCTATTTTTGGGAATCTGTTAAACTGATTTCAGTCTAACTGGGTCTTGTGTGATAACAAGAAAAACCACTTCACCCAATGGTCCCTATTGTGGTTCATCAACATTACTGTTGAATAAAATAACCAATCCTAGTATTACAAAAGTGACTTTTTGGATACCTTTGTAGGTAAGTAGGTTGTACATACGTGTGCATTGTCGGGGAAAATAGTTCTCTGGACAACTTTGCAATTGGTGGACAGTTGTCATTCTCTTGGGCTTAGAAGCTGTTATAAAAAGATAACATCCCATATTTTAAAAAGCAAGAGAAGTTCCCTGGATGAAGAGAAGAGAAGCCTTGGGAAATCCAATATAGTAAATGGCCTCAGCTCCTGAAGGTTGTCAAGCGTCGGAAAGTAGGGAATTTGAAGTGACATTGTCTCATTGCTGATTGCCAGGGACCATTACCCCTTTCAGCCCCGGATGAAAAGGCAAAGCCTACAAAGACAGAAGACTCGGTGCCAAGGGCAGTCACAAGCCAAACATTTGCCCACAGTGACTCAAAGAAAGACCTCGTTAAAGGTACAAGCCGTTACATCACCCAGTTTTACTCCCAGTGGTTGGTGTTTGGCCCTAGTGAGTCTCCAACCCCACCCGTGTTTATCCTCGAGTAGGCTAGACATTTTAGCCAACAATCACAGGGGCTAGTAGCTCCACACAATAAACCTGTGCTCCTATTCTAGTTTTCTCCCTTATGACACAGTCTGTTGACCCCAGTCATCCAGAGACCAACGGTTCTCCCTTCTCATGTCTCCAACCTCCTCATGGTCTGTGGAGGGCTCCCCCGTTCAGCCAGCAGGTGGGGACTGGAGCGCAGAAGATGGGGCAGGGGGGAGTCACAGCCTGCCTAAGACTGGCTCGTGTCACTTCTCGTATCGCAATGGCCAGGACTCGGTTGTGTGATGACACAACTGGAAGGCAAGCTGGGAAATGGCCCTGCTCTATGACCCAGAGGAAGGGGAAGTCACCCCGTGAACAATTAGCCAGTATCTGTCACACTACATGAGGCAGGGAACTCCTGGAACAAATATCTTCAAATCTGTTTTCTATTGCCTTTTCCGCGCAATAGGTGCCTAGGGCAGCTCACCTTCCACCAGCCATGAGTGCAGGACCCGCCTACATCCAGCTGCCACCCACCCACCTTTCCCAGTGTCCCAGAGTAAATTGTCCTTGGCTACCCTGGAAGCTCACGTAGTGAGGATGGGTCAGAGTTGAGAGAAGAGATGGGAACATTCTTGCTGGCCCAGTGGCTCCCGCTCTGGGTCTGGCTGTGGACAAAGCCACCTTTCTCTTACAGGCGATTCCCAGCGGATGTTCTCTCTCACTGAGTCCTGGGCACATCGATGCAATTCTACTCCCAGAGCTGCCGACAACACCTGCTGAGCCCATGGGCATTGGGAGAAATGCCTCTCTTTGCTGAGGTCCCCCTCATCTCCACAAGAGACTCCCATCAGATGGTGCTCTTGGCCTCTCAAGGTGTCTAAGGATCAGCAAGCTATGACATCACCAGGAGCACTACCCCCAGACCCGCTGAATCAGAGTCTGCATTTTAACAAGACCTGCAGGTGATTTGTGTGGTCCGGAAAGACTGACCACATGCCCTGGACTCCTTCACGCTGGCTCCCTCTGTGGGACCATCTCCATTTTTATCATTCTGAAGCTAAGGAAATCGTGACTCACACACATATCAAACCATCTTCTCTACTCATTGGAAGAGCGATGTCACCAAAGGTTTCCTCCAGGTAAAACTGAGCGCTGAGAGTTATAATTTGTGCTAGACTAAGAATCCAACCCCATAACTCACTCCCTCTGCCATCCTAGGAAGCACACCGTTCTTAACTCCACGTGTCTTTGGAGGTGCAAGTACTCACCAAAACTTCCTACAAATGTGCTCGTTCAAGTCTGGCTTTGGAGAGGGTCCGTAACAAGAGGAGAGGTTCCAAATTGATTATTTGTTGCAGGAGTGTTTCCTGTCATCTGTCCCTTATGCCTGCACTTCCACTCCGATCTGGGGTGCCATGACACCCTCACAGCTGATTCTTACGGGTATAACTCAGGTCAAGAGTTTTGGGTTTTTAGCACAATTTCAATGTTCAGATAGTACAGCTGAACAACAAAGAGGCTAAGGACCCACCCCTCCATGCATAATTCTTGATTCGCCAACAACTGAACCCTGCTGTTGACCAGAAGCCTTACCGATAACAGTCAATTAACATATCTTGTATGTCATATGTATTATATACTGTATTCTTACAATTAAGTAGAGAAAAGAAAATGTTATTAAGAAAATCATTAGAAGGGCACTTGTGTGGCTCAGTTGGTTAAGCATCCGACTTCAGCTCAGGTCAGAATCCAGCAGTTCGTGGGTTCGAGCCCTGCGCCAGGCTCTGTGCTGACAGTTCGGAGCCTGGAGCCTGCTTCAGATGCTGTGTCTCCCTCTCTCTCTGCCCCTCCCCCCTTGTGCACTGTCTCTCTCTCTCTCTCTCTCTCTCAAAAATAAACTTTAAAAAAAAAAGAAAATGCATTAATAATACTGTACTCTATTTATCAAAAACCATCTGCACACAAGGGGGCCACACAGTTCAAACCTGTGTTCTTCACGGGTCAACTAGAGTTGGCTTTATGCTTTGAGTCACACTGATATTTTCATTTATAACTATTCCTGTTTCAAAGTTTCCATCTGCAATTTGTTTATAGGTTTTTACATCATACTTAACATGGAATTGGTTTGGATTTCCATCTCTTAAATCAAGAATAAGCCTTCCCATGGCTCCTGCCGAGCCATTAATGCCAGGTGAAATGAAGCAAAAACAAATTTGTTCTCGATGATTCCAATTCACGTGTGGTCTATGCTTTCCGTATCATCTCTAAATAGGAAAACATACTAGACTCTTTAACCCGGAGACGGGTGCCCCCGGAAAATGAGTCAATGTGAGAAATGTTCCGAACATTTTTAACTGCCTTTCCAAATAGCAGACCCTTCAAAATTTTACTTCTTGAATATTTTCTCATGTTCTATGGTTTCTTAGTTTGCCTCAACCTATGGCCTCTTTGTAGTCTCCCCACTTTACTCTCTATATGAGAGGACAGGTCACTCGTCCAAACTGTGGAGTGGGTCCTTCATTTGACAGCAGTGGCTATAGTGTGTGGCCAGTAACATCCTCGCCCCCTGCCACGGGGGGGGGGGGTAGGACAGGCTGGGACCTGCTGGGCAGAAGCCTAGGTTCCTTGTTCTTCTGGAGCAAGAGGGGGGGAAGAGGGATCCAGGAGCTGTGGAAAGGGAGTGTCATTGTACTCTCGTCTTGGGTTAGTAGGGGGGCAGGGGGGTGGAACGTGAGAAAGACACGGGGTAGTTAATGAACTCCACCAACATTTTCAACTGGGAAGCAGAACTTACATTTTGGTACCAAATTCATCAAGAAGCCCATTGAAATTTTCTCTATGAAGATGCTTTAATTTTATGTATGGTACCCCTGAAGCAAGTTTACTTATTGAAAGTAAAACATATTTCTAAAATTTCTCCTCTGCATATTTGGCCTTGAATGTCCTTTTCAAATCAAATAGATACAGTTCCTGCTCCTAGGAGGTTACAGTTTGGGGAAGAAAGGCAGACAAGTAATTCCACATATAACTATTTAAAACCAATGTTGTCAAGTTCTGTGAAGGCAAAGTGCGGAGCATCACAAAACTCTAAAGGAAAATCTAATTTACGTAAAGGAGTGACGGAAGTATTTTTGAAAGTAGTACTTATATTGGAACCTAACTGGGCAGCCAGAGGATGAGAAGAAGAGTGCGTCAGTCAGACACCACGTGGAAAGTAGAGACAAGATGGCGGCTTCCCGCTAAGTGACTCTTCCTGTCCAAGTGCTCAACGTCCTCTGCGCATACCTTCACTCTGGCACCTGCCAGCTGGTATCACAATTTCTAACCTTCCCTCTAAACTGTGAAGTTTAAGAGACGTTGGTATCCCTCAGACTCTACAATTGTCTTTGGCGCAGAGGATGCAGCAACCCGCTACTAATGGATCAATAAACGAAATGATGCACGAATGAAAGAATGCCAATGAGGCCGTTTTTCAGGGTGTCAGCCTGTAGCCCCTGATATCCTTCTGCTCTTTCCTAAATCCCCCAGAATAACATATAAACATTTTAATACTTAAACCATGATATAAGACTTGCGCAAAGTGAGAAAATTATTGAAGCGTAGAACAGACTGACAATGGGATTTGGAAAGGAACCCACAGCCTACAATGGGCAAAAAATGGATTTGGTGTCAGAATATATTGCCTTCCTACGGATGAGTATTAGAACGTAAAAAAATTCATTCACCTGAGCCTCCACGTGCTCAACAATAGAAGAGGTGTAACATTTACGTCTACCTTATACAGTCAACTATTAAATGAGATGATACGCGCGAAGGTCGTTTGTGAACCGTGCTAACATTGGTTATCTAGAGTTACTGCTTTATTAGTTAACTCTGTGGATGTTTAAATAGCAAAAGAATACTTGACTTTTGCTTTTCTTAGTTGATCTCACAAAGCCCTGAGGTAAAGGAAGAAAAAGAATAAATATGTGTCCTATTTGTTATTCTATTTTTGCCTTAGGAAAGACAGAACTAATGGCCAGCTACCATAATGTGCCGAGCGTAGGAGCCCGGTATCCATTCATCACCCACAGAGAGCACTGGGCAGGACTTAGGAATCTAGGTTCTGTCCTAGCTTAGTAGTTAGCCTGCCATTTTTTTTAAGTTTATTTATTTTCAGGGAGGGTGGAGTGGCAGAGAGACAGAATCCTAAGCAGGCTCTGTGCTGTCAGCGCAGAGCCTGATGCAGGGTTTGATCCCATGAACTGTGAGATCATGACTTGAGCTGAAATCAAGAGTCCGACGCCCAACTGACTGAGCCACCCAGGCACCCTAGCTTGCATTTTTTTTTTTTTTGTAATAGGAGTTGTGTGTGTGTGTGTGTGTGTGTGTGTGTGTGTATCTGTTGGGGACAGGGAAGGAAAAGGATGTATAACAAATTCCTGAGTGATTATTCTAAGATGCTATGATTTGTATAAGATAACTGACATTTTGAAAAAAAAAAAAAGAGAGAGAGAAAGAATAGCTAAGAGATTGCTTTGCCCCAACCAGTAAGTATAAAAACAATGATAGATCCCAAAGGAAGGGAAGGCATATCTCTAGTTAGAGACTCATTCAAGGCAACAAAGTAAATTTTAAGAATATATACATGTTACCAAAAAAAAACTCAGAAAAATGACTTTAAGGATTAACTGTGCTAGAAACATGAGCCCACTGTCTTCAAAGTGGCCACTGACACTTATCCCCCAGACATGGGGTTTCTTTTTGAGTGGTAAAAATAAAAATGATTTAGAATTGGAAATCAAGCCTTCCCCTACTGACGTGACAGTGTTAGACCTTGCCTTGGGCAAGCCCAAGGAAAAAGACAAAGAAACACAAGGAATTCAGGGTGCCAAAGCTTATCAAAGTCAAAACAGTATCTTTTCAAAATAGCAAGGAAGGTTGCAAAAATGATTTCATAGGAAAGAGCATCTAACCTGACCAAGTGGAGGATTCAGGAGCAACGCGAAAAACTCCGAATTGCACACTTCTTTCGCCTTTGATGGTGCCAAAGGACACGTGGGAACCTAAAACTGGCAAGAACCGTAAAGTGGAAATGGAAAGAATTGGTGTGTGGGTCTGCAGAAAATCTAGGAGGATCCTGAAACCAAAGCAGCTAAAAAGGCTCCAAGCCGCTGTCCCCTTGCACGTGTTAAATACATAGAATACCACCCAAACCGACACTGAACTAGACAGACGGTACACCTTGTTTTTTCAGATTAATCTGTTGCATGTTTGTTTGGTCTGGGTAATCTCTCCTCCCATCCCCCACCGATTATCCTGAAGGGGCAGAAACCGAAGTGAATGGGTTCCCATGTCAGATTTCCAAAGGGAGTACCTTAGCTCATTGATACGACCAACCAATATTTCTGAGCACCTGTGAAGGAGTAGGCTTACAGTGGTCCCAGGGCTTACCAAAAAAAAAAAAAAAAAAAAAAAAATGGTGCACAAATTCCAGAGCCCCAGGTTCTCAAGTATATGAAAATCTGGATGGTTGAGTAAAAGAACAGCAGCAATAATGCTTTTAAAGCATCACAATCTTGCCGTTACGAGAACAGGTTGATTGGAGAGGATAGTAAATTCATTATAAAAGCTGGAGCAGGGGAGGGTGTCTCCCCAATTCACCATGTGCCATCAAAACTGGGAGGGGGCAGGAAGGAATGAGAACTGATGTCATCCCTCCGTGTAAAGGGCTGTGTGGAAAGCCTGCAAAACTCCTGAGATGTTGTATGGTGGATGTAAAATACGCCCCTCTGAATAAGCAACTGAGGAAATGCATTAACATTAACTGATGGGGGGGGCCATCATCTTGGGCTTTTTTGTTTTTAATGTCCCCTTGGGAGTTTCCAGCCACTTCTTCCTTTTACTCCCACACCCCCACCCCCAGGCACCAACTGCGTATCTGTGCCCGGACCTGGTTTTTGTCTGAGCCACCTGGAGGGGGGAAGGGGGGCCGTGGTCACCCCGATCTGTGTGCCCGCAAAGCCACAAAAACACTGGATGGGAACCTGGGGCCAGCCTAGGAGGGGGCAAGCACTGTGGCGCGGGGACTCAGGTAACACGTGCAGAATTATCCCGTGCAGTGGATCTTCCCGGCACGGGGGCAAACCACGTGGCTTCATGCCCCTCTGTATACATTGGATGGTGGCCCCGGTGCCTGCCCCTACTTGGAACGGGTGGTGGGTCATCACCGGACTGGTTCTGTGAGGTCATTTCTTGTTCATCGTCCACGGAGATGACTGCCTGACAGCAGTGGGCAGAGCACAAAGGACAGAAAGCCCTCAAAAGGAGAAAATCAGCCCCAACAGGGCCAACGCACATAGTCACACTCCCCACAGCCTGACATTCCGTTCTCGACGATGAGGAAACAATATAATGTACGGGCCTGTCACCATAGCTATTAATAACTTGGGTGGCTTCCAGAACCGCGCAGGCACAGGGGGATATTCTGTCCTTAGTAATCACATCGGTGTTTAGATGTTTGCTTTCTGAGGCCATTGCCTCTGTCTCCTGCCTGCCACGTGTGAAGGTTCTAATTTTCCAGTCGCACATAAGCCCTGATTAGCAGTGATAAGGCAGTAAGTACAACCAAATTTTAAGTGACTTAGAAAACCACAAAGAACGCGGAGTTCCAAAACACTCTACTAGCACTTTCTAGTCCTGTTTTTAGAAAACCAATGGGAAGAATGTAAAACGGGGTGGGTTGGCAAGGTTTTTCATCAAAGTGTAGCTGTAATTTTAAGTAGGAGTGTGGTATTTAACCCCCTGAATGGCAGGCATGATTAAGAGAAGCTTGGCTATACTGTTTACAGCAAACCCTGATTAAATACAAACAAGCTAATGGAACCAAAACAAGAGAGAGAAATCCCTTCTAGAATGCCCTGGGGTCCTTACCCAGAAGAATCGTCTTGGAGGAAAAGGAGACAGGAAGCGTGGAGTTGGCCATCTGTCTGTCCCCTTCCCTCCTATTTTCTTCCACCCTTTGTCCATCTGTACCGTTTGCCTACTCTAACCTATCTTTTGAGTTTCAGCTTTTCAAAAAGCAGCCACCACCCGAATCTATTTTACATTCAGGATCTCT
This sequence comes from Felis catus, assembly GCF_018350175.1. Taxonomy (NCBI): domain Eukaryota; kingdom Metazoa; phylum Chordata; class Mammalia; order Carnivora; family Felidae; genus Felis; species Felis catus. The sequence continues at coordinate 79,165,017 of NC_058368.1, forward strand.
CACCGTGGGCCTTCTTCATGTTACGAAAAAATAAGACCCAGTATTTCTCTGTGACTCCCTGAGACTTTTTTTCTGAAGTGAGGAAGGCTGAGACACCTGTGTCTGCGTTTTCCTCTGGACCTTAGATACCAGGAGACCAGGAGCATGAAGAGGAGACAGCATGGAGAGGGGCCAGGTGATCGCACGCTCCTGGGAGCTTCTTCCCCACCATTCTCCACCCCCCACCCCCCACCCCCCGTTTCCTTCTGTTTCTGCTTCTATAAAAAGAGTGAGCACACAGCAAGCATCGCCTAAATCAGCATCAGGAGAACAAGAAGAATTTGTCCGTCAAGAGGAAAGTGAAAATCTGTCACAGCCATAGATCAGTTACAGCAATGGGAGTGAGGAAGAGAACGTGGGCAGTCGACGGGAACTTGTTGCAGGGGGTCCGATTTCGAGCTCAGCGAACATGCACGGAGTCTTGAGAGGGAGAGCATGACGGGGAGAATAAATAATGCTCCTGACAGCAGCCCAGGTGGAATCCGGGGATGAGCCAGCAGACAGGTAAAGCCGAGGGAAGCAAGCCTGGTGTGTGTTCACAACTCGGAGAAGGGCTGTGGGAAAGCTGGTTCTCGAGAAAAATACTTCTCATATTTAAAAAGGAGTTTCTGGGACACCCGGATGGCTCAGTCAGTTAAGCGTCCCACTCTTGGTTTCAGATCTCGTGGCTCCTGAGACTGACCCCCGAGTCGGGCTCTGTGCTGACAGCGTGGAGCCTGCTTGGGATTCTCTGCCCCTGCCCTGCTTACTCACTTTCTCTCTGTCTCTCAAAAATAAATAAACATTAAAAAAAAAATCTCTTAAAATGGACTTTCATGATTGTGCTCTATATTCCTCTCCTTCTCATCCTTCTCTTCTTCATCTTTCTCCTATTCTCCTCTTTTTTTTCCTCTCACTGCTATGAGATAGGAGTTAAGTAGTCGTCACCTGCTGCATAACATTAATTCAAGATAACCTTTCCAATTTCAACATTTGAATTCAATGAGTGAATTCAATGTGTAACAATGAATAATAACATATACTACCATAAGATATGAATAGTTTTACTAGTGCAATTAACATATTGTATATAATATAGAATAATAAAATAAGTAATTAATAATTAATGTAGTTGAATTAATTCACATTGAATTAAAATGGACTGTCTCCTCTACCCTTCCCTTTGACCCGACAAAGATGCTGACCCATACATGACTACGTTTATTTAGAAGTATATTATTGTGAGATTCTTGTACTACCTGTAAAATGGCATAATAATACCATGGACATTTGACTTTAAGGTTAAAATGTATGCTATACACACTAAGGAAACCACTAAAATAACAAATTAGATATAAATGTTATATCCAAAAATCTAAAAAAAAAAACAAACAAAATAGATAAAGGTTACATCCAATAGGCCAACATAAGAGATGAAGTAGAAGTATAAAAAATACCCCACTCAAAAGAAGGCAGGGAAAAAAGGAGAAATGAATAAAGAACAGATGAGACAAACAGAAAATAAATAGAGGGATGGTTAGCTTAAACCTTACCCTGTCAATAATCATACTACATGTAAATGCTCTAAATACCCGAATTAAAAGAGAAAGATTGTCACATTAGATAAAAAACTGAGACTCAAACTTATACTGCATTTGAAAAAAATTCACTTTAAAAGTAGTCACACAAGAGGCACCTGGGTGGCTCAGTCGGTTAAGTGTCTGACTTTGGCTGAGGTTATGATCTCATGGGTTGTGAGTTTAAGCTCGTGCAGGGCTCTGTGCTGACAGCTCAGGGCCTGGAGCCTGCCTCTCTCTCTCTCTCTCTGTCCCTCCCCCACTTGTGCTCTGTCTCTCTCTCTCTCTTTCAAAAATTAATAAACATGAACACAATTAAAAAAAGTAGTCACACAAAAAAGTTAAAACTATGGAAGTACATTATGCTAAAACTAATAGAAGTAATACTAGAGTTACTGCATGAATATCACACAAAATAGAGCAAAAAATACCAAAGCTAAAGTCATTTCATGAAAGACTCATTTCATTAAGAGTATATAATAATTCTTGGGGTACCTGGCTGGCTCAGTCAGTGGAGCGTGTGACTCTTGATCTTGGGGTTGTAAGTTCGAGCCTCACGTGAGGTGTAGAGGTTACTTAAAAATAGAATTAAAAAAAAAGAGTATATAATAATTCTAAAATTTTATGCACCATAACATTAGAGATTATAAATACACAAGAGGCACAAATCACATACTGATAAAGGGTGTATATCCAGAATGTCTAAGACAGGATGTCTTTTACTCAGTAATCAGAAACCAAACACCTCAATACAAAAAAACAGGCAAAAAGTATTTACCCAGACGCTGCACCAAAGAAGGTGTATGAATGACAAATGAGCACGTGAAAAGATGCTCCGCATCACCAGTCATGTGGAAAAGTGAAACCACGGTACGAATGCTACTACATCCCAATTTCCATAGCTAAAATGCCAAAGACTGATAATGACAAGTGCTGGTGAGGATGTGGAATGATATAACCAGTTTGGAAAACAATCAACAAGTTTCTGAAAACTGGGGATGTAGGTTTCTCATATGATCCAACCATTCCACTCTTCTCTGTCTGCCCAGGAGAAATGAGGGCAGAGGTCCACACAGAGACTTCTAGATGGGTATTCACAGCAGCGTTATTTGTAATAGACCCAAACTGGACACCATCCAAATGTCCATCAACACGTGAATGGCTAAACACAACGCGGGGCATCTGTACCAGGAAAAGCTGCTCAGCAATCATGACGGGTGAACGGGACACACGCTACCTACCACATGGGTGACTCTCAACGTAACTGTGCTGGGGGGGAAGATGGACAAAATAGTACAAAGCATGTGATCCTATTTATATACGTTTTTAGAAAATGCAAACTAATCCACAGTGACAAAGCCATGCAACGGAACATGAGGCTACTTGGAGGGCTGACGGATGTACTTGTTATGTTGGTTTTGATGGTTTCATAGGCATCCACACACGTCCGCCCTTATCAGGTTATACACCGAATATATACAATTTGATACATGTCAGTTTTACCTAAGAAAAGCTGTTTCAACAAGAAAGGAGAAGCATTAGCCATGGGGCTTTGGAAGAGGCCCTTTGAGTCAAATGCTCAAGCTTTAGGGGCTTCACAGTAGTCTTCTTTATGTCGGTCTCTCTCACTAGAGCCCTTTAACGATGCAAGTTTGTATCCCTATGGCTTGTAGAGTGGCTATCACATGACAGTTGCTCGGTTAACTCTTTTAACTGACTGATTGGCTCAATAAATCAGTGCTTCGTCTCCAGTGGTCTCCAAGGTCATGAGACAATGCCAGGTGGACAACAGAGCAGAGGATTCACTGAGTATGTGTTCGGTCAAGGAAGCAGAGTCGCTAAGATGTGATAGACCATCATATTTAACAAAGGGTTTGTTTGAGATATTTAACCTCAGGCAGCTGTAGGAGCTGGGGGAACACTCAGTGGGAAACTATCTCCCTGAGTTCTAGGGCTGCAGCTTGAGGTCAACAGAGCGGACAGGAAAGACAATGGAGTGGGGAAGACAGGACGTACTGACTCAGCCAGAGCGGGAAACCCTACAAGGGCAGGCTGGAACCTTTCCCTTTCTCACTGCCTCCAATCCTCCAGCTTTAATGATGCAGGTGTCCTTTGGGAGAAACTCACCCCTTTGTCGTACAGAAAAAAAAAGAAAGGTGATAAAGATGGTCTTCAACACACATTCATTTTGGTGGCACTTGAAAAGTTGTAAAAAATGTTCTCATCCATCAAAATGTCTATCTTATTACTACCCAGCTTGTGTCTTCTACTCCACTCATTTTCTCATCACTGATTATTCGCAGCTCTTCCAGAGGCAAGCTTTAATGCTCCCTGAGCATGGAAAGAACCAGGCGCACTGTAATGATTTGGCAAATTTTTAGATGCTATATAGCAATGCTTATGGGGCTAGAACTGTGGAGCTAGAACTATATCTTTTTATTTCCGGTGTTTGTTTAGGTGAAAGCTCAGAGACACTTTTTGTCTTACTGATTGGCAAAGGTTCTGAAAAGTCTAGTTGTGTTTACAGAGCAACCTTCTTCCCTATTGTCATTTGAGCAATACCCAAATTTAGTTTGACTTCCCTATCTATGGAGCCAATGGGATTTATTTAAAGTAATAGAGGGTGTTTTCTAGATCGATATTGCTAAGTGTTCATTATCAAGAATCCCCTGAACACCACCTGGAAGTCTGAATTGTTGATTTGAGGAAGCTAATTGGTTTCTTCTAAGTTCCTTGAATTAATACTGACATTTTCCAAGTGAAACCCTAAGCTTAATAGTTCAGAAAGGCATTTAATGAGCCCATTACATGACATCAAATAAGTGTACCACATTCAAGGTCTTTTAGACGAGTGTAGGGGTGTAACAAGAAGAGCCAGAACATTCCAAATGAATAGATCATGGAGATTTTCTTCTCTGACAACAGGTTTTTTTTTTTAATCATATTGAAGATACAATGGAAACCCAGTTGGAAAGGATTGAAGAACCCCGAAAGACATATTCTCTATACTGAAGTGTCATCAGAATAAGTGTCATCATATTAAATGTGTAATTTGAAGTTCAATTAGAGGGCCTGAAATGCAACACAATGATTAGGTGCTCTCTGTCAGGAACCTGATCAGGTTTAAGAGGGATCCAGTTCTCAGCTTGGCAGGGAAAATGGGTGGCATTTGGTCTTATTTTAAACTATGAACTGTAACTTTATAAATCTTTTTCCTTCCTTGTTTACTCCAAGTACTAAAAATAAAGCTTCATTCCTTTGATAAAGAGTGCTGAAGACAAAGAAAAAAAAATTAAAAAGCAATGTTATTCCTCTAGAAAGTCAATAGTTGGTCCTAACTGGAACCACAGAGCTTACTCCCGAGATCCCTGAATTCTGTACTGAGAACGTTCTAGGTAATAGTCAGTAGCTGAATCTCAAGAGCTTCAGGACTGGAAACAAGACCCCAAATGTCTTGAGAAGAATATTTTTCAGCACTACTGAATCAGCACAATTTGTTAGGTCAGGAATAAAAGGGGTTTTCATTTGTTTTTTGGTACCAATGCTCTGTCAATTTCTTCAGGAACATAATCTTTTTCGAGCCATTGTTCAAATTCAAGGCAGATGCTTGGGAAATGATGAAAGCAGGAAAGATTCCTTCACCGGCCACTTCTACAGAATGCGATTGTGGCAAGGAGCTCCCACACCACTTCTGCATCCCGAGGTGCCCAGGATGGCATCGAATCCATACCCAGGACAGCTGTAGGATGGGCAAAACCTATCTTTGTGTTCTGCTCAAGCACCCACATCTTTGTTCTCTGCCCAAACAGTTAAAGATGACTCTGATAGAACCACAGACAAGGTGAAGCAGGTGAACGCTTTTTGTAAGATAAAGAAGGAAGCAGGAAGAGAAATCGAGATATTAAAAAAGAGGCAATTAATCAAGAGTGAAAAAATTAATCCCCTAAATAAAATACTGTGTTATGGGGAGTTGTAAAATTTTTATTGTGAGATATAATACACATAAGCAAAGTAGACAGAATGATAAAACAAATCCGTATGTACCCAGACCCCAGCTTCAAAATTTAGCAACCCAAGGGCGCCTGGGTGGCTCAATCGGTTGAGAATCCAACTTCAGCTCAGGTCATAAGCTCATGGTTCGTGAGTCTGAGCCTCCCTTCGGGCTCTGCACTCACAGTGTGGAGCCTGCTTGGGATTCTCCCTCTCACTCTCTCTCTCTCAAAATAAATAAATAAACTTAAAAAAAAGACAAAAAGACCACCAAACCAAAGAAGTTAGTTTGGTTATATTCCTACCCCATCCACTCCCCTCCCTCATTATTTTGAGACAAAAAAAAAAAAATCCCAGACATCACATCATTTAATTTTTAAATATTTCAGTAGGTATCTCTAAAATGTACGAAAGCTTATTTAAATGAAAGAATCACAATCTTATTATCACATCTAAAAATGAATAATTTCTTATGTGATCAAATACCTGGTTAGTGTACAAACTTCTAATTGTCTCATAAATGTCCCATTATTTTCTTATGGTTTGTTTGAATCGGAATCCAAATAAGGCCCACAACTGCAATTGGTTGATAAATCACTTAAGCATTTTATGACATATCGGTTCCCCTCTGTCTGTTCGTTTTTCCTTGTAAGCTGTATTTTGAAGGAACTAAGTCGTGTGCCTTCTCGAGTTTCCCCTTGTCTGAAGCATAACCTTTTTCTTCAAGTAGCAAACCTGAGGAATCAGCGTCCATGCCCTCTGTTGAATCGTAGGAGCCAGATCTGTTTGCGTTCACGAAGAGTAAATATTTCAAACCAATTTTCACTGTCATCGAATGAGTATGTTTTAGGGACTTCTTGCCATCCTATTAGACAATTTCAAGTCTGTTGCTTTCCTTTGGTGTTGAGGCGTGTGGAAATGGATTTGCCCGATTTCTCAAAAGAAGAAAGTATCACGCTAAAGGTACGTCAGGGATCGTGACAGACATGATGCTGTGTTGTCACCAAATCTCATCTCATGACCGAAAAAAACCCAAACTTGTGTGCGTTTTTCTGTGATCCCTCTGCCACATGTTTAAAATGGCAGGATCCCGGGTCTCTCATACTACACTCGGGAGACAGCCGCCTGACCCACCTAAGTCTGGGCCATAAGTGGGACGTAGAACTTTGTGTCACGCCCACTGAGATTTGGGGTCCCTCACCAGAGCACAGTCTAGCTTCATCTGTCCTCACCAGAATTTGGGGACCCAGAGGTTAAGTGCAGGCAGACCTCGTTTTATTGCACTTGGCATTACTGGGTTTTGCCGACGTTGTGTTTTTCACAAACGGAAGGTTTTGTGGTTACCAATAGTCTGCTCACTTTGTGTCTCGGGGTCATGCTTTAGTAATTCTCACATATTTTAGAGATTTTTCTTCATTCTTGCATTTGTTATGGTGATCCGTGATCCATGGTTATGGCTCGCTGAAAGTTCAGGTGATGGTTAGCATTGTTTAGCAATGACGTATTTTTTGGTTTAGGTATGTACATTGCTTTTGTGGACACAATGCACAATTAATAGACTACAGCATAGTGTAGACATAACTTTTATATGCACCGGGAAACAAAAACATTCATTCAGCTTGCTTTATTGTGATATTTGCTTTATCGCAGCAGTCCGGAAGCGGAGTATCTGTGAGCTGTGCCTGTACATTGTTTGCAGTCTAGATGAGAACACTACAAAAACCCTAACTCGGTGAGACTCCCACTTTCATTATATATTCACTTATTTATTCATATATTTGTTAAATAAGTGAATCAAAACAGATTTTGAGATTGAACAATATAGAGAGGCTGTAAGGTTGCACATTTTTTAAAGAAAACAATGAAATACTTAAGTATTTTTAGTCATATTTACTTTAAAACCTACGTATTTAGGGGTTCAGTAGTTAGGGGCTCAGAGCCTGGGTGGCTCAGTTGGTCAAGCGTCCAACTTCGGCTCAGGTCGTGATCTCCCTGCTTGTGAGTTCGGGCCCTGCATCGGGCTCTGTGCTGACAGCTCAGAGCCTGGAGCCTGGAGTCTGCTTCGGATTCTGTCTCTGTCTCTCTCTGCCTCTCCTCTGCTCTCTCCCTCCCCACCCCAAATATAAATAAACCTTAAAAAAAACCTACGTATTTATCGGACATCAATATACTGAAAGGAAATAAAATGGGTACTGGAAAGAGAGGCCACCACTCTTTTGGCTGATACCAAATCAGCAGAGAAGAATACAGCTCAGCTCAACGTTTGATTTGAGTGTACTTATTTTCCCACATTGAGGGGACTTTTCAGCCAAATAATCTGCACGCTGACCCAGACGGCTAACACCAACTTTTCAGTCTACAAGTTCTCCCCCAAATCAGAAAGAAGTCACGTAATCCACTTTGGTGGATTTGAGAGGCAACAGGGCGACCCCCTTATGACCCAGGGCCATTAGTCATCTCTAAAGGAATTGTGTGGGACAGGTAGCATTCTCTCTGGGGCCACCGTTAAAGGTCAGTTCTCGTGCCCGCCAGGGGCCAGTCCCCACAGACCATGTTACATGATTGAACCAAAACCTGTTTCTAGTCTATCTCGTTGGTTACGGAGCAGATGAGCCGTAGAGACTGAAGGGGAACATGCTTTTTTGCCCAATGATACAACATAGAATCACAGAATCACAGAAACTGACCAATGGGAGAACATAAAGATTGAGAGCTGAGTCCTTTTTTGCACAGATGAAGAAAGAACTAAGTCACAAAAAACCCAAGAAGTCCGAAGACAGAACACAGGCCACTGCAGCTCTGTGCCCAATTTTCCGAGTCCTGGTTCTGAGCCCTTCTTGTCTGCCTTTGAAAGGAACATCATCTGAATACAATTTGCATATTCTAAAGAAACTGACTTATTAGAAATCTGATGTCGATACTTGTGGGACTTAGACTATGCATTCTAGTCACTAATGAACAAAGGAAAACATCTTTTTTTTTAAATGTAGAATAACCTAATGAGAGAGGGATTATTAAAATATAGAATGGATTTTGAAGATTTGGTTCAAATCTCATCTCTACTGCTTTCTACCTTTCTGACTTTGGCTAAATTTCTGACATGATATGAACCTCAGTTTCCTCGCTTATAAAATGGGGTAATAACGATCCCTGCAGAGTTCCTGGGGCAGCCATCGGTCCTTAGCTCTAAGCAGGCTCTACCAAATAGTACAGTCCTTACTGTATAGCAGAATCAAGGTTCCGTGCACGTTGGTGCTGCTAAAAGTGTTGCAAGCCCTCAATTTAAGATCTGGGGGCTCACATAGTGCTATTTTATCACCTGTTTCAACTTTAAATTGTGTGCACCCTGGCCAACAGTCCCGCAATCCTGTATTTATTAAACCACTGGTGTAAATACATTTTCCAGTGACATCTACACTGTATATTTCCTAGAAACACAAGTCAACAAAACCCTTTCTTGCTCCCATGCCAATTTAATTGCCACAGCTAGCTAGCTCTACAATTCCATTTTAAACCTGATTGTTTCAAGGTGGCAAGAAGCGTCTAGAACTTTATTTGTTTAGGCTATTTGCGAGAGGAAATACAGTTGGTCGCCAAGCACATTCTGTGGATGTGATGTGTGGCTGCACTTTCGGGAAACAGAAACGCTTCAAATTGTGTAGCATCGAGCACACCCCCGGTATGATGAAGTGTGAGACGAATTCAACACAGAACTCAACAACCAAGAGAAACCAACGCTTCCCTGTCACACAGACATGGGCACTTGGGCAAAGGGGCTCAGAAAGCACACCGTGAACTCTCTCTCTGACCCTACTCATTTAATCCTCACTTCCACCTTCTACTGACAAGCACATATGTGTCAGATAGAAAGAAAAATACAAAGCTACAAAATACTACTGCATCCCCCCACTGAAAGAGACTCTATACGCACGGGGCACTAAGACATAAATCTTAGAGCATTTGAAAATGCTAATGCCTATAAATATGAAATTTGTTTCCTCTTTGAGAACAACACAAGTTTAGCTTTGTTAGTATGCAGAGTTTAGATATGCAATCATATGTGCAATTCTGAGGAATATAAGAGATACATGTTAGAGGCACACATCGAACAAAGGCACTAATGTAAAACACGCTTAGCTAATTTTAGAAGAAGTTTTGCTTTAATACTTTAAATTTTGAATGGTAACATGGATCTGGACAGAAAAGAGCTTCAGTGAAAATTTGGTTTTCTCAGAGTGTTTTTGTTTATCTGTGTGTTTGTGCGTTAGTTTCTGTTGTTGCTTGACTGTATATGTGTGGGCAGGTCTGTGTGGGGGTGCGTGGTAGGTGGGGGAAAGACAGTTGTTTCCTACGGGCTACTGAGTTTGACCCATACTTGAATGCGCTAAGGCAAACTGCGAAAAGTCAAAATGTGTCCAACCACTTGACTTTCCAGGTCAGCTATCAAACCAAATACTATGGGATTACATCAAAGAGCATATTAGAGATGCCTGAGTTAAGGGAAGAAACTGTGTGTAGCATTCCTCACTGCTGTGATGGGGCATGAACTATATAAGGAAGCTATCATCACCACTGACAGATGCTTGTTATGTAAGGCACTGAACACCCCATAAAGAAAGCGAATACCAATGAATTAAAAATGTAAGCAACCCAAAGCCTGTTATTGGAGTTAGCCTGGACTTTCCTGCCTGTTTCCACACAGATAAGAATCCTGGTCTAGAATGAAACCAAACATCCACATCGGCACAGAACTCCACGACAGGACATGTGAGCACACATAGTTGAAATTGCTCAGAGGGAGAGAGTCAAAAGTGCGTTGTGCAATCCGACTCTTTGGAATGTCAGTGTGATGCATGAATCACCTGAGAGGCTTTGCCTCAGTCCATTTAAAGACATTATTCAAAGGAACTCCGTCTACACATCACTGCCCAAAAAGGAGACTTTTCCCTTTCAAAATGCAAGGAAACCCGCAGCTAATTTCTCAGCGGCAGGTGTCACGAGTACTGAATATGAGATAATCTGCCATGTGTTCAGCCTTCGTGGGATATGAAACTCCTCCTCTAGGAAACTACAGATCTGGAAAGAGCATGTTACAAAGGGCAGAAATCCTAGATTCTAGATTGTGCCAAACCACTTCCCAGACAGGTGACCTTGAGCAAGTACCTTAACCTCACTGAGCTGTCCTTTCCTTCTTTGGTAAGGGGTGCCCAAGCTTTTCATCACACCGGAGTTAAGTGACAATGAAAAGAAAATAATGAGTGTAACATCTGATGAAGTCTCACGCACAGAAACAAGATAATAGTTCCGATCGTATTTTATTATAATAAAAGCAGTGGCTGTTGAAATTTACTCTGAATGAAGTTTTAGTTGAAGATATAGGAGTAAATAAAACTGTCCAAGAAAACTTGTAGGGCCGGTCAGGAAGAGACAAAAGAAATAAGAGCTGTGATGGATACTAATGCTTAGGAAGAAGGCCTGCCCAAGAGCAGGCAAAGGAGAGCCAGCAGGGATGCTGGAAATGACGCCGACAGGCGTGTCTGGTTATAGAAGACACAGACCCAGAGAAGCAGTCCCAGGCATCATGCAACAGGCAAGAACGAAGATCACAATGAAACTGAAATCTTTAAATATGATCATGAGGAAGGCATGGCACAGCTCTGCTTCTATTACCTGATTTTTCTCCTGGTCGTGGGCCACGTGTCCTGCTTCTCCTTATGTCTAGTAATTTCAGCTGGACACTTGACATCATCCGTATCGTTCAGTGTCTGGATTCCTGCCTTCCTTTCAGAGCACTGGGCTTTGTTCTGGAAACCTGCTAATTTATTTGAACATCAGCTCCCCCTTTATAATTCTTTGATGGGTTGTTTTTATGCTCTGTTAGAGTAGACCTGGGGTAAGGCTAGTTTAGTCTTACTTTTGCAGTATGGCCTTTCTAGAAGCTCTACTGAATGCCCTGGATGTTCAAGCTGGATAGAAGGCAAGTGTCTCCCAGCTCTATATGAACCTCAGTCATTTTTGTTGTTGTTGTTGTTGTTGCTTATTTTGTTTTATTTTGTTTTGTTTTAGCTTGTACTCCCCTGGTAGTTATCTTTCCTTGATAGTTGTTCTTGACTTTACTGCTATTTCAGAATGTTCAGACCAAGACTCAAAGGAAATTCACAGTAGACTCTGGATTTCTTTCTCTGTGTCACCCCTTGCTCTCAAGTACTCTGCCCCCCAAATTCCAAATGCGCATTCCCTGTGAAGTTACCTTTGAACCAGAAATCTCAGCCTCCCTGAGTTCTGATCTCTATCGCCTCATCTCAGTGAGGCCCCAGGCTCTGCTTGGGCCCCCCCTTCCTGGGCCATAATCCAGAAGAATAAGCCAGGCAGAAAGCCAAGGCATCGAGGGATCACCTCATTTGTGTCTTTCCTGTTGTGGATTATGTTCCCATACTTTCTTTTGTTGATATCTGCAAACATATATTTTCTAACATTTTTCTAGCTGTCCATTGCTAGAAGGCTAGTCCAGTAGCAGCTACTACAGTTTGTTCTGAGTCAGAAATCTCATGAGGGCTCTCAGAAAAAGTATGTTCAGTAATAGCAGAGAAAGCAGAACTGAGTTTTCCGAGTATTGGGGCATAAATGGAAGAAAGAAATGAGTCAGTGCATATAAGAGACTAACAAAGAAGAGAAAGACAGAACCTGACTTGAGAAGATGCATTAATCGTCCTTCCTTACTGATTGGTTATCTATAACTTAATTCAGACAGTATTCCTTAGAGTTAATGTTTGTAAGTACTTAAAATAGTGCTGGACTCATCTCCTTTTATACAGGTTTCTGAATACAAAACACTAGAAGATCCAAGGTCAGCAATGCTTATCACAATTGTGACAAAAGCATTGTGTATTTTCTCTTTAATGGCCCTCTCCCCACTCAGATCATAAGCTTTGTGTGGGTAGTAACTGCATCCACTTTGTTAACTCCTGTCTCTCTGCCAATTAACATGATGCCCACAACACTGGCCCATAACAGGAACTCAAAACTTGATGACTGGATAAGCGAAGGAGTTAACAAACCTTGTAGGATTGAGCTCCTTACTTGTAGGATCTGACTCCATCTCCTGGGAGATAATGTCAGAAATGAGCTAACGTAGGAAGGACACCCAGTCAGTGTCGGCTGCAGAGTCGGAGAACTGACTGGCATGAAGAAAAGCTTACTCACATCTGGTCATAGAAGTGTTCAGTATGAGCAGTACAGGAAGAGAAAAAGCACAGAAGTATTTTCCATACAACAATCTTCAAAAATAGTACCTACAGAGGGATAGAAGGAATCTGTAGGGGAGACAACCATAGAAGCCAGTCTTCCTTCAATGTGGTTCATTTTGTATATTTAACAAAAAGCCCACACAAATACTTAAACAAAAGTCATGTCAGATAGGTGATTTTTAAAAAGCAAAAGCAAAATAAAAACAATGACCCTAACTGTTTATCAAGTTAAGGGCATATCCACATGGAGAGGAAAAATTCCAAGTAACTTTAAAGAATATTAATTATCTGTGCTTCCCTAGTGGTTTGGATGCTAAAACAGAACTGGAGGGAGATATTATATTCTTAAATAATCAAATTGCTAGTGACTATATTGAGGTAGCCATTCTGAGACAATACTATCACACTGTGTGTGTAATGAGTAGCTAGTGTGAGATAACTCAAATGAGCAATTATGTTGTCATTGAACATGGAGAAAGGTACAGAATTAAGGCTGTTGAGACGAATATGACTGTAGTCCTGAATGTAATGTGCTTTTATCAATCAGTATGAACTCACATTGTATCTCATCTTTATGGATGTGTGTGTGTTTAGCTCTGACCTCTGAAAACGTCTAGTGATTCTAGGGATTAGCAACCCTAGTACCAAGACTATGGTCTCTAAATCCTATTTCCCACTAAAAGGAACCAGGACACTTGGTGACACGACTGCTTCCAGCTTGAGGAGGAAAATGGTCAAGGTAAGTCCGCAACATCCAGTCATTCTGGAAAGCAGGGAGCTAGCAAAAACCACTAGAATTCAGGAACCACTTTCGAGAGACTCCCGCTAGCCAACAATGGAGAAATTTAAGGTTAATAAATACAATGAACTGAAGTACATCAAAGATGCTAATTTATGTGTTTATCATGATACTTACATCTCATAAATCATATTTAGAGCATACTAGGAAAACAGCTCGCTGTTTTGAAAACTAGTAAATAATAAGGTATAATCAAGCACATATAATATTTTCTGTAAATTTTCTGTTAGAATTCTACCTCAGGGGGGCACCTGGGTGGCTCAGTGGGTTGAGCAACGACTTCAGCTCAGGTCATGATCTCACAGTTTGTGCTTTGGAGCCCCGCATCGGGCTCTGTGCTGACAGCTCGGAGCCTGGAGCCTGCTTCAGATTCTGTGTCTCCCTCTCTCTCTGACCATCCCCAACTTGTGCTCTGTCTCTCTCTCAAAAATAAATAAACATTAAAATAAATAAATAAAAAAGAATTCTACCTCAGGGTAATTCAATAATATGTGAGGGAAAGATATTCTTTATAGGCACATTATAGACAATAAATTAAAGAGGAATGATCAAATTAATATGTCACCATTTCACAAGCCCTAAATTATTTTTAATCTATTCTGGGCCTATTATTAATAATGGAAGCTATCTTTACAGAGAGAAGGATGGCCAGACATCATGAACTTCTTAATAGAAACCCTTATACTGCCTATAAGGAATTTTTACATAAAAAGTAAAATAAAATAAAATAAAATAATAACTCAAATCTCATCAAATCTTCAGCTCTAGCTACCAATTTACAGAAAATACAGGACGCAAAGGAATTACGCAACAGGCACACAGCAAACTGTGAACAAACAACCAAATTCCTTCAACAAAGAAACCATAAGGAAAACAACAGAAGCTACGTATTTATTAAAAGAGATTCGAGAGACAGGTCAGCCATTTGCAGCGAACGGACCTCTGTGAGATTCCCGAATCAAGCAAACCAGAAGAAAGGAAAAGAAGATCAGGAAAATGTCACACTGAGTGGATATTTAGTAATAGGAGTGATTGTTAATCTCGGAGTGTGATAATGGTGTTGAGGTTACATGTGGGAGGAAGCCTTATCTTTCAGAGAGGCATTAAAATATTTATGGAAGAAATGATATTGTTCCTGAAAACCATAGTCCATGACAAAATATGCCATGAAGACAGAGTTTGGGATAAAGAGGAACAGTGGTTTTGTTGCTTTGTTGGGCAGACAATGGTTTTCAGAAAACTGTGACACCCCCCCCCGCCATACCCCCAAGGAAGGGGGTGAGGGGTTTTACAGGAAATACAGGATCCAGACGGTTTCCACAGGGGTTGTGTATGTGCTGACAGCCTCCCTGAACATGTTTTCAGGGTGGTACCCAGTTCCTGAAACAGAAGGTTAAGAAGGGAAGAGGGGAGGTATGAGGAAGAGAGGAAACCTGTTACTTTATTTTACTTTTCTTTTATTATTTTATTTTACTTTATTTTATGTCATAAAGTTACTTTCTTTAAAATGTTTTTTAATATTTATTTTTGAGAGACAGAGAGAGACAGAGCATGAGCACGGGAGGGACAGAGACTCAGAATCCAAAGCAGGCTCCAGGCTCCAAGCTGCCATCACAGAGCCCGACCTGGGGTTCGAACTCACAAACTATGAGATCATGACCTGAACCAAAGTCCAACACTTAACCCACTGAGCCACACAGGTGCCCCTTATAAAGGTTACTTTAAAATCGAGCTTCACTGAAGCATTCGTGCAGCTGTTTTGATTTTTCTTCAACTTTATACTTTTAAACGGTTTCAATATGACCTGTGGAATTTGCTTCAAGATTCTCAGGGGGGAGGGGCACAAGGTAGGATTATAGATGGAGCAAAACTGTCTTCAAGTGAACTTTCGAAGCTGGGTGATTAGTACATAAACTTATATTATCGTCTAATTCCTACAGGTTTGAAATTTCCACCATAAAAAATTTAAAGTAATGTCTTTAAAAATGCTTTAGCACTGATATTAGTTTAAAGAAAAAAAGTTTTATATCTATAGAAATATAATAGATCTCTTGGTAAAAAGATAGTCAAAAGTTAACATTCTCTAAATTCCAGAAGGAAGGAAGGAAGGAAGGAAGGAAGGAAGGAAGGAAGGATGGAAGGAAGGTGTTATGCCCAGAATTCGTGATCCCCAAAGACCACTAGGGAGCCGAGTCCGATGCAAAAGCAAAGAGCCTTTATTCGAGCTAGCTCGAGCTCAATCCCCTACCTGCACCGACGCAGCGGTGAGATACCAGGGAAAGAGCGCGAGTTTCAAAAGGACAAAGGTTTTATTGGGGCCTGGGGGCAGTTGGTGAGGTAATGGCTGTGGCCTCAGCTGATTGGCTGGGGAGGGGTCCTGGGGAAGGGTCTGGCAGGTGAGGGAGGGTTTACTCAAGGGGAGGAGGTGTGGTCAAGGTGAAGGACACAGAACAAGATGGCGAGGGGAGGAGTTGTGGTCAAGGTGAAGGACACAGAACAAGATGGCGAGGGGAGGAGGTGTGGTCAAGGTGAAGGACACAGAACAAGATGGCGAGGGGAGGAGGTGTGGTCAAGGTGAAGGACACAGAACAAGATGGCGTCAGCTGGCGTAGGCCCGCCCTTTCAAAGGGAGGAAGGAAGGGAGGGAGGGAGGGAGGAAGGAAAGAAGGGAGGGAGGAAGGATGGATGGAAGGAAGGGAGGGAAGGAGGGAGGAAAGAAGGAAGGAAGGAAGGAAGGAAGGAAGGAAGGAAGGAAGGAAGGAAGAAAAGAAGGAAGAAAAGAAGGAAGGAAGGAAAGAAGGGAGGAAAGGAGGGAGGGAGGAAGGATGGATGGAAGGAAGAAAGGAAGGAAGGAAGGAAGGAAGGAAGGAAGGAAGGAAGGAAGAGGGAAGGGAGGGAGGGAGGAAAGAAGGAAGGGAGGGAGGAAGGAAGGAATGAAGGAAGATAGGAAGGAAGGAAGGAAGGAAGGAAGGAAGGGAGGGAGGGAGAAAAGAAGGAAGAAAAGAAGGAAGGAAGGAAAGAAGGGAGGAAAGGAGGGAGGGAGGAAGGATGGATGGAAGGAAGGGAGGGAGGGAGGAAAGAAGGAAGGAAGGGAGGGAGGAAGGAAGGAAGGAAGGAAAAAAGAAAACTATGGCCAATACACAAACTTTTTCAGTACTTGTACAGAGTTTTAAAAAGTGATGAAAGCAGTAAGTCTAGGTCGCTGAAAATTACTCCAAGGTAAGGTCAGTTTTAAAGTATTTTACTTACATCTTTGGTAAGATGCCTCGACAGCCATAACCGAGAAATCACATGTGGAAGAAAGTGCAACCCACCGAATAACTTGCGGAAGCTCTTTGCCTCCGGGCAGCCACCACCAGGATTCCTAGGCCAGCCTGCCATAGGGGCTTGTGGCCTTGGGGGCTGGGCAGGTCCTACCCTTATAGCTTCAGGCCGGGAGCAGGCTCAGGGCTGAGCGGCCACTGAGGGACCACAGCTCCGGGGACAGGTTGCAGGGACAGTTCGTATTCCGACCAGCATATTTATGACATTTCCCAGTACAGGGCAGTGGTGTCTTTTTCCAGCAACATCCTTCAACATTCTCATATTCTAACAAAATCAAGACACCCTCTGATGCCTCAAGGCTGCGGGGGGGGGGGGGACCATGTACCCCCCACCAGAGGGTCCCGGGCACCAGCAAGCAGTACTGAGGTCTACCAGATGCCTTTCCCCCCCTTCTTTAAACTTGCCAAATTGTGTCACCTCTGGGCTTGGCTTTGATAGTAAGTCAAAGAGTGGGTTACCCTTGAATTTCTCAGACTTCTTCATCTCTGAGTCTTTTGGTGAGACTCTCACTGACTTTCTTCTGTCTCTCTTCACTTTCTTGGTTTTCTTTCCAATGTCAAAAGGCGCAGCCTCCTGTAAACCTTAAACCTTGAGGCTTGTTCTTGAGTTTGACGAACGAAACAAATTAACTCTTTTCATCTGATTAGTCATCTTTCAGTTGCCATGGAAATATAGGTGAGTTATGCATGAGAAAGCCTGCCAGTTCTGAGGCTGAGATGTCTCTCAGGTAGGTGAGCCACCTGTGGTGAGGTGATCCACGGAACAAGTCCTTCCTCATTGCATAAATACGGGCCTGCAGACCACGTGTGAGCTGTCATTCGTGTTCCTCCGGAATGCAATTCGGAAGAAGCGCCAGGCCGCCCATCACTCCTGTTAATGTCTATTTGTGCAACGATATTGTTCGAAATAATCGACCAATTCATCAAAGGGAACAGCAGACTTGGGGAGGGGCGGGAGGTGGGAAGAAGGTGCTTTTTTCGGTGCTAATGAAGGAAATGACATTTCTGTTTACCATTTGTCAGCTTTAAATAGTCCATAAATGTTTGTAATGACTTCCAAATTTTGAGATGATTTTTTAGATTTTTTTTTTTAAGATTTTTAAGATTTATGGAGAGGGTGTTTCTTCCATAAACATTCAGGTTTGATAACGATCAGGAGAATGATTCATTATCTCAGAAGTTACATGCATGACCAGTGGCATGCCTCTCATTGGTTGCAATTTTCTAAATGTAAAGAATGCCTATTTCTTTGATAATCACCTCAAATACATTAATAATTACTGTGAAGCTTTTCAGCACAGCAGGTTGGTAATAACCTGTGAGTGTAGAATAGTATGATCTCTATATTCAAGGTTGGTTTTTTTTTTCTTTTTCATTCTCGAAGCAGATACAACAAAACCCAGAATTATCCTCCTGCTTCCAGCCACCCTCCCCAGAGTCCTCCGGATAACAGCTAGCAGGGTCAGACAGGCCCTCCTCCCATCAGCTCCCCAAAGCAAGCACCCCCCCCCCACCAGCCACCCTGAAGGCCAGCTGGAATCTGGAATGCAAAGAATGTGTTTGCATTATCAAAGAACTCTGCTTTACCAAAGGGTCCCTGCTGGAATTTCATCCTAGTGACTTTACGGAAGGCATCTAATTACTCATTAGTTAGTTCCCACAATCTCTTTAAGAACTTGTTTATGTTAACGGAGAGGGTGGGGAGTCTAGCCTGAGGAATCTCTGACAATTGAACCTCCAAACTAAGATAAACATGTCTGACGTGACCACAGTGTTCCCGAACACTTGAGCTGGAGGGAATCAAGAGATCATCAGGGCCTTTCTGACTTTCCACAGGAGCACATCGGAAAGGTCGCCCCAAAGTCACTCTGGGAAATTTGCCTGCCTGTGATCCCATTCACGGCTCCAGGCACTGGCTCCTCCTTAGACGGTGCCTAATGAATGCTTGTTGAATTGAATGAATTCACCTCGGGTGTCTATTCCTTCCAGTCAGACATCTGGTTCTGGAAAAACAGAGGCCTGCACTTCAGCCCTGCGATGCCGTTAAGACGTGTCCTCCTCTGCTGTGGCGGGAGGTGGCTGTGGCCATAGCACAACCGTGACCCACGCGGAGTGAGAGACGGAAACACACCACCCACCCGTCGTGGGCAGGAGGCACCCCGGAGCCCCTGTTCTCAGGGACCCCGCAAGGGAATACCCGAGCAGGAGAGGCTCCCCGGCTCACGTGAGCAGCCTTGCTTTCCTGGCCACAGATTCGCGCGTGGGGCCTAAAAGCCCTTCAGTAAGATAGGTGCCCAAACTAACGACGCTTCCGTACCTCTTCTGACCGTGGGATGCCAGCCAGGCCGCACGTACGGAACAGTCGTTCGTTTGGACGCAAGGAGGCCTGCCTGCACACTTACTGGTTTCACCGCAAGAGGAGGAAGCCGTGTTGTCTTGGGAACGGGATGAGAGGAGAGGGGTTTGGGACCTGGGAATTTTATTCCGGCTCAGATGCTAATTCTCCCGTGACCTCCGCCAAGCCCTATAAATTGTTACTATCTGCAAAGTGGCGATAATGGACAGGCCCTTCCCTCCCCCAGGAGAGTCCCCGGGATTAATTAGGCAGCTCATTTGAGATTCTGAGTGCTGTGAGCCCACTGGAAGAGTGACTGGAGAACAAAGGGGGGCTCACACTTCATTGTAGCAGGCCGGGACCACACCAAAGACCCTCGCGGGAATCCATTTGCTGGCACACCAGCATTTGTTAATTAACCGGTATTAGGAAGTCATTTTGGCTCCCGGGGGTTAATGGAAAGATTGAACTTGCTCAAATCGGCCTAGAGAGGAGTAAGTCGAGGGCTCCTTTGTTCCGAAGGAGGGCTGGGCTCCCGAAGCGCCAGCCTAACTCTCGGGGGGCCCTTTCTGGCGCCTTTTGGAAACCGGAAGCAAGGAGTTTGGAGCTTGCATCATCTCTTTTGCAACGGAACATGAAATCTTCCAATTCTTGCTATGTCAGACACAAAAATTCTTTAAAAAACATAATCAAAAAGGAAGAGGACAAGTTAATCCGCGCTCCTTCGGTAATCTTTTCGTGGAAAGGTTCCGTCTGGTACTCAAGCCGTGGTGGACGGTGAGCCCTCAGTCACACACACACACACACACACACACACACACACACTCACATGTGCACTCGTTCACACGCACACCCACATGCTCACATCCTCACACACACTAACTCACACTCAGACGCACTCAAATAAGGAGTCTCACAGGAAACCAAAAGAACAAGGCGCTGGGAGCATCCTAGAGGAGTCCTGGGCCGGCCAGGGAAGGGACAGCTGTGAAAGGGCACAGGGCAGAATGAAGCAGATCTCCTGGAATTTTCAAAGCACAGCCAGCTTTGCAAGAGAAGCCCAGAGGAATACAAACCAGTTGGGAAAGTTATGGATGGAAATGAGACGTCTGTCTTTTTATCGAAGGCAGGTATCTTTGGAGGGTGGATTTCTCCGTGGTGACCAAGGGGATGAAGGTCCAGAGCACGGCACCCCTGGGCAGGCTCCCACCTCCCTCCCCAGGGGAGCCCAGAGTGGGAAGGTGGTCAGATGCACTTAAAGTCCAGACCAGTGTCTACGGAACAGCCTGTTTGAACGGTGCTCAGTACAGACAGGGGTGTGAGAAGCATATTCCTGGCATGGCTCACCCTGAGAGAGCCCTGCAGTCCAGCATGCCCCTTCCTAGGAAAGGAAGGACCACATGGCCAGAGGAAGGCAAGGGCAAGCCATCCCTGAAGCCGGGCTGGAGAATACATGGGGAGAAGCCCAGTCCAGAACGGAAGTGTGACCTTTTCTACCCATTTATCCAGCGACTCTGGTCCCAGAAGGCAGCTCCTTGTAGATGTGCATTATTCCACCGTCCCCACGGGGAAGACACACACTGCGGTAAGGATGGACAGCTCTCTGGAGGCCTAGGCCCCGGTCCTGACACTACCGTCTCCAGGGGGAACGTTCTCTGTCCACACCGGAGAGCTCTCCCGAGAGAAAAGTCTCACTTTTCAGGACTACTACCACCGGCAGTAAGAACACAGAGCTGGGGGTTGCTTGGCTTTCTCTCTCTCATCCTGGAATTTTCCAGTCTTGGGCTGCCAAAGCCTGTCAGGGGTTGGGGGCGAGGAGGGAGGTGCACCTGCCTGTTTAGGGTAAAGGAGGCCTTGCCAGACCAGCCCACAGGAAGCCCCCCCCTCCCCGCAGAGATTCCTGAGGGAGGGTTGACTTTCCAAGAGAGGATCTGAAGCCACATTTCAGTGTTCCCTCCCTCCTTCCAGCCTAGCCAGACCAGAGAATACAGATTTGAAGATTTACACAACAACAACAAAACTCTCGAGGAAGCTGCGTCGAATGGGTCAGCGTGTGGGGTGCAGATGCGAACACAAGAGTCCTCTGCGCTTTGACAGCGGCCAGGCCCTCCCAGGGTCTCTGGATCCTATCCCCCCGGCCTTCTCTTTTCTGCTCTCTAGCCTCCTTCCACGTCTTCCCTTTTCTCCCTGGCCGGTTGCAGACCAGCAACAATGGGAAAAGGGAAACAGAATCCTCCCACATCCAAGCAGCGGCAAGTCCCTGACTTGATACCCATTTCAAATATGGCCCTGAGGCTACTGAAGGAGTTTGAAGCAGGATGGTCATTCTGACTGCCTCCCCCCTCCACCGCCCGGCCCTGAGACAGGGGCAGAACTTCCCCGGAAGGTGGTCTTCCTGTTCCCAGAGGGAAGGCACGTCCTTATCTTGGAAGACACAAGGGCTGCAGAAGAATTGGAACAAGCAGGCTGTGCTGTTTGCACCTGCCCCTCCTGCCCTGGGCCTGTCCTGTTTCTCCGGGACCGCCTGCCCCTCATCTGACCCAGCTAAGCACTCCCTCCGCTGCCTCACCTCCTCCTTCCCCCAGGAAGGCCCCCTTTACTTAATATGAAATAAGTGTGTGTGCTTTTCCGGTGAGTCTGTCTTTGTCAGCCAGGCCCCCAACAGGGTCGAGGAAAACATTGCCATGTCCTGCTCTAGACACTGGACACTGTCCCCTCCTGTGTACGTGCTGCTAGACTCTGTCCCCTCCCGTGTATGCGTTGCTGGACGCTGTCCCCTCCGTGTGGTGCTGTCGGGCGCTGTCCCCTCCCCTATGCGCACACTGGAGAAAACTCTGTTCCAGCTCTCCAGGTTCCACTCTGTGAGTAAGGAAAATCTGAGAGCCACTTTTCATAAAGACCTGTAAAAACGAAAAACGTTGCCCACGAATAAGGATTTCTCAGGTCCAAAAGTGTTTGAGCAGGTGACTTGGAGCCCAAATGGCCCGGGCCCAGTGCCCAAGACTCCCTAAGTGCGCCCCCAAAAGCTCTGAGTCATGTGCACACCAGTTTGTTCATCTCTAAACTTGCATTGACATCAGTACCTCCTTTTTTTTTTAAGTTTACTTATTTATTTATTTTGGGGAGGGGAGCAGAGCATGAGCAGGGGCGGGGCAGAGAGAAAGAGAGAGAGAATCCCAAGCAGGATCTGTGTGTCAGCACAGAGCCTGACGTGGGGCTCGAACTCACGAACCTTGAGATCACGATCTGAGCTGAAATCGAGAGTCGGACACTTCACCAACGTAGCCGCTACCGAGGTGCCGGGGAGGACATCAGTACCTCCTTCTTAATGTTGCTGTGCCTCGAACGTGGTAAGTACGAACTGACATTAACTGCCATCATTACTAATTATCCTTAATGGCTCCCTACCACTCAGATGACAGGATAGTGAAAGGGCAGCACGTTAGACAAGTAGTTACAAACGGTGATCCTGGACTTTTTATCTGTAAGATTTTAGCATTGTCTTGACCTACGGTATTAAGTAATACCATCATTTATTCATTCTGCAAACAGTGGGTGTTTAGGATGAGAAGGGTTGACTGTACTGATGGATCTTGGTCCTATTTTCTCTTGTGTTATTACTTTGCTACCAGGAAAACATCCCGGATGCTCCTAGAGACAGGAAACAGACCTGTCAGTCAGACGAGGCAGGACTAGCGAGGGTGGGCTATCAAACAGAGAAAGCAGACCGATACCGCAGAGGGCTGTGTTCCCCAGGTTCACTAATGCGGTGACGACTGGTCCCCAACCACATCAGAAGGGATGCAGCCCTGATCTTTGCAAAGGATGTAATTTATGAAACGTGTGATGAAAGGTTTTCAAAGCTTCGTTCTGTTGCCGTGACCAGGGTGGATGGGATGGGCACCGAGGGGGTGACGAGTGAGGGATGGCTTCACAAACCAGGGGTGAAGGCTGGAGAAAGGATCGCATGAGTGGAGGAAAGAGCAGGGCTTAGAGAACCCCAGGAAGGAATGAGCTGGCCCCTCCTATGAAGGCTGCTAGGTAAAATAGAGGACAGCCACATAAGTGTGAGTTTCATATGCACAACCAATGAGTTTTTAGTGTAAGCATGTGGGGTACTTACACCGTGCGATTAGCTCTGTGTCCCTGGAGAACCCTGACGTGTTACCATCAACCCTGAGAGCTTGAGAGAGATGGTGATCCTGCGGGGTGGGCGTGTCCCACAGCTGCTGATGTTCCAACTTGAGTCCAAATGCCGCCTGCTGGCAGAATTCCTTCCTCCTCTGGAGAGGTTAGGCTTTTTTTCCTGTTAGGGCCTTCTACTGATTAGACGAGGCCCACCCACCTCGTGGAAGGTAATCTGCTTTCCTCAAAGTCTACTAATTCAAATGCTAATCTCATCTAAAAAGTACCTTTCTAGACACATCTAGAACAATCCTTGACCAAAGATCTGGGCAGTGTAGCACAGCTAAATTGGGCACGAAATAATTATCATGATACGAAAGACAACCAACTGAACACTGTATTTGAAAATCTAGCGGATTTGAAGCAATTGACGACACATTCATGGGAATCTAATCCCAGAAGTGTTGAGTCATAAAGCAAAACAGTGAACACATACATCGCAACTATCAAAAGGGTTCTGGGCATCTGTCTGAAGAAATCTTTCTTTAACAGTTGGTCACCTAGAGATGTTCTGTTTTGTTTTGCCCTTTTTCTTCTTCTCCTTCTTCTTCTTTTCCTTCTCCTTCCTTCCTTCCTTCCTTCCTTCCTTCCTTCCTTCCTCCCTTTCTCCTTCTTCCTTCTACCTTCATCCTTCCTCCTTCTTCCTTCTCTTCCATCTTCTTTTACAACACTGATTCTCAGATGAAAGGAAGCACAGGTTACTATTTCTTTTATCTCCTGCTCACAACGGAACGGCTGTGAGGGAAAAGTAGTGAGTTTGAAAGGGCTGGCGCTCTGGAGCCTTCTGAAATCTGAAGTCTCTCTGGATTGCTACAGACAACAAGTCACCATAGCCAACTCTTACTCGTTTGGCCGCAGAGGCACTTGGTTGGCCTTCCCTCCAAAGGCTAAATTGAGCTCAGCCAGCCCTCCTGTGTGAAGGTGAGAGCCCACACAGATAGCCTTAGTCCAGGTTGACTTTGACAACTGTATCCCTCCAAGAGACTTCATGGTGAAGGCATCTAAATATTATTATTTTGATGATTTAGAATCTGCAGAAACCCTCCATGTGAAGACAGAAGCTTTCTGTGGATTAAATGTCGCTTGTGGACGGGGCTGGGTGAGCTCAGGGCCAGCCAAGAATTCCCCGTGTTCGCTTTCCGGCAGCCTCCTCTCCGGTCCTCTGCCCGTGCCCACGAGGCTCACAGCTCCTACAAGGTGTCCTCGGAATCCATTCTGGAGAAAACAGTCAGGACTCAAAAGCAAAGCCCTTTCCCCTAAACTCTGTCCTCGATGAGAAACGAGAAGGTTGAACGGTTGGAGAGCATCTGACACACTCCAGGCTTTGTTTTCTTTGCCTTCTTTGGAGATTGAGAAGAACTTCGTCCTTAGCTTCCAGAGAGAGACAACGGGGCCATAGTTCCCTGATCTTTCCCAGCAAGATGGTAATGGGACTGTCTGAACTCCGCCCAGAGCTGTGGCTCCTGTGGGGCAAAGTCTGTTTCCTCCCAAATAACCCAGCTGAGGAAATGTCCCCAGTCAGTTCTCCACTCCTGTCTTACGTTATCAGAAAGACTTCATACAGATGACCCTCCCCTGTGTTCTCACCTATTTCCAGGCACACAGAAGAGTAACGGTGACCCTGATAGGAAGTGTTTTATTCTGACTTATCAAGCATTCACCATGGACCAGAGACTGCTTGAGCAATTTCCATGCGTTAACTTAATCTAATCTTAACCACGACCCTAGGAGGTAGGCTCTCCAGATGGCATCTGGCTTCAGAGCTCACTCTGTTTCCCATGAGAAAGCATTGTTTGGGACATGTCAGAATAATAACAACTGACACACACCACAAAACGTCCTAGGAAGCCTTAAAAAGTGTTTCCAGAGAACTCCTCTCGTTTCCCCTTCGTCACCGCCTGTGAGATGAGACGTCCTTTCTCCTCCCGTCCGCACTATCTATCTCCAGCGTCGGGATGAGGGAGAGCAGCCGGGGAGAGGTGGAGGGCCAGCTTGGCCTCGCCCGTGTTTGCAGGGGTGATGTCTGGCTGCTACTGGGTGCTCTGGCCGCCGGGGCAAGTTCCGCAGCCTGCATCACCCAACACGGTGTCAGAATCCGGTCCCCTGCTTGGCGTCTTCCCAAACTCAAGCAAGCCAAACAGAAACTCATGATCTCCCCTCCACCACCCACCCCTCTCAACTCTTCCCACCTTGCCGGTGGTGCCCCCCTGCGTTCTGGTCTCCCGGTTTCAACACCTAGCAGTCATCTTTGGTCATTTCTCTCTCGCTGTCCCATCGAAGGCAGGCTCCAGCCGTGTCCTTTGGAAGGCAACGTGCAATGGGGAAACAGCGCGAATCTGGCCAGGCCACACTGCGCTTTGACCTGCGGGCACCGTGACGGGAAGAGCAAGGATGTCCAGATGTGATGGTTTTATAATCTCATGGAGATGAAACCAGGACGTAGATCATTAGGAAGGAGTCAAGGTAAGCGATGACAGGGGCACAAGAGAGGGAACGTAACTCAGATCCTTGCTGACCCGGTGAGGGCTCTCCGAGCAGCACACGCTCACCTCCAAGTGGCTGAGACAGAAGGAGGCAGCCTGGGAGCCGGAACCGGCCAGACTCAGAACCGACAGAACGAGGGGCGGACTCCGTGCACGGAGCGCAAGACGGGGGAGAGAGCCACGAGTGGTCGCTTTCGGCTGAGTTTCGGGGGGGGTGAAGAAGGAGGTCAGCAGAAGTAGGTCATAAAGTTACAATTTCTTAAAATTCCATTCTTCCGCCTCTCTGGCCACTCCGGGATCACGCTGGTCCGGGCACTTACCTACCACCTGCTGCCTGCAGGAACTCCTCTGCCTCTGGACCACCGCCACCGGACCTGAGGGCCTCCCCGCGCAGAGCGCGGCCCGTGACCTTGCGACCCCCTGCTCCCGGGGTGCTCCTGACGTGCTACGAGCTCACGGAGGCCACTGTAGGCACTGAGCCCACTCCTCCTTCTCTCCCCTTTCCAGAACTGCCCTACTGACTTGAAAGTCACATCTTCCCCCAGGGGGGTGAGGGGGCCTCTCATGTCACCTGGCTAGAAACCACAGACTATGCCTTCAGTTCTCTTGTCCGTGTCTGGCCTTTGACTCACTCCTGGGCCCTTTGCACCATGTCAATACACCCGTCTTTTTCATTAAGACAAAAGAATCCTCCCAAGGCTGCCTTGGCTCCTCGGTCGCCCAGCTCTTTCTTTGTGACCCTCGCGCCGTGAGCATGTACTGTCCCGGGGCCCACCCTTCAGTCGGCCAGGCAGGCCTCCTGCCCACAATAGAGCAGGGCTCCCTAAGGTGAGGGCCTCACTGTGGGCGGAGCTGGGCTGACAAGAGCAGAAACCCGAGTAAGCGAATCGCCACATAGACGCAATGATTTCCACGTAACGGGAAGCCCAGGGCCCAGACAGTCCATCACCATGCGAAGCGAACTTAGCGTGTCACTTTCGTCTTCTGACGGTTGCAAGATCCTTCGTTGCTCCTCTGGCGGCCACTGGCCTGGCTTCCAGGTAGGAAGGAGGGGGGGAGCCAGGGGCCAAGGTCAAGTGTGACCCTTAAAATCCACAGAAAAGTTCAGAGGCCAGGGAGACCCTGCAACCCGGCCTCATGGAATGGCCCCCACCGTGGTCAGGGGAGACGACGTCCAGCCACGCCAAAGTGGCCTCTCTTGGTTTCTGCTACTCCCACCATCTCCACTCTTCCCAAGGGAGGGCCCTCCAGTGCCATCCACCTGGGAAGCCCAGGAAGCCAGCGACCTTCTCTTCTTCAGATATGTTCTGGTAACTTCTAGGACAGGATGCTCCTCTGGGATTCCTTGGACTTCCCGGCCAGTCCTCCTCTGTCCCCTCCACGTGCTCCCCCTCCGCTCACTCAGCACCGTGCTCCCATTCGGTGCTCCCATTCGGCCCTGCAAGGCTGGTGCTCCTCCGTCTCATCCGCATGCTCCCCTTCCGTTCACTCAGCCCCGTGCTCCCATCCGGTGCTCCCATCTGGCCCTGCAGGGCTGATGGCAGAGTTCCTGCAGCGGCACCCTGGAGGGGGTAGCTTCACCGGGGACAGGAAAGGTCGCTTACACAGATATGCAGGCTCACAGGTGCCAGGGGCCAAGACGTCTTGTCTCCGTGGCCTCCCCTCCATGGTTTCCGGAGGACTCTTGCTGCTGCAGGCACAGTGAACAATGTCTAAACCCTCCCTATGTGTCTTCATTCTTCCCACTTGGTCCTCCCCGGTCCCCCAAACGGGGTCACTGAGCCACCTTTTGAGGCCTCACACCGGTGAAGCTGTGAGCTAGCCACACAAGGGTGCTCACTGCTCTGGCCACATCACTCCAGCCCTACAGTCACGTGACCACTTAGTGCGGGTGACCGGCCTCACACACAAGCCTGATTATGTCATCCCGGGACGTGAACACCTTTCCTGTACATAGGGGCAGGGCTATATCCTAACATGGCTTCCCTGACCCACCTTCTTCTCCCAAATCTTCTCCCATAATCCCCTGGGGGGACTCCTCCATCCCACCCCAGTCCCACAATCCCCTGGGGTGACTCTTCCACCCCCACCCCAGTCCCACAATCCCCTGGGGCGACTCCTCCACCCCCACCCCAGTCCCACCAATCCTCTGGGGTGACTCCCTCACCCCCACCCCCATTTGTCAGCTTTCCCCTTTCTGGATTACATGTTTCTTCTAAAGCACCATGTCCCATCCATAAAGAGAACACTGTTTATCTTTCTTCCTGGTGCACTGTACCCAATCTGTGGCTTTTAGGTGGAGCTCGATCCTGGCAGGTGTCTGTCCCTCTCTGAGCCCTGCCCCCTCCCTGCCCCACCATCAGGGTGTGTTTCTGTACAAGAACCCTACTAGGCACTCCCAGGGTGGCTGTCCCCTGTCCAACAGCATAGTGTCAGAGCCTGTATAGTGCAGGGGGAAGTCCTGGTGTTCCAACTGCTAACTCCCATATTTCGTAAACAAAAGATGCACATTTTTCACAGGTTAATATCCCTAAAATCAGTCTTGCAATCCCGTTCATATTGGCATTTACTCAATGGCATTTTATATTGTTAATAAGCCACACCTTTTTTTTAATGTTTATTTGTGAGAGAGAAAGAGAAACAGAGCGTGAGCAGGTGAGGATCAGAGAGAGAGAGACAGACAGACAGAATCCGAAGCAGGTTCCACCCTCAGAGCTGTCAGCACCGAGCCCGACGTGGGGCTCAACCCACAAACCAAGAGATCTGAAGTCAGAAGCTTAAGGGACTGAGCCATCCAGGCGCCCCAGCCCCAACTTTTTTTTACAGCACATAAAATCATGGTATTATCTCGCACTTGATAATATCTCAGATTTGATGAACAGCATCATGCGACCTTGGGCAAATTACTTAACCTTGCACCGCCCAAGCTTTCATCTGTGCAGTGTGGTGATACCCAAAGCTTTGGCACTTGTGATAAATCAGGAAAGATGATCACACAAAGCACTGGAAACAGGGATGTCTGGCATTGATCAGTATTCCTAGCCATCCCGCAAGAACCGCATCTGTTGTTCCCTTTGTCCCTAGTGCTCAGCATAATACCTGGCCTGGCCTGGCGCTTATCATGTCTTTGTTCGTGTGGAATAGGTGAGGGAGAAAATAGGCACAGCGTGCTCATCCCTACCTCGCTGACTTATTTTTATTCCTGATCTTTTCAACAAAAGCGATTCTTTGCGTCT
Organism: Felis catus; assembly: GCF_018350175.1. Classification (NCBI taxonomy): domain Eukaryota; kingdom Metazoa; phylum Chordata; class Mammalia; order Carnivora; family Felidae; genus Felis; species Felis catus. The sequence goes on from NC_058368.1 coordinate 79,194,210, forward strand.
GTATTCCTCTTCTTTCCAACACAAAGTTTCCCTGTGGTAGACTTAGAAAAAGCCCACTATCTAAAATTCCACCTATTCAACCAGCACACATTTATTTTGATATGTAGAAACCATAAAATTCAAAATAAATGTTCAGATGCTTCAGAAAATACTTTCAAAACTATACGACGTAAGATATTTTACCCTTGCCCCTCCAGTTCCACCCTCCAGAAGAAAATCATTATGCTCAGGGTGGATCTTTCCAGATTTCTTTTTCGGTGCAAATAGTATGAGCCGAATAAAAGAGTGGTTGTTTGAGAGATGATTGTGACTGTTGCTTGAAATGAAGTGAACGATTTCACACACAAAAAGGGCTAAATCCTGTCTGATCAGTGGTTGCTCGGTCTCACACCCCCAAGTCCCTGTCCTGACTTCTCCCCTCTTGGCTTCCCATTTTAACCTCATCCCTCCCATGACCCTCTCCCTGCTCACATGCACACCCGGGCAAGTGTCTTGCCTGCCTCTCTGCCACCTTTGTCTCTCTCGGCAGTCTCTTCTCATTAATTATGAAATCTGGGGCATTTGGGGGCTGTAGAGTGGACTTCTTTCAATGGTGACAACTCTGGGTGAAGCTGGTCTTGAAGGGAAACTTGTTCGAGATGTTTTCGAGAGTGCGGAAGAAGGGCCACTGAGTCAAAAGGGCACTTCTTTTTTTCATCTTTCCTTTTTTCATTTTCCTTTTTTCATCTTTCAGCTTCAATCCGTGCCATCTTCTCCCTTCTGCCTGGGGTCAACACAGGGCAGGCTCTTGTTATGGGGTTCTATGTTGTCAACTTCTCCCATGGCCCTCTGAGGATAGGAATCAACATTCAGATGCCGGCAACTTTGACCCAGCAAACTTACTGGCAGAAATTGATCTGATAAAATAGAGACAGATGCGCAGATACACGTAGAGAATGTTCAGAGCATTGCTTTTTGAGAACAGGTGTCAGAAACCAATGACCATTAATAGGGGAATTATTAAATACGTCATGGCACATACATGCAACATGTGTTTGTTACAAAGGACGAAACCATATAATGCAACCTACAATGCAACACAAATATGCAAACACGGAGAAACTTCTGGGAATAAATATCTAAATATCAGCGGTGGTTTTCCCTAAAGGATTACTAGAGATTTTCTCTTCTTTGTCACTTATAGTATTATCTGTTTTTCCCCCGGTGGTCATGTTATCATATATGTAATGAAATAAGCTCTTTTCACCTTGGAAAACTCAGGGTCTACCTTTCACCGTGCCTCCCCTGTCCTGACGTTATTGCCCAGTTCTGTGTGGTCTGGAGAGATGGCGTTAGCCCCAGGTCCCAGAGCCCTCACCCTACTATTGACTATTGGTTTGTCCTAAAAGAAGGTAACAGTGTCATCACTTGAAAAAGAAGGAGGGGAGAGAAGAAGAAAGAGTGGGTGAGCAAAGAGAGGGACCCTATCTGCCGGGGAGGTTCAGCCTGGATTGTCTCTTAAATTGAATGTGAATTGTGAATATATGTCACCAACAACACCTGTCTAAATTCACGTCGCAGCACATGATGAAATAGTCCATATGCTAACTCTAGGAAGCAAGTGCCAAAGATCTCTCGGTTTCCCTGTGATGACAGGTGATAGCAGGATGGCTCCCTTGCCCCGCCCCTTAAGACCTGGCTCGTTCCGAATACATCTTGGGCTCGTATGTCATTGCGGTTTCAATGAGCACGGCTGCGTGTGTTTCTCTTTCCTATCGAAGTGGAAGGGGGTGAGCATTTTCATACGGCTTGTCAAATCTCTTCTGGATCGGCGTCTGGATTTGCGTAGTTTCTGAGGTTGTGCCGCAGAGAAAAACCAACTAGAACAGCCTTGTAGAGTCTAACATGCAGGATTGGTTCTCAGATTGTGCCCGTTTCTGCCTCACACAGTTGAAAGGCCCCCGAGGGCCCCCGAGGGCCCCCGTGTCCCAGGGAAAAGTTGTTGTGCTCCCAGAGCTGTGACAGCCCAAAGAGAAAGGCCACTTCCTTGCTGCGTTCCAACGTGTCACAACCAGGACTCCACTCCCAGAGCAAGGCTGTGTTTCTAATAAAAGCCAGAAAGCCTAATATCTCAAGCTATTTTCAACCCTGCCGCTCCGTCACATTCGGCTGTCTGTTTATTTTTGTTAGAAAGACAGACTTGTTCGTCTGCCAGGGGACTGACTCTCTAACACCCTCTGCCACCAACATCTGCACAGAATAGAATGCCTTGGAGGGTCGGATGAGAAAAGAACTCCCTCCCAAGGGGGCGAGAAAGATAGTGTTTCTGTTTGAAGCCACAGAGTATGTAAGAGAAAGTGTCGAGGGAGCCACACCAAGGAGCCATGGTGATGGGCCACGCTTCAGGCTAAGAGGGATCCGAGGCCAGCTCACAAAGGTGAAGGGGACACACGTGACGTTCAGCTCCTGTGCGGGCCGTATGGGCCATGCAGATGTAACGTCGTTCTGCCACCATTCAATACTCTCCCTGTGTGTGAGAGCCTGAAAATGCCCTTTTAAATGTTGTTCACTTACCGTTTGTCTCTTCTTATTGTAAACTCCGGGAAACAGAAGGGATGTCTAATATATTCAGCAGTATATACCCTGTGTTTGTTGCACAGCAGATACTAAGCCAATAGCTGAAGGAAGGAGGAGAGGGTGGAGAGGGAGGAGAAGGGGAAGGAGGGCGGGAAGGAGGGAGGGAGGAGAGAAGGAGGGAGGAATTAGCACCCTTACCCAATGACACTTCCCACACCTCCCACACTAGACTGGCTGCTGTTTGAAAGATCCTGCCATTCTGTGCGGCACCTGCAGCCCGCCGGCAGAGAGCAAAGTCATCAATAAAACGTCTGCTCAATTGAGTACGTTTTTTAGTGCTCATTGGATTAACAATGGATTGAAATTGATATTATAGTAAAAAAAAAAAAAAAAAAAAAAAAAAGAACGCCAGGGTAGACATGCTCATAAATAAATCCCTTCAATGAATTGATTTTGTGAAAGGGAAGTTTTCAAATCCATTCTGATGGCTAGTTATTTTTGTCACTCAATAGTCTAAACTCCAGGCACATTTCGGAGGTGGAGGCAAGGGACCGGCAGCATTGCAAGAGGCACCCAGCTTCCTGCGGGAGGCAGGCAGCCTTTCTGTTCCAAGCGGATACACTGGAGGCGGCTCGGTCGTGGGGCAACTTGCCAGGCCAGCTCCCGGGGTTCAGCAAAGATGATTCCACTACTCAGAGGTTTTGTGAGATTGAGATTAGTGGGGGGTCAGAGATGCCGTGGCCTGTTCAGGAACAGCCGCCCAGGGTGCCAAGCACGTGTGACAGTGCCCTGGGAGGAGGAACAGGGCAAATCAGCATGGCAGTCTATCTTTCCCGCGACGTCAGATTTGACTACTCAGTTCTGTCTCTAGGCTGCTTACTATTGAAAACGCTATGGGTTTGAATCCCAGGTTCGGCCGTTAGGTGAGGGATTTGGATGAACGGACGGACGTTTCTCAGTTTCCTAATTTGTAGAATGGGAATAAATAATGTCTGTCTTGACAGTAGTTATTGCAATGATTATATAAGCATAAATGACTATGTGATGTATTGCTACCGGTAAAAATAACTGTGATTGTGTGTAAATATCTTGCTAAGCACTTAAGTGCTAACTGCGTTTAAGCCTTACAACGCCCGGTAAGGAAGTGAGTAGTAGTTGTGGTCAAATTACCACTTAACATATGGAAACATGGACAGACCTGGAAGACAATGTGCATCAGAGACAAGTTCCTTCAGGTGATTGCAATAGGGGGGACCTTCACTGATGACTAATACCTCGGAGAAAAGGGAGGGGCCTGGGGTTTCATAGGGGCCAGTCTACGAGGGCAAGTGGACCACAGAGTCGCCCACGGGTCTGTAGAAGGAAGGAGAAGGTCTTCTCTGGTCATTGTGGAAGTGTGAAGCTGAGTCTTATCCCAGACCAGTAAGAATGGGTGGTCATTTGCAGTTAGTGGTTTTCCAGAACAAAAAAAGATGGGAATAGGGTTTTTGTTTTTTTGTTTTTTTGTTTTTTTTGTTTTTAATGTTTATTTATTTACTTTGACAGGCAGAGGGCAAGAGCGTGGGCCTGTGGGAGGGAGAGAGAAAGGGAGAGAGAGAATCCCAAGCAGGGGGTAATTTTTAACCGTCACTGGTGACCAGGAACACGGGGCTGAGAAGGAATTCTGCACTGTCACAGGCTCAGAAAAGGGGTTCAGCATCTGAGAAGTCTTTGTAACAGGAAGCACCCTGTTCTGACGATGACAATAGAAAGCTACTCGGTTGATACAGGTCTGTTCGCTTTCTTTCCTCTGCAGCTTTGAAATCAGGCCCAAGCGTCACATAGAGTCCTAAGTCTTGCAAGATTTCTGAAGGTAAGGGATAACATATTGGATATTGGTGGTTTTTTAAGATTAAGATAATTGTGCTGTTAAACTCAAAAAAGTAGGCTAGGAAAAGAGAGGTGAAATATATAGGAAAGGCAGCATGAAGGACATCTTCACAACAAGCTACCGGCATCTGCCTGTCATTCCGTGCACTGACTGGCGCCCGTGGGACGCATGAAAGCTTGTTTGAGGTTCGTCTCCAGGAACGCAACCAACGAATGAGGCTAAGACTGTCAGTTGGGAGTGAAATCATAAACCCACTGAATGGTTCAGAGCAGCATCAGTGCAAGGTTACTCTAAGAAAATGGAAGAGCTCACAGGCTAACTTTACATTTAACTGACTTCATGGAAAGAAGTCGATTATCTGGAGAAAGAATGTGTCTTTTCAAAAAGGGAGAGAACGCAGGAATGGTTGAAGAAAAGTAGGAAAGCAGAGTGGCCCTGTGTGACTGGCCTGGCCCCATCTGGGGAACGAGTTCGTTTCCTGTGTGGGAAGCCTGTCCCTTTCGACATCTGGAGTGGTCTAGCAGAGGCTTCTTTTCCAATTAAGTGCTCGCTACACAAGTTTAAGATTACCCAGTAGAAGTCCTACTACCTGTGGCTCCTGGGTGGCTCAGCGGGTTGAGCGTCCGACTTCGACTCAGGTCATGATCTCACGGTTTGTGGGTTCGAGCCCCGCATCGGGCTCTGTGCTGACAGCTCAGAGCCTGGAGCCTGCTTCGGATTCTGTGTCTCCCTCTTTCTCTGCCCCTCCCCTGCCTCTCCCCCCCCACCCCCATCTCTTTCTCAAAAATAAATAAACATTAAAAAAGAGAAAAAGAAATCCTACTACCCTCCGTGATTGAGACTGGCTGCTGGTTAATAGGAAAAAAAAGAAAAGATTAATGCACAGAAATACACAAATGAACCATACACATCTTAAATATTTTGGTTGAATGTCTTAAAATATATAAATACCCATTCACCCATGTTGATGTTCTTGCTAATGCTTCTGCTAATCAGACTTGCCATGGTATTTCTTGCATTAATACACGCAGAGGATAAATAATGGATTGTCTCCTCCGGTTTGTATTTCCTGATGTCAGAGCAAGAACTTATTAACCCCTATGCAGCAGTTAAATTCAGATAACTTAGCTCTTGAGTTTTTGCCTTGAAATTTACAGCTACCTCATCTACACCCGTTCGGAAAAGTGATTCCAAAACAAAGTAAAACACAAAGTTGCTTTTATCGAATTCTTCCAGGTAACTTTCGATTTTCATAGACGTGATGATCTAGTTACGCTTCTGTTTCACTGTATTAAATCTCACAATAACCCATTAAACTCCACAGTTGAAATTGCCGGGAAAGCAGTCTGATGGTGAGGGGTGGACACCTGATTTCCCGAAGTCACGCCCGCCGGCCGGGGGACCAGGAAGCGCTGGGCGTGCGCACTGGCCAGAAGACCAGCTCAGAGGCGATCACGGCGGGGTCAGGCCGCAGGTCTAAGAAGGAGGAGGATCTATTAGTGGAAGTTGCTGACAAGGGTGTCTCCTGTGACTGCAAGGGGGCACACGGGATGCGGTGACCTGGGTGCGGCTTCTGGGCCTCCAGGCCGGACAATAAATAGGCTTCTTGCTGTGCCTCGTTGTCTTTGCTGGGCCTGCTCTCCTTTAGACACTTTTCCAGTCCGTCCATTAGTTATCCATAAAATAGACAATTAACTCACCATGTGCCAAAATCCGACAAAGGGAGCACTTTTCATTTCCCTCAGTCTCCCCACCAGCAAGGGCCCCCGTCCGCCCACAAAGCATGGCTGTCAGTTTTGTGAGTGTGTGTGTCACCAGACTCCCTCTTCGGGCCCCCGGCAAGCAGCAGCCAGTGCCCGGACTGGAACGAATCCGCTGCGGTAAATGCACCACTGTGACACCACATGGGGGGCCGTGGCGCCCAGTTAGGCACACCCCAAAACTCTACCACGCCTACTTACTTTATCCTTTGCAGGTATAATAGTTAGACAGCAGTGCTTTAACATTAAACTATATTTACTGTTCTATTTAGAATCTTGTTGTAAACCACCCTTAACCCTTCAGTTATAATGATTTGAAGGAGTCTGTTAGGGCCATATTCTGCCCCCCAAAACAACCTGGGCTGACGTCACTCATGGGTATCAGAAGACGCCACCCCAAAATGTGCCTCTCCGGCTTCTGGGGTACTTTACATTAAAGGCGGACACAAGAAAAGCGACTTACCTCCCGCCAGCTGCCGCAAAACAGAGAATAAATTTCCCCTTGTGTAAAAGGAAATTTCCACTGGTCAAGGTGTTTCCATACGAGGAAGGAAGTTGCTCTGGGAAACAAGTCTGATGGCCTGAGAGGCTCTCTGCTAGGTGGCAAAATAATCCTTATTTTCCCCGTCTTTTGTCCCTCACCTTCCCATGACTTGTGACCCTTCCCGGAAGCTCAGAGCCCCTCTCCCTTTGTGTGGCCTCACGTGTATACAGGCCTGGACCGTCTGGCTTCCTCTGTCTTTGCAAAACTCTCCTTGAATTGTTTTTTCTCTAGTGAATCTTTCCACCAGTTTGTTCCGTGGGCCCCAGCCACGGAACAGAGGATGTTCTTCCCTGACACCGGTCAGGTCCCACGTGTAGCAAAAAGTGTCCTCTGTTTCGTAGACTTTATGTGGGATAAGCCTAATACTATAAGCCAAGAAAAGACGCAGGATGGTGGGTTCAGATTTCTTAACCCTCGTAGGACAAACGTGGTCTGAGTCAGGAAATACTCTAAGAATCCAAGCAGATGGAGTGCTTTGGACCCTGCGTTTCAAAGCACCTCCGATCTCTCTCTCTCTCTCTCTCTCTCACGCATGGAAATTATTTAAGAGCGCGTGGGTCCCTGGGTCACTCAAGACCCAGCACCCTGTGCTGGCATACATTTTCCATTACCTGAAACATTGTTCTCATGACCAAGGCCCTCAGACCCGAAGCAAAATATTTCCACAGCTCTTTCCCTAGTATCTTTAAAATGGCAACCTACTGTGTCCAAATGCAAAGAAGGTTTTGGGTTGAGCCAATGTGGTGTAAGAGACAGGCTCTGCCAGATGGGCAGAATAATTTTGGTGGCAAGAAAAAGGGCCAGTTACCATGCCACATGGCCCTCTCTTGGAGGCGGGGTGGGGTAGCCTGGGTGTGGCCAAGTTCTCCTTTCCAGGAGCGTAGGCCCTCTGTCCTCCGGCTCCCTTCCTGTCCATTTGTGGGTCTGAAGGCAGCTTGGCGCCCACAACAGCTGCAGAAGAATATTTCTGCAATATTAAAAACTTAAAATCCCTGCCTGATCGTCACATTCCGCGTTCATATTTTAGTACTCCCCTAAGTATTGCCGCCCATGAAGAGCACACCCAGACATTCTCAGTATGAACCACCTCCTTTTTCATAGCTTGCTGACATTCCATCCTGACACCAAAAATCTGCGTGCGTTGTGTATGTTGTCATCACGCAAGTAACATCTGTGAGGGAAGCAGCAGGGATGGAACACTTTTCATTCGATGCCTTTTTGGTGCAGAACTTGCCGATATCGAGACATAGGAAACACGGGCCCATGGGTCTGTTCGCCCTGGATCAGCAAGGCCGACCTGTGAGGACAGTGATGTTCATCACTGGGGCTTCCCTACCTCTCTGCCTCCAGTGTTTGCTAGTAGAAACTCTCGACTCGCTTTTCCACGAAGACAACGGTTGACAATGACCTTAGTACCCCTCCAGATTATTTAATTTGTTATTGAGGGAGATCCTTAAAACTTCAACAGTCTTCAGAGCACCAAAAAGAGGTCATAAGTGATGACCGTCTGACCAAGTGCAACTGACATATATGGGAAGCTTGGCCCCTTCCTCATGGAGGGAAAAACTAGGAGTCGCTGATATTTACACGTTGGGAATGTGCTCACCGGCTCCCTGAAATTAGATCTGAAACCCCAGGGCCTGCATTTCTTCAAGGCAACCTTGGCAGGTAGTCTCTGTCAGACACGAAGGCTGCCATACCTCCAGGACCCCACTGCTCCCTTATCCCAGAGACCGAGGCAGTGGCCCTTCATGGCCTTTCTTCTTTGGTTGTTCTTCGAAGGCTGGGTTACTCACATCTGCTGCCTGACCGGGGCATCCAAGCTTGCACGCACAGACCAGACACAGAGCGAGCTGGCGGGAGAGTGGCCTCTGGGCAACCTGGCCTCTGTGCCTGGGGTCCTTCAGCTGGAATTCTATGATTTCTGCCTGATTCCTGGACAGTGACGATACACATGTGTAGACAACACGTGCATAGTTACTCAGACATGTGGACAGATCCCGGCAGAGTTCACGGGGCTGCAACAAAAGCATGCTAACAACTGAATTTATTTTCAAAACCTGAACTTACTTCCCGTCAAGACAGAGTCAACCCTAACAGCACAAATAAAATAACACAGGAACGGAATGTTCGCTCCGGAGTAAGACCTAGTTGATATGATCTCAGCATCGAACCACACTGGGAAACACGCCCCTTGCTCTCGCCTATATCCAGGGTAGACTTTGGGTCTTTATTCATTTGCCAATTAACCTTAAAGTCACCCTTGGATTCTATATTTCTAAAGCCTGGGTATCATTTATTTCTCTGGCTGGCAAAATACTTTGGCACTGTTGAGTGCATGCATCTGAGAGCTGGAGGAAGCAGAAATTCCGTTTATGTGCCTGCATCTGGGAGATGAATCAGAGCTTCTCTTCGACATGATTACCCTTATTAGTGGATGTGACTTTCAGCCTGGCCTCTGGGGTATTTATCACTAACGGGACGGCAAGGGAATTGCGAAGGAGAATAAAAGATCCTTATTCTAGTAATCCAAATGAAGAAGAAATAATACAGAGTACTTTACTGACATTTTGATGACAACTGGGGAAGAAATTCGAGCTAAAGCTGCCACACGAGATTATTGGATGTGACTTTCCAAAGCACGTGAGCAGCTCTGTGGTAATTAAATGGTGAAAATTTACTACTTGCTGATAGTGGGAGTCCGCAAACTTGGGTCTGTGGGTCAAATCTGGCCACTGCCTGTTTCTGCAAGTAACGTGTTGTGGCACTGCCACCTTCCCCACTCACTGACCTGCTGTGCGTGCCAGCCGGGCACACACAGTACAGCTGCCCATTCGCGACGGAGACCTTACCAGGTGCCAAGTCCACAGGCAGCATTTGGTGTCTGGCCCCTTCACAGAAAAGTTTTGCCCACCCACGTTCTCTGAGACTTCAGTTCCAAATGGTTTGGAATAATCGATTGCCGGGCAGCATAGCTGTGGTCAGGAAGGTGTGCATGCGTCGGAGGTAGACGGACCTGGATATAAAAGCTGACTCATGGATTCATTCAACGAACATCAATGCGGTGTCCACTCGGTCCGGTTCTACTCCAGGTATGAGATGACGGTGTGGGCAAGGCTGGACTTCCTCTCTACCGTCTAGTGGGCCCATCAATCCAAGGTGGAAATTAGAAGAAGGTTTTCTGAGGGTCAGTTTATCCTTAGCAGTAAGAGAGGGCTGTGAGTGCATAGTTTGTAGAGTTCCTATGAGGATCTCAAGAAAGAACATAGTGACTTGCTTAGTCCAGCGTCTGGCACAGGAAGATAGCTCAATAAGTGGGAATTATTATGAACTTACCCCCAGGAAACGGATGGATGGAAGGTGATTCGCCGTAACTCAGGGTCCACTCACGCAACAATTTCATTTGCAGTGTTGTGTAGATGAATCTTGGGAAGTGAGGTGGGTGAGAAGGGCTGGGGCCAGCCCGAGGAGGCCTTGACAGTCCGGCCAGGACATTTGGACGACACAGAGGAGGGCCCAGTGCAGAAGGTGAGGAAAACTATGAAGGCGATCTGATGATAATCGGATCCAGGGTTTAGAGAGATCGTTCTAGCACATGTTTGCGTGATGGGTTTGATCTGATGATCCTGATGTTATAAAAGGCAAATAAGCTGCCTGTGAAAAGGTGATCGCGGAACAGTCTAGGTCTGAGCTGTCGGCGGTGTAGCAGCCGCTAGCCACTGGAGGACGTTTAAATTTCAATAAATTAAAATTAAATTGAATTAAAACGGTTTGTCGGCCACACTCGCCACATTTCGAGCACTCAACGTCCACACGTGGCTAGCTGTCCTCGCACTGGACAGCACAGACACGGGACACTTCCCTGATCACAGGAAGTGCCCCATGCAGCGTGCCGATGGCACTTTGCAAAACGTGCAATTTAATAACATTCTGTACTCAGGGTCAAAGCGTCTTGCTCAATGGTTCTAAAAATTTGTGACAATTTCTCAGTAGGAAACGAGGGAAGCCGTGGGGTGTTTTGGGGTGTTTTGCCCGACCTTGTGGCTCTGACTGGGGGTAAGTGCTAGGCCCAGGACCATGCTGCTGCTGTAGGCATTAGCTGGGACCTGTACAGGCAGCTCTGTGAGCCAGGCATCGTGGAGGACGGTGGGGTCGGGGCAACAGTGGAGGAGACTCCCAGCCTTGGATTGCCCACAGCCGAGTGCTGAACGGCTTCGTGCAATTGACATGGCAATAAAGACACACGTTAGGGGGCGCCTGGCTCAGTCGGTTGAGCGTCCGACTTCGGCTCAGCTTATGATCTCACAGTCAGTGAGTTCGAGCCCCACGTCGGGCTCTGTGCTGACAGCTCAGAGCCTGGAGCCTGCTTCGGATTCTGTGTCTCCCTCTCTCTCTGTTGCTCCCCTGCTTGCTCTCTCTCTCTCTCTCAAAAATAAAGATTAAAAAAAATTTAAAAAGAAAAGACATGCATTTGTCACCTACGGCAGAGAGATATGCCGTTTGAGTTTCTGTGGGACCACACTGGCCCCTGGGCTCACAGCCGGGAGCAGAACAGAAGCAGTCAGAGAGCCATTAGTCACTGAAGCAGACACAGGTGACAGGAGAAGCTGGTGGAGAGGGCCACAGGGCGGGTAGTGGGGAGGCTCCTTCTGGATGGCAGTCTCTCAAAAACTTGCAAAATTAGCTGGAAATGCTTTGAAGTGAGCTCATGTCTACCTAGTGGGTGCATTACTTGCACGCTACAAACGCTTGGGTGTAAAAGTACACGCACCCTCATTTGACAGCCGAAGCCGGGTGAGGTCTGGCAAACGTAACTTGTCAGTTATTGCTTTCCACCAAAAATTGTCTGTTTGAAGGCCTTTTTACATTATTAAAGTTAGCGATTCATAATTCTCTTTAGAATACAAGTTGCTTATTTGGAATGGATGATTGGTGGCAGAACAGCCTAAACGACTCAGCGGTCATTAGTAGCTCTGTCTCTGTCTGTCTGCCTGGCTCTGTCTGTCTCTGTCTGTCTCTCCTTCCTTCATTTTATTTCTCTCTTTTTTAACTTTTTTAAATATTTATTTATTTTTGAGAGAGAGACAGAGTGCAAGCAGGGAAGGGGCAGAGAGAGAGGGAGACACAGAATCCGAAGCAGGCTCCAGGCTCTGAGCTGTCAGCACAGAGCCCTACCCGGGGCTTGAACTCACGACCCACGAGATCACGACCTGAGCCAAAGTTGGATGCTCAACTGACTGAGCCACCCAGTTGCCCCCCCGCCCCGCTTTGATTTTTTATATCTTGAATTAATTAAAGAGCCTCGGTTATTCCACCCAGTCCTTCTTCATCATTTCTCTGATGGACAATCCCAGGTTTGAAAAAGTTTTAATTTCATGGGCCTTTCTGAACAAACCACAGGGCTTCGTGTTTGGCAGAATGAAGGCTGTCCTCTCCCTGGGTGTGCAGGAAAGTGCGGATGCCTGACGTAGTAGTTTCTCAAGGTCCGCCAGATGACTGTGCCATGGGGTCTGAGATTCACCGTGAGCAGCGTGGGGGTGTGCTGAAGGGCTGGGAGCGGATCAGGTGGCCTCTCAGATGCACTTTTGACAGTTTATTCTCATGTGAGTGTGGAAGAAAGAGAAGCAGGTAGATCCCAGTGACCTGCCTGCACTGGGCGTTGCCTTAGTAGAAGAAAGTACATGTGTCCACCGGAAGAGAAGAGCTTCTCGAAATCCAAACAAGACGCAAGTGGACCGAGGAAACCAGGCTGGGGATCCCAGCACAGCTGGGCCCTGGGACTGGAGAGCTCGTCTTGAGCGGCCCCTCCCTGCGTGATGGGGCGGATGGTGTGTGGCCCCCGGGGGTCACCTCGGCAGCCATCCAGGGTCCGACTGGGGAGTCATGAAAGGTATGTTTGTGATCTGAGTCTCATATTTGAAGATGACGGTACCATCAGGTGGAAATAACCACCTGTGCCATCATCTTGCGACCATCTGGGGCCGAAAGCAGTGATCCCGACCAGACACGATCTTGTACAGACTTGACCCAGAATTGTCCTACAACCGACAGGAAGTCAGCTGACCACTGGCATTTCACACACAGCCATTTTGAACCAGGTGTGCTCTGAGCCCCCGGGTCCCCAGGCCTCAGGAAGAGATGTGCCCAGAGACCCTGGTCCTCCTGAGAGCCCCAGGCCCCATGCCTGCGCAGGTGGATTTTCCGTGCACATTTGCTTTGGCTGGGATCTAAGGACAATGCTCATGTTGGGTTTGTCATGGGGAATGGACGGTGGGTCAGAGTCTCTGGGAGGGAGATTTAGAAAGACATCTGCACATCTGACAACTGTATTTCTACATTATCACTTCTCTATTTACAGAATAATGGAAACCCTGTATGTTCTTTAGGAAGAGTCCCCTTGGTCTAATAAAGACCCACAGAAACCTGAATGATCTCCTTTACCTTACGCTCTTTCCTTCCATCAACATTCTTTCCAAAACTACACACATACCCAAATGTACAATTTATTACTTTGTTACAGACCACTAAAGTTTGATGGTATATTGAACTGTCTCTGAGTCATAAGATTTTTTAAATGTTTTTTTTTCAGCGAAGATAAAAGCAAGGTTAGAGGCACCAGTGTGATTCATATTTATGAAATGTGATTTTTTGTAATAAAGTTTTGAAAATATCTTGAATATATATCCTTTTCCTTTTGGTCTAGTTAGGTGGAAAAAATTACTGTCCTTAGCATCTTAATTAAAATAGCATTATTGTGTTAGCAAAAAGAAAAAATGATTTGACATACTCATGTGGTAATTACATTAAAAAAAGATTACTCTCCATTAGTCTTGCTGATTGCACTAAAGCCATCTGTGCTTGTAAAAATAATAATAAACAATGAATTTCATATGCCATATGTACTTTGCTGTTTAATAGTAATTAAGCAATAATCCCAGAGCAATCACTTGTTAACTGTGATAATTGCTCAAAGGTAATTATTTTGTAATAAATGATAATCAATTATTTATCATATTAACAACAGTTTGCTTATTTATTTATTTATTTATTTATTTTTTACCGTTAGAAATTGCCATAGCGTATTTTAGCAGTTGTGCTGGAAAATTACTAATTCTGTTGTGTTAAGAATAGATTTTCCACCTGTCAAAATTCTAGTTATGGTCTATGAGATTTGTAAAATGTGTTTATAGTATTTTAAAAAAATGCAACAGCTATAAATATCGCATCTACCTTATTATTGATAAATAAATGGCTTTAGTAACACTTCTACAACAATGTAATCTAGGAAGTAATCAATATTAGAAAGCACAACATGAATGTGAAAATAACAGAACGTTTGTCCTCAGTAAAGACAGGTGGACAGAAAACAGAGTTTGATTTGAGGGGAAAAAACATAAAATATAACCACTTATTCACAATTGCAAAGTTTTCCAAGTGTATCACCCCTGGTTTTAGCCCGACACAGCCTACTGTCATTTCAAGAAATAACACATAATGTTTAAGTGAGGATTTCTCGTAACGGAGAGGTGACTAAATTATACATATTTAGGCAATAAAACAATTTAGAATATTTATGCAGGTGTTCCGTCTTCTTTTTAGTGCAGCAAGGAAGAATGCATCGGACTGAAACCATTCTTTCGGAATTTCACATCCAAAGAATAAAATCCGGGGTTCTGTCTGTCCCCTGGATTCCTCATATGACAACGAAATACACAGGACACTCCCACCTGCCTCAGGATCAGTGGTTCTCCCGCTCTGGGGGGGACACTGGACGTGCCCTGGAGATGTCCTGGTCGTCACGGCTGGAGCTCGCGTGCTGTTGGGCCCCGTGGGTAGAAGCAGGGACGCCGTAGGCACGCTTCACGGCACAGGGCAGCACACGGCAGACAACGGCCCGGCCCGAGGTGTCGGTGGTGCTGAGGTTGGGAAATCCCAGCCCAGGTGACTGTTTTGCAGTCAAATAATTTATGAAGGAGGTCAAGCATTAGGGCTTTAAAAGTTTCAAGTCGGAATTAAAAGACCAAACTACCAGGAACTTTGTTCCTCTCCGTTTCTAGCAGAGCAAACAGGAGCTGTCACAGACACAAAAACCTCTCTCTCCAGATCTGGTCCTAACTTGCAAACATCGAATCCCACTCTGGCTATTTTCAGCCCCAAAGAAAGACGATTACAGAAAATTGGGTAGCTCGAAAAACTGTTGTGAGGACAGCGCTGGGCTTCCTAGAACTGCAGGGATGCAAGTCTCAGGAACCACTGGTACGGCGCCAGGGTAGCTGGGGACCAGGGACACGGCCTCTGTCATTCCCGGGAGGGAGGAGCGCTGTGTGGGGGACTTTGCTCCCTTGGCAGGCTTCGCGGGCAGGGTCTCCAACAGGCGCATCTTATGGAAGACGAGGCACACAGAGGCACTGCTGTGTCCAGGGGGCTTCAGAAGAGCCACGTGTCCTTTCAGAAGACCGGACTCTTGTACGGGAACCCAGCAAGATGTCTGGGGCTGCGCAGAATGGACCGTGGTCGCAAATGACACCTGTGCTTCGTGCCTGATCTCGGGACCAGAGCTGCTGTTTGTTCTTGGAGATAATAGGCCAGAATCACCGAAGCCCAGGATCCGAGGGCTGGAGGACACATGAGGTGTTATCTACTTTGACTACACTCCTTGTTGCCCCCCCCCCAAAAATATCTGGACAAATCTCTTGTCATCCAAATTCTTGTTACTTGCTATCTGGAATTCAGGCAGCGAATAGATTCAGATAACGCATTATCTCTCAGTGTTAAAACTCAACACCCCAACTCGGGAATCAAATAGAACCAAGCAGTGAAGGCAAGTTTTATACAATTTGTCAGAAGGGGATATAGGCCGGGGAGAAAAGTGACCCAGGGAGAGTGGCAGTGACAGCCTGGAGGGGGAAGGGATTGCAACATGAGCTAGTGTAGAGAGCCTCGCTGGAAAGGTGATACTCAGGAGAAGTTCCAAGCAGACAGGGACTAGGGCAAGAGCTTCAGGAGGGAGCCTCCAGCTGGTTTGAGAACTTGTGAGGAGGCTGGTGAGGTGTCATATGCTCCAGGGAGACACCTAAAGTCAGAGAAAGGCAGGGGCCGGACTACACAAGGCTTTGACAACCGTTGTGGGGACTTTGGTTTCAGGGAGAACTAGAGAGTACCAAAGGACTCTGGGAAGAGGAGCGGCCAGTGCACTGACCAACCGGTGGAGGCGGACAATGGTATGGGGGTAAGAAAGGTAGTGGGGAGCCCCGGCAGGGGACGGTGGCTGGGATGATCCTCCTGTGATGGGCCAGGGAGCTCCCAGGGGAGACGACGGGGTCAGATGCTGGATATATTTTGAAGGTAGAGTCAGATTGACTTCCTAATGCATTAGGTGTGGGATGTACAAAAAAGGAGGGGTCAAAGGTGAGAAAGTAGAAGGAAGGAGGTCTGAGATGGGAGAGGCCAGAGGACGGGCGTGTGCACGCATGTGTGTGTGCGCTGGAAGGCAGAGGCCCTGTGTGGGGTGTGTTGGAGCCAGTGTCCTCTTAGGAGTCCAAATGGAAACCCTGAGTAGAGTGTGACCGGGGCTCTGGGAGAGCCACGGAGGTAATGTCTGTAAAGAAGAGAAGGGGACCACGAACGGGGTCCTGAACAACACTCCGTGTGCGGAAGGTGGAGCTGGCGTGATGTGGGATACCCAGCAAAGGACACTGAGAAGTAGGAGAAAACCCGGAATGTCTTTTCCACAAGCATGGAGTAAAGAGGGGTGTCGGGGGCTGCTGGAAACCGGGCCCCGTGGCTCCTTGTGGGCAGCAGCGGTGAAGCCACCTGCCCCCACCGGGAGCATTTTCAGGGGGTGGTGGGTGAGAGCCCCATGGAAGAGGGGTCATGGGGGAACAAAGGGGCCACGAAAGATGACAACACAGAACATGCAGGAGGAGGACAGACTGGAGAAGTTGTGGCCAGGATACGCGGCAAGGGAAAGGCGCGTCTGGATGGTGGTGAGGCTGGTCCCCTGGAAAACAAGAAAGGATGATGCGGAGAAACAAATGTGTGATGAGTTATGGGAAGGTCTGAGGAAATAGGCCGACATCTGCTTTTAATGAGCTACTTCCGGCCTTTGGAGAAGGCTTTGGGCGTCTTGAACAGTCCCAGAGTCCCCACCCCATGATACAAGCATCTTTCCAGCCCTGGCCCTGACCTTCTGTACTGAGCCTGACCTCTGACGTGGGGGCTCTGGTTTATTTTCTGGATTCTCGAATTGCATTTCTGCTTACACCTACTGCCAGGAATGGGACCAAACCACTCACTGCACTCATTCAGGGTTGTTTTAAAATTATTCATAAAACGTCTTTACCCAACACCCGCTCTCATGGCTTCTACTCACATGATTTCTCTAGCCCCTTCCCTCTCTTTGGACCATCCACAGCCCATTGTCCTGAAGAACTTACTGGAAGCTCTATAGCGTAGGGTGCAGAAAAGTGGGCTGCAGGTGTTGGGAAGTTCTATCGGGAGAATGTGGCATATGATTTATGGAGACATGTGCAGATCATTGCTGCTATCTGAGCTTGCAGATGGCTGAGTTGTTTAACCCTTTGATTTTCTGAATATACCTGACTTTCCAGACAAATTCAGACACAGTTTCATCCCCTCTCTGTCACGCTCAGGCCACTATGACCCTACACTCAATAGGAGCGCAAGAACCTTTCCTTTCTGGGGATCCAATACTTGGATACGTAGCCAACCTAAGGAGGAGCTGACTCTGGTCTCTCCAGGGCATGGGTCGGGGTAGCACTGGTTGAAATCGTGTGGCAGGAGGGAGGCTAGAAATGCCCTTAATGAGACTTCTTTGTCCTTAGCCAGGTCTACAGGGTCCCATGGCAAGGGTCTGAGGCATGGCTCAAGCTGCCAGGGATACCTTCCTCCGGCTAGGCGTTTGCAGAGTGTAATCGAGTTCTAGGCGTCCTGGAGGCTAACTCAGTCTCATCTGATATTCCTGAGGACCGATGAAGATAGCCAAATATTAGAAGCTGGAACCCACGGGACGTCATGGGTATGGGAAAAATGGAGGGAACCATGGAGATAGAGTCTGTGAAGAAAATGAGATAAGCTTGGAAGACAAAAACTGTCTAGGAACTTGGTATAGAACAAAAGACTTGTTGAAAGGAGGCAAGGGTATGTTAGGAAAATTGGAGGAAATCCAGGTCAAATGTGCTTTATTCACTCATTCGTGGCTAAGAAAGCCAGAGTAATAACCAGTGCTAATACATGTTTAACAAACGGTTCTCCAGGAAAGTCAAAAGTCCTGATTTGTAGTAGCTGCTAATTTCTTCGGTGGAACTACTCCAACCATGACTGGCCTCAAGCTATCAAAATGACTTCCTTGAATGAAAAACTGAAATAATAAGGGAGGGCAGCTCTTGTAATCTGGTGAAAGCCAGCTCCAGCACAGCCCTGGAGCAAGGAATACTTATTATGAATGTGTGTCTTTGGTCAAGTTCTTGCAGAATCAACGCTGAGTCAAGGATTTGGACGCATGTGGTTTATTGAGGGTGTGCTCCCATGAGAGCGGGACAGAGTTGGACAAGATAGCAAGCAGGATTTCGACTGTAGAAAGTCCCGCAATGGGTTATTCAGTCTGGTCCCAAGAGGGACTGTGGAGCACGAAACACGGCTCTCAGACAACAGCACTCTGTGGATGTCACCTATTTTGTCTTCGTGGTGGCGATCTGTGCACTTGCTATCTCTCCTAGTTGAAGATACAGAGGGAAGAGTGACTCTCTTCACTAGCAGTTTGGAAGATGGAAAGAGCAGAGACTTTACTCCAAAGATTAACCCAGTGAAGGGCTTTGAAGGGTCCATAGGAGTTTGCCTGAAAGACAAAACTTTGATAGAGGGAATTTGACAGAGAGCATAGCTTGCTGGAAGCAATGCGTTCCAACCTTCGTTGCACCTTAGAATCAGCCAGAAGCCCTAAAAATGCAGGTCCCCACCACCCAAATCTGGGATTTGAGTATTTCAAACAGTGGTAATTTTTCAAGCTCCTTGGTGATTTATCTGTGTGGTCAAGGTTAAGGATCAGTACAAACTTTGAATCAACCTGCTAGGTGTTTTTTGTTTTGTTTTTGTTTTTGTTTTTGTTTTTTGAGTGCTTACATAGTTTGGTGTTGTTGGAGCATATAGTGGTGGTGGTGGTGGTGTGTGTGTGTGTGTGTGTGTGACAAGTACGTTGCATGGTAAGGTGTTGTATGTATTATATTCTGTGGCATTTTGTTCATAAGTCATTTTTGGCAAAGCTACACACACACATACATATGTGTTAAATATTAAAAATATATGCAGGTTTGTAAAAAATTAACATATGTGGGATAAAAGTATTTCAAATTCAGCTCAGTTTTTGCCTTCTTTCAAAAAGGCTATTCTCTTCACCAGCACTCATTAAACACCTCCTCTCATAATTTTGGTTGTGTTTATAGCCAGTTAAGTGCTTGACTCTCTGGTAAATTGTATTGTTCCGCAATTACTTCTTGTCCATAAATCTGCTCATCCAGGTATTGAGATCTTCCAAGATCTCCTGCTCATCCAGGTATTGAGATCTCGCTCTACTTTCTTGTCTCCCCCATAGCCAGGCCTCCACCGAAAGGGGGAGAGACTCACTCTTCTGGAAGGTTTGGGGCTGATAGGTTGCAGGTCTACGCGAGATTTCCATGGTCACCGTTCAAGTCTCTATTCAGCGTCTCACTATGGACAATGTAGGTCTGCATTTCAGAGGAAGGGGACAGCAATTTGCCTGTTGGTCTCGCCCACCCTGAGATAATTGAGAAGTTAGGTGAAAAGTTGGAGTTGTTCATCTGTAATTGATCTGAAACCCTGCCTGTAGGGTCAGTAGTAAAGGCAGAGCGGTTGCTATGGGTATGAACATTTCTTGGAGCTTCACATTGACCCGGGCGATGATTTGCTATGTGCCCTGTATCCTGGGACTCTGTTTACACTGAACTAAGTGAAGTTTGGGCAAATACGTGGATAATATAATCAATACAAGTAATCAATACAGGGGCACCTGGGTGGCTCAGTCCGTTCAGCGTCCGACTTCGGCTCAGGTCATGATCTCACAGTCCGTGGGTTCAAGCCCTGCGTCAGGCTCTGTGCTGACAGCCCAGAGCCTGGAGCCTGCCTCGGATTCTGTGTCTCCCTCTCTCTCTGCCTCTCCCCCACTTGTGCTCTGTCTCCCTCTCTCTCTCAAAAATAAATAAACATTAAAAATTTTTAAAAAATAGTAATTGATGCAGTCCCCTCTCGGTAATGTTTTCAGAAAATGTCACTTGCTTTTAGCAGAAGGAAATGATGCAATCCCAGTCCCAGGACATTTTCCTTGCTATGCCAAGAGTCAAACATGTAATGGTAAAGCCAACATGCAAAAGGGAGACTCAACGACTTTGATTGAGCTTCTGGATCCAGCCATTCCTGAAGACTTTACAATGATATAAATGGAATACTTTCTTTTGTTGGTTTGTTTCAGTCAGTTCAACTTGCATTTATTCATTAAAATTTGTTTAGTTTTTCTTACCCAAGAAATAATAAGTGTCTGGCACAAAAAGGGTGCTGACAAATATACTTATTAATCAACTAATTGACTTCTGTTTACCCTCCAGAGTCAGCCACCTATATAATCATTGGACATGACACTCCAACCCTTCTATTAATCATCCAAAGTGCAAGGAGGGCTCAGAAAATGACTCTCCAGACAATCGTAGATTATGAAGATATTTGTGTCCATGTGAATGCTCAACAAAGATTATTGTTAGAAGAAGAGATCTTAAGGAATCAGGTGGACAGATGATGTGATCCATCTGGGTGTATCAGTCAATCTGTTTCCCCAGCTACCCTCACTCTTACTCAATAGACTCATGAACAAAGTGACCATGACAGTAGGGATGGATGTTATGCATGGGTTCAGCTCTATGGACTTTCCTTCACTGGGATTAATCTGACTTTAGCCACTACTGTGTACCCACTCTGCCAACAGACCAATCTCACTAATACGTAGCTGATAAAATTTTGCTTTCCTGTCTTTGCAGTTTTGGACTCTGACAATTTATTTATTTTTTTTAATTTTTGGCATTCATTTATTTTTGAGAGAGACAGAGACAGTGCAACTGGGGAGAGGCACAGAGAGAGGAAGACACAGAATCCAAGGCAGGCTCCAGGCTCTGAGCTGTCAGCACAGAGCCCAACACGGGGCTTGAACCCATGGACTGTGAGATCATGACCTGAGCCAAAGTCAGACGCTTAACAGATTGAGCCACCCAGGCACCCCTGGACTCTGACAATTTATAGGTCTTTGTGCCCAAAGAGGAATGCCTTCACTGGGGACCACAATGGTTCCATAAACAGAAGGCAAGATGTCCTCTGGCCGGCGTAATTTCTCATGCCAGTGAACCAGCAAAGAAGAGGGTAACTGTACTGGCTAGAGTGATCCGTCTTGATTATTAAGGGGAATTGGGTTGTTTCTACACAGTGGGGGCAAGGAAGAGTGTATCTGGGATGTTTCTGACCTCTCGCATGTCCTGTGGAGAAAGTTAATGAAAGACTTTAACATCTCATACAGGTAGGACTGCCAGTGTCCTGGACCCTACAAGAATGAATGTTCAGTTCACCCCACCAGGAGACGATCAGCTGAGATTCTTGCTGGAAATCAGGCTTTGGATCCCGGCACAGCTGGGTCTTGGGGCTGGAGAGCTCTTCTTGAGCGGCCCCTCCCCGTGTGGTGGTGGGACGCATGGTGTGTGCCCCCCAGGGGGACGCTCAGCATCTGTTCAGGATCTGCTCGAGGAGACACGAAAGCTGTGTTTGTGATGATCCTCCTATCGGGCAATGACAAGACTGATGCTTCTAGAATCAGAAATAACCATGGGTGCATCTCTTCTCTGGGTCTCCAGTCTGCTGGCCCACCCTGTGGACTCTGGACTAGACCCGCCATAATCGTGTGAACCAACCCCTTAAAATAAATCCTTGCCCCACTCTCTCTAGTACATCAAATGGCTATTCTGTTAGTCTCAAAGTTCATAACAAGTCATAACAGTTGGGCTGCTTCCTGATTAGCAAAGGAGGATACTGATGAATATTAATTTCTTGGCAGTTATGGTAAACAGGCGGTCTCTGGAGAACTTGAAAATGGTTGGCTAATTCAGGATGAAATTCAGTAAATTTGAGAAAATAATGGACCAAATCAGTTATTTAGAGTCATGTGGAATCAAGAGGCCATCCCAATAAAGACGATTTTCACTTGGTGTTTTTTTTTCTCTGTTTCTACCTGTGTAGACACAATCAGCATCCTTAAGTGGTCTCATACCTATCACTGAGGAAGGCACTTCGCATGATGACACAGAGGCAACCAAAAAGACCAAAAGAAGCCATCCTGGTACTATTCCACGAATGGCTAATAAAAGGGGATAAAAAACCCAAACTCTTTTCTAATTGGTGGAAACCAATGTTCTGAAAGCAAGGGAGAAAATAGAAGGCATGCATGTATTCCGCTTCGGAACACCATGGTTTGTCTGGAAAGTGATGCTTCAAAACTTGTTTGCTGTCATGTGGAGTCAGTCTCGTGGATTGCCATGTAGGGCTTCATTCATTGCCAAAAAGAAGGAGAGTTGGGGAGAAGCATTGATCGGTTCGTCAGGTTCCATTTCAATATACCAGGAGACCATTCACTTAGAACACCCACACTTACAAAGTGAGGTGTTAGCTATGGCCGAGGAGGGTGGAATATCACCCCTGCTTAACTGATCTCCAACTACCCCCCGCCCCCTCCCAGACTCTGGTATTACCACCGGAACTGGGTGCATATGAGTTCTAGGGGGAGGCAAGGCAGTAACGACTTGTTAATGATGTCTCTTCCTCTGCTTGTGTTGAAATAGGAAAAAAAAATACTAAATGGAACTATTTAAAAAGCAAAGGAAATTGTGATGGACTGTAATTTGTCAATGTGTGTGTTGGGGTGGGGAAGAGAGAGAGGGAGGGAGAGAGAGGTTAAAAGTGGGGTATATCTGTGCTGCATATATTCTGTTAGTAAAAGGTACAGAAGTCAAATTTCTATACATTTGGAAACCATTATCTGTTCAAATGATAGAGCAAAAAGTGGTTGCTACATGGAAGCTGGTTCCAGGCTGTGCAGATAGCTGACATGGCCTAAATTATCAGCCCAAATGACAAATCCCCCCACCGAGCTTGGTGCAAGGGATCCTCACTTTTCGCCACTCTGCTCCCTAAAGAAGTCAATCCAAAGGCATAGAACATTTAGCAGACGTGGCCCAGGCATGGCCATCTGGCCCTGCAAATGGACATTGCCATGTTTTCTCCTCTAACCTAGTTGGTTCATACTTTCCTTGGGTTTCACTCCTGCATCACTGAGTATAATTTTAAATTGCAACATATTTTAGTGAGAAAAATGTGGTGTGTTCCCAACCTTGTGTCTAGTTAGTCGACTGGAGACTCAGTAGAGATCGCTTTTCTCACACACAACTGATGGCCAGTTGTTATCATGCACACAGATGAAAGTCGCTCTCTCACTGAAGGTTGTGTCCTTCACTTCCAGAATATAGTAGAAGCTTGCAAAGCGATTCCTTTCCCCAAATAAACCAAACCTGTTACAGAAAATTTGACTCTTCAGAGACGAAAATTCAAAACAATTTTTATGATCCACTTTGGTTCGGTAAAAATGAATTGATCTCTTCTCCTTTCTCCAAACCCCTACACCAATCATTGTGTGTGTGTGTGTGTATGTGTGTGCGTGGGTTTGAAAGTCTTCAGTTCATCTGTATTTATTTCTATTTCGTAGAAATTAAGTTTTGATGAGCAAGTCCTCTTAGAGCCTAACAAAGCTGCCTCTCAAATTTCCCAAGCATTAATTTTGTTTAGCTAACGAATTAGTCAAATGGAAGCTGATAATTAGCTGGATGTCTCCACTTTGAGTGGAATGACGTAAAGAATGTCTGGGCTTCATTGTCTCCTCGGTGGGATTTGGGGTCTTAGGAGTGCAGAGCCCCACGGAGCCCCACGGAGCCTGTCCCCCAGATGTGAATCCTCAGTGTGGAGCCAGGCCCTTCCTGCTCCACTGTAGAATCTTCCTCCAGTGTAGAAGCTTCATCTTATGGGATTATCTCAGGAGAAAATGAAAACAGACATGTGTCCCTGCAAATTAGTCTGGGATCAGGAGGGTATTAAGATAATTGTACTTTCACCAGGCTGCTCTAAATGGCTTCCACTGCCGCACGGCTGAGTGGACCATCAATGTCATTTGGGCTACAGCTCGAAAGTGCCCATTCCTGATGCCAAAAGTGAGTTAGACAGAACGACTTCAGAGAAAATAATATGCCCCTGATGGTCACTAACAAGAATAGTCACATGGGCTATTAGTTTTGAGAACTGCTTGGGGTGAGTCTGAATCATTCTGGCCTTTGGAAAGAACACTAACTTCCCACACCCAGGGCTGTAGTTTGCACCTTAGAACCCTGGCAGAAATCAGGTTGTATCATTTGTTGAGAATTCTCCATTTATTTGTACATTTATGAGAAAAACTCAAACCCTTGATGAAAGAAGAAAACCACAAGAATGTGGCTTGAACGTTAGCTATGTATGTGCACCTTCAGATTCAGAAACAGAGGAAGATAGGGGAGGTGTTTGTTCAATATGTGTATGTCCGAAAGGAAAGGACTCTGTGTGCCTCACAGCAGCAGGGCAGTGTGTCCGTCCCTCCCCCAACATCTATCATAAACCATTTGAATGTAGAAGCAATCAGATTAGTGTTTCTTCTCTCCACCCGGTCATATCCTCCCCCATCATTATCTCTGAAGGAAAGTTCCTGGGGAGCAGAGACACTTGCAGTCTGGGCTGGATAACTACAAAAACTCCAAACGGTGAGACCTCCAGGTGGGACAACTTTCTCACGTCCCTGAAGTGTCAGGTCACCATGCAAGTCCTTGGAAAAGCCACCGATTGTGTTCTGATAGGCCCGGATTCCAAGCCTAGCCCTGCTGAGTAACCTTGGGCAGCATGCTCTTTTCTGAGGCTCAGTCCCTTCGTCCATAAAATAGGGATTAATACTCTTGTCTCAGAGTGTTGTGAAGGTTCGATGGCCATAGAAGGCTCTTACTTCTATGCCTAGCCCAGAGGAGCCACTCAGGAAATGATTCCACCCATCAGTATATTTGGAGAAACCTCACATACAAAGTACCTGTTTTTGCGGTGCCTGGGTGGCTCAGTCGGTTGAGTGTCCGTCTCAGCTCAGGTCATGATCTCGTGGTTCATGAGTTCGAGCCCCGCATCGGGCTCTGGGCTGCCAGCTTGGAGCCTGGAGCCTGCTTCGGATTCTGTGTCTCCCTCTCTCTCCAACCCTCCCCCCGCCGTGCTCTCTCTCTCTCAAAAATAAATAAACATTAAAAAAATTTTTTTGTAATGTATCTGTTTTCTTCTCAATGCATCAAAATAAAAACCCTTAGTTCTTCCTTCCAAACTAGTCTTCTTCAGAGAACTAGCCACAGAAAGTGAGGTGGCCTTACACAAAGTTACTGCAGGGGAATATCCACCAGTGTGAGAAGGACTCTTCATCACGTACCACAAAACGTGGAAAGCATGGAGTCAGGACACAGGCCGATCTGGAATCAGGGAGTCCACTGAAACTCTTACAGACAAGGCCACCAATCTTCTCAAGGCCCCTTCCGCATTTGTCGTGTGACCTGGTCTTGAAGAAGAATTAACTGTGAACTCCAAGGACCCAGAACTTCAGCGCTTCAGCTGCATGCTCACTTGTGGACATGAGATAGTTTGAAAGCTAAAGAATTCCGATTAGTAATCGGTGAATACCTAAGGCCTAGGCCTTCCCAAGGGTGGGAATCCGTACTGAAAAAAGAGAAGAGAGCAGAGGTACTGACAGTGTAGGAGGTTTCCTAGGAAACAGCGTCGTCAGGACGCACTTGGTTCTGTGACAGCAGCCACCTGGGTCTCTGAGGCTTGTTCCTCCTTCTCCTTGTCCATTTCAGGCCACTGGGGGCTCCCTGCTCTGGCCAGCCCGTTCTGACTGCAGTGGAGGAGGCTAGCCTGTGCTCGTGACCCAAGGAAAGGTATGCATCCTTCTGGGTCTTTCTTAACGACAACTGAACGCCTGGCCCGGCAAGGACAAGGACATGTCTCTCATAACTCACTGACCACAGCTGCCAGGTGGCCCTAACTCCACCATGGGGAACCTTCCAGGTCCCCACAAGCGGGGGACAGGGGAGATTTAGCAAACAGCTCAAATAAGGCTGAAGCCCCTTTCCTGAGTACGATCACGCTGGCCTCAAGGCCACTGCTGCAAACAGATGGGCAAGCTTGGGGCAAGCACAGAGACCTTGGCAGGAAAACCAAGTTTTTGGTTGAGACTTGAGCAATCACGATGCAAAGTCCCAGTGTAGGGACACGTCCTGGGCGTCAGAAGAAAGATCTGCAGGCCCTACAGGAAAGATCTGGGTGACTTCTCTTTTGGGGAGGTGATGCGGGCCGAGCAGCACGCGGGAACCAAAAGGACCCCAGTGCCTCGGGCCCGTCACAGATACGTCAGCCCTGGGCAAACGTCACAATGACAAAACAGAGTTAACGGTGGTTTGCTTAGAGTATGGGGATCACCCTGGTGTGGCTCGTACTGCTCCCAGCATTGTCACTCACTGGGCATATTCCAGAGTTGATCAGAAATTGAAGGCAGAGCAAGGAAGCTAGGGACTGCCCATCAGACACCTCCAGAGACCCTAACACCTTCCTATTGGCAGGGCCATCTCACCATTCACCAGCTACAGGAACGCGATCATTTGAAGATTGATCATTTAAAGATCAATTTTGCATCTGTGATGCAAAATTACAACACCAAGCTGTCACACATGTCGTTAAAAATTGTGTCTTTTTTTTTTCCGGGGGGGTGGGCACCTGGGTGGCTCAGTCGGTTAAGCCTCTGACTCTTGATTTGGACTCAGGTCATGATCTCACAGTTCATGAGTTCAAGCCCCACATGGGGCTCTGTGCTGACTGAACGGAGTCTGCTTGGATTCTCTGGCTCCCTCTCTCTCTCTCTGCCCCTTGTCTGCTTGCTCTCTGTCTCTGTCTCTCTCTCTCCAAATAAATAAACAACAAGAACAACAATGACAAAAAGGTGTGCATTTTCGTGTAAATACACCCTAGTGCAGAAGTTCTCAAAGTCTGGTCCCTAGGAGCAGTTTCAGTGCTACTCAGACACTTGCTAGAAAGGCAGATTGCCAGGCCACGGCCCCAGCCTACTGAACCAGAAACTCAACCCCGGGGAGGGGCGGGCAGCCTGTGCACCTCGTGTTTGCCCTATAGATGATTCTGGCACACGCTCAGGTGAGAACCAGTGCCCTAAAACACATTATTTTTGGATTAACTGAGATTTTCAGAGTTTATCTCCTATAGTAGTTCTAAATCCTGGGTGAAATTAGAAATATCTGGAGAGCTTATTAAAAAAAAAATACACATGTCCTGGTCACGCTCCAATTCAATTTGCCGGGGACAGGACTCTGGCATCGTGTTTTTAAAAATGCTTCCCAGGGGCTGGTGTTTGTGCAGTGGAGGCTGAAAATCAAGGAAGCCCAGCCCCTCCTTTTGCTGGTGAGCCAGAGGAGGGGGAGAGGCTGAGGGGCCCACGCCCTGAGCTGGCCCAGAGACCACCAGGGCCCCATGCCCACAGCACAGCGAGCCTCACGCGGAATCAAGGAAAACGCGTGCTGCGTTATCGTGTAAAATCAAATCATCGATGCATCGTCTTCAAGATTCACGATCCGTTTGGGGCCTGCATGAGTCATAAGCAGGCATCTTTGCTAGTGCTCCAGCCCTTAATTAACGATCACCTTGCTTTCTCAGCCATCCTGGACTTTCTCGGACACACACAATCATTCATCTTGTGAGGCGACCCACCGCTGATGGGATAACGAAGCAAGAGACGCAGACACTGCGTGGAATCAGGCTTGTGTTGTCCACATCAGTAATAATGGCACAAACATCGCACTTCACGTACCGCGATCGTGGTCTTTTAAAAGTCAGAGAACGGATCTATTTCAGAGCCCAGTGATTCAACCGTTAGGTGTGACGTTCTTGCATTTTCTGGGTCAATTCAATTTTGTAAGAAGTACCGCATAACCTTTTCTTGGATCCACATGTTGGCAGCGGCAGTGAAATGCTGTGTGGGGACCGCTGCACCCTGGGCACCTCGACCTGCACGTCCTGGCCCCGCCCCCTCCGCAGGTGCACAGCCAGACCAACAGGTGCCATGTAACTGCGGCTGGAGACCGCCACGCGGAAAGGCAGCCGGAAAACGAAGGCGCTGTTTTTCATCCCCAATGTCTATTTCTCCCCCTAAACACAAAAGAATGGTTTCCCAGACTGTCTCTTCTGTCCGGCATTTACAGGTTAGGATAATAGCTGAGAAGAACACAGAACTGACTGGAGGCCTCGGGAAGACGAAAGCACAATGCAAACAGCATGGTTTGATGATGTTTGCAGCCAGTATTTGCAAACCTGGGTTGTATTGTGACTTCCTGCAGCTCCCCACCTTCCCCCCTGCACTGGGTGTTCATCACAGGGGATGTTCCACAGCGGCTGCTGGCCTGGCAACCTGATCTCTTCCCCATTGTCATGTGCTGGGAAACCATCAGCCTGTCTTGAAACAGGCTGGGGGTTACCATAGCAACGCTACCCAAACCGCCAAGGAAGGAGGCTTGTGGGCTGGGAAACGTTGTCACTTCAACCCTGACTCGCCGGGTTTGGAACATGACTCTAAACAGACATATCAGAATACAAGAACCAGGGTTTCCAGAAGGGCGTGGAGCTCGGGTGTTATGTTTCCAGACACGGTTTAGAGACGTCCTGCGTGCATCAGCTCATCACAGAGGGCGCACAAAGCCACTTTCTGGAGCAGTTTGAAATTTGTAGAACAGGTGTCTGACCTCAGCTTTCAAAACCTCTTGAAAGCACAGGCCTGGAGGGGTTTGAGAAGCAAAACAGAGGACAGGTCAAGCCCAACTGTGTCCGGGCTGGAGTAAGGGCCCCTTTGAGGAAAGCTTGATGGGGTGACAGACTTGTATGTAGGCAAAAATGGGGCCTGGGTGTCTCTGCACCCTGGCCAGGGAGCCTCACTGTCCTATAGGAGTGCCTGCAGCAAATCTTGGATTCTTCTGTCTTCACTGACAGCCCCCCCCCCCCCCCGGCCATCTGTCATTCCCAACTCACCAATACTTGATTTTCCCTCTGACGCTGTTACCAAATCGTCAACTGCAAGCTTCCAATGGTGCCTCTTAAGTCGTCCTGTCATGTGTCAGGAGGCTCTGGGCCGCTGGGTGAGGTGGAGAGCAGGGGGCCACCAGGCATGGCTCGGGCGTGGCTCGGCCGAGTCCTTGCTCCTCACATACCAGCTCCCTGAGCTAATTCCTCCAGAGTCCCTTTCCCTGCTTGGGACAACACCCACCCTGGAGGAATTAAGTCAGATAATGAACAGGACGTGTGTGACTGGAGTGGGGACTTGGGGCAGAGCTGTTCCTAGAGGCAGGATTGTAAGAGCCCAACAAAGATGACTGACCGCTTAGGCTCAGGCAAGGGAGGTCCCGTCATGGGCCTTACACAGGTCCTTGCCTGTCTTTGCCCCCCTAAAGGGACAAGATGCTGAATGGGCCAAGGGGACGCGGCGAAACAGTCTTGAGTTTGCTTCCCAGGCCTGTGAGCACACTCCGGCCCGTCCTCGTGAAGGTTTCTGCAGCTCCAGGTAGCCCACGGGGGGCTGTTTGTTGGGGGTCAGGGGGGTGGGTGGAATTGGACAGGCTGGGTGCCCACCCAAACACCCCAGGGGTGTGAGGGGGTTGGGCCATTCCCTGCCTCTCCCGGGTCTGGCTCTGAAATGGAAGTCTGAGCATTCCCAGTGCAAACCTGGTCTTTCCGGACATTATCTCAATATGTGTGTCCAAGTAGACAGAATGCATCTTATTTAACTGTTTGCTGGTTGGATCTACGGCTTCATAATATTTATACAAATGGTGTGAAGGCGCCATTTGCATGTTGCGTTGGGTCCCGCAGCCATCCATGACGGTGTTCACACGCACAGGGTATACATCACACATAGGCACAGCATGTACATTAATGCCAAGAGACTGTTCTATGCAGCAATCACTTTGTGTGTGTGTGTGTGTGTGTTTAAAGGTTTTGTAAAACAAAACAAAACAAAACAAAACAAAACTACAACGATTGGCCAGGCAACATTGGAATGGATGTGTTATACACATGGTGATAAAATTGGAAAAGGGGTCAGAAGGGAGGGAGAGAGAGAGAGCTAAAATTCATTCCTGGTAACAACCTCATTCAAGTTTCCTTCTTTCCTTCTTTCTATCCAGCTATCTAAAATTTGTAATCCCAGAGGAAAATATGACAGCAATACACAGAGCTAAATATCCATGGTTTAATGACAACATGAAGACAGTCTAGTCTGGGAGTAGATGTTCCCTTTTATATTAGAATGCATTTGAATGGTTTTTCCACCCTGACCTTAGATTGTCTACGTGTGATATGGATCCGCCCGGCAGAGATGAATTAAGTTGCACCGGGGAGGGATTTTCAGGAAGAGCAGGAGGCTGCCTAGGGCAGCACAATATTTCCTTGAGTCTGTGATGGGAGGGTCTGTAAGCTGTGAGGGGGTGGGCGCTTTTGTGGCTCTTTTTCCCCCATCTTGCCGAGGGCAGCAAATTCTCAGCACCACCCTAGGGTGTAGGAGGCATTTGAATATATTTACATCTCTAATTGAAACAGGGGAGGGAAGGGGAGAAGAGAGCATTTGTTTACTATTTCCTGTGCTTCTGATGAGCATTTAACTTTCTCTCTCTATCCCCACTGTCTTCCTGTGACATCTCATGGCTGGGAGAGGGGGTGACAGAGCCAGGCTTGTATGTAGGTGACATGAAGGTCACACGAGGGTGTGCCAACCCAGGCAGACCAGAGAGACAGCTGGCACTCCTGCCCACTCCCCTTTTCTTCCGCATCCCTCTCTAGAGAGTGTGGACAGCAGCACAACAATACGATCGACCTCCTGAAGCAGGTCCAAATGTGCACCTGGTCCCCACAGCTGCCAACACCATCTGTGCAGGATGTCAAACTAGCTCAGGTTGTCTGGTCCTGAGGGAGGCTCGGTGAGACCAGCGCATTCCCGGAGCAGACCTGACTCCTTTGTAGCGCTCATTCACTTTGCGATGGAAAAGACTCATGTGTCTCAGTCCGGCCCGGGAGCCCAGGAAATAAACAAACCACACTGCGGCGCCATGTGCTATACAAGGAATGGAATGATCCAGAATGGGCACCACTCAAATGCTGATTCTGTATTGTGTGTTCGGTGCTAGGTGAACCCCTCGCTTGCAAGTCAAATTCACCATAGTCACCATGAGACTACAGGTGACAGGCACTCAAGTTGCTTGGGGGACCTCAGGAGGCTTGGCCACTTGCTGGGAACCAACAGGTTTTAGGAAATACCGAGGTCAAGGGTCTTAAATTAGAGAAGATCCTTGGGACAGTTGCTGGAATCCGTTGAGGACCTCAGGAGAAAGGCTTCTGATTGGAGGCTCCACGGCCATGAGCTGACCGGTCCTGCACATCTCTATCTGCAAAGGGGTGCGCTGCCGGCCGGCGAAGCCACCACCGCAGGCAGGGCAGCTACACAAAGAGTGAATTGTACCCGAGCAGATGACGTCAAGAAGGAACGGGAGGCTGGAATAGTCAATGGTGGGATGCTTTCTGGATGCTTCATACTGGGGAACGCTGGGGAATTAGAGTTTGCCGTCTTCTCGAACTGAGCCCTTCCCAGGTCAGCCAAAGAGTTTTCCTCTTTCTTTCGAAAGTAATTTTAATCATTTTCTGACATGTGGGGTATTTGCTTAAACTACTTCCCCACTAACAACTGTGCAGTATACATAGTGCCCAGGGGATCTGCTCCTATGTCAATGTGTCCACGTAACTCACGTTAATGTGAGGTAACCCTGCGCGTCCACGGAAGAGAAAGACACCGTGTAACCCAAATGAGTAGCGTTATCAATGCAACACTATGGCCGACTTCTCCTGAGAAAATGCACTTAAGCCTAACGGTTAGAGTAAATCCACTGGCAGACAGTGGATAGCCAAAGAGACCTGAAGGATCTAGAGGCCAAGCCTACAAGACTGCGCTGGAGCCCGAAGTCTGGGGTTTTGGGGGAAACTTGGGGGTCTTGAGCCAAGTGCAAAAGGTTCTATGACAGCAGGCAGGTCTCCACACAGAGGAGTGATGAGCCAAACTTTTGAGGCAGATGCTTCAAAAGATGCTTACTTTTGCGGGAGTAAAAAATGGTAGAAAGCCCACACTATAAAAGGGCAATTTATGGGCCATAACGAGATAAATACATTATCTTTATACCTCTGTAAAATATGCCCTTTGTGCATGGTGGCTCATAGTCACTATTCAAGTCCAGGAGCTCTGGCAAATAGAGAAAGATCAAATTTGGATTTTATTTATTTCTGGGTGCATGAAAATGTCAGTAGCACAGAGCAAAGGGCAAAACGGTCATCTCTTGAGCGGCTTTGGCTTCATCCGAGAGTGGTTGTTAGTACACGCCTGGTGAATTTTAGTGGAATCCCTGAAGACAGCCAATAAAGCTGGGGGAAGCCACCAAGTGACAAGAAAAACTGGGTTTTCAGGCTTGACAGTGGAAATGTCTAGGCCCATTTGGAGAGCGAAGGACAACATAATCAAATCGTCCCAGGAAGAGACAAATGATGGTGCTTGTAGCTTCAACACACCTGTTGGGTTTAAGGCTGTGTCAAGTTGGCCTTGAAGGTGAGCCAGCTCGTGGGCTAGACGCCCAGACATATTGATGGACCCACTGGTTTCACAGGCATGCCTTTTCTGTTTCTCCTTGTTGCAGTGAGTCTGTTCTTAGAATTCACATTCATAAAAAGTCATGATCTTGACCATGGGATTCTTATCCTCTGTGCTGCTTCCGTTATACACTGGACAGGGGAAAGAAAGAAACAAACCAAACCATTCCTGCTCTTGGATTTCTAACTTGTATGAACCTTGGTAATTCACAAGAAATAAACACATACAAAATAATTTGCCAGGGTGTCAGAAGACTCTCTTGCCAAAAGTTTTTCTTTCACGTGAGCCCTTACTCACAGCATCTCCATAAAGATGTGCTGCCTTCTCAACTAATTTGAGTTTGAAGATCGCCACATCAGTTGGCTGGGCATATTATATGAGAGTTCTCTTAACATCCTCTAATAAAGTTCTTGAAAATGGCTGTGAGAGTTACCCCACCACAGGAAGAAGGGTCCTGAGATGCCAGCTTCCGTTCTGACTCTAACACTATCTAGTATTTGTGCTAACCTCTGCAGGACCACTTTTATCCTTCCACAAAACAGAGGAGGGCAGATGGAGATCAGCAAGGTCTTTGCTCCCCAAAGTGTGTTCATCGGTACGCAAGTTCTGAAAGTTCGCTTTTGAAAAAAAAATCACATTTCTTAAATTAGGAAATACTATACAGTGTATTTTCTTAAAGATTTTCTGTGATTCTTTCCCAATGAAAAGATCTGAGATGTTTTCAGTAAAAAAATAGTTTCATTCCTATTTCTCTCAATCCCCATAGATGGGAAAAAGCCTTTATCAAAATTCAACATCTGTTCATGATAAAAAAAGAATACTCAAGAAAATAGAATGCTTTCTTAATAAAAATATACCTACCATATGCACATACCATATATACACAGATAGATACATAGTGTCCAGTCTACCATATTTTGTTTTATTTTACTTCATTTCATTTCATTTCATTTCATTTCATTTCCATCATAGGTAATATACAGTGTTATATTAGTTTTAGGTGTACAATATAGTGTTTCAACAATTCCATACATCAGCCAGTGCTCATAACAACAAGGGCACTCCTTAATCCCTCCACCATATTATTTAATGAGGGAAATTGTAGAGATACTAGAGACATTTCCCTTAGGGTTAGGGGCAAAGCAAGACATCACCGATGTCTGCTACTGCTCAACATTCAGTAGAGGTATTAGCCAATTCAATCATACAAGATAAATTGATTAGGCATGAGAATGAGTAAAAAAAGTAAAATTTTTTTTTCTCTATTTACAGATGGTAAGATAGCGTACTTGTAAAATCTCAACCAGAGAATTCTGTGATGTATCAGAATATAGAATTAGCCCACAAACATCAACAGCTTCTGTATGTACAAACAACAAGCAGGGAGAGAAAGTTCCACTTGCAATCGCAATAAAAAATTTAGTCCTTTAGAAATGTACGTAACAAGAACTGTGCACAACCCCTAGGAGGAAAATTTGAAAGTGTTCATGAAAATTGCAAAAGTCTGGGGCGCCTGGGTGGCGCAATCGGTTAAGCGTCCGACTTCAGCCAGGTCACGATCTCGCGGTCCGTGAGTTCGAGCCCCGCGTCAGGCTCTGGGCTGATGGCTCGGAGCCTGGAGCCTGTTTCCGATTCTGTGTCTCCCTCTCTCTCTGCCCCTCCCCCGTTCATGCTCTGTCTCTCTCTATCCCAAAAAATAAATAAACGTTGAAAAAAAAATTAAAAAAAAAAAAGAAAATTGCAAAAGTCAACTTCACCAAATGGAAAATCAGTTCTGTGTTCTGGATTCAAAGACTCAACATTGGAAAGATGTGTGTTGTCTCTAGTTGATTTACAAAATGAATGTCATGTCAATGAACATGCCAACAAACCATGTTGCAATGTTAGACAACTGGATAAAATTCATACGAGAAACTAACATGCAAATATACTCATGAAGAGTCTGAGAGACAAAAACTAAGGATGGGGCTCACTCTATCAGAGATTAAGACCTATAACACGACTTCTGTAATGAACACAGCGTGGTACTGATGTGGGCATAGACAATAGACCAGTGGGGGGTAAATATATAAAGTACAGAATCATAGGCACCTATGGAAATTTACAAGTTTACAATAGTTTCTTGACCCACTGGAGAAAAGATGGCTTTGTTAATAAATAGCAGAAGAACAAATAAGCAGCCATTTGGGAAAAGATTAAATTTTTTTTTTTTAATTTCTTAATTTTTTTTTGAGAGAGAGAGAGAGACAAAGCACGAGTGGGGGAAGGGCAGAGGGTGAGGGAGACACAGAATCTGAAGCAGGCTCCAGGCTCCGAGCTCCAGGCTCAGCACAGAGCCCGACGTGGGGCTCAACAAACCCACGAACCACGAGATCATGACCTGGGCTGAAGTCGGACGCTTAACTGACTGAGCCACACAGGCGCCTGGGAAAAGACAAAATTAGGTGCATATCTCAGTCTATACTTAAGAATATACTCCACTGATTAGGGAACTAAATATAATTAAATAAATCATACAAGTACTAAAAGAAAAATGGTTACATTCTCTCTAACCTGGTGTAAAGGAAAGCTTTCTAACCATGGCTCAAAATTCAGATGCAATAAAAGAAAAGATTGATAAATTCGACTATTTAAAATATATAAAAACTGTATGTTGAAAACTCATAAGCAAAAGGCAATTGAAACTGGGAGAAAATATACAAAACAAATAATTCAGACAAAGAGCTGATACCTTTCACATATAAACATCTCTTAAAATTTGAGAGACAAAGGGTAAAATAGATAAATGTAAGAATAGATATGAACAGACCTCTCTGTCTCTGTCTCTCTCTCTCTCTTTTAATCTAGCTGGAAGTCTGTTGATAATGTCTATCTTTTCAGAAAACCAGCTTAAGTTTCCATGATAATTTTTTTATCGCTTGTTCTTTTTGTATTTTATTGATTTCCCTTCTCTCTTTTTCCTTACTTCTTTTTTGGTTTTGATTTGTTCTTCTTTCTGTGATCTTAAGGTGAAAGTCTAGATCACTGATTTGGAAACTTTCGTCCCTTCTTAGGTAGGCTTTTAAGGCTAAAAATTTCCACCAACAAGAGGGTTCCCATTTCTCCACATCCTCTCCAGCATCTACAGTCTCCTGATTTGTTCATTTTGGCCACTCTGACTGTCACGAGGTGATATCTGAGTGTGGTTTTGATTTGTATTTCCCCGATGAGGAGCAACGTTGAGCATCTTTTCATGTGCCTGTTGGCCATCCGGATGTCTTCTTTAGAGAAGTGTCTATTCATGTTTTCTGCCCATTTCTTCACTGGGTTATTTGTTTTCTGGGTGTGGAGTTTGGTGAGCTCTTTATAGATTTTGGATACTAGCCCTTTGTCCGATATGTCATTTGCAAATATCTCTTCCCATTCCGTTGGTTGCCTTTTAGTTTTGTTGGTTGTTTCCTTTGCTGTGCAGAAGCTTTTTATCTTCATAAGGTCCCAGTAGTTCATTTTTGCTTTTAATTCCCTTGCCTTTGGGGATGTGTCGAGTAAGAGATTGCTACGGCTGAGGTCAGAGAGGTCTTTTCCTGCTTTCTCCTCTAGGGTTTGGATGGTTTCCTGTCTCACATTCAGGTCCTTTATCCATTTTGAGTTTATTTTTGTGAATGGTGTGAGAAAGTGGTCTACTTTCAACCTTCTGCATGTTGCTGTCCAGTTCTCCCAGCACCATTTGTTAAAGAGACTGTCTTTCTTCCATTGGATGTTCTTTCCTGCTTTGTCAAAGATTAGCTGGCCATACATTTGTGGGTCTAGTTCTGGGGTTTCTATTCTATTCCATTGGTCTATGTGTCTGTTTTTGTGCCAATACCATGCTGTCTTGATGATGACAGCTTTGTAGTAGAGGCTAAAGTCTGGGATTGTGATGCCTCCTGCTTTGGTGTTCTTCTTCAAAATTACTTTGGCTATTTGGAGTCTTTTGTGGTTCCATATGAATTTTAGGATTGCTTGTTCTAGTTTTGAGAAGAATGCTTGTGCAATTTTGATTGGGATTGCATTGAATGTGTAGATAGCTTTGGGTAGTATTGACATTTTGACAATATTTATTCTTCCAATCCATGAGCACAGAATGTCTTTCCATTTCTTTATATCTTCTTCAATTTCCTTCATAAGCTTTCTATAGTTTTCAGCATACAGATCTTTTACATCTTTGGTTAGATTTATTCCTAGGTATTTGATGCTTCTTGGTGCAATTGTGAATGGGATCAGTTTCTTTATTTGTCTTTCTGTTGCTTCATTATTAGTGTATAAGAATGCAACTGATTTCAGCACTCTGGAAAACAGTGTGGAGGTTCCTCAAAAAACTAAAAATAGACCTACTCTATGACCCAGCAATAGCACTGCTAGGAATTTACCCAAGGGATACAGGAGTACAGATGCATAGGGGCACTTGTACCCCAATGTTTATAGCAGCACTCTCAACAATAGCCAAATTATGGAAAGAGCCTAAATGTCCATCAACTGATGAATGGATAAAGAAATTGTGGTTTATATACACAATGGAGTACTACATGGCAATGAGAAAGAGTGAAATATGGCCCTTTGTAGC
Organism: Felis catus; assembly: GCF_018350175.1. Taxonomy (NCBI): domain Eukaryota; kingdom Metazoa; phylum Chordata; class Mammalia; order Carnivora; family Felidae; genus Felis; species Felis catus. The sequence continues at coordinate 79,231,428 of NC_058368.1, forward strand.
AACGTGGATGGAACTGGAGAGTGTTATGCTAAGTGAAATAAGCCATACAGAGAAAGACAGATACCATATGTTTTCACTCTTAAGTGGATCCTGAGAAACTTAACAGAAACCCATGGGGGAGGGGAAGGAAAAAAAAAAGAGGTTAGAGTGGGAGAGAGCCAAAGCATAAGAGACTCTTAAAAACTGAGAACAAACTGAGGGTTGATGGGGGGTGGGCAGGAGGGGAGGGTGGGTGATGGGTATTGAGGAGGGCACCTTTTGGGATGAGCACTGGGTGTAGTATGGAAACCAATTTGACAATAAATTTCATATATTGAAAAAATAAATAAATAAAGCTAAAAATTTCCTTGTAAGCATTGTTTTGGCTACACCTTAAGGCTTTCTATGTCGTGATTTCCATTTTTCCCCATCCCCTTAATTTAATAAGTGTTATATATTTAACAGCCTTATAAATACAGAAAAATTAAGAAGATGCTAGAAAGACCTCCTCTCTAGTGATACACTCAGCTTCCCTTGTTATTAACAAGTAGGGTGCACTTGTTATAAGTGATGAGTCAATATTGATCGATTCTTAATTACTAAATTCTGCCCATAGTATATTCAGATCTGCTTCGTCTCACTTAATGCCTTTTTCTACTTGGGAATCCCACCCAGGGTCCCACATTACATTTCCCTGCCATGTCACCTGAGGCTCTGCTTGCCTGTGACAGTTTCCTGGGCTCTCCCTGCATGTGACAATTATGAGGATTGGCCGGGTCTCCTGCAGAAAGCTCGTACATAGAATTTGTCTGATGGTTTTCTCATGGTTAGACTGGGGGCTTGGGTTTCTCGGAAGACCACCCCAGAGATAAAGTGCCATTTTCATCAGACTCTATCAGGGGTCCTTATTACCAGCATGACTCCTCCAGGGTGAGGAATCTGTATAACTTATTTGAAATTCTTCTGCTGGAGGAATGGCCTATTCTTATTTGTTTACTTATTTATTTTTTTATAATAGATGGACTAATGGATATTTATATTGGGGCTACGCTATAGTAATACTTGATATGTTACGTGTTTCACATCATCTTTCCAACATGGAGATCCGTCAGTAGAACAAACTTCTAGAAGTGAAGTCGCTGAATCAAAGATTACATACATTCAAATTTAGGTAAATGACCGAATGGCTTGCCTTAAGTGTTGTTCACATTTTTACTCCCCCCAGTAAGTTATGGAAGCGACAGTTTCAGCAGCACGGGAGGTTACAAGGGTTTTCCCCTTCCTTCCTTCCTTCCTTCCTTCCTCCCTCCCACCCTCCCTCCCCCCTTCCTTCCTCTTTTTTTGTTTGTCTCATCAAAGGTGAGCTTTATTTACTTCCATTTTGCTTACCTTAATCTCCAGAGGAGGAATCCAGCCTCAGGCCACCACAGTAAAAGCAGAAATCCTTACCAACTCTGAACTGATAGGTATCTACCTCATTCTGAAAGATTTTTTGTGACAGTTTCTTTTTAGCTTCACGAAGGCATGTCTGGATAATTTGAATCACAATGCAGTCACCTGCTGTAGATTTATACGCCCCCTCCCTCCCTGATCATTAGATTGCTCACTAATTTGAGAAGCATGTTTTCTATGGCTTCGAGTAAGTGAATGGTAATAGCATTTGACTGGACTTAATCATATCAGAACCTTTTGGCTTTGCTGCTAATAACTTCCTTTCGGGTTGCTATCAGTACATTAATCACCACTTTTTTTTTTTTTTTTACAGTTATTTGCTACTTTACATTGCATTCAGTTTTACTATCAGCCAGCTCAGTCATCCTGCTGTTTCCATGGACATTTGACAGAAGGTTCTGTCACAAGCTTTGATGAGACCCAGATACGCCCCGTCGATGTCATCCCGCGAGCCGCCAGTCTTGTAAGAGTGTCGGAGGACAAGTGAGGTACGACTTGTTGTCAGTGAACCCCGCTGACTCCTCGAAATCATTACCCCTTTTTCAAATAGGCCTCGCGAATGTATTGCCTCATCACTCCACAATCCACTCCACGATCGAACCACAAACTGGCCTGTCATCGAGTGGGTGCTTCTGAAGTTTCGGGCGCTCCTGGCTTTGCCCTCTCACTCCCTTTGCGATTCTCCAAAGATAGCTGAAACTGGTTTTGCAATCACACATTTATGTTCTGCACAGGGGACCTGGAGACCCCAACCCTGTCAAGGAGCTGGCACTGTCTGATCATCTGCTCAGCAATCCGGGACTCCAGTCCCCAGGCGAACGCCCATGACCACCCCTGAAAGACGGATCTTGCTAACAGGGAAGGTCGGCGGGGTGGGGGGGGGGGACAAATAGCAGAGGAGCAATTTTGATGGTCATCTATTAACCCTGAACCCAAACTGTGGGCCCACGCAGTTCTTGATGGCACTTCTTGTTCTGAGCATCCTCCCAAAGCTCCTCTGTTACTGGCCCTTTGGCAAATCATTTCTCCTTTTAAATGGGGAGAATCACAGCGCGACCTGAGAGTCCCCTTCAAGGACGGAGATGATACATTTCACTTAACTCAGAATAGTGCCGGCCACCTGCAGCCCAGCCTCAAAATGAGCTGAGTCACTGTCGTGGTCAATATCCAAAGCGTTCTAATGGGCACACTCTCCCTGACATCAGCTTCCCTCTCCTGATAGTGATAGCTGGCTGCTACATTTCTAGAAGTTCTCGATTGTGTGTGCCTGTTTGGACTTTTTGTGCCTGGCTTTTTACAATCTGAACTCTTTAGAAGCATGGTTTTATGATCAGCGTCCCCAATTTTCTTTCTTGCCAAACTCACCAGGGATATAATGAGGACTTTTTAAATATTATTTATCTGTCTCAAATGGATGCTTCGTTTCAAGTCTCTGACCATGAGTTTCCTCTTCTCCGTGTATCCCATAGAACGACCAATTTCTGCTGATCTTGCCTTCATAAAGTTGCTGAGTCTCCTTCCTTCCCTTCATCTCTCTGGCTACCATCTTTCACTATTTCTTGGCATTTCTCCTTCTTACTAGTTCAACATGTTTTGTGCCAGTTTCCCTGACATTACGTCTGCCCTCTGCTGCCAGGTGGATATTCTTAGGCATTAATTTAATAATGATACCAGCTTGCTAAAGATTTGTTAACATACCGAAACGTCTTCCAAATCAGTTATCAGGAAATGGAAACACCAGTAAAAAAAAATCAGCAAAGATTGTGCTCAGATGTATCACGTTAAGATTTGTTCTGCACATCAGCATGAAATACACAAAAAGGGAAATCTTGACAAGGCCATTCTTCTAAAACTTTTAACTATTTGTTCTCAACTAACTTTAGAGTTTTGGAGGATAATGAGCCTAATCAATAATTATTATAAATCTGTAGAAAGGGAACAGATTTGTTACCCGTTAACATTTCTTGGAGTTACTTTAATCTCTGAGTATTGATCTATGTGAACATCTCCAAGGGAGATTTTTTTCCGGATGCTGTAACTTGAAAATCTCTGCTAGAGCTAAGTTGGCTCACCCTTAGGAGTGGCAAAGATCATACCTCATGTAGGCAATGAAATGTGTGCGGGAAGAAAAATGCCAAATAGACATCTCGAATATTGGCATCTACTAACTTTATCATCAAAGTTTTTGAAGTGTTTACTTTCACTGGAATCAAATCTGCTTTATGTAAAAGAAAAAATCAGACGGGATGTTTGTTCAAAGAAATTTGCATTAAAATACATGGAAAGATTACCACTTGTGTCAAAGTGGAAGTTCTGAATAATTCATAAGGTCACAAGTGATTTTTTGCTTCCAATAAATGCATAGATAGTTACATATAGATATAGCTATTGGTAGATAAATAGCTATACAGATCAAATACCTCACCTCCAAATAAGAAGGGAAATGAATGGCAAATCTACTGATTCACATTCTAACTCTCAAAGATTTTGTTTATAACGCATTTGAGATATAATCACTGTTCTCAATGCTTTTACATTTTCATTGCTATTGTAGTTTCATTCACTTGAAAAAATACGTTAGAATCATTACTAACAAGATTCTAATTCTCTACTAGGTGTAAAGACAGTGCCTAGTGCACAATAGATCCTTAGATAAATTCTTGTTAAAGTAATAATTTACATGAATGAAAGAAGCCAAGTACCTCCTAGAATGAACGTTTTCCAGAACTGTCTACAAGCTGATCTCATGCTTTCCCTGAAAGCCTACATTGGTTTCAGAACTCGTAAAAATTACTTCTTTTGGGGGCACCTGGGTGGCTTAGTCAGTTAAGCGTCTGACTTCAGCTCAGGTCATGATCTCACGGTTCATGAGTTCAAGCCCTGCGTCGGGCTCTGTCCTGGCAGCTCAGAACCTGGAGACAGCTGCAGATTCTGGGTCTCCCTCTCTCTCTGCCCCTCCCCCGCTCCCACTCTCTATCTCAAAAATAAAACAAAAACAAAAACAAAAACAAAAAAAACACAAAAGAGCCTATGTACACCTTCCAAACCTGTAGAGTGTGCAACACCGGGAGTGACTTGATGTAGACGATCTAAAGTATTGGCACCTGGGGGATGAACACGTATCCACATAGGTTCGTGGATTGCAGTTGATGTCTCACTCTTTTGTAGCGGGGAGGCAGTGTCAGGGGGCCACCAGGGGCATCGGGGAACTCTCTGTACTCTCTGCTTAATACTGCTGTGAACCTGAAGCTTCCAGAAAAAAATCAAGTCTATTTGGGAAAGCCCTGAGTTTGGTCCTGCGATCATCCTTGTTTTAAAGATGAGAAGAGCCACAGGGATGACCAGCCTCTCTCCTGGGCTCGCCAACCACGTAAGTGGCAGGAATGAGCTTCAAACTCACCTAGCCAGCTCAGGGCCCACACACACTGGTCGGTACAAAGTAAAAACTGACATTTATTTCCATTGTTAAAAACTACATCACTACACTCCTCCTTTCTGTGTGTGCTTTAAAATCATCAAGGTGTTGGAGATAAAAAAAAAAAAATAATGCCTGGAAGTTATTGAACGTTGGTCTTAAATATCTGAAGTTTGCACGTCACCACGCCAAGGACCCCTGTTTTAAAGATGTAGGATGAAGATTTTTCAGCTTTTGCAACTCCTTTGCCCCCTGTCTTTGATTACTCTTTCAATCTCCGGTCATCCTGGTGAGGGGTCGCCTGACTATCCCTCGGGACCAGTACCGCCACTGTGTTACTGCTTAAATAACGACACAAAAATGTCCCATGACTTTATACGGTAATGAGGCTATCACTGCTTTACCTTATTTTTGTTTTTACTAAAATTGCGTGCCGACCACTGTTCATCGTGCTTTTCCTCAAATATTCCCCTTGCCTGGAATGTTCTGTTCCTTTCCAGGTTGCTAAGTCCCATTCATCATTTAATCACATTTTCTCCCCAAAAGTCCTTAAGGACCTGCCCAGGAAAAGACCGCTCCCCCAAGGAGCACCCCCACCCCAGTGCTGATGGTATGATCTTCTCGGAGACCAGCTTTTCTCTGCCTTCTAGTAAAAATCAATTCCTCATGCCTCTTACGTCTCCAGGTAAGTCGTCACAGTTTCCTTTACATCCAATATACTCTTGACTCCCCTGTAGCTGGGAAGAAGACAAAGCACAGACAAGGTGCCGAAATTTTTATGCTGATTAAAAATGCTTCCTTCGGTTGCATAAATGGTTGGCAGTCATCAACAAGAACCAGATATAGTGAAGTTGTCAGGTAAAATGGGGTAGGCGATGTTTCTGATAGTCGATGGAAATAATACTGAAACATTAGGCTGGATTTAGATGGAAATAAAGATTAGTAAAAATTTTTACACTTTTTTAGAAACATTTTTAGATATGTTTGACTCATTAAAAGTACTATAAAAACTTCACGTGACTGGTTTTTAATTTTTTATAATTTTTTATAGTTTTTTATAATTTTTTATAATTTTATAATTTTTTATAAAAATATAAAAATTTTTAAATTTTTATATGCAATAGAAACAGTGAGAAATCATTTGTGTCTATATGTGGAAATTTTGTATTGTTTTATGGCCAGATGCAAGTATTTCTAAAGAACCAATACCATCCTGAGTGGAACTTATCCCTAATGTATTCAGTTAAGTCTTTAAGAAACAGAAGTTTGAGGTGCCTGGTGGCTCAGTCCCTTAAGCGTCTGACTCTTGATTTCTGCTCAGGGCATGATTTCAGGGTTCTGAGACTGAGCCCCAGGTAGGGCTTGGTGTTAAGTGTGGAACCTGCCTGAGATTCTCTCTTTCCTTCTCTTTCTCTCTGCCCCTGCCCCACTTGTACGTGTGCACGTGACCTCTGTCTCTTTCTAAAAAATAAAAAGTTACAAAAATGAAAACAAATCTCCCTCAGAAGTTTGTATTTTAGCAATGAAACAGCGCCACATTTTAGAAAGGTAAGGCTCAACGGCTATAAGGTATTTAATCTATGCTAGAGAAGTAGAGTTGCAAACAACATTTTACCTAAAGAAGTTAAATTGCAAAGAGATTTTTAAATCATCTTCCAGTTTTTCAAGTAAGAATCAGAGAAAAATACTCTCTCAGGAACAGTATGGCCTAGCGTAGAAGACATATCAGTCTGTTGGGGTCTTGAAATATGGTACTGGTGTGCTATGAGTGTGGAATATGAAAAAAGAAAAGAAAATAGGTTATTCACAATTTTTATGTTGCTTCTATGTTGACAATAATTCCCTCCATCTGATAACGAGAAACAGCTAGAGTAATTTGTACTAATCCAAATGGGGGGGGAGGGGGGAGGGGGCGGGGGACAGGAAAAGGGAAGGAAAACACAGAGTTTAATTCTTCTCAATTATTTGTAATATGTGATTTTAAAAACATACCACACAAGCACCTCAGCTTTTCACTTTTGGTGGAAAAATTGATTTGAGGGCAGGATTGATCCCCCCTCCACCAACATGACAAGTCCAACAATAAATAGATTATCCATATCAGCTCATAAGAATGCAGCAACATGGCACTCAGGAGCAGATGTTTTCTTCTGCGCCATGTTGATAGAAAAACTGACAAGAGACATTTAAAATTCATCGCAGGGAGACTCCATATTATAATGAATCTCATTAATAGTAATTAGGATTTCTTTCTCCCAAGCTTCCATGGCTGATACCCTTGCTTTTATAGGTCAAACAAGCTTACACCTTGGACAGCTCCTGAACAACTGACAGCACCATTTTGTCCCTTAAAGAATATGTTACATGCTTCAATAGACTGCTAAGCAGAAAATGTTTATGTTCTTGCCTGAATGTCTTAAATTGGCCTGACACAGCCACACTGCAGATTTCTACAAACCACGGCTGGACAGGGAAACAACGTGCTTGTCACAGAACCACCAATGACTTTTAATCATGATTATAGGCAGGCAATAGGTCAAAGCAGCCACTTTCCTTCCCTCGTCTAAAGGGTTCTCTTAGAATTCATTATGGAAAATCATGACCCTCGCCCTGTCAACATTGCCTGGGAACAGCGGGATGGATCTTCATGTAAGGGGGCAGAGCAACTGTTTTCTTGCACTGGGATCAGCCTGAGACGGTATAATCTAATTACTCTGCGTTTCACTTATGTGTGTAGACTTTGCTCCCTGGACAGGAAAGGCTGTTTCTTCCTCTCCGCAGGGGCCACAAGGTGCAATCCTACTGTCTGCGCACAGCGGTACCCGCACTCCACTGCTGTGCTGTGACAGGGCCACCGGAGGCCACGCTGTTAGGTAAGTGTTTCTGCCACGTTACCCAGACAGCCTGCCCTTCACACGCATCCCAGCCATTGTGCCCCTGAGCTAGCACAGCTATCGCATGTTAATGCCTACCTAATTATATATTTTGGCTTCCGTCTTCGCAATAGGCTGTACTTAAGCAAAATTTAGTACCATCTTATGTGTTCCTACAGCTGGATAATTACAAGGCCTTTCAGTGTTCAGAGCGGGAAATTAATGATACAAAGATCAGCAGCTATTTAAAGACAGTTACGCTCTGCACTTCAGGGACCCACTCCTAGACAGCATGTGGAACCCTGTGAAGACAGTCCCGAGGTGGGAGGCAAGGAGGTGTGGTTTTCATTCAACTTCAGAGTCAAAGGAATTTGTATGCTTTGGGTCAATGTATTGTCAAAGGGAATCTGTACAAAAACACGTCCTTCTTGTAACACTTCCACCAAAGACATGCCTCTTAGATGGGGTTGGCTGGGGAAGATACTGGCAAAGCCCAAAGCTAGAAAAACAGCACTCCGGTGCCTCAAAGTCCCCTGATTAGCAGAACAGAAATCTAAAGCACTAAGGGCTGGAAGAAAGCTTAGAAACCATCCGGTCAAGGGGTATTGAAAAGTGTACTTTTGAACTACAAATACATCTAAGCAGAGGTGAACCTGTAAACCGGATAAAGCTGGGGCTGCCCTGGGTCCCTGGACGCTCCCACTGAGGTAGGAACACTTCTGAGCAGGGCTCAGGTCTTTCCCAGGGGAGAGAACTGGAAATGCTGATGTAATTATTGTATCTCCAATATAACTTTGTACCAAAGTCTAATGTAGTAGCAGAAGACTGTTAGCTAATGCCCATGACAGAACAAAAAAGGACTTACTGGAATCACAAACTACTCTCTACCCTACAATTCTATCCCCAGGGCTGCCACTGAGATGGGCTGCTTTGCCTTGGTGCTTAAGTCTTTAGAAAATGGGACTTGTTTAAAAATTTGTTAATTTTTTTTCCAAGAGAGAAAGAGAGACAGAGCACAAGCAAGAAAGGGGCAGAGAGAGAGAGGGAGACACAGAATCTGAAGTAGGCTCCAGGCTCTGAGTTGTCAGCACAGAGACCAATGTGGGCCTCGAACCCACAAACCATGAGACTGTGACCTGAGCCAACGTCGGACACTTAACTGACTGAGCCACCCAGGCGCCCCTGTCTTGCAAATGCTTTGAAGGTCACAAGCTGGAGTCAGCGTCCTTAAAGATTTCACCCTGAGTAGGTGAGAATATTCTGGAAGAAATCTTGTATAGGGCAAAGTCAAGTTAGTACGTTAACAAAAAATGATCTTTGCAGAGATAAAAGCAAGCAAAGGCATTGTTTTAGATGAGTTCACTCTTTTTTCTTCCTGATGAGGAGACCATGTGGCCTTCTGTCATTCGACCTTTGGAGAAATACCAGCAGAAACAGCCATCATCATTGCAAACTCTTTTTATTTATTTATTTTTAATATTATTTTAGAGAGAGAGAGAGAGAGCACAAGCAGGGGGATGGGACAGAAGGAGAGAGAGAGAGAATCCCAAGCAGGCTCTACACTCAATGTGGAGCCCAACGTGGGACTTGATCCTACCACCCTGGCATCACGACCTGAGCCAAAATCAAGACGCTTAACCAACTGGGCCTCCCAGGCATCCCTCAAACTCCTGAAGCAATGAAAGAATGCCTGACCCCCAGGGAGGTAACAGAATCCAGTGGAGGGCAGTCTGGGCTTTCTGCTGTTTGGACTAATTCTCCAAAGCTGTGTGTGTGTGTGTGTGTGTGTGTGTGTGTGTGTGTGTGTGCATGTTTATGGGTGAATGTGCAGTTGTGTGTGTTTTGCTGTGTGTGTGAGTGGGTATGTGTGTACCCTGTTTGTCAAGTGGGATGGGAGCTTCTGAGCCCCAGAGATTTGGATCCAAATCTCCCCTCCATCCTTCCCAGGATGATTACATGATTGGTGCTTATGCCTGATCATGTTTCAGCATCAGCTGGACCCACCCCCAGAGTTTCTGATTCACTCAAGTCCGGGATGGGCCTGAGAAGCTGAATTTCTGGCAGCTTCCATAATGAGGCCAGCTCTGTGCTCCAAGACCACCAAATGTCCTGTCACCGCTAGGGTGGAAGGTAACAGCCCACTACCAGAGCGGATGTAAAGAATAAAGTATGTAAATGGCCTCACAACAGGCCTAAAGTGGTCAAAAGAAAGGAATTGTTTGCTATCTATGCTAGTTTCCTGGGGCGGCCATAACAAAGTACTGAGGACTGAGTGGCTTATCACGATGACCTGTATTTTCTCAGCTCTGGAGGCAGAAATCTACGGTCAAGCTGTTTGCAGGGCCCTGTCCTACATTATGACCTGGTGTCGCTTGGGGCTTTGGTGTCGCTTGGTATGCAACTACCTCACCTCTACGGCCACCATGGTGTTCTCCCTGGGTTTCTGCGTCTATAAGGACAAAGGTCATTGATTAAGATCTTCCCTAATGACCTGATCCTAACCTGATTGCATCTGCAAAGACCTATTTCTAAATAAGGCCGCATGCACAGGCACCAACGATTAGGACTTGCACAGGGCCGTTGTGTCAACCTGTGACACTATCATTATTCATGAAGTCAAGGAATATGAAGTCTGAGTGCTTTCCACCTTCTTCCTCACTTCCTTCCTTCTTCTCTCCCCATTAGAGACTCTGGAAGGTGGAAGAAACTCCGGCCTAACAGGGAGCTCCAGGACTCACGCCCTTGCTCCCTGAGATCATGGGGTGTCCGGTGAGATAGTGATTAAAGAGAAACCCACCGCCTCGCATTACTGTCCTGACACTGAACACGCTGCTTTGTCATCTGAAGAAATATCGCAATGGGGAAAAGCAATCCAGTTTTGAAGAGTATCAAATCATACACCATGGAAATGTCATACCTAGAAATTCTGGATTTTATTATCAACCCAAGAGGTTGTTGTAAAGGCAATGTTGGGGCGCCTGGCTGGCTCTGTCAGTAGAGCGTGCGGCTCTTGGTCTCGGGGCTGTGAGTTTGAGCCCCGTATTGGGTGTAGAGACTGTTTAAATAAACTTTAAACATAAATAAATAAATAAATGCAAGTCTAAGACTTCTCTATGATTACGGGGGTGAAATTGCTTCAATATATATAAATAGTTCCACTTCAGATGATCACAGAGCTGTTATTTTCTGAATATCTGTAGGACATTTTGTTTTCTTTTACAATACAGTTCGATAATCTGTGTACCACTTCAGGTTTCAGAATAAAGAAATGCATATAGACGTCTTTGGCCTTTCGTCTGATGGCGACCTGATTGCCGTGATTCCACTGTTAATGTCTCTTTCCTCCAAGAGTTACCAGTCTTCAACTGGCAAATATATCTAGTAACTTTCTGAAAGGCAGATCAGACATAGGATGTCATGTTTCCCCAGATCACCTGATCACGTGTTCTCTCTCACAAAGACCAGGGCTACAGGCACGAAACTGGAAAATGTAACAAAGTAAACACAATGAGGGGTATTGGGCAGTTTTATCATGCCTCAGGACCTTCCACTAAATCTAGTATCCCTCTGATATTTTGGCTTTAAAACCATTCGGAAAAAAAAAAGAGATAATATTCAGGCAACAATTGTCCTCAAAATCTTCCTCTGTATTCACCACCCCTTAGGCATGGATTTGAAAGATGTAGAGAAAGGAGGTGGGGAAATAAACAGTTGAGAACTTTGCTCTTTGTCTGTCATCTGGAAAATTTTTTTCACCTTTAAGATTGAGATTCCCAATCGTGTGAGCTCCGTATTCCAAGTTTCATCGAAGTTCTTGTAAATATTTCAATAGTATTGCTTTAAAGCCCAATGCAAGTACTGGTCTTTTCTTGTACTTAAAAACAACAACAACAACAACAACAACAACAATATTTCAAAGTAATGGCCTCACAAGCATGAAATATTGTAGCCCTTGATTAAATTTTGTAGCCCCTGATTACATGAGACGGATGAGATATGACTGACTCACTAGCTGGCAAATAGATGGCTTGTTAATACGTCTGTATCGCTACTGTATTTAGGTATTTCCAGATCCCTCTGTCTACTCAGAGGGGGATAAATGAGGAGTGCTGTGATGACCATATAACACAGAGGTGTCAAGAAAACTAAAAAGAGAAATTCAATTACTTCCATAATCCTTCTTACATTTCTGCTTTACATAATTCTTCATCATTGTGAGAGGCCACTGGTTCCTTAATTCACTTTTCATTACAGACCGTCTTGTCATATCCTCCAACCCAAACTACTTACCTGGTCACAAAATTCTAATACACTTTCAGTAGAGGTTTTAGATCTTGCGTTCTACATAATTGACATGACCCAGGTCTGTCTGAATTTTCTCCTTTATTCGTAGATCTAATCTGCTTGACCATAAGAAATAACTATAGCCATGCCCAATAGGCAAAATATTACTACTTAAGGCACAAACTTCATGGCGTTCATATCTGTATAGCCAGTTGAAATGCACTAGTAATGTATATGGGAAAAGTAACTATGAGAGGTGATACTCCGTTCTCCCAATCATTCAGGATGTACTGATGTATAGACACGCTCCCACCAGGCCCCATGACATATCGACATAGTCACAGAAGAAAGAGCAGTTTTGAGGTCCTGTAGTGACAGAAGAAAGGGAAGTTTAACGTTAGTTACAAAATATCCCCTCTCGTGTCAGATACTTATTGAGCGTAATTTTCCCATGGCCTTGTCCCTGAGCCCTGTTTCAATTGTTAGCTTGCCTGGGCTCCTATTTGTGCCCGGACCAATGAAGTCAGTATTTCACACGAAGTGGTAGGGACAAGGCCAATGTTACAAGGCCAGTCTGGGATCTACATTCCCTCAAGCAGTAGACACAAGGCCTGTGGTCGCAAGAATAATCAATCCTCTCACTCCCCCAAAATGGGAAAACATGTCTGGTGCTTCCATCACAGGATGAAAGAAAGGTGTATGGGAGACAGTGTAGGAAGGTGAACACCGGGAGGACCAAGCGTTCGGGACGGAGAAGCAGAAATCAAAGATAATTCAGCACCCAGGCAGATCACTTTCCCCTCCCCCCATCTTTCTTATTTTGTTCTGTGTTTCTTATTTTGTTCAATGGAATCATTGAGGAGTGTCTACCGGTGACAAACAGGCCATAAAATCTGTGGACTCTGGAGAAACGGGAGAGAAGGGTCCAATCACAACTTTGCAATCCTCATCCGAAGAAGAGCCGTGGTCACCTCCCACCCTGTCTCACTCCTCCTGTCCTCAGGGGAAGGTTTACACGGCCTCTCTGTCGCCCAGTACAAATCCATCTTCCCGGGAACAGACACACGTGTGGTTTTCTGGGGTCATTTGATGCATTTCTACAAATCTTATTGGTGAAAAGATAGTGCATTCAGGTGAATGTTCAGCTTACTGGACGGGGTTGTCTTCTGAAGGCAAGGAGCACATAAGAGATCTCTGCTTCTCATGTTTGCCCCCCAGACCAGCCCCAACCCTGATCGGCAGGGCAGACATGTGTGAGGTGTCTGCTGTGTTCCACATCACGGCAGGTCCTAAGGATAATCCGGAGACATTGACCAGCATGTCCTGGTGTCATGGAAAGAGTAGATGAAGTCAGACATGGGCCTTCTGGGTCAGCCTTTCCTGTTCCTGAAAGAGGGACCTGGGAGAGGTCAGGTGGGTCAGGTGATCTTCTTATTAGAATGACAAACCACACAAACACACACAAGAAAGAAAGGGAGAGAGGGGGAGGGAGAGAAGGGGGGAGGAAGAGAGGGAGGGAGGCAGGGAGGGAAAAAGAAAGAAAGAAAGAAAGAAAGAAAGAAAGAAAGAAAGAAAGAAGGAAGAGAAGGGAGAGGGAGGGAGAAAGGAAAGGAGGAAGGAAAGGAGGGAGGGAGGGAGGCAGGGGAGAAAGAGGAAAAATAAGGAAAAGATAATTATTTTAAGATGAAAGTATTTTATAAACTTTATAGTGTTTTACAACATAAAGTAACATTTGGTTAATTAGTTGAACACTGAAGTAAAAAATAGGTGAAATGCTAAGTGACAATTGACTTGAACTTGACCTTGAAGAAATTAGTAGAAAAAGTGGGAGATGCCCTCACTCCTTGAGCCAGAACTCTCAATTATCAGCCTCCCCCTGACTTGCTTCCCAGGCGGTGCTGGGGAGCCGACCCACAGACACGGCTACGCACGCTGTCTGCGTCACCAAACAGAAATTGATGTCTGACCTGCGACCAATCGATCAAGCCAAATACTGCCCGAAGACAGAGAAAACCGAGAGCATCTTCAAAACGCACCCACCCCCACCATTCATTACCCTGTAAGTCACACACAGGGGACGGCAAGATTCACAGTTTGTATTAAACCATGATCAGTTTGTCATTCCTAGAAATCGCTAGGAAAACAAAAGAACAAAATTGATGAAATAAATAAATGGAATAACCCGAGTCCCACGGTATTAGAAAGATACATCTTCATACACGAGTCACAAAAATTTATCACCCTTTCAGCATGTACTAGACCACATAACCATATATTATCATGTATTTTACTGTCTGGTCTTTGCAGGGTTACCATGCTTGGAATGCATAAAACTCGGGTCCGTGTTTTGATGGTCTGCTGCCTCACTTCCGTGCTGGAAGCGGCAGGGATATCAATCAAAAGTCAATGAAATATGTAAGAGCCGTTGCGTTTTTGTGTGGCTGAATGAAGATGAGTGGTGCCCATGTCCCTGCACCAGTTTTGAAGACAACAGAACTGAGCGTGACTTAGCGGCAGAATCATAGCCAGGATGGGTCTACCCCTGTTTTCAGAGGCAAAGTGCCTGGACTTTACCCACCAGACATAGCATAGTCTGTGCGTTAACCCGATGAAGGTCTTTGCAGATTTTTGTTGATTGTTCTCCTTACGTCTCTCGGTTGGGATTCCCACTGTTGAGATGAGAAGCATTAGGCGTGGAGATGCCCCGGGAGATGGCTGGGGGAGAGTCCTGGGGCTGCTGTGACAAGGCTCCACGAACGGGTTGCTGCAAACAACAGAACTTGCTTCTCCCTCGCATCTGGAGGCCAGAGGTCCCACATCAAGGTGTCAGTAGGGTCTTGAGCCCTTTGCCACCCAGGGTGGGGGCGACTCCTTTGCCCCTTCCAGCTCTAGAAGCCCCAGGCGCTCCCTGCTCAGCGCCTGCTCGGTTCCGCGTCTGTCTTGGTCTTCGTGTGGCTTCTGTGTCTGTTTTCGCACAGCCGTCGTCTTGTATAACTTCTTATCAGTCATTACTGGATTAGGAGTCACCCTACTCCAGCGTGACCTCATCTCACCTGGACTAATCATATCTGCGACAACCTCGTGTCCAATTAAAGTCACCCTCCGGAGTACTGAGGATTATGCCTTGTAACCTATCTCTTTGGGGGAAACAGAATTCAACGCAGGACGCTTCTCTATAGCACTGAAGCAAACCATGGCTTGTGATCAGAGCCTTCATTTCTCGCCTTATTATTCTTACACCCTCTGCGCAGGAAAGGTATCTGGGGATAGGAACGTGGGAGAGGGATGGTGGGCATGTCCACGCAGTTTGCAATACTAAGCAACCACAGCCCTGTGCCATCAGTTCAGGCAGAGGTCGGGTGAGGGAGGGATGATGGAAAGAACGAGAGGGAAAGTGGCTCCGATATCACATAGGTGACATTTTCTTGGCTATGGAGACCAACAGAGCAAACGGCCAGCCCATTGGACAATAAGAAGTATGAATTAATAGAGAAGTGTTGGTTCATAATAAGTACTCTGTAGAGAAGTAATAGCTTCTGAGATTGGGCATGTATAGTGGTTCCTCTACCCTGGACAGAGTGGATGGGCTCAGGGTGGGTCCCTCCAGCAGGTGGGCAGAGTGGACAGGCTCAGGGTGGGTCCCTCCAGCAGGCAGAAACTGCAGTTTCCTCAGGGCATTTAGTAGTCTGACATGTCACAGTTTACAAGTGGAGGATCTCATGACCGTTTGGACAGTTACAGAAGCCCCACTATGTTTTTTTTTATTATTACTATTTTAAAAAAATTTTTTTCCAACGTTTTTATTTATTTTTGGGACAGAGAGAGACAGAGCATGAACGGGGGAGGGGCAGAGAGAGAGGGAGACACAGAATCGGAAACAGGCTCCAGGCTCTGAGCCATCCGCCCAGAGCCTGACGCGGGGCTCGAACTCCCGGACCGCGAGATCGTGACCTGGCTGAAGTCGGACGCTTAACCGATTGCGCCACCCAGGCGCCCCTATTACTATTTTTTTAATATGAAATTTGTACCAATGTGGATGGAACTGGAAAGTGTTATGCTAAGTGAAATAAGTCAGGCAGAGAAAGGCAGATACCATATGTTTTCACTCTTAGGTGGATCCTGAGAAAACAGAAGACCATGGGGGAGGGGAAGGAGAAAAAAAAAAAGTTAGAGAGGGAGGGAGGCAAACCATAGGAGACTTAAAAACTCAGAAGCCCCACTATGACCTCAGCATTACGTTACACTGAGCCCCATATGGATCCCGCTGTCCACACCAACAACGCCCACCCAAGCTTGCACGGCATTTGGGTTGTAGTCCCCCCCCCCCCCCCCCGCCGAGCCACATTCTACTGCAGAACTGTGGGGTCTGCTCCGGGACCCTGGCTGAACTTCCACACCGTAAGTCCGGGAAATTCACAACTGAACTCAACATCACGTACATCCGTGTGTTTTATGCAATGGGGATGAAGTCGGACCCCAGCTGTGACCTGCTCCGCATCCACGGTCCTCTTTTTCATGAGGTTTCTGACCTGCTGCTTCCTCTCCAAGGCTGGTCATGCCTCCTGCTCCATCCGTTAGCTTGCTTCAACTCTTTCAAGATCTTGCCTCAGCGGTGGCTCCACGCACAAATCCAGTCCCTCACTGTCCAGCAAACTGAGTTTGTGTGTGTGTGCGTGTGCAGCTTTCCAGAAATCATTGCCCCTGATAAGCGTGACCCTCTGCGTTAGCAAGGTAAGGCAAATTAAAAACAAAGATGATGTCAACTTGGAGACTCTAGGAAAGTGTGTCACCTTTGCAACCTTTCTCCATGCTGTGGGATTTAGGTAATATCCTGGGCCCAGCCTGGTTCAGAGAGTGGCTTCCCAGGGTTTTATAAAAACCAACATTTCAAGAAATTCTAAAGTTTGTATCTTTCCAATTCAACCTTCTCTCTGGCACAAGAGTTTGAAGACCCCATACTCACAGGCCTGGCGGGGCTGGGGGGAAGCTCACTGAAGAGAGCTTTCTTTCTGAGGTATCCTTTCTACTTGCCAGTAGACTGTCATCTGACCTCTTCACGCGTCCTGTTGAAGTCCAGCGCTTTCTCCACTATAGGCCAGTTACCAGTCACCATCTGAAGGCATCCTTAACAGGGATACTCCAGATTGATTAAAAGAGGAAGACAATGTTCAAAGAGAGCCATAAGCAGATGTCTGGACATCCAAAACCCAACTGACTTGAAGAAATTTCTAGAATCAGATGAGAAAGGAATCAAGGAAGCAAGGGTCCGCCCACCATAATTTATCATGAGATTGAACGGTGCCCTAGCTTCTCTCCTTCACTTTGCAGTCAGACTTCTTGAGGGAGAGGTCTTAGCTCCCACCTCCTCACCCCTGTCCCGCACCCGCCCCCCCCCGCATTGGATGGGAGTCTTGTCTCTGTTCTTGTTAAGCCATCAACACTTGTCACTTCCCCAAAGCCTATAGTTGACATGATCATTCTGCTGCCTTTGGCAGGGAACACTATTCCAACCTATGAAGACTCTGTCTTTGATTCTGGACAATATTAATTTTCCTTTTATCACTCATCCTGCTCCTTCTCAGTTGCTCTCCTAGATGATTGCTCTGTCTGACCCCCTAGAAGTTGCTGTACATCAAGGACCTCTTCTCTCCTCCCCTTGCAGGCAGGGTGTGAAACCTGGCAACCAGAGGGAGGGCCATATGGCCACAGGCAACTTACTCACCTCTTTCAGTCACCACAGACTCCGTGACAAAATGGGTCATTTCAGAACCAACCTCAGTGGGCTACCACGAGGATGACAGAGGCAAAGGCCGAGGACTGCTGAGTGTGTTCCAGAACACGGGGGCAAGCACGTGGGGTGCTCCATGTTGTGTCCAGGGCTTCCTTCTTCACGAACTGCCCTCCCCTTCCACCCCTATCAGCTGTGGGACTCCTACTCATCCTTTATGGGCCCCCTCGGCTGCCGGTCTTCAGAGAGGTGGGATTCGTTCCCCCCCTGCCTCCTTCATGGCACAGTGAAGGGCCCCCCACCCAAATCCCCAATGACACTTTGCCCATCTGTCCAGCATCGTGATGGTTTGTTGTTGCTGAGTCCCATTACTTTATTCCCCTTGCTGGTGTACCCTTCATAGACTGTGAGAATCTGAAGGACCAGAGACTTCATCTTGTCCTATCTTGTTCCCAGCCCAGAGTAACGGGAACCTCACACGCGTTGGCTGGTGTATTAGTTATCTATTGCCGTGTAACAAATTATCCCCAAATTTAGCAGCTTCCCTAATAAAGTGCCGTAGATTGGGTGGCTTAAACAGAGGACATGTACTGTCTCACTGTTCTGGAGGCCAGACATCCAAGGTCAAGGTATAAGCTACTTTGCTTCTTGCTGGGTCCTTGCACTTCCTCTGTGTACACGCTGCTCTTCCCTCTTCTTACGAGGACACTGGGCCTCTCAGCTCAGGTCCTCTCCTTTATGACCCCATTAATCACCTCTCCTTAAAGGCCCCATTTCCCAGTACAGTCTCTTTGGGGTCAGGGCTGCAAACTGTGAATCTGGGGTGGGGAACACAGCTTGGTCTCCAACAGTCTTGAACACCCATGATTCCTGTGCATCAGGACCCTGGACCTAATGGGCCAGTCCTCTGGCTCAGGCTCTCTTAGGCTGCCATCAGGATGTCATCCAGGGACACAGTCACCCCGCACTCCACCACCAAGCTCTCTTCTGAGCTCATTCATACATAAGTATGCTCCCAGGGAGTGGGGTTGAGGGCCTCAGCACCTGTCCTGGGAGCCCCTCTGGCTACATCAGAGCAAGCCCTAGAGGAGAGAGAGAAGAGAGCTGGGCAGCACGCAGCACCACAACCCTGCCACCCGACCTCGAGGCTGGCCTGCTGCACCTCTGCAGCACATGCCCTGCTCACCAGGACGGTGACTGAGTCCAACCACAGTTGGGGTGACAGGGCACTACAGAAGGTCTGAACCCGGACATCACAGGGGCCCATGTGGGGGAGCTGCACCTAGCTGCCCACCCTCCAGCTGAGGGGCCAGGCTGTATCAGGACCCGAGAAGGTAGTGCTGGCAGAAATAATCACAGTTGATGACCGTGATGAGGAAACACCCTAGTCTTCCTCACATCTCCATTTAAAGTGCACAGAGGGGGATGCCTGGGGAGCTCAGTTGGTGAAGCGTCCGACTTTGGCTCAGGTCATGATCCCACGGTTCATGAGTTTGAGCCCCGCATCAGGCTCTGTGCTGACAGCTCAGAGCCTGAAGCTGCTCTGGATTCTGTGTCTCCCTCTCTCTTTTCCCCTCCCCTGCTCACACTCTGTGTCTCTCTCTCTCAAAAATAAATAAAAATTAAAAAATTAAAAAAAATAAAGTGCACAGAGGACTTTCTGAAAGATAAGTTCTAAGAAATTGGACTTTTAAGTGAAACATACAGGCTGGGTCTCAGGAGCCCTGAATAAAGCGAAAGATCATGATAAGGTTTGTACATGTGGGTCTCACACCTGCCCAGGGGGCTCTGTGTGTGGAGATGCAGAGGACCAGAGGTCAGCTTCCCCAGGTGAGGTTAAGGGGACAGACCCACGTGCTTTATGAAGCCTCTATCCACTGGCACACTGTGAACCCAGAACCGTATGTTCTATGGTCAGCTATGATACGTAGTATTTTCAGTTATTAGATATTCGTTACTAAATATTTAATGTTTGCCAAGGTTGTTTCTTCATGCAAACTAATTATGTGCAAGGGCCTTTTATTGCCAAGAACCGTACGCGGGTAAAACTAATTAGCATGGCAATAGCTGCCCCTTATCTAAGTAGGGTTATAAAAGATCAGGATAAATATTTAATTTTAATGCTGTTTTTAAGCTTTCCCTGATCACACAGGAAGCTCTGTGGAGGGGCCTTAGAAGCTCATGCACCGTAAACGAGTGACATAGAACACGTCACTAGGACAAAACCTGAGTTGGTAGAGTTTTCACTGGCACCTGTTAGGGGTCAAATTGTGTCTCCCTCAAAAAAGACATGTTGAGGGGCGCCTGGGTGGCTCATTCGGTGAAGCGTCCCAACTTCGGCTCAGGTCATGATCTCACAATCCATGAGTTTGAGCCCCGCATTGGGCTCTGTGTTGACAGCTCAGAGCCTGGAGCCTGCTTCGGATTCTGTGTCTCCCTCTCTCTCTGCCCCTCCCCCACTTGTGCACACTCTGTCTGTCACTCTCTCTTTCTCAATAAATAAATAAACATTAAAAAAAAAAAAACACATGTTGAAGTCCTCTAAACCACAGAAAGTGATCTTAGTTGAAGGTAATCTAGTTAAGATGCGGTCATTAGGGTGCGCCCTAATCCAACAGGATGGATGTGTGAAAGGGGATGTTGGACCCAGATGCGCCCCCAGGCGATCACCATGGTGGCTGGGTGCGCCACACGTGGGCAGGTGGATGCAAGAAGGTCAGGTTCCCCTCGCAGCCTTGGGAGGAGCCAGGCTTGTCCACACGCTGGCCGCAGACCCCTGTCCTCTAGAACCAACAGAGAATAAACTTCCCTTGTTGTCTGATCTTCCATCAGTGGTTATTTTGCCACAGCAGCCGGGAAACACCAGCTCGGCATCTCTGCTTATGGGCCACTGGCTGGGGATCTGGAATTGAGGGCCAAACTCATGAACCCTTGAGCCCTCTGACCCCTCTCCCCATGTCAGAGGCCTCCCAGACCCCACGTGTCTATCCCGGCATGAGCAATTAAGGAGAGTACATCTCCTCAGATTTGGCCTCCAAATGGGCCCTTTTCATGACCTGTTGGCTGCAGACTTTACCTTCAGCTTCTTAGTTAGATACTGAACATATTAAATAAAATTAGAAGGTCTCGCCTGAGGGGCACCTGGCTGGCTCCGTCGATTAAGCCTTTGACTCTTGACTGCAGCTCAGGTTACGATCTCATCGTTCATGGGTTCAAGCCCCAGGCTGGGCTCCGTGCTGTGACTGTGGAACCTGCTTGGAATTCTCTCTCTGTCTCCCTCTCTGCCTCTCGTCTGCTCATGTTTTTTCTGTCTCTCTCAAAATAAATAAACTTTAAAAAAAGGAGGAGGGGGGGACTCCAGTGAACAGATCTGTAGCAACAGTGGGTCTTTCCAGCTGTGTCCGAGGTGACATAAAGATCAAGGGAAAAAGAAAGCCCTTACAGATGACTCACCTGTCACAAAAAGGCAAGCTGGACTGAAAAAGAAGGAAAGACGAGAAAAGACAATGAAATGTATGCACTGGCTCTAACCACTCACAGGAGGAGGACATATTTTTGGCCACATATCACGCCAGGAATTCAGAGCAGGAGAAAACGACACATTCTAAGTTGAGTGCTTCCGATCTGTTTCCTGTCCTCAATCACTTTACTCCTCAGTGGCCTCAGACACAGAGCAGTTCCCCTGGGACGGAAGAGATGCTGAGATGCCCTCTGGAGGAGCTGACCTGCGTCCGCTGAAGGGAGTGCCATCCTGGTCCTGATGTGACGTTTGGGACAGGCCCCGTGACACAAGTTCCCACTGAAGAATGACCTCGACTCTTTATCCACCTTGGTTGAATTCATCTGATAATGTCCCGGGTTTCCACCCCCTTGGGCTGTTCTAAGCTTTGCTGTGAGATGTTAACATTCCACCATTAAATCAACCCCGGTGCATGTTAATATCACTGCCAGGAAAGGAAAGCCCTCCCTCCAGTGTGTGTGCATCTGTGTACATCTTTCGCGTACGTCATCCCATATCCAAAACCTCTACGGCCGATGTGTCACCACAAGAGGCAGGCTAATTTGTTAAAGACCCCTAATGTGGTAACAAGGCACCAGAATGCTAACTGACGGTGGATACCCGCCCCCAGTGACGTTACAAAGTGCCACAGGCAGGCGGAGGAAAGGTGGTCCAGCGCAGACACCTGCTGTTCCTGTCTTTGTTCTAATTCCTCTGGTGCCTGGGTTCTGAACAGCCTTGGCCCTGGTGCATTATGTTTCCCTCTGCACCCGGGCAGCGAGGGGGGTAAGAAGTGCAGAAAATGCTCACATCTGCCAGTGGCAGCAAGAGGCAGTGGCAAAAATAGAAAAATCCATTTGAAGCATGTGGATCCCCAGTCCGACAGCCCCCGAACTGAAGTCGGCTGAAGGGAGGGGACAGGCAGATCCCCCATGAGGGGGACCTGAGCGGTGCCACCTCAGCCAGGACGGGGGAGCCCATCTCTTCCAGGCACCCGAACCCAGGACAAGAGTTGCTGAAGCACAGGACATGCCAGCCTGAAAAAGGTCTCTCCGGGGCTCCCTGCTCCTCTCCAAACACGGAGGGAGAAGCTCGTGCTTTTTCTTGCTCCTTCGGTCCCCAGCTGGCACTTGAACCGCACTTGGTTTTGCTTATTCGACTCCTGGCTGAAATGACACATCAGCGTGCAAGCCTGAGGCTGGCTCAGGACCCCCTCTGTCACCTCCTTAATGAGGAGCCCCTTGTCCAAGAAGAAAAAAGCAAACCCAGTGCAGTGCACAGACACGAGCCAATGCAGTGGTCCCACAGGGAGACCCTCGAGGGGAGGACGGTGTCCCCCTGCCCTCCCTGTCCCTGCCCCTGGACAGCGGCCTCTCCCAGTTCCTGGGGCTGCTGTTGTAAACCTCCACCTTTTCCTCCGCGTCCTCACCCACCATTTCCTAACCTAGCCTCCCCAGCTAGACCCCCTCCTACAGTCAATTTCCCCGCTCACGACAGTCTACCCCATTTCTCCGTGTTCTCTCCATCTCTTACACCGGGGATGGAGGAGGAAACGCACATATGTGGAGCACCTAGCAGGTGCCACGTGCACCGTTTCCAGCCCTCCATGAGATGGACCCCATGACACCGATGTCCTATTCCCGTGTCATCCAGCTGTGTCTCCCACAGGCAGGGATACGCCTGCAGTGGCTTTTCTTTCTTTCTCCAGGGTGGCAGGTGGACACATAGTCTCAACACGAGCACGTCCTGTTCTTCCCCATTCCATGCTCTCAAGAGTCAAGGCACCTGGGACGAGGCATGCCACCATCTTCCCAGCATCTGTCCTTAGCATCTGTTCACAAAAGCCCAAGAACTGGCCTGGGAAACGGGGCCTTTGCTAGAAAGGCGGGGGTGGGGTGGGGAGAAGAGACAGAAAGGGCCATCGGGAAAGCTATCCTCTGCCCTGTGCTAGGGACTTTACACATCCCCATTTTAGAGAAAGGAAGTTCCTCAAGCTCCATATCCAGGAGAGGCTGATTTGTCTGACTCTACAGTCCTCTGAGGGCAGCGGTTAAATCACTTCATCTGGGAAATTCCTTTGCAAAGCAAATAAAGGCAGGGCTGTCCCCTTGGCGGGTAGCAGCCTGAAAAACCTCTCTGTTTTCCTTCCCAGGACACCTGTGCCCACCTACTCTCTAGAAAATTCCCTTCACTGGGCAGGAGGAATTCGAATCAAGTACTTCTCAACCCCTGGGCTGGATATCAGTGGAGGGCAGGGCATAGAACTGTATAAATCACAGATGTGGCTAGGGGTAAGGTACTTATACGTTTATACTCCTATTTTATTAAGAAAAATATTTTAGGGGCGCCTGGGTGGCTCAGTCGGTTAAGCGTCCGACTTCAGCTCAGGTCACGATCTTGCGGTCCGCGAGTTCGAGCCCCGCGTCGGGCTCTGGGCTGATGGCTCGGAGCCTGGAGCCTGCTTCCGATTCTGTGTTTCCCTCTCTCTCTGCCCCTCCCCCGTTCATGCTGTGTCTCTTTCTGTCTCAAAAATAAAATAAAACGTTAAAAAAATTTAAAAAAAAGAAAAATATTTTAGACACAGTGGTTTATTGGGCCAGTTGCGTGCAGGGCCATATCGAACTGCTCTGCACGTAAAACCATCCCAGCGTTCCAGCCTAACGGGAAAAGTGTCTGCTTTGATACAAGTTTCACATCTTTAAGCAAATATTTTATGTGTTTTGATCATGTTCTCTGGAAGGTATCGAGTTTTACACTTAGTATTGCATTTCGAGCATTTACCATATAATTTCAATATTATTCTGCCTATAGTTACATCTTATTGTAAGGTGCGCATAATCATTGAGCAGACAGCACGGTATTCTGCCGAAGAGCTAAATAATTGTGGTTTTAACTGTTCCTCTACTTTTTTCCCTTTCCATCTTATAAATCACTCCATTAAACATAACTTCTTCATCAAGCTTTATTTTCCTAGTTAGATGTACTGCCTTAGGATGCATTCCCAGAGAAGTATGCACTGGACCAAAGGCTATCTTTACTTAATCACTACCTAGAAGGCTGTAGCCGGCATACTCCCACCCGAGGGTGAGAAGTCTGTTTTAACAGAACTATCATCGGTACCTATTACCATTTGGAATATTTTTGCCATTTGATCAGTGAGAGAAAAAAAAAAGTTGCTTGCTGTTTGTTTTCATTTACTCAATGCAGGAACCTGAGTATCTTCTGAGATGTTTGCTCACTGGTGGTATTTTCACTTTGTGTCTAACAAGGAGGAACTGAAACGTGAAACGTCTGAAAAATCTGGGTGAAAAGCTTTCATTTTGTGATGAGTTTCCATATCTACCACTGCCTCATCTATGGTCAACCACCCCCACTCCGCAGAGTCCCCAGGATGACGTGTGCCCCCAGCCCTGGGTTCCCACACACATGTGTCCCCACTGTGGCCCCTGTCTCTGAACATCAGGGTCGTGGCTCCCACCAGCACAGCGATACCATTGTCCTGGTGTCTTGGCATGGGAAGCTGGACAGACAAAACCTGTAAGGGACCCTCTTTGAGCAGAAACACTCCCTCTGAGGTCAAGGGTGTCGAGACTCCACCATGTTGCATGTTGCAAACATGGAACACAGGGGCTCAGCGGGGAGGGTGGGAAGCCGGTCACTCATACTTCTGACACCTGGTTCCCAGGGAGCATGGCCGCTTCTCTGAACTTTCTTCCCTTCTCCCTTCATCTGCCATGGAGGCTCCAACATTTCGAGCTCAACTTGGTGCGAGCCACGACTTTCTCCAAGTATCCGAGAGTCCTCACGACCTTCCCACCGTCTCCCACAGTCCTAAGGTGCCAAGTCTTATATCCCCGAGTTTCCTATCTGCACATTCCTTCCCTTCTCCCATGCGGTGTTCTTCCCCACTGTGATTAATGCCCTTGGAATTCATCCCCACACAGTCTCCTGGCTTCCGGAAATATCTGCGAGATCCCATGTGAAGTGCATTTCCTCCCTGGGCAGGTGCTACCCTTCCCCAGTGGGGCGATGTTCTGATGTGGAGGATGGGTGGGGACAGGTGGAGGTGTGACTGCAAGGCAGAGAACATCACGTGATCTTCAAGCAAGGCGACAGTGCCGGCCTTTAACAGGGACACGTAGTCCCCCTCGGCAGGTGCAGAGGGCTGACGGCTGTCCGTTTGTCCAGGGATTCAGGATTCAAGTTCATTGACCCAGTTTTCAGGGTCAGTTTCTATTTCGAAATCAGAGTCTTGAGGACAGCGTAGCAAATTTACTGGGGTTGCGAACAGTCCCCTCTGGGACCCGCCACTCTAGGAACAATGGAGTGCTATCTGACTCTGGATTCTCAGCTTCTTCTGCCCTCCAGCTGAAGACCAGGGTGATCTCTTTATATTTTGCCAGAAGCTGTCTTAGTCAGCTCAGTGTGCTGTAATGATAGGTAGATGGTGGGTAGGGAAGGGCTCACACAACAGACACTTCTTTCTCACAGCTCTGGAGGCTGGAAAGCCCAACATCAAATAACGGCAGACTCAGTTCCTGGTGAGAGCCCCCTTCCCGGCTTGCAGGGGCCACCTTCTCCCTGTGTCCCCATGTGGTGTCTCTTCCTGCTCTTACAAGGGTGCTACATCCATGGTGGCTCCACACTCTGGGCTTTGTCCAAACCTAATCACCTCCTAATGTCCCCAGTTTTTAAAAAAATTGTTTTTAAATGTTTACTTATTTTTGAAAGAGAGAGAGAGAGAGACAGAGTGTGAGTGGGGGAGGGGCAGAGAGAGAGGGAGACACAGAATCCGAAGCAGGCTCCAGGTCCTGAGCTGTCAGCACAGAGCCTGACACAGGGCTGGAACTCAGGAATCATGAGATCATGACCTGAGCCAAAGTCGGATGCTTCACCGACTGAGCCACCCAGGCGCCTCTCCCAATGTCCCCACTTTTTAATACTGGGAGTGAGGGTTTCAACTAGTGAACCTGGGGGGACACAAACATTCGGCCCATAGCATTCTGACTCCCATGCTTGTCTTAAACTCACCACTCTTGCCTACGTTGATTTTCTCTGAAGCAGGTTGTCTCCAGTTGGGCGCCATTGAGACCTGATCACTCTTTGTCTGGGGGGGACCGCCTTGTGTACCGTAGGGGGTGAGCAGCCTTTTTGGACTTTGCCAACCAAATGTCAGTCAGAACAACTCTTCCCCCCCCCTCAGCTGTGACATCTCTTCACCACAAATCCCCTGGGGAGCAAACTGTCCCCTTGATGGGATCCATTGCTTTGACATAGCAAGAACCCTCGCAAGAAACACTGCATTCCATCATCCTTATGATTACTACTCCCTGGAGCCTGTGAAACACCCAAGACAACACATCAGCCTGAGTCCCTTTCCACCCCCACCCCAGCGTGGATCTCCTGGAATGGATGTTTTGCACACCCCTGTGCACTGGAGGCTGTCTGGGCTCTGAGCACCACAAGTGACGACTTTGGTGGCGGCTCAAATGGGGCAAGTCCCCAGAGGCCGACGCGGAGGCACACAGAAAGTGCGTTGGGACTGGTGGCTGGGACAGGCGGCCGCGGGGGTCAGGAAGCAGTACTGTGCAGGAACAGAATGGCAGTTCAGGCATGACAGACGCCTCCCAGAGCTCACAGGGGCTTGTGGCTCTGGGATGGTCCCTGATGGTGCTGGGAGTCGTGGCAAAGGGGCTGAGTTTTTCTCTGTCACTGGAAAGACAGAGGTGCAACGGAGTGAGAGTTGTGTGCCCTCCTCATACATGTGCTGCAATCCCAGCCCTCAGTGTGATGATGTCAGGACGTGGGGCCTTGGGGAGGCAATTAGGTCACAAAGGTCTCGTGAGTGGGCTCGACGCTCTTGTAAAAGGGACCCCAGAGAGCTCACTTACCCTCTTTCCTCCACATGAGGACACAGGGGGAAGCTGGCCAGAGCCCCTCCATGCCAGTACCCTGATCGCGGACTAGCTTCTGGTCTCCAGGAGTATGAGAAGTAAGCCTTGGCTCTTTAAGCCCCCGTTCTATGGTGTTTTTGTTACAGCAGCCAAAACGGGCTAAGACAGAGGCGGCCCCAGAAGGCCTAGCCCTGGCTGGAGTAGCTCACTCTGGCTCAGGCGGTTCCCTAGGGGGGATCAGGCCACAGGGGCATGTGCGCCCCTCCTGCAGCGCTCTTTGGGCAGCTCCCCGCGACATTGGGGACCCAGACACCTAACCATGTGAAGCCTGTTACCCTAAACCCGCCTCTGTGCAGATGACCCCCGGGGCCAACTTCCTCTTGGCAGGCGGGCCGTGCTCCCTGCCCTGGGCTCCGGGCCACCGGGAGGACCCCCGCCCTTGTCCAACGCAGTTTATGTTTGCTTCATCAACAAGTGAATGAACCAATTAACAGCAGAGTGGTTGTATTTTTTCCTTTTTCCAAGCAAAATAAAACAACTCCTTACATATTTACCAAGGCTAATTATGAGAGATGAAAAACATGTTTTCTCCTTTTGTGAAGCCTCTCCCGAGCTTAGAGGCCCGCCTGGCATCTTTCCGCTCTAGACAGCGCTGTCTCCCTCTGCGCCTCTGCTAATTCCTGCAGGGAGAGCGGCCACGTGGGAGGGGGGCCGCCGCGCGGCTCTGTGTCTTTCAGTGGTGTCTTGGGACAGATTCCTTTGGCTCCATCTGCCAGATGCAATTGTGAATTGGACTTAAAGGTACAGCCTGAACACATTATCTAATTAATTAGCATCTAAAGGCTCTCTGAAGAAGAAATCGCTGGGCAGGCGGTGTGATACGAGAACATGCAAACGATTAAACGCCAGATTTGGGGAATGTGAGATATTTTAATGGGCGCCCAAATTTATGTGCTCGCTGGAGCCCTAAGGATTCGGGACACCATTAACAGGTGCTGGAAGGAAGCCCATTTTCCAGCTCAGGTTGGAAAACACGAACGACTCAAAGTCAAAGTCAGTCCTTAAGAATGTATTTTTATTGCTTACTAAATACACTGTTGGCCTGTTTTCTCTTACCAAAACTATGTCTTGTAGGAAAATGGAAACACGATGATAATAGCCGTCTGTGCTCCGTGATGATACCAGGGAAGATGGCGCTAAACGCCATTAACACGGCACACGGTGTATCCTTCTCTGGCTCGCGATGTTTCCTGCGGAGTTTTGGCCTTCTGAATTTGTCCTCACCAAAACAAGTCAGCAGTGGAGGCAGGTAATGAGAAGATACATACTAGGAACATAATCTGAGTGACCGAAGAGTTTCCAGTTGCATCAGAAAAGCAGGCCTATTTTTGGCTCTGGGGCTCAGCTCCCCGTCCCCTTCCCCGCCCCAGGAGCCCACTGTCATCTCTACCCGAATCTAGACACATTGTGACCATAGCTTTTTGGCTCAGTGTGTAGAGTGGAGCCAGCGGTGACCCGGGACTTAGAAATGTTCTCTCCGCCGTTCCTGCCCTGGGATGACCTCAGTGACACCATGTGATCTCCAGCTGTTAAAATGCATATGACAAGTGCATACACTTCCTCACTGCCCAGAAATATGGCCCTAAGACCCCTTCCCACCACCTGCGGACGTACGTGTAGAATGTGGCATCAGAGGGACCGTGACAGGCTCTTATGCCGACCTGCTCCTGCTGCGTGCACCTATGAGTGCCACATGGTCTGCTAGGAAGTCCCCCGGTGAGGACAGGACAGTCAGGGAAGCGTTTCTGTAGGGTGTATAACCAAGTTCACCCAGGTGCCAAGGGGAAAGTGGGCCAATTATCCTGCGAAGGCAAAGAGGAAACAAAGTCTCTCCTGTTCTTTCCGAGTAGAGCACCTCGATTCTCTGCTCGGTGCCCAGGTACCTGCTGAGAGCAGAGCCCCACCCGCCACCCCTTCTCCGCGACATCAGAGAGTCCTGCTCACCTGTTCACCTGGGAAAGCGGTTCAGCAACGCTTCGGAAGTGCTCGCAGAGGGGTACCTGGGGGGCTTGGTCGGTGAGGCATCCGACTTCGGCTCAGGTCACTATCTCGCGGTCTGTGAGTTTGAGTCCCACGTCGGGCTCTGTGCTGCCAGCTCGGGGCCTGGAGCCTGCTTCCGATTCTGTGTCTCCCTCTCTCTCTCTGCCCCTCCTCCGCTCATGTTCTGTCTCTCTCAAAAATAAATAAACATTAAAAACAAAAGAAAGTGTGCACAGAGGGCCTGGGGTGCTGGCAAGCTTCTTCACCAGCACGGAGACCACGCAGGCTGTCCCCTCTTCTCTATAGTCAGGAGAGGTCGGGAGGGGGATTGCTGTCATCAGCTCACCTACAGACGACACTGACACCAACCAGCAGTGTGATTTGGACCAAAATGATAATAATGTTTCTCGGAAGAAGGTTGCCAAATACAGGAATCTCAATCTGTTGCTAACGCAGCCTTTTTGCACCACGTTGACCAAGAAGACCCTCAGACGGAGTGAAAAAGTCGGTTGTTCGCCATGGTTGAAAAAGCCTGGGGAGGCAACAATGTGTCATTGATCCGGGACAGTGATACCGATCTGGGCACATCTGTCTCTGTCTCCAGCTGAAAATGACACCACTGTGACTTCCTGTCACTAAAGCCCAACAGACTCTGCTTGGGGGGGGGGGGGGCGAGGAGGGGAGGCAGACCCACGGGCCCAGCTCCACTCCAAGCCGCACTTCGGGGGCCAGGCATCACTTGCCTTTTGGAGGAGGCACCTGTGGCTCTGGGCACAACACTGCCAATTCCCTGCACACCTTCCTTCCGGGGTAACTCGCCTTCATTTCCATTGGCTGCTATAACATCAATAGAACATTAAAAAAAGAAAAAAAGTAAAAATCGTACAAAATAAGCAATCAGAAATAAAACAACCTTCAAGGAGAGTGGACCTTCTCAAGCTTTGCTCCTCAGGGTAAATGCTGTGATTTATACCTGTTGTTTTATCCGCGGTCCGCAGCACTGTGCTCGTGCAGAATACATTATAGCTGGAAGAAACATAAAATACTGTCGGCTCTGTTAATGCCCGTGCCCTGGCGGGAGAAAGTAAGACTGTGCAGGACACCCGGAATTTTGCAAACCCCCATCTGGTCCTGGGCAGATACAGTTCTGACCTCAATGTTTTATTTGATTGTCCCTGAACAGCCATGCCGCTGTTAATTGTTACTTTCACCCAGGGCTTTCAAAATATTTTGCAAATGTTAAATGAGTATCTCCGGTTGAATTAGAATGTTAAATGTTTAATGCTTAAGGTTGAGAATGTAATTATTTTAAGAGACATCAACTTGATATATGCTTTATTTTCTATTTTTTTTAATGTTTATTAATTTATTTTTGAGAGAGAGAGAGAGATGGAGAGCAGGAGAGGAGGAGGAGGAGGAGGAGAGAGAGAGAGAGAGAGAATCCCAAGCAGGCTCAGCACTGTCAGCACAGAGCATGACATGGGGCTCGAACCCACCAACCGCGAGACCATGACCTGAGCCAAAACTGAGAGTCAGACTCTTCACCTACTGAGCCCCCCAGGTGCCCTTATTTTCTCTATATTTTAATATGCACGATATGTGTATTTCTTTTTAGGCGAACCACAACTGGACTTACACTGTGGCAATAATAGGAAAGTAAGAGAGGCAAGAGGAAAAGACAAATAGCACCTACAGTAATGTTCACTGTTGTGGGTTGAGTTGTGTTCCCAGAATGACATGTTCAAGCCCCAAGCAAGCCCCTGTGCATGTAACCTTGCTCAGACAGGGTCTTTGCAGATGTAATGCAGTTAAGATGCGATGTTAGGGTATACCCTAACCCACTGATCCGTGTCCTTATAAGAAGAGAGAAAAAAACAAAGACACACACATGTAATGATGGAGACAGAGACCAGAGTCATGGCTCTACCAGACAAAGACTGCTAGCAACACTGGGGACTGAGAAACCCAGAACAGATTCTCCCTTAGAGAGTTCAGGGACATGGCCGTGTAGACACCTGGCTTTCAGACTCCTGGCCTCCACAACGGTGAAAGAATACACCTCTTTGTTTTAAGTGACCCAGTTTGTAGTAATCTGTAACAGCAGCCATAGGAAGTTGACCTGGGCACCAAGGAATTAGTGCAAAGAGAGGCCGCGTCAGCCAGACCCCGCTGTGTCGTTAAGCTGGAAGCTCAAACAATTCTGCAGAGAAGCAAACGGTTTGACCAACCTTCCGAGAGAAAGTGATTTCTACTTTGGTGTGAGTTACTATAAAAGCAGAACCTGAGTTGCAGATTTGCATGAGTCGTTAACATGAGAGGCAGTCCATAGCAGGGGTGTGGACACAGGAAAGGTGGGGTGGTCAATAGTTCAGGAGAGTGTTGGGGGCAATGGGGCACCTTCCTGCTGGGAGGCCACCCAGAGTCATCCAAAAGAGGGGGATTCAGTCACTCGGCCTCACTTCTGGTCTGCCCTCTGTGGGACAGAGACTATCCTCAGGCAGAATGTCCAGAACACCTAAAACATGGCGGAACATGGCACGTGGGGTAGCTGAGGGCATAAGCGTGGAGGTGTTGACAGCATCCGCCACGTCCCTTCCCGTCAGTGAGTCCACGTGTAACAGCACACAAGCACAACATCATCCTTAGTGAATTTGAGGGTGGTGTGGAGGGTCATAACCTGGGGAAATATTTTTAATTCCAAGAGGTTTTCTAAGAAGAGACAGTAAGGTAAAGGAGGCTGGGAATATTCAGAAGTGTCAATATTCGTATTGGCAAAAGAATATCTTAGAATATAGATATCTTAGAATGTAGATAATTTACGTGCTTCTTTCAGAAGTCCAGTCAATCCTCGTTATGTATAGATCCTGTATTGGCACACCCATCTGTTCATTAACATTTATTTGTAAGCCCCCACCCCTCCAAAACAAGACTCAAGACGGTTTTTCCTCTCACTCACGCACATGCACAGAGTGCCCCCAAATTTGTGTGGCCTGTCATGCATGTTCCCAGCTGAGGTGGAAACAGGCCACACCCTGCCTCTGCGTCTCAGTTCCCGGGCTGGGACAACGGTCATCTTTGTGGTATTTAGCGTCACGCCTTCCACATTTTGTGCTTCCTATTGGTAATTTCACTGTTCAAAATAGCCCCCACGTGTAGTCCTGCAGAGTTTCCAGTTGTTCCTAAATGCAAGAAGGCTGGGAGGAGACTTACAGGGAAAATGCACGTTAGATAATGTTTGCTCATGCCAGATGTCTTCAAAGAGAAACACATATAGGACAAAAGTATGGACTGATTGATTGGTGAAAGTGTTGTAACCAGAGCTTGGAGGAACACGACCCAGTATTTCCCCTAGGAACAATGGCTCAGCCTTTGCTCATCCTGTGTTCATGGTGGCTTTATGGAATTTAATCCCTGCTAATAATGAGAATTAGCTGTACTATAAGAAGTTTTCAGCAAAACATTTTAGTAACTGCCTCGGTCCAAAATACAACTACGATCAACTTCTCGGTAGAAACAATACTACCCAAAATATCATTACTCCACTTTCATGTTTGCTCTACCATTGACTTGAGGTGCAGCAAAGGGGAGGATAATTTTTTCCCACATTGCTCAACCTACACTTCATGTTAATGAGGCCCTTGGGATTGAAAATAAACAAATGCGGGTGGCTCAGTCAGTTAAGCATTTGACTTCAGCTCAGGTCATGATCTCGTGGTTCGTGAGTTCAAGCCCTGCACTGGGCTCTGTGCTGACAGCTTGGAGCCTGGAGCCTGCTTCCCATTCACTGTTTCCCTCTCTCTCTCTGCCCCTCCCCTGCTGGTGCTCTGTCTCTCTCTCTCAAAAATCAATAAACATTAAAAAATTTGAAAATAAGCAAATGCGTGCATATGTTAATAATGTTAATCCCCTTTGGTTTTGAGCCCAAGGAAAAAGAGGTTAAAGCCAAGTCCTATGTTAATGTCTTCCAATGAAGAAAACCGGAAACACAACCCAAGAGCACTTGACCAAGGAGTTGTTTCTGGAGATTATTACTTACGAAAGCTCAACAGGTAAACAGAGGCAGAGTACTTCAGAAGGAAGTTACTGCAGCAAAGTTAGGAACAAAAGAAGGATTATGGACTTTTAAGACCAAGGCTGTATTTAAGTACAGATTTCGAATCTCTTATTTTAACTTGAGTGCCCCTCAAGGCAAAGTAATGATGTTTACTGTTGTTAACTGCTGGTTTTAGCAATTCTTTAGGGAATGGAGGGAAATCTGTCAGTGCCCAGCTAGTGGGAGGTTCCTGTGTCCCACTGTCCCACTTGTGTTTACCCAACTCAAACTCCGGCCACAAGCTCTTCAGATCTCATCCAGTCAGAGAAATTAAGAGCAGAGACTTTCTCTATTATTTCGGTGCCCCAGGTTGAGCGAAACAGAGTATTATTGTTTCAGAGAGTGACTTCTCTTATGGACTTACCCAAGGAGAATATTCGTATTGTTTAGAAGGTCTGGGGATGCATAAGAATTTTGAGATTTCTGAGTTTCAGCCTCTGGCAGCCGGTTTTGTTTTTGTTCTTGTTTTCGTTGTTGTTGTTTCTAAAATATTCCTAAACACTTCCTCTCCAGAAGGCACGGCACGCTTGTGTGGGATCCCAGATTGCTCGGGTGGCTGCGGTAGGAGGTACCGTGGGCTTTCAAGGTAGTCCCCGGAGGAGGAGGCTGACACTGGCCACATACTGTCCTGGCTTCTGTGCCCAGATGCCCCCAACACCTGGCCTGGCTGCCCTCCTGGCTCCCGGCAGGCCCTTTCCTCCCTGTGAGCCATACTCACTCCGACACGCTCTTGCGTTTTCCGGGTCAGGGCGACGCTCAGGCAAACGGGCTGTGTGGGAGTTGAAAGCGTTCCCGATGCTGCACAGGAAAGTTGTGGGCGCCACCACGGCCTGCAGACCAGAGCCATGAAAACGGAAATCTCTTAGTGCTTCTGCGGGAAAAGGCTACACAAACGCAGTTGCGGCAAAAGCTGCCATGCGTGGAGATCTGATTAAACGTCCATTAGAAAAGAGAAATTCAAGAAAACCTGGCCAGAGAGAAAAGCTGGAAAACATATTAATGCGTGGCCTGGACTCGGCCTCAGCACGGCTCGTAGGGTCTCAAGGATTTCACGGGATTGCGCTGTAACGGATTTAATGCACAGCCTCCTCCCTCCCTCTTTTCTCCCTCCTTCCCTCCCTCTCTCCTCTCCTCTGTCTCTGTGTCTCCCTCTTGGACAATCTCAGACATAACGCTGTGCCGGTACAGATGGAAAGTCAGCTCAGGGAAGACACCAGGAGAGTAGAAAGCCAACGTGGGTGGAACTGTGGACAACCTGACAGCACCTTGAGGGAGACCTCAGAGGCCGGGGAGCTTCTGTGAATGGGGGACATCTTGGTGATCTTCGACAAACAGAGCAGGAGAAAAGAACGCAGATCCCAGAAGTGATTAAGTGGCGTTTCAATAACCACGTGAAACGGAAGTTCCCTTTGAGGCCAACTACAGACTGGTGAATTTGAAGTAGATCCCTGCGAAGAGTCTAGAACAGGTTGCTAAGATAACAGTCTGAAGAGGAAACCATGGTAACTAGGACCCAGGAAGGGGGGAGAGGATCGTTTCTTTCCTTGACAGGATTCCTAGACTCAGACTTCACGCCAATGTTTTAATGGGCAATTATGTGGACTTCCGTCACAGGATATTACGTCCTTCCAGAGGAGACGAAAGTTCGAGATACGGCATTCGGACAAGCATCTTATCCAGCCAATGTGTTTTGTAAACACCTGCCTTGTTGCTTGGCAGCCTGGGCTACGCAGATGGGAAGACCTGGCCCCCACGCCGTGTTGGTGACGCTTCGGCTCAGAGAAGAGAATCGGGGACAAGGTAACAGCCACACGCGGAGCCCCCTGACCGATGCATCGGTGTCATTACGGAGAGAAGCGTGCAGTCTTCCGTTTGTGCTCTTGGGTGTTTTTCTCAGTGACTCAGTGCCGAGGTGGGAGACGTTTCCTCACACCCGTGAGTCCCAGAGGCACAAGGGACCCGGGGACGGCAAATACAATGGACGGCAGGGTCCGAATCCAAAACTCCTCTCAATGCCCTGCAGGCAAAAGCTGCAGTTTAGGGAGAGCGGGTGTGACGTCCCAGTCCTGAGCAGGGACGGTGCTCCTACCGGGTGGGGACCAGGGGGCATCAGGCTCCAGCGCGGGGCTGTGTGAGGCTCCCAGACCCTGCCTCTGAGAAGGGGTGGGAGGTGGGGGAGTGACTGGCACAGGGAAGGGAAGGGAAACTTCAGGGAGAGACAGGTGCTCCGGGAAGATAGGAAGTTAGGCCAGACAAACTCTGCGGCTCCGAGGGCGAAAATTTAGACAGCTGGGTGGACGCTCCCAGCACTGAGATAAAGCAAAATAAAACAAACACAAGAAGATCGAGGAGCTCAGGGCCTGCTCAGGCCTCCAAATATGGAAATGTCTGTTCTCAGCCTTGGTGAGTTCATGACTCAGGGGTTAAGATAAGAAGTTGGAATAATTAGCAAGGCAACGCTGGCAGGAATCTGGGCCTCGGATGTCCTCAGAGCGTCGCTTCCCCGGGGCTCCTGTCTGCACAGAGCAGCTTCGCAAAAAGACTCCGCCGTGGGCTCAGGCTAAATCTGGACCCTCGTGCTGGAGAAGGCATCCAAATGAGTGCATTTCTCAGCGGCTCGGAGTGTTTGGTGACCTCGCGTAGGAGGGCCCGATGAGTCGGGTGGCCCTGTGTCCTCTCCTCGGCTTGCATTCTCTGGGCCACATTTCTCCAAAACCGGTCCCTCTGCTTTCACCTTAACGGGACCCATAGGTGTGCTACCGGAGATCCTAAAAAACTGAAAATTCTGATTCCTAGCCACAGCGCTGCCCGTGATGTCGTTCCTTACGTGTTTCCTCAGTCTACGACACTGCAAACGGTCAGACGACAAGGGAAGTGGGCACGTTGTGAAACGGAGGCGTGTGGAGGAGAGTTTGGAGGGAAATGGGATGAAAACAACACGCTATTGCGCACCAACATAGAGCGCAAGGAGGCTCCTCCGCGTGCCCTTAGAGGCGGTGGCTCCACTAGGTCGCTGCGCAGTGGACGAATGATTGTCTTTCCCGTAACGTCCCAGCAAACGGGTGGACCCAGGGAGTACAGCAGGATTTGCCCGGAGAGAGGTCTGAGGGGCAGGGGTGGGGGCATCCCAGGGGAACGCAAGGCCGCTGTGGGGGAGACAGGTGCACGCGTCACCCTTGGGACGCGGGTTACGGGTGTGGCACATGCCAGGTCTGGAAGTTGTGCACCCTAAATATGTGCGCTTTATATTTTGTTAAGTTTATTTATTTTTTTCGACAGAGAGATGGAGTGTGAGCAGGGGAGGGGCAGAGAGAGAGGGAGAGAGAGAGAGAGAGAGAGAGAGCGAGCCCCAAGCAGGTTCCATGCTGCCAGCAGACAGCCCAATTCAGGGCTCCCTCTCGCGAACTGTGAGATCATGACTGGAGCCAAGATCAAGACTCAGATGCTTAACAGACTGAGCCATCCAGGTGCCCCAGTATGTGCACTTTATGATTGCCAGCCGTTCTTCAATAAAGCTGTTACAATTAAATCCATATCGCTTTTCTCCTAGAATGAGTTGGGGATTGCTCTGACCTGTTTGCATATTGCACCAAATGTGTATTCTACCAAATCCAAAATCGGGTTACTATTTCTCCTTTCACTTAATTATCAGAGTAAATTTTCCAGCACTTTTCCTTATACCTTTTCAGGCTTCACAAATCGCTGAACCATTTTCTTCTTCCTTGTCGTTACGTCAGCTGGATTCCTCATTCAGCGGTATATCCTCACTCTGACTTCACTATCCTAGGTGCTTTTTGTCAGCATGAAGCGGGATAAAATGATCCAAATGTGTTTCCTTATGACGATCTGACTTCCTGCCCTTTGGTTTTCCTCGTGGAGGCTTACTTCGTCCGGCAGCCTTTGCTTTCCAGGAGGACAGGAAGAGAAGGAAGATGATGCTGTCAGGAATTTGCTAAGCTGGGGGCTTTGCATGTGGCCCCAAATCGACTCTCTGCAGGGAAGGCACTCGTGGGATTTCAAGGTGTGGGCGAGTCGGACCGGTACTGGTCCGACTGCTGGTATTTGTTTGCTCTGCTGGGGATGATCCTGGAATCATTGTTCTTGGAATAGTGAGAGCAGGCAGAGAGTATTATTAGGCACCGGGCACCCGCTCTGGCTGTCAGATACCCACTCTGGGCTCCAGCGGCCCCCTCATCAGAGGGGCCCTGACAGCACCCAAGTCGCCCCTGGGGCAGCAGGACCTAGCTCAGCACCACTCAGCTCCTGACCACAAAGCATCCCTGTGCCTCGGTCCCCAGAGGTGGTCAGGACAGTGAACACTCACTGTGATCTTTCCCACTTTCCACAAGGAATTTGAATTAAACCAGAACCGGATTACAAGCAACTATCCAATTGACTAATGGCTCCGATCACTCAGCTTGCCTGTGTAGAGATGTCCAAATGATTGACTGATTTTCAGCCCTTAACTTGTACTTCAACGAGGCAAATCTGGTCAACGTAGAATATCTTTTGCTATAAAAATTCTCTTTTAAAAAATGCTATGTCTTGAAAATGTTCTAAGTATTCGACCTAGCATTTCACTACTGGGTGGGGGGGGGTGGGTTGTCTATCTGAATGTTGCAATCAGAAACACACATGAAGGGGGTACCTGTGTGGCTCAGTCAGTTAAGCATCTGACTTCAGCTTAGGTTGTGATCTCATGGTTCCTGAATCCGAGCCCCGTGTCAGGGTCTCTGCTGTCAGCGCAGAGCCTGCTTTGGATCTTCTGCCCCGTCTCTCTCTGCCCCTCCTCTGCTCATGTTCTCTGTCTCAAAATAAATAAAATAGAAAAAAAAAGAAAGAAAGAAAAAAAAAGAAACACATATAAGGATTTACATAAGTGATTTAATTGTTAAAATTTTATTATGCTAATATTTGTAGTAAATTACAGTGAGAATATTTACATTATTTACATTAATGAACATTGGAAAGAGCCAATCTTTGAGTTATATAAACCTGCTATTGATGTGTCCATCTTATAAAATGTGTAGATGTTAAAAACATATTTACTAAGAAATTTTAGTGATATGGAAAAGACTATACAGTAGAGTGTTAAAAATTAGTGACATTCGTGCAGAATTAATTGAATAAATCAGCTGATGCTGACCCAGTATACACCACGGTGCCTGACTGATGCCCAATCAATGCTCATAATCACCTCGACCAATGCACACCTGGACACTAGAAAAAAAGTCAGGCTATGGAACACAGCCTTCAGAACAGGATTTCTGGTAATTTCATTTTTTATATCCTTGTGCATTTTCTAAATTGTGTGCAGTGATTTTATAATATAATTAAAACGAAATTATCTACAGAAAGGGGGGGAACTATACGTGCATGGCCACACATTTTTGAAACAACAGCAAAGATTTGGGGCGCCTGGGGGCTCAGTCGGTTGAGCATCCGACTCTTGGTTTCAGCTCAGGTCGTGCAGTTCGTGGGTTCAAGCCCTGTGTCAGGCTCTCTGCTGTCAGCATGGAGCCCACTTCGAATCCTCTGTCCCTCTCTCTGCCCCTCCCTTGTTCATTCTCTCTCTCTCAAAAAAAAAATAAACATTTAAAAAAAGTGAAAAAATTAAAAAAAAACAGTGAAGATTTCATTCTGATATTCACAAATGAGACAGAGGACTGAAGCTGTCATGCGGTAAAAATAAAACCCATGATTTAACCTCCAGTGTGAACTTTTCTTTCAAAGGTAGTTGTTATTAGCTTTACTGATTGACTTAATTGTTCTGAAAATTTTTTGAGTTATTTAAATCTACTGATTACTACCCGGGAGCTTACTGGTTAAGAGAGTTTTGCCTTTCCAAAATTTATTTATTGGGATTTTGTGTGTGTGTGTGTGTGTGTGTGTGTGTGTGAGAGAGAGAGAGAGAGAGACCTCATGCGTACATCCACGTATTTTCTTCTCAAAGGTGTATTTTGCCCCATGCAGGGGTTTTTACGACAGATTGATTTGTGATGGGCTATCAACAATTACATGAAGTGGACACTAAAGTGACCTACCGGGAAAACGCCGTCCTTTGGTGCCTCCCAGGAGACCTGCTGGTGTGAGCTTAAGCCCCCCCTCCTCCTGAGCTCTTAACTTGGCGTTGGGCAGCTCATGCACATCTGTGCGGTTGCCGTGGACCTTCCGTGGGCTCCCTGGCTCTCCCTCTCCTTTGCGAAGGGGGCGGTGGGGACACTACCCTTCAAACTGCTGAATGAGCTCTTAAAATCAGGAACAGTCTGAATTCTTTTAAGGAACATTGTTTCCAGCAGCCCCTGAACTGTGGTCTGCGTGTGTTCTTGTCTCCACTTGTCCCCCAGGCCCTGCTGACATCGGAGCCTCGGGCTCAGGGTGGCCCTGTCTTGCCCTGGGCCTCTGAGCCGCCGTGGAATGCTTCCCGCAGAAATGAGGCCACAGCTCAGGAGCGTTGCTAAGCACAGAACATTTGATTCTCTGCTTGTCATCAATTCCCAGAATACGTGTGTTTCTGTGCTCACTTCCTGATACTTAGAAAGGGCATTGAAACAATGGATAAACCACCCCTAATAAGTCACCGGGCGCAGTGAAATCATTTGCCACTGAAAACTTGTTACTCAAACCTGCATGATTACAAAGGAGGAAAAGCCACTGGCCTTCTCCAGTTATTGCTACATGATTGCAAAAGCTCAGTGGGTTAAAGTTGTTATTTTTCTTCAGAAATTCATAAGAGGCTCTTAAAAACTGAGAACAAACTGAGGGTTGATGGAGGGTGGGTGATGGGCATTGAAGAGGGCATCTTTTGGGATGAGCACTGGGTGTTGTATGGAAACTAATTTGACAACAAATTTCATATATAAAAAAAAAAAAACTCTATTTGCCGGAGAACACAGACTGCACCATTTCCGTGGCTCGTACTGATAACTCCGTAATACGGGCTGTTTTCAGAGGCAAATAAATTTGCAAAATCAGACCTCATCTTCCAGATTATGCTGCCTTAGCTACAAATATCAACAAAGTCAGCAAATAAACAAGTCTCAAAGGAGCTTTCTAGCAAGTTCTGCTAACTTGGATTCCCTTGGGAAGAATTATACTGTTTATTCACTCATCTGTTAATGAAAACACTAAATATGCTTTGCGAACCTACTGTGAGCAGTGCACTGTGCTAGGTGGGAGAGGAGACACACAGAGGCACAAAAGACAGCCCGGAATGTCATAGAGGAGGTAAATTATATATGCAGATACCTAAAAAATAAGAGAGAGAAGGTAATTCCCGTCTTTCCTTTTTATTTAAAAAAAAATGTCTCTTTTAATGTTTATTTATTTTTGAGAGAGAGAGAGCAGGGGAGGGGCAGAGAGAGAGGGAGACCCAGAATCCCAAGCAGGCTTCAGGCTCTGAGCTGTCAGCACAGAGTCCAACGCAGGGCTCGAACCCATGAACTGCGAGCTCATAGCCTGAGCTGAAGTTGGACACTCAACCGACTGAGCCGCCCAGGAGCCCCAAGGTAATGCCCATCTAAGGAAAACCCAGAAAAAGTCAGAAACCCCACCCTCTCCTGGACCCTCCATATTCTATTCTGTCTGTGCCTGACAATTTCCTCCTCCTTCTCTTCCTCCTTGGAGTAAATGGCACCATGCCAGCCTCCTAGGTGGCCCTGAACACCTGCCCTTGTTCACTTCCATTAAGTTCCCCCCTACTGCAGTAAGTATAGTTTAAAAGCCCAGATCTCATCACTGAAATAGCTGCATAAAACCTTACATAGCTTCCCATTACATTGTAGAATAAAGACTCAAATTCTCACCATGGCCCACCCCGTCATGGGTGCTGACGTGGATGGCTGGCCCCTCCCACCTCTTCAGGCTCATGCTGTGCCACGCCCCCTCTTCTATGCTGCTAGAGCCACAGTTTGGGGATCTCTGAATGTGCTACATCCTCTCCCATTTTAGGGTCTTTGCGATACCACTCCCCACACCTGGAATAGCCTCATTCCACGGTGTCTAAAATTCCACGTCTTCCTGCTGACCTCAGCTACATGTCGAGTACCCCTCAAAAAACTCCTTTATGTCACTAGACTAGATTAGATTATACACTCTTAGAGCATCCTGCATTTTTTGGGGGGTTATTATTTGCCCTTATTTTAATTAGACCCGACTGTGTGTGACAGAAGAGTTGAAATACCAATGGCTTAAAACAATCCTATACTTTCTTATCTAAACAGTTCAGTGCCAGATAGAGCCAGATGAAGCTCTGAAGGTGCCAGGGACCCAGGGTCCTTCCAGAACCTTACCCTGATGAGGCTCAACGTTTGGCTTCCACCATATTGTCCGTGATGGTCAACCAAGCTCCCGAGTCCAAACTGCGTTCCAAGCAGCATGATGAGGAAATAGGGAAAGGAGAGCCATGCACCCTTACTTTAAGAATACATTCCACCCCTTGGCTCCTTTTCCCCCTAGAAAAAAGAAAAAAAAAAAAAAAAGAATACATTCCAGGGGTGCCTGGGTGGCGCAGTCGGTTGGGCGTCCGACTTCGGCTCAGGTCATGATCTCACGGTCCGTGAGTTCGAGCCCCACGTCGGGCTCTGTGCTGACAGCTCAGAGCCTGGAGCCTGCTTGGGATTCTGGGTCTGCCTCTCTCTCTGCTCCTCCCCTGCTCATCCTTTGTCTCTCTCTCTGTCTCAAAAATAAATAAAAAGATTTTTAAAAAAAGGAATACCTTCCATAAACTGTACATGACACTTCCGTTTACAAACCATTGGCTTGAACTGATTCACCTGTCACACCTAGCTGCAAAGAAGTCTAAAAATATTGTCAACAACAGGTGGCCAGTGCCCAGCCAATAATAAGGGTAGACAGGGGATGAAGCTACTAGGGGTGTCTTCTCCTTCATAGCACCTTCTCTAGATTGTAAACTCCATGAGGACAAGACCAGATCACTTTACTCACTACTGTCTCCCTGGAGCCCACCTGGCATACTTCCAGTACATCCTAGATGATCCAAAAATATTGATGGACGGATGGATGGATAGATGGATGGATGGATGGATGGATGGATGGATGAAAGCTTTATGGCTTTCCAGAGACAGAACTTACTCCATTCAGATTGGAGGGAGCAAGGGAAGTGAATGGGAAGTGTCATCTTGAGGGTATTACTTGGACTGGAATAAAAGAGTTGACCCGTTGCCCTCGCAGAGGTAGGATATGAAACTTCCAGCCAGAACAATGATGGGAATAAGGGCCCAGAAAGAGGCAGCCTCAAAAGAAGAGGGAGGAAAAGTAAGAAAGACACAGCGAAGTGGAGAAATGTAAGAAAATATCAGAAATGTAGACGGGGCCAAGATTGCAGAGCATTGTTTAGAGAGTGGAGGCACGTCCTGGCTGTGAGGGGCGTATGCAGGGCACCGGTCTCAAGCAGTGTCGGTGTACGGGCATAAATTCATCCCAGAGCGCACAGGTCACACATGGAAATCATTCCCACGGGACCTCCACCCTGTAGCATCTTCCTAAGCCCTGCACTTGCCTCATATTTCATTAAGAAGACAGAATGGGGGAGGAGCTCACTCACTGCCACCAGCCAGACAGCGTGGTGCTCCCATGTCTCTCTCCCTCCTCAGCTTCCAGTGATGAGGCGATCTTCTTCACACCGATGGTCAACCATTGGTATCCCCCACACCATGCCTCCTCTCCTCCTGCAGATAGATACCTCCTCCCCCTGCCACATCTCCGCTTTCTCTGCACTGGCTCGTTTCTACCTGCATACAAATGTGTTTGGCTTCTTTTATTAAAAAAATAGAAACCTCGTGATTTCTTATTTCTGTCCGGTAACATCCAATGTCTTGGCTCCCTTGGATGACAAAGCTTCCTGAAAGGATCTGAGCCTTCCTCTTCACTTTCTTCACCTCTCACTCTGGCCAGACCCTCTCCCCTGTGGGCTGGTCTCTTCCCAGAGGGTGTCCTTTCCCGGGGGACGACCGGTGGTCATACTGCTGGCCCTAAGGTCTCACTGCCCCTCCCCAACTCTCCAGGCCTCTGAGCACACAGCAATATGCTTCACCTATTGAAACATGTCTTCTCTCGGCCTCCAGAACCCCATCTCCAATATTTGCCCCACATCACAGTCCCCTTGGCGTAGAGTCTGGGTGGGACTCTTTCCCCGTCCTTTCTTTCCAGATTACCCATTTCTGTCCACTGACTTTAACCAATCTGTATACCAATGACTCTCTGGCACTGTTTTATGATCTTTTTTGTGACAAGAAAAGGTGGATCTAAATTAAATGCCTACTGAATCACTTTTTCCCAGGAATAAAGATGCCTGGAAGAGGGCTATAAAATCTGAGAGAAGTAACAACTTCCTGGGTAAAGAGACCATCACAATTTTCCCTCTGATGCCTTTGCTCTTCAGCATGAAAGGAGGGACTGTTGGCAAGGGCCACAGCCCAACAGGTAGAGAACGAGGACCGTCCTGGGCACCAGGGAAAGCTCTGGCAAGGAAACTGAAAATAGTATGCGCTGAGAAAAGAAAGGCGAGAATATGGTGAGACCTCTTGCAATCATGTTACAATGAAAGAGCTCAGTGGACAAACAGTATGTAGCAGACTAAAACACATTGAAAAAAAGATGCCGCAAAAACGTAAATGAAACGAAGGAAAAGGGCAGCGCTGGAAATTTAAACATCCCTGCAAATAGGCAGTGCTGTGAGCACAGGGCAGAGAAACAAACAAAAAAAAATTGCACGGGGTCTCGTTGTAGAAAGACTAACAGGTTCAGAGTAACTTGTTTAAACAACCCTGAGTATCGGCCTCCGCGTGAAGGACTCACACACACACACAAGCAGGGCTGTGTGGGGGATACCTCAGCCACACCATGGAAGATACTTTGCAGATGCTCATCCTTAGTTCATCTTGACACAATATTAAGCAGCAATTTGTCTTCTGATTATTCACTTAAGGCAACTCAGATAGAAAACAACAGACAGCTTCCAATGCCATGGATCATCGCCGATGGGAGGGGAAGTCGCG
The DNA here is from genome assembly GCF_018350175.1 of Felis catus. Classification (NCBI taxonomy): domain Eukaryota; kingdom Metazoa; phylum Chordata; class Mammalia; order Carnivora; family Felidae; genus Felis; species Felis catus. The sequence continues at coordinate 79,275,703 of NC_058368.1, forward strand.
CAAACAAGGAATCGATGATTAATGATAGGAAATTGCAAAGCAAAGAGAGAGGTCATATTGCATAGGCATAGAGCGAAGGAGGGTAGATGAGTTATAATCCCATCCTGCTGCCCTCAGCTCTATTGATTTTTCCACTCCTTAAACATGAAAACTGAAGAAAGGCCAAGGGAATGACTCCAACAGATTTTTTTTTTAATCTTTGGTTTGAGTGGAACCCATTAGGGCCCATCATGCTTGATGGACAGGTGAACGTGTGGATCTTTCATGCGGTAACAAAGCAAAGTTGTGCCTGCTTCGCTTCCTTTGTGCTTTGGAAAATGGCCCAGTCATTTGAACTCCTCTGAGAGGGGATTTGGGGAGAAAGCAAGGGGAACGTGAGGCAGGGAGGGTGCCCCAGGCAGCACACTGATCCAGAGCCCAGCAAACCTCTAGGGGCTTGGGTGCCTGCCGCTCGCTGGCCCCATTGCACACGCGACAGAGCACTGCCCGAGAGTTCTTTAAGAAAATGGCGATTTTTTCTCCCACAAAATAACACGACATTCAGTTTCACCCAATATTCACACCTGGCCTTTGAAGGTCAAAGAGGCGGCTGTGTGTTTTATTTTATTAATGGTGAGAGAAGAGTACCAACGTGGGACAGCGCTCGACACCTGTTATATGATGTGCACTGTGATTTAGAGGACCCTAAGGAAAAACGTCAAACGTGACCTATGTCATACAAAACAAAGCAGAGATAATCTCTCTGTAGTAGAATTGTCTCGATCATATCATATCCCCTGGTCAACCAACAGTCTTTAGGTTACTCTTTCACTTCCCAGATTTAATTCGCAAACTAAATTTCTTGGAAATATTCCTCTGAAATGGCTAAAATGTGATCATATTGGGTCAGTTTATGTTTCTAAATATTTGAGTCTCTTTCTCCTTATTATGTTATCTCCTAAAGGTTTCCAAATTAATAAACAAAATTCTGAGAAAATAAACATCATCAAAACGTAGGCAAGTCGTAGCTAAACATGATGCATTAAGGACCGCATACACTTGCCGTGATGTTTTTTTCTACTGCTTCCTGAATTTGCGCACGGCACTGTGCTCTGGGCTGCTCGACCCTGCTCGACCCTGCTAGGCCTTCCAGCATTACTCAGCAAAGAGGCAGAAAATGGCCCAGCTTCATCCCCAGTAGCCCTGCAGAGTTATGTGCTAATTACAAGGGAAGTCATCCAGCAGAGACAAGCAAAAAATGACACCGAGGAAGAAGATCTCGCCATTAGGTACCAACAAGTGCCCTAGACTCTGAACCACAGTTTCCCTCCTCATAAAGAGAAGGGTTGCAACAGATCTTCAAGGTTCTTTGCGAAACTAGAACCCATTATTGTTCAGTGCCTTCTGGCAATGGCCTAGAAAGCACCTTTTTTTAAGAAGAGATTCACAAGTAGGCAATGCATGAGCCTGGTGTCTTCATATATGAGACAAGACCAAACTTAAGACCATGACATAAGTAAACCAAATATAGAGTCATCTGTTTGCGACCTGTAGAAAATGGGAATATACAGCCTGCTTTTTCACTTGCCATGCTGGCCCTTCTCCAAATTGGTTCCAAATTCCTGATCTGCCAGAGAGCCCGCAATTAGACAAAACAGGTGAGGAGAAATCTCGCCAGTATTAAAGGCAGAAGACAAACTTTTATAGGGATAGTAAATAAAATGAGAAGAGATCTGTAATTAATTTTTTTTAAACATAATTTTGCTGGCTTAAGCACACCTTCCTTTCCCATACCCGCATCACTCTTCTCCCATAGGATAGCAGATAATGAGCTATTTGGAATTTGTTCTCTTTACTTTTCTTCTCTAAATGAATTATCCTTGGAAACATTATTAAGTACCTTTGAAAGTATAATTTCGGTAGCAGCAATATAATTCATTATAATTAAAAAATTCGAGTCCTCGTTATTTCTCGATCTTCAACTAAAATAACTAACACTACAACAAATATCCTTATAATAACTCCTTGCTTCAAGATTATTTATATGATAAATTACAACTATTTTTTAGACCCTAATCAGATTGCAAGTTCTTCAGGCTGGGGACCCTATCATATGTCATCACCGTATCATTTAATATTTGTGTTACCAAGTCAGTGATAAGCTGTAGTCTGTAATGAAGGCCTTTCAGGAAGGTGCCTGTCAATTGCTTGGACATTAAGAATTGAGATTTATTTTAGAGAGCCCAGCTCTGAAATAAACGTGTATCAGAGGAGAGATAGAAAATCAACTTAGAGAAACAGACAGGCTCTCATGTCTACAAAACTTAACTTTAGCATCATGATGGAAAAAAAAGAAAAACATTGCCAGGGGGTTGAAGGAGAGGGGTGGGGCCATGCACACACTGATAAAATTTTAACAACTGACACAAAGGTAGACATTGCTTCCCTAACGTTTATGGAGTCAGATTTTTGTGCCAAATACCTCAAAGTGTTCTTTTCCCCATGAGCAAAGACATTTTATTTACAGAACTAATGCCAGTCCTTCTCAAACTCTTCCGAAAAATCGAAGAGGAAAGAACACATCCAAACTCATTTTATGAAGCCTGCATTCCCCTGATATCAAAGATAGATAAGGACACTACATGAAAAGAAAACTGTAGACTCCGATCTGAATATAGATGCAAATATTCTCATGGAAATATTAGGAAACTGAATTCAGAAACACATTAAAAGGATCATACATCATGACTAAGTGGGACTCATCCCTAGGATAGAAGGATGGGTTCAACATGCACAAATCCATCATCGTGATACATTGCATGAATAGAATAAAGGATTTGTAAAAACACGATCATCTCAATCGATGCAGAAAAAGACGTTTGACAAAGCACAACACCCATTCATAATAAAATCCCTCAACAGACTGGGCATAGAACGAACTTACCTCAACAGGACAAAGGCCATGCATGACAAGCCCACAGCTAACATCCTCTTCAGTGGTGAAGAGGTTGAAGGTTGAAAGCTTTTCCTCCAAGACCGGGAACAAGACAGCGGTGCCCACTGTCACCACTTCTGTTCAGCATTGTACCGGAAGTCCCAGCTGTGCACAGCTGTTATTTCTCAGCTTCTGTGCCGGCCCTTGGGGATAGACGGACAAGCAAACCCCGCGTTACCCTCAGGGAGCTCGCCATCTGAGAGAGTCCCAGCAGGGGGAATAGGCTACTTCAGGGGTAATTCCTGCCACGTGGTCAATCCAGGGGCCATAGAGGTCGAGAGCGCAGGTGAGCTTCAGAGAACATTTCTACGATGACAGCAGATCTGCATGAAAATGTCCGGGAGGCGGGGCAGGGCAGGAGTTACTAGGGTACATGGGTGAAGATTGGTAACATGGGGAGAAGAATGAGGCAAAAGTGGCTTCCAGGGAGAGAAAAGCACGTAAGGCATTTTGGGGTCAGGAAGCTGCGCGTCGCCCCGAGTGGATAGCCCACAGGGTGTGACCTGACATCCCATTAGAGGCAGAATACACAGCGCGAGGATCTCATGGTCATGCTAAGGCGCAGACCCAAAGGTTTGTAAGCACGGAAGTGACTCGATCGTTGCCTCTTTAAATGTCTCCAGCATCTATTACACTCCTGCCCTGCTCGGTCATCTTTTTTTTTTTTTAATTTTTTTTTCAACGTTTTTTATTTATTTTTGGGACAGAGAGAGACAGAGCATGAACGGGGGAGGCGCAGAGAGAGAGGGAGACACAGAATCGGAAACAGGCTCCAGGCTCTGAGCCGTCAGCACAGAGCCCGACGCGGGGCTCGAACTCCCGGACCGCGAGATCGTGACCTGGCTGAAGTCGGACGCTTCACCGACTGCGCCACCCAGGCGCCCCTCGGTCATCTCATAAATGCGTGCGTTGTGCTACGAGGTAGGGGTTACTACCCTCATTTTCCTGCTACTCCCCGGCCCCTCGCCCAGAGTCACACAGGGGCAGCCGCGGGGCTGGCTCCCTGGCCGAGGTGTGGAAGAGCCTGGAGTCTTCCTGTTGTTCAAGCTTGCCGACCACCAAGCTCAGAGCCGGCGACTGGACCGGGCGAGGGCCGAGTCGGCGTGCGATCGGTGCCCTTCTTGCTGACGACGGTGGCAAGGGCTTCCTAACCCAGGTCACCAATGACGACATGAAGTAACACTGGGTTCGGGGCCGCCCACTGCCAAAGACTGTGGCTAAGATCCTGTTAGGTCTCAATTGATCTGTTTTTAATGATCTGGTTTTACTTAGCTGCAGGCTCCAGCAAATGTGTAGTTTAAGCAATGCCGAGATGAAAGTACGTATGGTCAAGGCCACGGGCTAACCACAGCAGCGGGCTTCATCTGGAGGAGGGAGGCTTTGAAGTGTCCTGAAGTGTATTTAATGGCAGAAGAGAGTGCTCTGGATACACTGTTGAGTGAGAAAAGCAGGCTGAAAAATTGATATGCTGTATATTGGATAATGTGTTTTATAGTCACTCACACACACACACACACACACACACACAGTATGACTAGAAGGGAAAATGCTGGAATGGAACGTGTCAAAACAAAAATGGTGTATGTACACAAACAGAATAGCAGATTTACAGATAACGTTAACTTTTCTGTATTTTCAAAATTCTCAATAATGAACATGTGTTGCCTTTTACACTAAAGAATTATTTTCGGGGCACCTGGCTGGCCCAGTCAGTAGAGCACGTGACTCTTGATCCCGGGGTCGTGAGTTCGAGCCCCACGGTGGGGGTAGACCTTACTTAAAAAAAAAAAAGAATTATTTTCTTCAAGAAATAATGTCATAAGAGGGAACGCACCTGGGTGGCTCAGTCAGTTAAGCATCCAACTCTTGATTTCAACTCAGGTCATGATCTCATGGTTCCTGGGATTGAGCTTCACATTGGGCTCTGCACTGACAGCATCAGTGTGGAGCCTGCTTGGGATTCTCTCTCTCTATCCCTTTCTGGACCACCCCTGTTCTCTCTCTACATAAATGAATAAATAAATAAACAAACAAACAAACATTAAAAAAAAGTTATCATAAGAGACTTACAAAAGCATCTTTTTTATTGAGATATACACCAATAAAAGTACACAAATCATAATGGTAAGCTGGTTAAGTGCCTCAGATAGACACCTTCATGTAACCAGCACCCAGATCAAGAAAGAGAACATTACCAACATTTCCAGAAGCTTCTCTCATGCTCCTCCAACCATCACCACCTTTTAATCATAAATTCTAACACCACAGAAAAGTTGTTTCTTTTTGAATTTTATATAAGTGGAGTGGAATGCATTTGGCTTATTTAGAGCAACACCAGCTTATGAGAATCCATCCACACTCTTGTACGTAGCAACGGTTTTCCGTTCTCTGTGCCACATCATATTCAGTGTGTGAGAACGCTGCCTTGAGATTGTCTCCGTGTTGGAGCTGTTAGCAACAGTGTTGCTCTGAACACTCTCAAGTATACTTTTTAGTCAACATGTGAGTGCATTTCTTTGGGTACATCTTTAGGAGTGGAATTGCTGGGCCATATATATATATATATATATATATATATATATATATATAATTTGAGAGAGAGAGAGAGAGAGAGAGAGAAAGAAAGAATCTCAAGCAGCCTCTGTGCTCAGCACAGAACCCAACACAATGCTCAATCCCACAGCCCTGGGATCATGACCTGAGCCGAAATCAAGAGTCCGATGCTCAACCAACTGAGCCCCCCAGGTGCCCCGCTGACCATGTGTGATGCACAAGCTCTCCTTCAGTGGGTGTTTCAGAGTCTTTCCGAGTGACCGTGCCTTTTACCCTCTCACTAACTGTCCATATGTCCTGGTTGTCACACATCCTCACTGACCCTTAGCCATTTTAGAGGCTTCAGTTTGCATTTCCCTCACGCATCATGAAGGTATGCACCTTTTCAGATGTCTAACAGCCAGTTGGATATCCTCTCTTGTGATGTGACTTTTCTAGCCTTGTAAACCAGTCTTCCTCTTGCATTATTTGTCTGTGTCTTATTGATTTATGGGAGCTGTTTGTACCTTGCAGATACAAGTCTTTCGTCTAATAGATGTACCTGCAAATATCTTTCTCTGCTGTCCAGCTTATATTTTCAGTCTCTTAATGGTCTTTTTTTGTGAACTGAATTTATTGACTTTAATGTGGCCTAATTTATCAGTTTTTAATGATTAGTGTTTTGGGGGTTTTAGGTAAGATGTGTTTTTGTATTCAGAGTCACCAGGATATTCTCGTATGCTTTATTCTAACAAGTGTATTATTTTACCTTTCACATTTCGGTGCGTCATCCAACAGGGATTGATTTTTATAGATAATGGGATGTGCAGGTCAGGATTGTCTGGCCACTTTTTAAGATCCCCAAACAAATCACTGGAAAATAATTTTAGAAATCTGTACTGCCACCTCTGTCCTCAAAGACAACGATTCTTTCCGACGAAACAACAGTCAGCTGAGAAGAGCCCTTGGTCAGGCGAGAGGGGGCAGGGCCACCGCGGATTACACGGCAGTCACATATGCTCTGCACACTTGTTACTCAGAGTGATGCTGCAAGCTAGGTCTATTTATTCCCACTCTATAGATGATGATTATATGAGAAATAAACCAGTTCGCCCACAGTCATATGTTTAATAAATGCAAGAGGAAGGATTCAGTCACATCTTATCTGACCCAAACCCTTGCTTTATCACTGCTCCCTAAGCACAAAGTAAGGGAAACAGGCAGAGATCATTCACGGGGGTTGAAGTTTACAGCTTACTTCCACCAAGACCACGAGATCCAGTCACATGGGCCTGTGCACCATCAGTTTTGTGTTTCTGACCCTCCAGATCAATAGACGGGCAACTGATTGGATTGACTATATTCATTTTGATTTATTTTCTATGATGGCTTCAGGAACTGGATTGATTCTGCTCTGGCCCAGTTATTTCAGAGAGAAAGACAGTCCCGAGGTTAAAATTATGTAGCTCACTCTGATAAATAAATTAACACGGCATTTGTCACTAGCGTCATTTGCATTTGAATGAACTTTTCAGAGACCTCTGTCTGGAAAAAAGAGGATTCCATAAGTTACTCAGCCACTGGGAGCCTTCAGCAACTCACTTCCAAGAATCGTTTATCTGAGAGTGACCCTGATGAAAAAGCATCACTTCCCTAATTGTTGTGAAAATCAGAGCTCTATCTTGTGTTTTCCTAAACCCTCGTTCCACAAACATATTAAGGGGCAGTGGCTGCTTTATGGTCTCAATCATTTAGGAGGAAAGGAGGCTATGGCTGTTCAGCATTTGCATGAGGCGGTCCCGTTACCTGGACATGTGCAGCAGGATGTTAGGTAAGTGGTTCTCTGATCCACAGATCAGCTGATGCCTGGTATCGGAAGGACATTTCTTCTCCCTTCCCCCTCCTCCTTCCCCCTCCCTTCCCCCTCTTCTCCATCCTCTCTCCTC